>NC_058083.1:92740806-93340806 GCF_014858855.1 Bufo gargarizans
CAACAGTCCATTGTCAGATATTTAGGCCCAGCACCCAGGCAGAGGAGAGAGGTCCCGTAACAGACAATCAGGCTTCACGTCAGCCACCAGTGCAACAGTCCATTGGCATATATTTAGGCCCAGCACCCAGGCAGAGGAGAGAGGTCCCGTAACAGAGAATCTGGCTTCATGTCAGCAGAGAATCAGTCTGCATGTCATATCAGAGAATCAGGCTTCACGTCAGCCACCACTGCAACAGTCCATTGTCATAAATTTAGGCCAAGCACCCAGGCAGAGGAGAGAGGTCCCGTAATAGACAATCTGGCTTCATGTCAGCAGAGAATCAGTCTTCATATCATAGCAGAGAATCAGGCTTCACGTTACCCACCACTGTAAGAGTCCATTTTCATAAATTTAGGCCCAGCACCCAGGCAGAGGAGAGAGGTCCCGTAACAGACAATCTGGCTTCATGTCAGCAGAGAATCAGTCTTCATGTCATAGCAGAGAATCAAGCTTCACGTCACCCACCACTGTAAGAGTCCATTTTCATAAATTTAGGCCCAGCACCCAGGCAGAGGAGAGAGGTCCCGTAACAGACAATCAGGCTTCACGTCAGCCACCAGTGCAACAGTCCATTGGCATATATTTAGGCCCAGCACCCAGGCAGAGGAGAGAGGTCCCGTAACAGAGAATCTGGCTTCATGTCAGCAGAGAATTAGTCTGCATGTCATAGCAGAGAATCAGGCTTCACGTCACCCAACATTGGAACAGTCCATTGGCATATATTTAGGCCCCGGCACCCAGACAGAGGAGAGGTTCATTCAAATTTGGGTAGCCTCGCAATATAATGGTAAAATGAAAATAAAAATAGGATTGAATGAGGAAGTGCCCTGGAGTACAATAATATATGGTTAAGGGGAGGTAGTTAATGTCTAATCTGGACAAGGGACGGACAGGTCCTGTGGGATCCATGCCTGGTTCATTTTTATGAACGTCAGCTTGTCCACATTGGCTGTAGACAGGCGGCTGCGTTTGTCTGTAATGACACCCCTTGCCGTGCTGAATACACGTTCAGACAAAACGCTGGCCGCCGGGCAGGCCAGCACCTCCAAGGCATAAAAGGCTAGCTCTGGCCACGTGGACAATTTAGAGACCCAGTAGTTAAATGGGGCCAAACCATCAGTCAGTATGTGGAGGGGTGTGCACACGTACTGTTCCACCATGATAGTGAAATGTTGCCTCCTGCTAACACGTTGCGTATCAGGTGGTGGTGCAGTTAGCTGTGGCGTGTTGACAAAACCTTTCCACATCTCTGCCATGCTAACCCTGCCCTCAGAGGAGCTGGCCGTGACACAGCTGCCTTGGCGACCTCTTGCTCCTCCTCTGCCTTGGCCTTGGGCTTCCACTTGTTCCCCTGTGACACTTGGGAATTCTCTCAGTAGCGCGTCTACCAACGTGCGCTTGTACTCGCGCATCTTCCTATCACGCTCCAGTGCAGGAAGTAAGGTGGGCACATTGTCTTTGTAGCGTGGATCCAGCAGGGTGGCAACCCAGTAGTCCGCACAGGTTAAAATGTGGGCAACTCTGCTGTCGTTGCGCAGGCACTGCAGCATGTAGTCGCTCATGTGTGCCAGGCTGCCCAGGGGTAAGGACAAGCTGTCCTCTGTGGGAGGTGTATCGTCATCGTCCTGCCTTTCCCCCCAGCCACGCACCAGTGATGGACCCGAGCTGCGTTGGGTGCCACCCCGCTGTGACCATGCTTCATCCTCATCCTCCTCCACCTCCTCCTCATCCTCGTCCTCCTCGTCCTCCAGTAGTGGGCCCTGGCTGGCCACATTTGTACCTGGCCTCTGCTGTTGCCAAAAACCTCCCTCTGAGTCACTTCGAAGAGACTGGCCTGAAAGTGCTAAAAATGACCACTCTTCCTCCTCCTCCTCCTCCTCCTCCTCCTCCTGGGCCACCTCCTCTTCCATCATCGCCCTAAGTGTTTTCTCAAGGAGACATAGAAGTGGTATTGTAACGCTGATAACGGCGTCATCGCCACTGGCCATGTTGGTGGAGTACTCGAAACAGCGCAACAGGGCACACAGGTCTCGCATGGAGGCCCAGTCATTGGTGGTGAAGTGGTGCTGTTCTGTAGTGCGACTGACCCGTGCGTGCTGCAGCTGAAACTCCACTATGGCCTGCTGCTGCTCGCA
The DNA here is from genome assembly GCF_014858855.1 of Bufo gargarizans. Classification (NCBI taxonomy): domain Eukaryota; kingdom Metazoa; phylum Chordata; class Amphibia; order Anura; family Bufonidae; genus Bufo; species Bufo gargarizans. The sequence continues at coordinate 92,742,984 of NC_058083.1, forward strand.
CAGTCTGTCCAGCATGTGCAAGGTGGAGTTCCACCTGGTGGGACACGTCGCATATGAGGCGGTGAGCGGGAAGGCCGAAGTTACGCTGTAGCGCAGACAGGCGAGCAGCAGCAGGATGTGAACGCCGGAAGCGCGAACAGACGGCCCGCACTTTATGCAGCAGCTCTGACATGTCGGGGTAGTTGTGAATGAACTTCTGCACCACCAAATTCAGCACATGCGCCAAGCAAGGGATGTACGTCAAACTGGCTAGTCCCAGAGCTGCAACGAGATTTCGCCCATTATCACACACCACCAGGCCGGGCTTGAGGCTCACCGGCAGCAACCACTCGTCGGTCTGTTGTTCTATACCCTGCCACAACTCCTGTGCGGTGTGGGGCCTGTCCCCCAAACATATGAGTTTCAGAATGGCCTGCTGACGTTTACCCCGGGCTGTGCTGAAGTTGGTGGTGAAGGTGTGTGGCTGACTAGATGAGCAGGTGGAAGAAGAGGAGGAGGAAGTCGAGTAGGAGTAGGTGGCAACAGGAGGCAAAGAATGTTGCCCTGCGATCCTTGGCGGCGGAAGGACGTGCGCCAAACAGCTCTCCGCCTGGGGCCCAGCTGCCACTACATTTACCCAGTGTGCAGTTAGGGAGATATAGCGTCCCTGGCCGTGCTTACTGGTCCACGTATCTGTGGTTAGGTGGACCTTGCCACAGATGGCGTTGCGCAGTGCACACTTGATTTTATCGGATACTTGGTTGTGCAGGGAAGGCACGGCTCTCTTGGAGAAGTAGTGCCGGCTGGGAACAACATACTGTGGGACAGCAAGCGACATGAGCTGTTTGAAGCTGTCTGTGTCCACCAGCCTAAATGACAGCATTTCATAGGCCAGTAGTTTAGAAATGCTGGCATTCAGGGCCAGGGATCGAGGGTGGCTAGGTGGGAATTTACGCTTTCTCTCAAATGTTTGTGAGATGGAGAGCTGAACGCTGCCGTGTGACATGGTTGAGATGCTTGGTGACGGAGGTGGTGGTGGTGTTGGTGGTACATCCCCTGTTTGCTGGGCGGCAGGTGCCAACGTTCCTCCAGAGGCAGAGGAAGAGGCCGAGGCGGCAGCAGCAGAAGAGGCCGAGGCGGCAGCAGCAGAAGAGGTAGCAGGGGGAGCCTGAGTGACTTCCTTGGTTTTAAGGTGTTTACTCCACTGCAGTTCATGCTTTGCATGCAGGTGCCTGGTCATGCAGGTTGTGCTCAGGTTCAGAACGTTAATGCCTCGCTTCAGGCTCTGATGGCACAGCGTGCAAACCACTCGGGTCTTGTCGTCAGCACATTGTTTGAAGAAGTGCCATGCAAGGGAACTCCTTGAAGCTGCCTTTGGGGTGCTCGGTCCCAGATGGCGGCGGTCAGTAGCAGGCGGAGTCTCTTGGCGGCAGGTGTTCTGCTTTTGCCCACTGCTCCCTTTTTTGCTACGCTGTTGGCTCGGTCTCACCACTGCCTCTTCCTCCGAACTGTGAAAGTCAGTGGCACGACCTTCATTCCATGTGGGGTCTAGGACCTCATCGTCCCCTGCATCATCTTCCACCCAGTCTTGATTCCTGACCTCCTGTTCAGTCTGCACACTGCAGAAAGACGCAGCAGTTGGCACCTGTGTTTCGTCATCATCAGAGACATGCTGAGGTGGTATTCCCATGTCCTCATCATCAGGAAACATAAGTGGTTGTGCGTCAGTGCATTCTATGTCTTTCACCGCTGGGGAAGGGCTAGGTGGATGCCCTTGGGAAACCCTGCCAGCGGAGTCTTCAAACAGCATAAGAGACTGCTGCATAACTTGAGGCTGAGACAGATTTCCTGGTATGCATGGGGGTGATGTGACAGACTGATGGGGTTGGTTTTCAGGCGCCATCTGTGCGCTTTCTGCAGAAGACTGGGTGGGAGATAATGTGAACGTGCTGGATCCACTGTCGGCCACCCAATTGACTAATGCCTGTACCTGCTCAGGCCTTACCATCCTTAGAACGGCATTGGGCCCCACCATATATTGCTGTAAATTCTGGCGGCTACTGGGACCTGAGGTAGTTGGTACACTAGGACGTGTGGATGTGGCAGAACGGCCACGTCCTCTCCCAGCACCAGAGGGTCCACTAACACCACCACGACCATGTCCACGTCCGCGTCCCTTACTAGATGTTTTCCTCATTGTTATCGTTCACCACAACAACAAAAATATTATTTGGCCCAATGTATTGTATTCAAATTCAGCTGAATATAAATTTGAGGCCTAGTATTTAGGCGCTGGGTGACCGGTATAGATTTACTGACAGAATTAGACTTGGAAATGCACAGTAGCGTGTGTGTGATGTTATTCTGAATGACCCTATGTGCACCTTGAATATTATATACCCTTTTAGGGATAGATTTCAAATAGCTCTGATATAGCAGAAACCACTAAATTATGAAATTGCTAAATTGGGAATTGTATTTCAACCCAGAACAAAAAATGTGCTTTGACGGACACTAAATAACTTGCCCAGCCAGAACAGTACAGCGGTAAAGACTGATTTAGCGGGATATAAATTTAAGGCCTAGTATTTAGGCGCTGGGTGACCGGTATGGATTTACTGACAGAATTAGACTTGGAAATGCACAGTAGCGTGTGTGTGAAGTTATTCTGAATGACCCTATGTGCACCTTGAATATTATATACCCTTTTAGGGATAGATTTCAAATAGCTCTGATATAGCAGAAACCACTAAATTAAGAAATTGCTAAATTGGGAATATTTTTTCAACCCAGAACAAAAAATGTGCTTTGACGGACACTAAATAACTTGCTCAGCCAGAACAGTACAGCGGTAAAGACAGATTTAGCGGGATATAAATTTGAGGCCTAGTATTTAGGCGCTGGGTGACCGGTATGGATTTACTGACAGAATTAGACTTGGAAATGCACAGTAGCGTGTGTGTGAAGTTACTCTGAATGACCCTATGTGCACCTTGAATATTATATACCCTTTTAGGGATAGATTTCAAATAGCTCTGATATAGCAGAAACCACTAAATTATGAAATTGCTAAATTGGGAATTGTTTTTCAACCCAGAACAAAAAATGTGCTTTGACGGACACTAAATAACTTGCCCAGCCAGAACAGTACAGCGGTAACGACAGATTTAGCGGGATATAAATTTGAGGCCTAGTATTTAGGCGCTGGGTGACCGGTATGGATTTACTGACAGAATTAGACTGGGATATGGCCAAAAAATAGCCACACTATTGCTGGTTAAATGCACTTGGTGTGACAGCTTGACCAACCACACTACTGAGGGTTAAATGCACTTGGTGACAGGCGCAGCTTGCCCCTGATGTAGTATATGGCCAAAAAATGAACAGACTATTGCTGGTTAAATGCACTTGGTGTGACAGCTTGACCAACCACACTACTGAGGGTTAAATGCACTTGGTGACGGGCGCAGCTTGCCCCTGATGTAGTATATGGCCAAAAAATAAACAGACTATTGCTGGTTAAATGCACTTGGTGTGACAGCTTCACCCTGATGTAGGCTTTAGCCAAAAAACAACCACACCATTGAGGGTTAAATGCACTTGGTGACAGGCGCAGCTTGCCCCTGATGTAGTATATGGCCAAAAAATGAACAGACTATTGCTGGTTAAATGCACTTGGTGTGACAGCTTGACCAACCACACTACTGAGGGTTAAATGCACTTGGTGACGGGCGCAGCTTGCCCCTGATGTAGTATATGGCCAAAAAATAAACAGACTATTGCTGGTTAAATGCACTTGCTGTGACAGCTTCACCCTGATGTAGGCTTTAGCCAAAAAACAACCACACCATTGAGGGTTAAATGCACTTGGTGACAGGCGCAGCTTGCCCCTGATGTAGTATATGGCCAAAAAATAAACAGACTATTGCTGGTTAAATGCACTTGGTGTGACAGCTTCACCCTGATGTAGGCTTTAGCCAAAAAACAACCACACCATTGAGGGTTAAATGCACTTGGTCGCAGCTTGTGCTGGCGCACCACAAGACACAAAATGGCCGCCGATCACCCCAGAAAAAAGTGACTGACAAACGGTCTTGGCAGCCTAAAAACAGTGAGCAATTGAATTTCAGCAGCTCAATGATGCACAGCTGCAGATCGATCGATTAATCAAGTCCTTTGGAGGAGTTAATCTGCCTAATCTCGCCCTACTGTCGCAGCCGCAACCTCTCCCTACGCTAATCAGAGCAGAGTGACGGGCGGCGCTATGTGACTCCAGCTTAAATAGAGGCTGGGTCACATGGTGCTCTGGCCAATCACAGCCATGCCAATAGTAGGCATGGCTGTCACGGCCTCTTGGGGCAAGTAGTATGACGCTTGTTGATTGGCTGCTTTGCAGCCTTTCAAAAAGCGCCAAGAAAGCGTCACAAAAGCGCCAAGAAAGCGACGAACACCGAACCCGGACCTGGACTTTTACGAAAATGTCCGGGTTCGGGTCCGTGTCACGGACACCCCAAAATTCGGTACGAACCCGAACTATACAGTTCGGGTTCGCTCATCCCTACTCCCAATCCTTTACCTACACCATGAATAATCTTTCCCCGCACTTGTAAATCTTTTTTTTTTTTTCCTTTTGTAGAATGACAATTTTTCGATCACTGTCTGCACTAAGTACGCTGGTGAATGGCAGAATCTAAGATGGCTTTTGCTATTTATAGGGCTGTGACATCACAGGGCTGGCTGCTGATTGGCTGCATGCATGTCAGTCTGGGTGATTTCACCTTCCCAGACTTCCTTTCTCCATGTCCTCACACGTGCAGCAGCAATTATAGGAAAAATGCAATTCATTCCTACGAATTGAGAGGAAATTTGCATTCGATACAAATCAAATTTTTCCAGAAATGTATAACTAATTCCACTTTGTCAGCTTCAATTTGCTCATCTCTAGTGGGTATATTCCAAAAATGCCACTTTTGTAGTTTTTTATTCGGTCATCATAGCCAAATCCTGGGCTGGATTTTTTCATCAATAGGATTACTTGCAAAACCCATACAAGGAATAACCAACCTGTTCATTGTTTTTATATCTGGGTTGTTCTCACTAGTGATGAGAGGCAGGGGCAATATTCGAATTTGTGATATTTTGCAAATATTTTGTAGAATATTCGTCATATATTCACGAGTTTAAGAATTTGAGATTAAATTCTTGATTGTGAAAATCGTCGATGCAATATTCGTGTAATGCGCACGAAATACAGAAGTGGGTCACTTATGCTACATTTTTCAAGCTGGTATAAGTTTCCTGAGACTGGAGAAAATGGTTGGCACGGCAGAACATTAGAATAGCTTTATATGCAGATAGAGTGCTACGATATATTTGCGCTTGCGGATTTTTGGCAATAGCAAGGGTTAGGCAACTTTTCTATTGGTTGCTAGGGTTGTTGCTAAGCTGTGACATAGCCTTCTCATTGGCCCGCAAGATAGAAGAAGGGAGGGATGATCACCTGATGTGTACTTTGTTAAAAAAACAAACAAAAAAAACCCACAAATATTCAACTTTACAAATATATAGCGCTATATTCTAAATATTCACAAATTCTCAAAGTGACGATATTGCAATTATTGCTATTCGAATATTCGCACTCAACACTAGTTATCAACCATTGCATACATATATTCATTATGTACGAAGTATTATTCATTAGTCCAAATTAAAAATATATATTGGAAATTTTTTATTTTGTTCTTCTCTTATTTTCTTGCAGTTTTTATGCGTTTTTTTCTTTACTCAAGCGTTTTTTGAGGAAACTTCCTTTGTATTGTTGTTAATCATTATATTAACTCGTATTTAAAAAATGTAAATGCATCTGTCCATAATTCAGAGAAAACTATAAACATAAAAATCTGTTATACCTCCAAAAGTCATAAAGTCAATATTGAGTATATAGCTTATTAATCAATAAATCAACTTTTGTAAAATGAGAAGAAGAATATCCAAAAAAACATGTAGAAAAATATATAGAGAATATATTGATATATATTCTTCTTAAACAGAAGTTTTAAGGCATCTTTGGAGCGGTGGCTCCACTGAAGTACTGGGAGGGTTGAGCCCACCCCCAAGACGAGATCAAGGTGCTGATAAAACAGCCAGACACTCGATGTCCTGTCAGTTGTGGGCTCACATCCCAATTCACAGGAACCCAAACAACTGGATATCCGCATTCAAACCACGTGGGGTAAGTGTATCAAAATCAAAACTTCTTCTGGACTCAGCGCAAGACATATTCGCAACATGATTGCCACCTCTCCAGTGTTGTTGAATAATTTATTTTGCGGTGAAAGTTAACCCTCTAGGGTCTTTATTGTGATCATCTTTAAAGTGTTTGGACACTGTATGTTTCTCAAAACCATTCCGAATATTAGTTATGTGTTCTAATATTCTCCATTTTATTGTGCATTTTGTCCTTCCTATGTATTGTTTGTTACAGGGACATTGAATCATATAGATTACGCTAGTTGTGTTGCATGTCATAAATTCCTTAATTTCCCACTTACATGTGCGGTATACCAAACCTAACAGGGGAATTATGCGTGAGGTGACGGTGTGAGCAATAGGTGGGCCGAGGTAAATACAGTTCTGGTTACTCATGGTTATGTCGTCCCTGGGCAGGCTCGCATAAGTGAAGAGGAGATTGGCACAAGGATTCTCTGGGGCACACTCTTGTGTAAGGGACACAGGCCAGATGGTGGTTTGAGGTGCCCTTGATGGTCTTTATTAATGTGCCTATGGCAAGGTCCCTCGTAGTCGTGACGCCAGTACCTTTTGTATGGAGGTACAACCATTTACTGTTGTGTTAATTGAGGAATTTGAGACTAAAACAAGAAGGATGAAATCCAAGGTGGAACTTTACTGGACAACTCCTGATAACAGTACATCCAAAGTCTTAAATAGTTTCTTGGTACAGAGGTAACACTGCTACAGGTCCACTGCTGACAGGTGTAGTATCTTTCTAGCTATTAAATGCAATTCATTTGTAGCCTTACTGGTAGAGGACTTCTGAGCTTGTCCCGGTGATCCCAGTGCAAGCTTGTGAAGTTGCCGGAGGCTGGTGAATCCTTGACTTTGGAATCCAAAGGTCCTAAGGCACTAGTAGAGAAGGCCGTAACCCTATTGGGGTCTCTTTCTTTAGTATTTTCTAAGTATATGGAGCACTTCAGCTCTGAAAACTGTCTGAAAGCTCAAGATTGCAGACTGCACACACTACACACTGCTAGACTGTACTTCTCACACTGCTAGACTAGGCCTTATATATATAACACACATATATATATATATATATATGATGTATTATCTCCCTCTAGTGGTAGGCTCAGTGTAATGCAACTAAATACACCTGTAAGCAGGGATTATGCATAAAGATAGATTGCAGCATAAAACAGGCTATATAAAGCATAAAAAGCATAATACAACAACTTTGCAGTATCCACAAGGGTAGTGGGACACTGCATTACCCCTTGTTTTACCCGTGTCGACCTCAACGCAAAGATGAAGGTCTCCTGAAAAATACAAAAAGAAAACAATCCTTCAGGCATGAAGAACAGTACCATAACCCATAACAATTCTTTTTCTTGAGATCTGAAAAGCAATTGGTTAGGCACAATTGTAAATATCAGGCAAAAATCAAAAATGGTAAAAAACAAGTGAAAAGGGGTGTTGTTTCCTCCCTCTGGAGACTGGTGAACAGGGGGCGCTGACCTGGTACAGCGAAATAATAATACCAGGATAGTCCGTAATGGGGAAATAATGAACACGGGTGAAAGTCAGGAGGCTCACAGGGCATGAGTCCGTTCCCTGAGCATAGGGGAAGTAAAGATGATGATCATAATCAGAGTCAAGAAGTGTCTTACTCAGGCTCTGTAGTCTCACCAAGAAGCGAAATTGTAATCCACAATAAACTGAGATAGCTGAAAGCATTCTCCACTAATTCTGAAGTAAATACTCCCTAGAACGGGCAGGTGGTTGTCCCTTTGTAATCCGACTGGATCTGCGAAGTGGCGGTCCTTCTTCTGACCTTGGCGCAAGGTGACTTGGTACATCTGAAATTTCTTACACTACTGAAACTTCTTCTTTAGGTGGTTCCTCTGGCTGATGTGACACTGTACTGACTGGAGCAGGCACAGCAATGTTTAACCATGGTGTAAGGAACCATTTTAGAGGATCTGGTTCCATCATTAGTTTTTCAACAGTTTGCGTAGGCTCTACAGGCTTAATTGGTAGTTCAGACACTTGAATTGGAGGTTGATGTTCCTCTGGAACAGTCTCATCTGGAAGGATTCCTCCTGGAGTTTCTTTCTCCTTATTACACAGTTTCAAGCGATTGCAATGAACTATTTGAGGTAATTTGCTTTCTCTGGTGTTCTCATAGGTGTCAGATGCTAGATTAGGGATAGCTGAAACAATGTAAGGATCTCTTTCCGATTTACTGTCCAACTTGCTGGTTCAATGATTATTCTTTAGCCATATGTAATCACCAATTTCAAGAGGCTCTGCTTTGGCAGATTGGTCAAAATCTTTTTGCTTTTGTTTTTTGGGAGCATGTTCCATGCAGTGGTGAACAATTTCTTGTGCATCAGCTAGACATCTTTGGTGCTCGCTCACCCAATCAGTTTTTGGCAATGGATTGATGGCATCAGGCACTTGAACGTCCAAAGTATGGTCAGCAGGTAGTTTACCTTGTCGGCCAAACATGAGGTGTATACCCCATGGAAGAGTGAATGATATTATTATAGGTATACATCAGTTGAGGTAGAAGAGTAGGCCAATCATTCCTGGTAGCAGGTGACACAGCCCTAAGCATTTCTATTAGGGTCTGGTTATTTTTTTTACAAAGTCCATTACCGTGGAGATGGTAAGTTGTTCTGATTTTCTGGCAATTGTGAAGAGAACACAGTTTTTTGAAGAGTTGAGACTCAAAGGCGGATCCTTGATCTGTAAGAATTTTCTCTGGACATCAGTATGGTAACAGGAATGTTTCCAGAAAGCATCTGCAGTTGTTTTAGCGGTCAAGTCCTTAACAGGTACGGCTACAATGAATTTGGTGCAGTGGTCAATGATGGTCATAGCATATGTATAGCCTGAGCAACGATCTCAAATGGTTTTTGGCTTACAATAGGATGTAAGGGTACTTTTTGGTCATGCTTTTCACCTCGTCCAATAACACAGGCGGAACACTTTTGACACCACTTCTCAATGTCTTCTCACATTCCAATCCAATAGAATTGTCTAAGGACGGTAGTTTCTGTCTTCTGCACTCCAAAGTGTCCTGATTTCTTATGGTACATCTCAAGAATGATGCTTGCATCCTGGCGGGTTATTAGGATTTGGTATACCCTGTCATAGTTAACTGGATCCAGGCTTCTTCTCAAGAGTAGGCCCTTCTGCAGAAAGAGTTGTTTCCAGTGTCTCCACAGCTTCAACAGTTCTGGGTCTGCATTTATTCTGCTGATTCTCTCAGGTGATCTTCCACTGGTGAGGAAGTCATGAAGTTCTCCGATTACTCTACTTTCTGACTTAGGTTTGATCCATCTCTCCTTTTCAATTTGAAATTCTGGATTGTTCTGTAGATGGGGATTTAGGACTTTTTTTTGTTTTTGATGGAGCGGATGCTTTTTTGTGCAAAGTTTTTGTAGAAATTAGGCATCTCCACTTATTCCAAGACATCTACGTGTGCAGTAGGATTTTTCTTCGTAGGCAGGCGAGATAAAGCATCTGCATTCTCGTTGGACTTGCCCATTCTGCATTTTACAGTGAAGTTGTACTTAGCAAGGCGCAATGCCCATCTTTGTTCTAAGGCACCTAGCTTGGCTGTATTGAGATGCCCCAGTGGGTTGTTATCGGTGAAAGCTATGAAGGGAGTTGCTGCAAGGTAGTCCTTAAATTTTTCGGTGACAGCCCACACAAGTGAGAGGAACTCTAACGTGAAAGAGCTGTAGTTCCGGTCATTCCTTTCAGCTCCTTTCAGGGATCTGCTAGCATAAGCAATTACTCTCTCTTTACCTTCTTGCACTTGAGACAGGACAGCTCCCAGGCCTTTCTGGCTGGCATCAGTGTAGAGATGGAAGGGCTGTTGGTAATCTGGATATCCCAAAACAGGTGGTTCGGTCAGCTTCTTTTTCAGGAGTTGAAAGGCAATTTCCCTGTATTCCTTCCACTCCACAGGTATCTGCGTCTTCTGATACTTCTTTGGATGTCTTCTTAGGAGTTCCTGAATTGGCTCAGCAATCTGGGCGAAGTGAGGGATGAAGCGTCTGTAGTACCTTGCAAAACTAACAAAACTTCTCACCTCCTTTACTGTGGTAGGAGTAGGCAGGGGAGCACCCAGGAATTTTGTCTAGGGGGGGTCCGAAAGGCAAAAAAATGTGGCATGGTAGTGCGCTGTGCTAATTCAATTTTTCAAAGCCCCCTTTATATTTAAAACTGCAGAGAGGGGGTGTAGTGTGTTGTGCTGATTCTTTTACTTGGCGATCCTAAAAGCTCAGCAGGAAATCAATAATTGTTTGGCCCCGCCCATTATTAAAAGCCCCTCCTACATATAATAGGCCACTCCCAACAAACACTGTACAGCTGACATAGTTGCGGCCTGTCTCTACACACCATATGGAGAGAGGGGGAGGGTCTGTCCTGGCTGCACTGCCTGCTTCACATTATACAATAAACAGCAGACTACAGCCAGAAAGCTCCTCCGCTCTCCTCCCTCCCCAGACCCTGCTCAAGGCCTGTGGCCCCCCCCACCATCTGCCACCAGCCCGTGGACTGCTGCCCCCTTTGGCCGTCCTCACCCAGCTCTGAATCCTCCTTCTGCAAATGGCAGGGGGAGGACCCGGAGCCTCTTATCTCCTACATAGCGCCTCATACCTCTTACATCCAGTGATGTCACCTTTGTTGTAGACGTTCTCTTTCCTCATCTTCTCCATTCAGACCAGACCGCCATGATGATTTTTCAGCCATCTCCCGTCTCTGCAGAGATTAACAAACAGACATTAGTTTCCCACATTTCCATCATCTTCTGAACACCCTTTCCTGCCACCCCCAATACTGTGCCCGCTGTGCCCCCAATACTATACTGCAGAAACAGTCCCCCTGGAAATACTACTACCACACAGATAGTGCCCCCTTCAACAATTATTGGCACACAGTGCTCTAAAAAAATAACTGCGCCCAGACACTAATAGTATAAAGATAATGTCCCCCAAAAATTATTGTGCTAAGCTGAAACGTGGCAGGGTGCCCCCAAAGTAACAGGGCTCCCCAAAATAGAAATAATTCTCTGCCAGAGCACACTTAGTAGTAATAATGCCCCTATAGTGCCCATACTAGTAATCATGTTCCTCATAGCCCCCCAGTATTAGCAAAGCTCCGCATAATACCTCCTAGTACTAATAATTCTCCCTACAATATGACAGTACATGAAATACCCCCGCTTAGTGCCCGCTGTTGAGCTAATGTCCCCATAATGTATGCCAGTATAAAATACCCCTATATAGTGCCCCAGTAAATGCCCTCATAGTGCTCCTCTCCCCCTTCCCCATAGTGTCCCCCATAATATGCCAGTAAAAAATGCCCCTTCTAAGTGCCACCATATGCCCCAATAGTGCTCCTCTCCCCCATAGTGCCTACCATAATGTGCCAGTAAAAAATGCCCCCTTAGTGCCACCAAATGCCATAATGCCCCCATAATGTGCCAATAAGAATAAAGGCCCCTTTAGAGCCCCCACTTCCCCTTAGTGCCCCCAAATAATGCCCCTATAGTGCCACCAGATGCCCCATAGTGCTCCTCTCCCCCATAATGTGCCAGTAAGAAGTGCCACCCAAAAAAAAAGTACCACCAGATGCTCCATAGTGCCGTTCTCCCCTTTAGTGCCCCCATAGTGCCGTTCTCCCCTTTAGTGCCCCCATAGTGCCAGCTCCCCTTTAGTGCCCCCATAGTGCCGTTCTCCCCTTTAGTGCCCCCATAGTGCCAGCTCCCCTTTAGTGCCCCCATAGTGCCGTTCTCCCCTTTAGTGCCCCCATAGTGCCGTTCTCCCCTTTAGTGCCCCCATAGTGCCGTTCTCCCTTTTAGTGCCCCCATAGTGCCAGCTCCCCTTTAGTGCCCGCATAGTGCCGTTCTCCCCTTTAGTGCCCCCATAGTGCCAGCTCCCCTTTAGTGCCCCCATAGTGCCGTTCTCCCCTTTAGTGCCCCCATAGTGCCAGCTCCCCTTTAGTGCCCCCATAGTGCCGTTCTCCCCTTTAGTGCCCTCATAGTGCCGTTCTCCCCTTTAGTGCCCCCATAGTGCCAGCTCCCCTTTAGTGCCCCCATAGTGCCGTTCTCCCCTTTAGTGCCCCCATAGTGCCAGCTCCCCTTCAGTGCCCCCATAGTGCCGTTCTCCCCTTTTGTGCCCCCATAGTGCTGTTCTCCCCTTTAGTGCCCCCATAGTGCCAGCTCCCCTTTAGTGCCCCCATAGTGCCGTTCTCCCCTTTAGTGCCCCCATAGTGCCAGCTCCCCTTTAGTGCCCCCATAGTGCCGTTCTCCCCTTTAGTGCCCCCATAGTGCCAGCTCTCCTTTAGTGCCCCCATAGTGCCAGCTCCCCTTTGGTGCCCCCATAGTGCCGTTCTCCCCTTTAGTGCCCCCATAGTGCCAGCTCCCCTTTAGTGCCCCCATAGTGCCGTTCTCCCCTTTAGTGCCCCCATAGTGCCAGCTCCCCTTCAGTGCCCCCATAGTGCCGTTCTCCCCTTTTGTGCCCCTATAGTGCTGTTCTCCCCTTTAGTGCCCCCATAGTGCCAGCTCCCCTTTAGTGCCCCCATAGTGCCGTTCTCCCCTTTAGTGCCCCCATAATGCCAGCTCCCCTTTAGTGCCCCCATAGTGCCGTTCTCCCCTTTAGTGCCCCCAGAGTGCCAGCTCTCCTTTAGTGCCCCCATAGTGCCAGCTCCCCTTTGGTGCCCCCATAGTGCCGTTCTCCCCTTTAGTGCCCCCATAGTGCCAGCTCTCCTTTAGTGCCCCCATAGTGCCAGCTCCCCTTTAGTGCCCCCATAGTGCCAGCTCCCCCCCTCCAAAAAAACAACAACAAAAAATACACTGATACTTACCTCCAGCAGCCTCTTCCGGTCTGTGTCACTGCTGTGTGCTGCCCGGCTCAGGCAGCACGATGATGACGTCATCGCGCTGCTAGAGCCGGCCTCTGATAGGCTGCAGGCATTAGTGCCTGCGGCCTATCAGAAGAACAGGGGAGGGACACGCCTCTCCCTCCCCTGCTCTGCCGCAGCACAGCCATCTATATCGCTGTCCTAAGGACAGCGATATAGATGCATTAGATATGGAGATGAGCGCTTCCACAATGGAAGTGCTCATCTCCTACGGCCCCCCACCACCGCCGCCGCAAATGCCCGCAATTTACATCCAGGGCCGCGCCGCCTATGGTGCGGCCCTGGAGGATGAAAAAAAAAAATTTGGGCTGGTTGTTCTAGGGGGGGGTCCAGACCCGCTGGACCCCCCCTGTAGGTGCGCCACTGGGAGTAGGCCAATTCCGGACTGCAGCTAACTTTTCCATATCTGGTTTAATACCTTCTGCATTGACAACATGTCCCAGGCACTTGACGTCTGGCTTCAGCAGGTAGCACTTAGATTGTTTGATCTTAAGTCCATGTTTAATGAGGACTTGGAAGACTTCTGCAAGGTGTTTCAAGTGGTCTTTGTAGGATTTGGAATAAATGATGACATCGTCCAGGTAGAGCAGGACAGTCACAAAGTTTCTATGGCCTAAACAGCGTCCAATTAGTTGTTGAATTGTTCCTGGTGCAATACAAAGTCCAAAGGACATGTAATTAAATTTGAATAGGCCCATAGGGGTGGTAAGTTGGCTCTGGTCCCAGTATTTATCAAATGGAGGCCGTAGGATGGTAGTGACCTGAGATCCGGTGTCCAGTAGGGCGACAAAAGGAATTCCATTAATTTGGATTGCTACTTCCAGACGGGATCCTATGTATCTAGGCATCCAGTTGCGATCTTGTGGACCTACTGGTTTACCTCTCGAGGGTCCTCAGCCTCGAGGGTCTCTCTTTTAACTGCCAGCACATTGGTTCCGTATGTCCTATCTTATGACAGTAGATGCAAATAGGTCACCTGTCCCAGGGTTCTTCTTTCAGAGCTAGGCCAGGACTTCACTTCCCGGAGTACGGCTCCCTATAATTGGGCTAGGAGCATTTCCATTTGCTGCTCTGTGGAGACAGGGTACAACTTGAACAAGGCACACATTTTCTCTTTAAAGTCTCTTAGGGTGTGAGTTTCCCCAGAGTATCTGGGGAACCAAGGGGCCCCAAAGTAGTAGGGCATGGTTAGTGGCATCATGCTGGTTGCTTCAGTGGCTGGCAGTGTACTGGAGCCAGCTGCGGCTGCTGCAGGGGATCCGCTGAGGTCAGGCTGCGCGGCTTTCTCCTGAACAGACATGGCAATGAAAGTTTATTTAAATGCTGCAGGCTAAATTTTGATTTTTGAATGGGGTTTCTATAGGCAACCGTTTATGGCCGTTTAAGACGAGCGATCGGTACAGGCCGGAGGTTACTGCAGAGGAAAATCTTTATTAAATGTCCCCTTATTACTGATAGAGGGTTCTTTACAAGCTGAGGAGTTAGATCGGGGCTTCTACTTGCTTTTATCCCCGTGGAGGGTGGCTGGCAATCTCGATCCTCCTTTCTCTTGTACTCACCAAATCTCGCGATGCGCGAGAGTACGTCACACACAAGTCCCGTGTGCAGCGTCTCTTCAACGCTATCCACAGCCAGAAGGGGCGGTGCCACACTTTTCATACAGCACGGCCTCCGTCGGCAGTTACTAGAGTGGTAGGCGGCACTTTGCAATAATCACTTTACATATGGGGCGGTACGCTAACTTTCTCTGCACTGGAAGGGGGTGTAACTTGTTTTTTCCCGCCAGGCTGCTCTGTGATGGCGCACCAAACTACTTCAAGTCCTTTAGGCAGCCATTTTAAGTACAAAACAGTCCATTCAAATACAGCAAGCAGCGCTACTGACTTTTCAAAAATCCACAATTTTGCAGTTTTAACAATGTGGTTTTGTAGTAGAAGAATAGCGCAATACATGCAGAGAGTCTAAGCAGTTTTAACAGCTTTTTGGCCCAATAGAAAAAACAGTTGGGGCTCATTCACAATAGGCAGTCTACAATAAAGCAGGGTTTTGCAAGTCCTGTTCACAGTGCCAATTTTAAATTATTGGAGGCACACAAATCCAACAATGCACAAGTTCAGTTATCACTTAGGCGCAGAGGAATTTATCAGAAATCCTGTTCCCACAGTTCATTAAAGGCACATAGGAATTTATCAGAAATCCTGTTCGGGGACGCCAATTTATTTTATGCGGTATGCCAGACCTAACACGGGAGTTATGCGTAAGGTCATGGTGTGAGCAGTAGGTGGGCTGAGGTAAATACAGTTCTGGTTACTTACGGTTACGTCGTCCCTGGGCAAGCTCGCATAAGTGAAGAGGAGATTGGCACAAGGATTCTCTGGGGCACACTCTGGTGTAAGGGACACTGGCCAGATGGTGGTTCGAGGTGCCCTTGATGGTCTGTATTAATTTGCCTATGGCAAGGTCCCTCATAGTTGTGACGCCAGTACCTTTTGTATGGAGGTACAACAATTTACTGTAGTGTTAATTGAGGAACTTGAGACTGAGGCAAGAAGGATGAAATCCAAGATGGAACTTTACTGAAGACAACTCCTGATAACAGTACATCCAAAGTCTTAAACAGTCTCTTGGTACAGAGGTAACACTGCTACAGGTCCACTGCTGACAGGTGTAGTGTCTTTCTATCTATTAAATGCAATACATTTGTAGCCTTACTGGTAGAGGACTTCTGGGCTGGTCCCTGTGATCTCAGTGCCGGCTTGTGAAGTTGCTGGAGGCTGGTGAATCCTTCACTTTTAAATCCAAAGGTCCTAAGGCACTAGTAGAGATGGCCGTAACCCTTTGGGGGTCTCTTTCTTTAGTATTTTCTAAGTATATGGAGCACTTCAGCTCTGGGCTGGAAACTGGCTGAGAGATCAAGATTGCAGACTGCACACACTACACACTGCTAGACTAGGCCTGAGCTGGACTATATATATACATATATACTGTATGTACATACGTTTTTATTGGTTATAAAATTTATTTTCCCTTACTAATAAATCTATTTTGTCCTACATATATACCAGAAGGAGGAGTGCCTATGTTATTGTTTAATAGTAGCTTTAGAGGTTGCAGAGTTGACATTGATTCCTAGACCCAGTGTCCGGGGGGAGGACATATAGCAGGACAAAATTATTAGATAGATGGCATGGCTTATCATAACATACAGTATAGTACAATGATGTAATAACACTAGAAATAGCTTTCTGACAATCCAGAGGAGCAATTCACCTCTATCATAGATATTGATCCATGTTCTTTACAACTCCTAGCATGTCAGGGAAAACCTTTTTAGTGCCACTGTTCAAAGCGATTGCAATTTTTTTCTGTCCAACTTTGCTGTTCTGCTTTAAATTCAATGAAGAGCACCAGGAAATACCATAGCCATGGTCTATTGTGTTTATATCTATTTTGCTTTTACATATACTGTATATATATATATATATATATATATATATATATATATATATATATATAAACACACACTCACCTAAAGAATTATTAGGAACACCATACTAATATGGTGTTGGACCTCCTTTTGCCTTCAGAACTGCCGTAATTCTACGTGGCATTGATTCAACAAGGTGCTGATAGCATTCTTTAGAAATGTTGGCCCATATTGATAGGATAGCATCTTGCAGTTGATGGAGATTTGAGGGATGCACATCCAGGGCACGAAGCTCCCATTCCACCACATCCCAAAGATGCTCTATTGGGTTGAGATCTGGTGACTGTGGGAGCCATTTTAGTACAGTTAACTCATTGTCATGTTCAAGAAACCAATTTGAAATGATTCGAGCTTTGTCACATGGTGCATTATCCTGCTGGAAGTAGCCATCAGAGGATGGGTACATGGTGGTCATGAAGGGATGGACACAGTCAGAAACAATGCTCAGGTAGCCCGTGGCATTTAAACGATGGCCAATTGGCACTAAGGGGCCTAAAGTGTGCCCAGAAAACATCCCCCACACAATTACACCACCACCACCAGCCTGCACAGTGGTAACAAGGCATGATGGATACATGTTCTCATTCTGTTTACGCCAAATTTGGACTCTACCATTTGAATGTCACTACAGAAATCGAGACTCATCAGACCAGGCAACATTTTTCCAGTCTTCAACAGTCCAATTTTGGTGAGCTTGTGCAAATTGTAGCCTTTCTTTCCTATTTGTAGTGAATACACTGAAAGCTATTAAAAGAGCTCAGTGGTGAACTAACAAACCCATTAACAGATTTATTTAACCAATCACTGGTAACAGGAGTCGTCCCAGAAGATTGGAAATTAGCAAATGTTGTGCCAATTCACAAGAAAGGTAGTAGGGAGGAATCGGGCAACTATAGGCCAGTAAGCCTGACATCAATAGTGGGGAAATTAATGGAAACCATACTTAAGGAGAGGATTGTGGAACATCTAAAATCCCATGGATTGAAAGATGAAAAACAGCATGGGTTTACTTCAGGGAGATCATGTCAAACTAGTCTTATAGATTTTTTTGATTGGGTGACTAAAATAATAGGAGGTGCAGTAGACATCGCTTATCTAAACTTTAGTAAGGCTTTTGATATTGTCCCACATAAAAGGCTTATCAATAAAGTGCAGTTTTTGGGCTTGGACTCCCATATTGTTGAATGGATTAGGCAGTGGCTGATGGACCGGCAACAGAGGGTTGTAGTCAATGGAGCATATTCAAATCAAGGTCTTGTTACCAGTGGGGTACCTCAGGGATCTGTTCTGGGACCCATATTGTTCAATATCTTTATCAGCGAAATTACAGAAGGCCTCAATGGTAAGGTGTGTCTTTTTGCTGATGACACAAAGATTTGTAACAGGGTTGATGTTCCTGGAGGTATACACCAAATGGAAATGGATTTAGGAAAACTAGAGGAATGGTCAAAAATCTGGCAACTAAAATTTAATGTTGATAAGTGCAAGATAATGCACCTGGGACGTAAAAACCAAAGAGCAGAATATAAAATCTGTGATACAGTCCTAACCTCAGTATCTGAGGAAAAGGATTTAGGGATCCTTATTTCAGAAGACTTAAAGGTAAGCAGACAATGTCATAGAGCAGCAGGAAATGCTAGCAGAATGCTTGGGTGTATAGGGAGAGGCATCACCAGTAGAAAGAGGGAGGTGTTCATGCCGCTCTACAGAGCACTAGTGAGACCTCATTTGGAGTATTGTGCACAGTACTGGAGACCATATCTCCAGAAGGATATTAATACTTTGGAGAGAGTTCAGAGAAGAGCTACTAAACTGGTACATGGATTACAGGATAAAACTTACCAGGAAAGGTTAAAAGACCTTAACATGTATAGCTTGGAAGAAAGAAGAGACAGAGGGGATATGATAGAAACTTTTAAATACATAAAGGGAATCAACAAGGTAAAAGAGGAGAGAATATTTAAAAGAAGAAAAACTGCTACAAGAGGACATAGTTTTAAATTAGAGGGGCAAAGGTTTAAAAGTAATATCAGGAAGTATTACTTTACTGAGAGAGTAGTGGATGCATGGTATAGCCTTCCTGCAGAAGTGGTAGCTGCAAATACAGTGGAGGAGTTTAAGCATGCATGGGATAGGCATAAGGCCATCTTTCATATAAGATAGGGCCAGGGGCTATCCATAGTATTTAGTATATTGGGCAGACTAGATAGGCCAAATGGTTCTTATCTGCCGGCACATTCTATGTTTCTATGAGTGGTACCCGGTGGGGTCTTCTGCTGTTGTAGCCCACCTTTCTTTCCCATTCTGACATTCAGTTTGGAGTTCATGAGATTGTCTTGACCAGGACCACAACCCTACATGCATTGAAGCAACTGCCATGTGATTGGTTGACTAGATAATCGCATTAATGAGAAATAGAACAGGTGTTCCTAATAATTCTTTAGGTGAGTGTATATACATATATTTATGAGAGGAGTTGATATAGGTGGTGACAGTGCTGTTATTAGTCCAACCAATAATATACTTAGATGAACATAGATATGGTCCAATCTAAGCTAAATAAAGTAAATGTGAACAAGGCTCCGGGTCCAGGAGGATTTATCCCAAGTGTTCTTAGAAAACTTAGTTCAGCTATTGCTGTGCCCCTGTTTATCATTTTTAGAGACTCTCTCAACTGGTACAGTGCCAAGTGACTGGTGTAAGGCAAATGTGGTTCCCATTTTCAAACAGGGCCCTAGATAATTATACACTAGTAAGCTTAATTTCTGTTGTAGGAAAATGTTTGAAGGGATTATACACAAGAGTATGTGACTGTACATAATATCAAAAATGATAGCAAGCATATTATCTTTAACATAGCCAAGACGGATCCGTCTTTAATACCAATGAAAGTTAATGCTGTACGGATCCATTTTTTATTGTGCCAGATTGTGTCATAGAAAACCGATCCGTTCCCATTGACTTATATTGCAGTGATTTATTTATTCTCATAGACTAATCCACACATTATTCCATCTTGTGTAGGATTTTTTTGTGGCACATGTGGTCCGATGCTGGCATCCTCCAATGTATGCATTATTTGCTGGGGATTGCCATTTGCAGCAGATCACATGTGGAGGTTTTGCTCCCCCGGTTATAAATACGCTACAGTATTTGGGGTGCTAAGCATTTCTTCCCATTTAGGCCACTTTATTCAGTGATTTGTCTCTATATGTATGGAATGTGCCTTTTAAAAAAAAAATCTTTGGTAACATTCTGGTGCACCTGGTAGCCTGTGTCACACTAGCCTGTTGTAGATGGGGCTCACAGCCTTCTCCCGTTGTATTTGTGATCTTACTCTGGAGGTTTGTGGAAGCTTGGCTGTGTGTCAGACCTGAGTTCACACACTATAGCGGTACGTCCCGCGCCAACTGAGATACCTTCACAGTATGCGCAGGTTCCGATATGTTCTTGAATGGAATATATTGGCTAAAGTCTTGTTTTAACATCTAGCGTGAGGGTTTAAAAGCCTTGTATTTTAATTTGCATCTATTGTAGTGCACCTTTGCAGTAATTCATATATCCAGCCACCATACCTCATCATCTCGTGACAGAAACTACACTTTGTACCTTATAAAATATACTTTGTACTAATGCTGAATGTAACCCAAGTTATATTTTGCATTAAGGAAGTAAATACTGTTACGCTTTTAATTCTGGCCTGATTCATCGAACCAATAATCCACTGCACCAATCCACAGGGAGCAATGGCCTGACGGAGTACATTGTGACACAACATCTCTTCATGGCCTTTACCACTCCTATCCTCTGAACTAGCTACTCAGGGCTTGCTGCAGAAAAGGTACCCTGGAGCTGGAAAAAATAAAAGATGAGCAACTAAACTGATAAGGGGCATGGAGATAAGATTAGATTAAACGTTATTGTCACTGTGCACAGTACAAGTACAAAGCCAATAAAACACAAATTGCATCCAACCAATAACACGGAATACAATGGTGTTTATTGTACAGGGTGGGCCATTTATATGGATACACCTTAATAAAATGGGAATGGTTGGTGATATTAACTTCCTGTTTGTGGCACGTTAGTATATGTGAGGGGGGAAACTTTTTAAGATGGGTGGTGACCATGGCAGCCATTTTGAATCCAACTTATACTGTGAAGATACGAGATGTGCAGCACCTGAAACTACGGATACTGGAAGCCTGTGCTAGCATTTCTCCTGCGGTGTTGCTATCAGTGTGTGAAGAGTGGGAGAAGAGGGTTGCATTGACAATCCAACACAATGGGCAGCACATTGAACACATTTTATAAGTGGTCAGAAACTTGTAAATAACTCATGAAAGAATAAAGTTACGTTAAAACCAAGCACACCATTGTTTTTCTTGTGAAATTCCCAAGAAGTTTGATGTGTCACATGACCATCTTCCTATTTAAAAAACTAAAGTTGGATTCAAAATGGCCGACTTCAAAATGGCTGCCATGGTCATCACCCATCTTTAAAAGTTTCCCCCCTCACATATACTAATGTGCCACAAACAGGAAGTTAATATCACCAACCATTCCCATTGTATTAAGGTGTATCCATATAAATGGCCCACCCTGTATATATATATATATATATATATATATATATATATATATATATATATATATATATATATAGAGTGCTGCCCATAATTATTCATACCCCTGGCAAATTTTGATTTAAAGTTACTTTTATTCAACAAGCAAGTAATTTTTTGACGGGAAATGACATAGGTGTCTCCCAAAAGATAATAAGACGATGTACAAGAGGCATTATTGTGGAAAAAAACAATTCTCACCTTTTATTTCCATTTGAGCAAAAAGTGTCCCGTTCAAAATTATTCATACCCTTCTTAATAATCAATAGAAAAGCCGTTTTTGGCAATTACAGCAATCAAACGCTTCCTATAATTGCAAACTAGCTCCACGGGTATTTTTGCCCATTCATCTTTAGCAATGAGCTCAAAATCTTTCAGGTTGGAGGGTCTTCTTGCCATCACCCTGATCTTTAGCTCCCTCCACAGATTCTCAATTGGATTCAAGTCTGGACTCTGGCTGGGCCTCTCCAAAACGTTAATGTTGTTGTCTGCTAACCATTTCTTCACCACTTTTGCTGTGTGTTTTGGGTCATTGTCATGATGAAATGTCCATTGGTGTCCAAGGCCAAGTTTCTCTGCAGACTGCCTGATGTTGTCGTTGAAAATCCTCATGTTTTGCTCTTTTTTCATGGTGTCGTTTACTGTGATTAGGTTCCCTGGTCCATTGGCTGAAAAACACCCCCAAAGCATTAGGTTCCCACCACCATGTTTGACAGTGGGGATGGTGTTCTTTGGGTTGAAGGCTTCTTCTTTTTTACGCCAAATGAAGGAAACATCATTGTGACCAAACTATTCAATTTTTGCTTCATCTGACCATAACACAGACGACTAGAAGTCTTCTTCTTTGTCCAGATGAGCTTTTGCAAAGGCCAAGAAAGCTTTTGTGTGCCTTATCTGGAGAAGTGGCGTCCTCCTTGGTCTGCAGTATGCAGTGTCTGTTGGATTTTCTGCCTTGAGACATTGCCACCAGCAGAGCCCAGATGCTCCAGGATGGCCTTGGTGGCGATCCTTGGATTCTTTTTCACCTCTCTAACTATCCTCCTGGCCAGCACAGGTGTCACTTTTGGCTTCCGACCACGTCCTCTGAGATTTTCCACAGTGCTCAAATGTAAATAAAAGCTGATAAATGTTTTTTTTTTTTTCCCACAATAATGCCTCATGTACATCGTCTTATTATCTATGTCATTTTCCATCAACAAATTACTTGCTGGTTGAAAAAAAGTAACTTTAAGTCAAAATTTGCCAGGAGTATGAATAATTATGGGCAGCACTGTATATATATATATATATATATATATATATATATAACAAAGGCTCCATTGAGATGAGCTAAAAAATGTTGCATTGGTTGTATTAAAGGATCCACTTTTTCTTCACCAAGACTGCAGTGGTGGCTTGTTCATACTCCCGTTCCACCACATCCCAAAGATGCTCTATTGGGTTGAGATCTGGTGACTGTGGGGGCCATTTTAGTACAGTGAACTCATTGTCATGTTCAAGAAACCAATTTGAAATGATTCGATCTTTGTGACATGGTGCATTATCCTGCTGGAAGTAGCCATCAGAGGATGGGTACATGGTGGTCATGAAGGGATGGACATGGTCAGAAACAATGCTTAGGTAGCCTTCAGCATTTAAACGATGGCCAATTGGCACTAAGGGTCCTAAAATGTGCCCAGAAAGCATCCCCCACACCATTACACCACCACCACCAGCCTGCACAGTGGTAACAAGGCATGATGGATACATGCTCTCATTCTGTTTACACCAAATTCGGACTCTACCATTTGAATGTCTCAACAGAAATCGAGACTCATCAGACCAGGCAACATTTTTCCAGTCTTCAACAGTCCAATTTTGGTGAGCTTGTGCAAATTGTAGCCTCTTTTTCCCATTTGTAGTGGAGATGAGTGGTACCCGGTGGGGTCTTCTGCTGTTGTAGCCCATCCGCCTCAAGGTTGTGCGTGTTGTGGATTCACAAATGCTTTGCTGCGTACCTCGGTTGTAACGAGTGGTTATTTCAGTCAACGTTGCTCTACTATCAGCTTGAATCAGTTGGCCCATCCTCCTCTGACCTCTAGCATCAACAAGGCATTTTCTCCCACAGGACTGCCGCATACTGAATGTTTTTCCCTTTTCACACCATTCTTTGTAAACCCTAGAAATTGTTGTGTGTCAAAATCCCAGTAACTGAGCAGATTGTGAAATACTCAGACCGGCCCGTCTGGCACCAACAACCATGCCACGCTCAAAATTGCTTAAATCACCTTTCTTTCCCATTCTGACATCCAGTTTGGAGTTCAGGAGATTGTCTTGACCAGGACCACAATCCTACATGCATTGAAGCAACTGCCATGTGATTGGTTGACTAGATAATCGCATTAGTGAGAAATAGAACAGGTGTTCCAAATAATTCTTTAGGTGAGTGTATATATATATATATATATATATATATATACACACACACACATATATATATA
Organism: Bufo gargarizans; assembly: GCF_014858855.1. Taxonomy (NCBI): domain Eukaryota; kingdom Metazoa; phylum Chordata; class Amphibia; order Anura; family Bufonidae; genus Bufo; species Bufo gargarizans. The sequence continues at coordinate 92,766,731 of NC_058083.1, forward strand.
TATATATATATATATATATATATTATATATATATATATATATATATATATATATACACACACTGAACAAAAATATAAACGCAACACTTTCGGTTTTGCTCAAATTTTGCATGAGCTGAACTCAAAGATCTGAAACATTTTCTACATACACAAAAGGCCCATTACTCTCAAATATTGTTCACAAATTTGTCTAAATCTGTGTTAGTGAGCACTTCTCCTTTGCTGAGATAATCCATCCCACCTCACAAGTGTGCCATATCAAGGTGCTGATTAGACAGCATGAATATTGCACAGGTGTGCCTTAGACTTCCCACAATAAAAGACACTCTGAAATGTGCACAGTTTTGCCTTACTGGGAGAAGGTCAGAAAACCAGTCAGTATCTGGTGTGGCCACAATTTGCCTCACGCAGTGCAACACATCTCCGTCGTATAGAGTTAATCAGGTTGTTTATTGTGGCCTGTGGAATGTTGGTCCACTCCTCTTTAATAGCTGTGCGAAGTTGCAAAATTTTGGCAGGAACTGGAACACTGTCATATACAGCGATCCAGAGCATCCCAAACATGCTCAATGGGTGATTTGTCCGGTGAGTATGCTGGCCATGCAAGAACTGGGATGTTTTCAGCTTCCAGGAATTGTGTACAGATCCTTGCAATATGGGGCAGTGCATTATGATGCTACAACATGAGGTGATGTTCATGGATGAATGGCACGACAATGGGCCTCATGATCTCCTCAAGGTATCTCTGTGCATTCAAAATGTGATCAATAAAATGCACTTGTGTTTGTTGTCCATAATATATGCCTGTCCATACCATAACCCCACCGCTACCAGGGGTCACGCGATCCACAAAGTTGATGTCAGCAAAACGCTCACCCACATGACGCCACAGACTCTGTCTGCCATCTGCCCTGAAGAGTAAAAATCGGGACTCATCCGTGAACAGAATGCCTCTCCAACATGCCAGATGCCATCAAATGTGAGCATTTGCCCACTCAAGTCGGTTACGACGACGAACTGAAGTCAGGTCCAGACCCCAATGAGGACGACGAGCATGCAGGTGAGCTTCCCTAAGATGGTTTCTAACAGTTTGTTCATAAATTCTTTAGTTATGCAAACCGATTGTTGCTGCAGCTGTCTGGGTGGGCTGGTGTGGCTAAACATGGTCTGCGGTTGTGAGGACAATTGGATGTACTGCCAAATTCTCTGAAAAGCCTTTGGAGACGGATTTTGGTAGAGAAATGAACAATCATTGCACGGGCAACAGCTCTGGTAGACATTCCTGCAGTCAGCATGTCAATTGCACTCTCCCTCATACGTTGTGAAATCTGTGGCATTGTGCTGTGTGATCAAACTGCACATTTCAGAGTGGCCTTTTATTGTGCGCAGTCTAAGGCAATTTTCATGCTGTCTAATCAGCACCTTGATATGCTACAACTGTGAGGTGGGATGGATTATCTCGGCAAAGGAGAAGTGCTCACTAACACAGATTAGACAAATTTGTGAACAATATTTGAGAGTAATGGGTCTTTTGTGTATGTAGTAAATGTTTCAGATCTTTGAGTTCAGCTTATGCAAAATTGGAGCAAAAACGAAAGTGTTGAGTTTATATTTTTGTTCAGTGTGTATATATATATATATATATATATATATATACACACACAGTGGATATACAAAGTCTACACACACCTGTTAAAATGTCAGGTTTCTGTGATATTAAAAAAATGAGACAAAGATAAATCATTTCAGAACTTTTCCACCTTTAATGTGACCTATAAACTGTACAACTCAATTTAAAAACAAACTGAAATATTTTAGGTGGAGGGAATTCAGAATTAAGCAATCACATTCAAAATCATGTTAAATAGGAGTCAGCACACACCTGCCATCATTTAAAGTGTCTCTTATTAACTCCAAATAAAGGTCAGCTGCTTTAGTTGGTCTTTCCTTAAATTTTATTAGTCGCATCCCAAAGCAAAAGCCATGGTCCACAGAGACCTTCCAAAGCATCATAGGAATCTCATTTTGAAATGCTATCAGTCAGAAGAAGGGTACAAAAGAATTTCCAAGGTATTAGATATTCCATGGAACACAGTGAAGACAGTCATCATCAAGTGGAGAAAATATGGCACAACAGTGACATTACCAAGAACTGTATGTCCCTCCAAAATTGATGAAAAGACGAGAAGAAAACTGGTCTGGGAGGCTACCAAGAGGCCTACAGCAACATTAAAAGAGTTGCAGGAATATCTGGCAAGTACTGGCTGTGTGGTACATGTGACAACAATCTCCCGTATTCTTCATATGTCTGGGCTATGGGGTAGAGTGGCAAGACGAAAGCCTTTTCTTACGAAGAAAAACATCCAAGCCAGGCTACATTTTGCAAAAACACAGCCATAATTCCAAAAGATATGTTTGGCGCAAAAACAACACTGCACATCACCAAAAGAACACCATACCCACAGTGAAGCATGATGGTGAAGACAGTTGCAGTAGAGGCCTGGCAGAGCATTACCAGGGATGAAACCCAGCGTCTGGTGATGTCTATGCATTCCAGACTTCAGGCTGTAAATGACTGCAAAGGATTTGCAACCAAGTATTAAAAAGTAAAAGTTTGATTCATGATTATTATCCATTACTTTTGGTCCCTTAACTAGTGGGAGGCACGCAGGCAAACTGTTGTAATTCCTACACTGTTCACCTGCATTGAATGCAAATGCCCTCAAATTAAAGCTGACAGTCTGCAGTTAAAGAACATCTTGTTTGTTTCATTTCAAATCCATTGTGGTGGTGTATAGAGCCAAAAAATTTAGAATTGTGTCGATGTCCCAATATTTATGGACCTGACTGTATATCCCGGCCTACAGGGAGAGTGAATCTCGATGCACATCAATGTGCATTGCAGAATCATGCATAGCTAGTTCTTTCTGGTAGTGAAACAGTTGCTGTGCGTCAGCATGACAGGGAGGTCTCATACAGTATATGGACATGCGCATCTTTGTGCAGGCCACAAACAGTCCTACGGTAACTAACCCCTAACTAAACCAAAATAAAAGCATATAGCAGATTTTAGTAAATGAAAAAAAAAAAAAAAACACTTTGTGCCTCTGCAGGAATCGTGTCATAATGACTCTTTAGTACAACAAACAAGGACATGGAGGCAGTGCCAATATCCTTATCTATTAAACGAGGTGGACACCGTTCAATTAGATAACTATGTGCCCTACACAGGGATTGATACAAACTGCACTGTCTCCTATGGATCTTTTCAGATTACAGTCCCTGCACTATCACTGAACTGTCCCTGCAGTCTCCCTATGCTCTTCCTCCAGTGTCTGAAAACTGTCCCTGTGATCTTCCTACATCATCCCTTCACTATCACCGTACTCTCCCTATCCAATATTCTATAATTAAAGGCTTCTTGAACACTGTCCCTAGCGCTTGTTATGTCTCTCCCCATTCTCAGCTGAGAGTGAAATGGCAAAGACTGCGTGAGATGAGGCTGTGACATCACAGGAGCTGGCTAGCTGCAGATTGGCTGTCTGCACAGTTTTATGGGTGATCTTGCGTTGCTGGGATTCTTACTTTCATTTTGTTACACATGTAACCATGTTACCACAAAGCGAGATGAAATTCGGATTAATTGCTAATCAAATTTTTTCTAAACTTTGGACTGAATTCCACTTCGGATGCTTCGCTTTTCTCCATACTAGTAACAGGCAAAATGGACTTTGTGTGTAAAAGAACAAGTTTTTCAAAAAACTATATTATGAGCAAAGTTAGTGCAACAGGACAAAAATCATTAGGAGTTGAAGCAGTAGAAGACTTAGGCATTGGCACAACAGTAGCAGTCTTAAAACTAATTATAATAGCAGCTAGGGCCAACAATGAATTAAAAATATCAGTGAAGACCCCAGCCAGCTGCTTGGCACAAATTGTCAACACATGGCCAGGCACACTATCAGTATCAGCTGCCTTACATACATTCACCCTACTTAAGACATAACAAACATCCTCAGTAGAGAAATGAAGTGGCTGCTTGTCAGGAACAAAATCTATCCCAGAAGAGACCATTCTATTGCCCCTCTCAAAACAAGAGAAAAAATAATTTGGCTTGTCGGGCAAAGAGGTATGATTGATGCTGGGCATAGAGTTTTATGGTTTAAAATTAGCAATTGACTGAAAGCCCTGTCACATGCCCTGGGGGTTGGAGGAATTTCAATCCACTGTTTATGTTGAGGGTCTTAATTTTGACTGAAGATTAAAAAATGTAAGTTTATTCAGTGTTGAGAAGAGACATCTATGGAATAATCATATACATGTATAAACTTATTCATGGCCTGTACAAAAATATGATTAAAAGCTATTCCATGAAAAATCTTTCAAAAGACAAGGAAGAAACAGTATTGTCTCCCGAGACAAGTCTTCTTAACCAAGATCTGCAAATCAGTGGAATAGTCACCTCAGGAGGTGGTCACAGCAGTGGTAGATGATGGATTCAAAAAAGGCTTGTTCTGCTACACAATTTGAGTATGCTCCTATTGACTTCAATGGGTGTTACGGAAACACGGAGTTGAAAAATAAATACGTATAACATAAAAACTTTTATTTACTGAAAAACTCCCTTTAAAAAACATAGTGACTTCACAACTTTAGTTATTACATTTATATCATACTTAATTGGAAGAATCACTAATTGTGATCTCTGATCACATCAACAGGAATTTATGTGTGCATGATGGAGCAGCTCTGGCATGAAGAGGGCACCAAGATGGTTCAGACTTGATGTAAAAAATCTGTGCATTAAATCAGTGTAGGAAGCAAGTATGCAGATATTTCTTAGCTTATACCTTCCATCTCTATATATTTACCAGGCTCACAGTACTGTCCACACATAAAAAAGTGCACCCGCCAGATCAGATACTGAATGATCTTTGGACATCTGCGTCCTTTCTGCATCATTAAATATGTTTATCTCTCTCTCTACTGAGCTGTCATTTATAGAAAAGATTATTGCCTTTGGCTTTGTCTCTTTTTCATCTCTCACTCCATTTCCTGCCCAGGACTCTCTTGAGATCTCTTCTCTTAGATGGTGCTTCTGGGATTTTTTCGATTTTATGGGCATACTAACCTGCAGTATCTAAGTTTTCTTTCAAAGGTCTTTGATCAAACAATTTTTGCTTATTTTATTGCTTTTGTCTAACTTTGCGTTACAACCTGTCACTTGGTTTATAAAGTTCACTCTTTTCGCTTTGTTGGTGAAGTAAGAGTCAAGGATGGGAAACAATGGGGACTGGAACCTGAGTGATGGAACAGAACAGCTTTGAAACATTGAGTGGGTTTCTTTTTTTTTTACTACATTTTTTCACCACTCTCTTAATTTTTTAGGGGTTGACAGCATATTATCAATAGTTCCTAATAGGTTCTTTATAAAGGAACTCTTAAGAAGATGGCTTTAGTAGGATGTGATTGGCTTTCAACCCTATTATTGGTGAGTGATGTTTCAGAAAGTCTGAGTCAGATATCAGGAACAAAAGATAGTGTTGATCGCGAATATTCTAATCGCAGATTTTTATCGCAAATATCAGCACTTCTAGAATTCGCAAAAATCTAGAATATAGTGCTATATATTCGTAACCAGTGAATATTCTAGTTTTTTTTTCACCTGAACCCATGATCCCTCCCTGCTTCTTGCTTGTGGGCCAATGAGAAGGCTGCAATAGATTTGTCAGAGCTTAGCAACATACCTAGCAACCAATAGGAAAGTTGCCTACCCCTTACTATATAAGAACCTCCCCAGCAGCCATTTTCTGCTGTTTTTTGTAGTTCTGAGAGAGACAGCAGTGTCATTGCTGCGCTCTGTGCTTTGCAGTCACATCTGGATCCTTATTTAATTACATTAGATAGTTAGATCATATATATATATATATATATATATATATATATATATATATATATAATATAGATAGTTAGGGGGAGATAGTCAGTGTAGGTCAGATAATGATATAGTGTAGCTGATAGGTTCCAGTGCAGGGTCTTAGGTAGTGTGATAGGAATTACTGTGGGATTAGTGTCTCTGTTAGACACAGTGCTGTGATGTCACAACAATACTGTGCATCAATCAACAATATCTACCTGATAAAATGTGAAGTTGCACGTGTTGCGCAAAAAAAAAATGCACATCATTAGTGCCAATTTGCTAAATCGTGAAAATAATTACTGGAGATCGTGAATTCCAGAATTCACAAATTTATTGAGAATATTATGCGAAAAATTTGCTAAATATTGTGAAAACAAATATTGCCTATGCCGCTCATCACTAACAACAGAATGTAATGTACCTACAGAATATATTGTCGGAGTGTTCTTTAAATAGTCTGCCCGAATCAGCATTATCCAGGAATGCCCAATGCAAGACAATAGAGATATGGCCAGAACCTGCAAAGCCATGGTTGACAGTGGGGATTTGTCGTTGGTTTGGAGAAAGTAATACTGCCATTACTTCAGTAGTGCTGCCTCCTGTTTATTATTTTCATTGGGCGTGACAGATAATTCTCAGTATTTATTACGTTTTATCATTTTCAATTACCAGGAACCAACTAATGGGATGTCTTGGCCCTGTATATGTAGACTGCCAGTCCAATTTCCGTATCTGACCCGACTTTTCCCTCCTCTGTCTAAACAGAGATCAGCAAATTTCTTATTTTCTTTGCCTTTAGCGTACACAGTTTACTACGTCTCAGTTTCCTATCATTGTGACAGCATACTGTGAAGACTCTCAGTTATTTTTTTGAGTACACGCGGATATTATGACATTTAAAAAAATACAGTATGCTTGCCCTTCTGTAACAACATATCAAAACATCAACATTTTACAGAAAGGTTTTATAAAACCTTAAAGTTAGTATTTTCTATCAATTTAATACAAAGCTATTACAAAAGATTTTGGCAAGCTAAGCCTGCATTTCTATTCTGAGAAATCTCTCAGGTGAATAGCACCTGCTGCTTTCTAGCTGGCAAAAAAGGGGGTATTAAAACTGTATTGAAATGCATTTCTCTAAAATCTACTTAAAATTGGTTAAACTTCATGTAAATCCACATAATTTGTGGTGGTTTAGTATTAGGTCTATGAGGTATAAGCAGACTTACCTCCATCCTCTGGTCAAGTGTTTTCAGCTGTCACAAACTTGTGCAAAGGGTATGCAGAGAGGATGATGGGAGCAGTAGTGGTCATGGTATGCACGGTGGGTGGATCCTTCTCCCTCCCAGGGCTGGCACAGTGATGAGGGTTGATACCTGTTGTATTTTCTCCGTGGATCACCCTGTGTTGAGTCTCCTGGCTGATGGGGGATGGGGTGCCCTTGATGGTGAAGTGCAGAATGATAGACAGGAGATCAAAGTGAAGTTGAATGAGGTAAATGACAGTCTTTACTTAAGCGTTAAGATGCAAAACCCACTCATGATGAAGGCATAATATTTTAGTAAAACAGTTCCAACAAAGTTCTGGCTGAAGCATAGGCTATCTTCTTCTGAGATGCAATTCACTGAATAGCATTTTCTCCAAATTTCTCTGCAATTCCTAACAAGGAGTTACAGATTCCACAAGCAGAAATGCAAGCTGCAAAAACACTGCTAGGCAGGCTGGAAGCTTATACATATCCTGGCATTTGATATGGGGCTCTTTTTTGGGCTGTCCCCACAGGCAAAATACTCTTATGTCTATCTCGCCAACTCCCTAACTCCTCTAGACAGGAAGAAGGCACTAATTAGCCAGTTCAGCCCTGCCTTCATTCTAGGTGCGGACTGGGAACTTAAAGTGGCCCTGGAAAATTAAAGTGGTCCCAAGTTGTAGGTGAGTCCAAATTGACAGAAGCGGGGAAACACAAGTGAACAAGGCCAGTAGAAGTAGGCAGGATCAGAAATACTGTGACCATACTGAGGACAGTGATAGAGGAGAGCACCTGTGGATGCGGGCAGTATCTTATGCTCCTAGCTTTGATCAATGCTAAGAGCATCAGATCCTTATGTACCCAGCCAGCGGCAGTAAGGCGAACTCGGGCAGTCCCCTGGGCATCGGCCCCCAGGGAAATTCCCCTATAAAGTCTATGGCCAGTCCACCTGCTTCCTTCTAGAAAAAAGAAAAAATAACTTTCTAATCCAGAATAGATTATAAAACACTCATGGTCAAGAAATATGTTAATATATAACATGATGTCACCATGTGGTCATGCTGAGAGCGTGTGGTGACTAGTGTTGGGTGTGAATATTCAAATCACAAATTTAAATCACGAATATCGGTGCTTCAAGAATTTGCGAATATTTACAATATAGTGATATATATTCGCAAGTTTGAATATTCTAGATTTTTTTTTCCCCCTCAGTAACCTCCCTTCTTGCTTGTGGGCCAATGAGAAGGCTGCAATGTCTTTGTCTGAGCTTGGCAACATCCCTAGCAACCAATAGGAAAGTTGCCTACCCCTTACTATATAAGAAACTCCCCAGCAGCCATTTTCTACAGTTTTTTTAAAGTTCTGAGAGCGAGAGCAGTGTCATTGCTGTGCTCTGTGCTTTCCACACTATATTAGATAGATAGATAGCTTATATATAATACAGATAGTTAGTGGGAGATAGTCAGTGTAGGTTATATCCTGAGTGTAGCTGTTGCAGTGCAGTGTGTTAGGCAGTGTGATAGGTTCTGCAGTCCATACATACATGCAGACCTGCTAAAATGTGAATTTTCACGTATTGCACCAAAATATTTGCTTCATTAGTGCCGATTAGTGCAATCACAAATTTATTGGAGCACTCTAACTGCATATAAAGCTATTTTTTATGTTCTGCCAGGCCAACCATTTTCTTCAGTCTCAGGAAACTTCTAGCAGCTTGGAAAAGGTAGCAAAAGTGAGCCATGCCTGTATTTTGCGTGCATTACACAAATATTGAATTGTCTATTTTTCGCAAACAATAAAATAATCTTGAATTTGCGAATATATGACAAATATTCACCCAAATATTTGTGAAATATCACAAATTCGAATATAGCCCCTGCCGCTCCTCACTAGTGGTGATGCCATCACACAGCGGAGGTCATTCGGCAGGTCTTTTTCAATCAAGAAAGGAGCGGACTGCATCTGCGCGAGCAAGTGGATGAGGTGAGCATTTTTAATGGCCGTTAGATGGGTACACTTTCCATTGATTGATAGGCTGAGTGGAAATTTTACATAGCAATTTGTGACTAATTAATTTGTAACAAATCAAATTTCTTGTCAAACTTCGACGAAGCTAAATAATGGACGACTCTACTGAAAAAGGGTTTTCAGACTGTTGGCAATGATAGCCTATTGGGTGGTGATAGCAATCTTGCTCAATGAGAGTTTCTTTAACTAACATCAATGTTAGAAGTTATAGGAATGGTACTGTGCAAAAAGCACTGAGGGAGCATCTGGAGGATTATATCATGCTCTGAGGATTTTTAAAATGTTGCTTTGCTATAAAGGAAAGTATGGCATTGTCTGCATGACACGAGGATGAAACACTTAAATAAATCAGTCTTTCTTCTGGCTCAGAGTTGCTGCAAAGTTCAGTTTAACTTTCATGTTGTTTCAAAAGAGAAAGGATATCTGAATCAATAAAACATCTTAGAAGAAAAAAAAAAAGGAATTTCTCCGATATACACAGATCAATAGAATAAGTAGAAGCTGCTAATAGCTGCCCTAGGCTCCTATACCGCCGCTCTGAGAATCAGGCTAGGGAAGCTAATTAATGAACCTCATTATTCTCTTTTGATTAATATTTTTCCCCTAGAAGTCTCTGGACTGTTTCAAGTCATGTTGCACCATGTTCAGGACTTTTTAGTATGGGAACGTAAATTATTTTAACCCCTTCTACTTTTTAGCCTCCGGGAACTGATGTAACAGGTATATCTAACATGGCTTAATAGCAATGGCAGATTGATATCTGAATCGTAGATCACAACTATGACCCTTTAAAAGTGGTTTTTCAGATAAAACCTCCAGGCATACAGTATTCGCAAGTGAAACATAACTATAAAAATAGTAATATTCTCATGTAAAACAATATAGAGTATGACCTGGAGGACTAGTAAAATTTACTATCTAGAACAAGACTATGAAATGTAGAAAATAGAAATTAGAAATTTATATTGGCTTTATATGATGCGTTGGCACAAAGGAACAATGCCTACCTGTAGATTTGATCCACCAACCAACATAGATAGAAGACAGAAGACTTGGAGTGAACTAAACAGTTTTTGCATCTTTTACGTGTTTAGCATGCATCTTTTTCTCACCACTCCCAGTGTCAGAATTAGGCCTCTTTCACACGAGCGTGACGGATTAAGTTTGGATGCGTTCAGGGTGCGTTCAGTGAAACTCACACCATTTTGCAAGCAAGTTCAGGCAGTTTTGTCCGCAAATATGCGTTCAGTTGTTCAGTATTTTCCTTGCAAGTGCAATGCGTTTTGATACGTTTTTCATGCGTGCAATAAAAAACGGAAGATTTACAAACAACATCTCTTAGCAACCATCAGTGAAAAACAGATGCGGATAAAATGTGTTTTTCACTGAAGCCCCATTCACTTGTATGGGGCCAGGGCTGCATGAAAAACTTAGAATATAGAACATGCTGCGTTTTTCACGCAACGCAGAACTGATGCGTGAAAAAAAAAACGTATGTACACAGACCCATTGAAATTAATGGGTGAGGATTCAGTGCGGGTGCTATGCGTTCACGTCATGCCTAGCACCTACGTGGAAAACTTGCTTGTGTGAAAGGGGCCTTCTTACTTCTTCTCCTGATGAGCCTTGTATCCAAATGAACTCAGGGCTGAACCACACTCAGCTTTCCTTAGTTTCCGCGTCTCTGTCAGTGGCTAAGGAACACAATCTCCCTTAGCAACTGGATCAGCAACTGATGTTGGCAGCTTCCCTTCATAATAGAGGGTCTCATTAGACCCCCCCAAAATAGTTTCAACCATCAAGATAAGAACCAGATACAGTAAAAGATCAACATAAAAATGTGAATAATGAAAAAAGAGAGAAATGGAAAGGAAAAAGAAAGAACCTTAGGTTGAAATAAAAAATGTATTTATTCCCACAGAAAATAGATTTTCTCCGCTAGCGGAGGTTTTTTAGAAGCTCCAAATCAGGACAACAATCGGAATCGAATAAATGTAGAATAAGTAAATCATAGTCTCATAAACTTTTATGCATCTAAGTTGTGTTAAGTCTATTTTTTCACGAATCTCAGAATTCATGGTAATACACAGATGGTTATCTACAAATAATACTAAGTGAAACTCTCCAGGCCATGCATGTGGAAGAAAGAGAAACCGAGCTCCCAAGTTCTTCTCCTCCTTCCTCCCTAAATCATTCTCCCTCTGGTCCCTCAACTTAATTTTCATTGGTGTGGCAGTGGCTAAATCCATACAGTCCATCCCTGCCAATCCTCCTCCCTGACATCAGCATTTTCATTGGTGGCAGTGGCTGGCCGGCATCACAGTGGGAAGGAATACTCTCTCTCCTTCCTGCCGTGATGCAGCAGATGAGAGCATAGTGTGTGCCGCACAGTACACATGCGCCATATCACCTCCTCTGTGTAGCCACAGACTGGCAGAAAATCATCCAGGGACCAGTCCTGGGCCGTGGCCCAGTCATTGTTGACCACTGATGTGGACTATCAAAGAAGACAAACAGGGAAAGTCTAAAAAAAAATTTTTGTAAGGGGAAGGACAATGCTGACAAAGTGGGATTGTTCAATGTAAGAACAACACAATAATGGAGGCACAAAGTTTTATATGGACTGATTTATGCTAAAATAAAGAGTTTGTCAATTATGTTGTCTGGTTATGCTGTATTACTTAATAGTCATTGGTGTATACGGAAAGATTATCCCCCTATGCATTAGAGTATGTTTAACCCCTTCACAACTTCTGCCGTTCATGTACAGGCGGAAGTCAGCACATAAAAGGATAGCCGCCGTGTTTCTGCTGCTCCAAACATCAGATGCACGAGGTGGATTTATGTGATCAGCCATAAGGCTCATATAGCACCATACACATAACTACAGAAAAGTTCTGAATATTAATGATGAAAAGAAAAAAAAAAATTCATCTAGTTTAGTTTTTTTCAGTAATAAAAATTCTATAAAAACTATACAAGTCTGGTATCATTGTAATCATACTGACCTGGAGAAAGTCAATTTGGCCGCATAGAGAATGCTGTAAAAAAATAAAAATTAAAAAAAGCAAACGTGTCAGAATTGCATTTTTTCCAATTCCACAGAGTAATTAAAAAAAGTTATGGCTCTGGGAAGGCACAAAAAACGAAAATTAGAACATCTTTAGAACATCTGTGCAGGTACAGTGATGCTGGAATTAGTGGAATAAGTCCTAAAAGTAGATAAAAAATAACCAAATCAAATAAATAAGTGAAAAATATAAGACTTGGTCATTAATAAGCAAAACTATCCAATATTATATATCTGTGAGTATAAAAAGTATGTGAACCTTTGGGTTCAGTATATGGTGTGATCCCATTGTGCAGCAATGACTGCAAGTAAATGTTTCTGGTAGCTGTTGAATAGTCCTGCACGTCGGCTTTAGCCTGTTCCAGTGTTAAAAAGGTTCTACTCTGTTATGTTGATAGGTTTCCTCCCACAAACTGCTCGCTTCAGGTCCTATCACAACATTTTTATTGGATTAAGGATGGCCTCTTTCCTTTAGAATTTGCTAGTATAATTCAGAATTCATTGCTGGCAAGTAGAGATGAGAGAATTGAAGTTGACAAAGTGTAATTTGATCCGAATTTCTGGAAGAATTTGATTCACACGATCACATTTTTTCCTAAAATCGAGCAAGGAACTCTGGGAAGGCGGTATCACCCATAATGCCATGCATGCAGCCAATCAGCAGTCAGCCAGCCCTGTCATGTCACAGTCTTATAAATAGCCTCAGCCATCTTGTATTCTGCGATTTTCCATTGTACTTAGTGCAGGGAGAGACATCAGCAGGCGCTAGGGACAGTGCTAGGAAAGACTTCATTGCGCTAAAAAAACTATTTACAATTTCAGGGAAAGATTATTCAAGGTGTAGGGAAAGGATAGGGAGGAATCATTCCACAGCATTTATGTTGAACAGGGTTCAGTAGGGGAGGTTACTAGCCTGGATAATAGGAAGAATCCCATTACACCTTGCTGCACTGACTGGGGAGCCAAATTGACATTATACAGCTCTGTAATTTCAGCAAACCATTCTGTTCAAAAGCATTTTTTGGCTTGTATTAGTGGGAAAAAAATGGGTTTATTACCTGTTGAGTGGTGAAGTACGAAAATTACAGCCTTTTTGTTGTGTATTAGTGCAAAAGAAAAATATATTTGCCGTTCAGCGGTGCAGTTATATATTGTAAAGCCTTTTGTGTCGTGCATAACAAAAAAAAAATATATATATATTTGCTATTCAGTGGTGCAGTTATATATTCTAAAGCCTTTTGTGTCATGTATAAGTGGAAAAAAATAAGGGCCTATTTGCCGTTCAGCGGTGCAGTTATACGTGTTAGGGGGAAAAAGTAAAAGGGCTTATTAGCCGTTCTGTGTTGATGTGAGAAAATTACAGCCCTTTTTGGTGAGTACTAGTTGCAAAAAAAAATTGCCGTTCAGCGGTGAAGTTCCATTGTACTACAGCCATTTACAGGGTGTATTAATGGGATAGATATGTACGTCCTATTAGCTATTCTGCGGTAGAATTGTGATTGTTATATTTATTGTTTGGGGGTGTATTAATAGAAAAAAAAACATCATATTAGCCGGTCTGCAGTGAACCGACATTGTTATATAGTTATTGTTGGGGTGTATTAATGGGAAAAATAACTACATCTTATTAGTTGTTCTGTGGCAAAATAACATTCTCATACAGACATTGTTGCGCTGTATTAATAGCAGAAATAAGTATGTGTTATTAGCCGTTCTGCAGTGAATTTATATTGTCATTCAGTGGTGAAATTTGTTTGTGATACGGCCTTTTTTGGGAAAATCGATGGGTAAACTTTCTTCTGTATGGACTAAATAATTGTGTCGATTAGCCATTTAGTATTTGTGATAAACCCCTTTTTTGGGAAAATTGGGGGTTATTATTCTGATGGATCAGAGGAAGGGCAAAATAATCAGTGACGTCAATACAAACTTACTGCTGACACCTTCTCCACTGTGTCAGGGGGTCTCTACTTGTATAAGCGTTTAATAGAACAGGTTCTGTAGACATCTATGTGGAATCAGCTCACAATGGTGTAAAAGTAGTGTGCTTCTTTTTGATACTAATATCGACCTGCGAGGCTGAGTTCATACTTGAGTTATTTGGTCAGTTTTGGCCACGTGACTGCCCAAATAAGTGAAGTTTGTAGTGATTCTAATAGTGACGCCTTTCATCTGCATGTCATACTGACTCACAGAATTATTTCACTACCACAGCAGACTCTTTATGCATGTTACTGCAAGGCACGGTGTTCTAAACCACTATAAAGGCTCTCTGCAGGCAGGAAATAGCCGTTTTTAATGCAATTTGCCACAAGTAAATTTGGATTGACCCAATTTTTTTAATAATTTTCGCTCATCTCTATTGGCAAGCTATACTGGCTTAGATGCAGCAAAACGGGCTCAAGCCATGATACTGACATCACTGTATTTCACAAATGGGATGAGGTTTTTATGCTGGAATGCAGTGTTTTTCTTTCTCCAAACTTAACCCTTTTCACAAACCCTTTTGCATATCACCTTCTGGTGAGAGATCTACCTTTGTTTCAGGGATATGAGCTGTTCAGCTATTTGTAATTGTTACTCAGGGAGTTGTTACTACTGTTAGCCAGACATGTAATCTTATGTACAGGCAGCCATTTTACCATGTGTTTTAGTGTTAATGCAAATGTTATAGTACATGCTATCTATACTTTAAACTTATACTTGATATTTGTATTCTTGTAGTTTTACCAAACAATCCTGTTTTGCCAATCAATCAATCACACTTGTACAATCTCTCACTCATGTGCATCGTGCATAGAGTACAACCTGTTGAACAAGTTAGGATTACAAAATACAGTCATATGGAGAGTAAATGCAAGAAAGCTGAATCCTTTATATTTGAAGGTATAGATGAACAGACTGAAATGGGGAAAAACACTGCAGACCTTTTTAAGGATCTTGAAAAACGACTACATATGCAGCTTAAGCAGAAAATGGGAAATTTAATCCCTGAATAGTTATTTAACTAGCGGGGTAATACCAAAGGGACTACAAATCTTAAAGGACCCAGCACAGGATCTATATAATGAAGAATTCCAAACGGAATGGAACAGTTTGCTATACTCACTATCACGAGCACTACAATTGATAATTAAGAGACAGACACAAATCTTAGAACAAATTATAATAGAAGTTACAACACTAAGAGGAGTAATAGACACATTGACACGAGATGAGGAATGCACAAAAAGGCAGGAACGGATATGCAGATGTTTGGATAATCTATAACGAGAGATAATATAAAACTAAAAAACTAAAACGCCACATAGTAAAAGACTCACTGAAAGAAACAATGAGTAGTAACAACTCAACATGTAAAAATAGGAAAGAAATGGAAAGAGAGTAGGAAGCAGTATACAACCACAAGCATAGAGAATACAATATCTCAACCACTAACCGCTATGAATCACTTTCAAATTAAACATTTTTAGACCATACCCCACCACACCACAGAATAAAAATCAGAGAAGAACTCACAAGAACTCCAGAGAGGAGACATATGGGAAGACCACAATCACCCGAGTACAATTTACGTCACAGACACCAGGATCAGCGAGACTATACAGAGAGAAGGAAACCCTCATCACAATTACGGTCACTATCACCAGGGGGGGAATCACAAAATAGACAACCACTCACATGCAATGGCAAACCGAAAAAAAAAAACACAAAGAGGGGGAAGACGACATAAGACGATCACAAAGACATTACAGAACACGAGTATAATGGACAATTCAATAGTAAATTTGAGCCATGTGACCTTAACTGAAGCTGACACGGGCCTCCTCAATAAGGGACAAAAATTTTCACCCACCATCTCATTTGATAAATTTCACACGTACATAGGTATAGAAAAATTTGTTAGGAAAATGTGCCTCAAAAAATACAACATTAAAAAAAACAATAACTTCAAATTCTAATACCATAATTAATAAATACAAACACACAGAGTTAAAAGAGAGATCTAAACGGTATCTGAAACAACAAATTAGTGATGTACTGGCTGCCTTCAGGAAAAATATAGACGGGGAAATTAGGAAATTAAAGGGGAGAACAGTCTCCAACAATTTAACAAAATGGGAAATTGATGCTATCAAACAACTGCAAACTCAACAGAATATAACCATTAGACCAGGATTTTATAACTCCAAGTACGAAATACTCAACCAATCAGCAGTGTATACATACATATGCTTTACCCAGCAACAATCAATATAAAGTGCATATTGTGGATTAAGAAATTATCCAATAATAATCTGACCCTTACTTGTCTCAGCATATAATACATCTAAAGACAGGGGGCTTCCATAAGGCCGCATTGGTACTTCCATAGTTCCATGGCATCTCTCGGCACAACTGTGCATGCCATCACTTGTCCTATCCACTTCCTCTCAGTTCTCAAACTTCCAGTGTGCATATCCCATGAGATCAACTTCATCCGGATTTATTCATAACTAACATTATAGACAACTGGCGTTTCTAAACCTCTCGAGGTATCTACACTCCAAGCACCTGCCAGCTATCGGCCATTGGGTACCCGGCGTGTTCCCATGGCAACCCGGCATCCCCAGGCCGGCTCTACAGACAGACGTCCACCTCAGCAGACCTCTGTCTATGTGATTGGACAGTATGTGCAATCACCCCTTGATCGTTCTGTTGAAGGGTAGGAATTCGAGCCATGCTTAGAACTGGCATCCCATAGCGCTCTACAACACAGACAGAAAGATTCTGGCAATAATACTGTTTAATCGGCTAGTGAAGTTTGCACCTCAGCTTTGTCGGCCCAGCATTGCTCTGTGCAAGGCCACAGTACTTTAGTGCTGTGCGCAGTGTGCAAGAGGCAGTGGAACAGGTAATGCAGGCTTTTGGAAGGGGTGAATTCTGTATATGTGTTTTCAATTGATGTCTTTCTTAGGAGTATTAATTGTAGACCATTGTCAGAAGTCGGGATGGATCTGGATGACCCAGAAACCACTCAGAGGATAGTTGTGTATGTTGAAGGCATTACTATCTTTGTGTCCTCAAGAGGGAAGGCAGAGTGGATGATGTGGAAAGTTACTCAGAAGCATCTGGGTCCAAGATTTATCAAGATCAGTGTGGATGTCTCTGGCAGGGAGGAGGAGATCCTGGTTTCAGTCTCCCAGACACTCTTTCAGAGCCTCAAAAGTCTGCTAAAGTCTTAGGCATTGAATTTGGCCTAAATGTTTACCCAATGAAAATCTGGGAGGGTTGGATGAAAATAGCTGCTCAGAAGGTAAGTCAGTGGAAGGGTTGTCTTTGACCCTTTGGGAAAGGGTTTACTTGGCCAAGGCTTACCTGTTACCATGTTAATATTCTTTGGCAGTGTATCTATTTTGCCAGAACCTCTCTGGACTTGGGTCTACAGCCTGTTTTTCCAGCTGTTATGGAGGAATAGGGTTAACCTAACAAAGATGGATATTACTTACCTATCGAGGAGACTAGGAGGGTTAGAGATGGTTAACTTTGTGGTGTCCTTGTGAACAACATTGTGAAGATGAACCTGACAACCCTCGCAAGAGAGTGCTTCTCAGTGTATATCCTCTTGTAGGGAATGGTTTTGGCCTTTGCTTCAGGAATGGGAGAATGGAGGGCAAGTGATGGACTTTCGTCTGCCCCATGGATATCTCCCAGCTTATGCCACCCAGCTTTGAAGATGATTCGTCAGTGAGGTCTGGAGGTGCATTAGATCAAGGCTTTGTCAAGAAAGTTAGGGTTTTGTTAAGCAATTTCCAGAAGCCTCTGGCACTCAAAGACTGGGATTAGAACTTTAAATTTCAGTGAGGATCCCCTAAAACTGTTGGGATCTGGCTTCCATGGGAGGCTCTATGTAAGGGGCAACTTGAGGTGCATAAACTCTGATAAAAGAAGCTGTCCTCGGGAGGATTGTGGAAATGTGCTGGAAATCATGGAGTACTTCCTACTTTGTTGTCCTTTTAATACAGAGGTGTAAAAATTGGTGGATTCCTACATCGGCTGGCCTGATCTTGTCGGCCTCTCTTATGTGGAGTGGTGATATGAATCATTCAGAGGTCTAAACGGTAGGGATCATTGTACTTATTTTAGATAGCATGGTAGTTAGGCAAAAAGAAGAAGAGTGGAAGAGATTTGTAGCAGCATCCTGGGTAACCTGGTAAAGGTCCACTCTTTGGATATTAAAAGGTTGGGTTCATCCAAAGCCTCTTGCCTGTGGAGGGGTATTTCTTTTCAGGTGTCCTTACTGAGTAGTTCTCCTTGAAAGGGGTTGAGGGGTTCCTAGTTATTTGCTTGTTTGGTGAATGGGGTCTTGGCTGTACATGGCATCCTTTCCTGAGATTAGGGTCAAATTTAGGGTCACAGTTAGAGACAGAATCGGGGATAATTATTATTTTTATTTAATTTTTGCAGGACCAGTGTTAGGGATAGGAATAGGGTTCAGAATGAGGGAAACCTTAGGGATGTTGTGGTGAGCGTGGGTCTTGTCTTCTAAATGAGCATTGGAGTGGTTTACCTTTCCACTTTTTCTGGTGGTGGGCTGGCATGCCACCATTAAAATTTTTGGTTTTGTTTTATTGAAGATTAAAGGCTGAATAAAGGCTTATAAGTATGGAATTTTGACTTGCAGGAGTGTTGCTGGTAGTAAAATGTCTGATATGTTTTTGTTATTAATTTGATGCTTATGTTGATTTAAAAAAAAAAATTGTATCGTGTATATTGGGTCTTGTAGGAGGTTTAGATTAGGTTGGGTGGTGGTATAAGCAAGTGGGGGGGGGGGGGGGGGTATTGTTGGGATGTGTGCACCCGGCTCAGCCCTGAATATGCTGTGGAAATGAGGTGAGGGTTGGGCTTGGATTTTGAGTTGTGGTGGTGGGGGCCAGTATCTGGACTATGCAGACATGATAGGACAAGAGGCAAGATATTGGTTTGGGTATGCTGTTGGTTTATTCTAGAATGAATTTAGTTTGCTATGGATAAAAAAAAAATTGTACTTATTTTGTTATTATTAGTAGTAGTTTTTTTTTTTTTGTGGCTATGTTTATTTTTGTTTCGTTAAATTTTATATATAGTTGTATATATGTGTATATTTGTAGCGTATTTCTTGGTATGAATGTGGCTGGGCTGGGTGAGGTTTTGGTTTGATTATGTATTTAGACTTTTTGGTTGTGCAATTATAATTATTTGTTATATTTTTCATTTTTATAATCAAAAAAGTTCCTATAATGTGTGATACTGGCTACTGGGTTGCTTTATACAGCCATTGAAATGTTTGTGTCAGTGTTCAGTCAGGATGTGCTTTGTTGTAAAAACAAACAACATCTGGACAGAAAATTAGTCTAAGATCCTGCAACTTATGTTACAGGTAGAGTTGAGCGAACACCTGGATGTTCGGGTTCGAGAAGTTCGGCCGAACATCCCGGAAATGTTCGGGTTCGGGATCCGAACCCGATCCGAACTTCGTCCCGAACCCGAACCCCATTGAAGTCAATGGGGACCCGAACTTTTCGGCACTAAAAAGGCTGTAAAACAGCCCAGGAAAGAGCTAGAGGGCTGCAAAAGGCAGCAACATGTAGGTAAATCCCCTGCAAACAAATGTGGATAGGGAAATGAATTAAAATAAAAATTAAATAAATAAAAATTAACCAAAATCAATTGGAGAGAGGTTCCATAGCAGAGAATCTGGCTTCCCGTCACCCACCACTGGAACAGTCCATTCTCAGATATTTAGGCCCCGGCACCCAGGCAGAGGAGAGAGGTCCCGTAACAGAGAATCTGTCTTCATGTCAGCAGAGAATTAGTCTGCATGTCATAGCAGAGAATGAGGCTTCACGTCAGCCACCACTGCAACAGTCCATTGGCATATATTTAGGCCCAGCACACACACAGGCAGAGGAGAGAGGTCCCGTAACAGAGAATCTGGCTTCATGTCAGCAGAGAATCAGTCTGCATGTCATAGCAGAGAATGAGGCTTCACGTCAGCCACCACTGCAACAGTCCATTGGCATATATTTAGGCCCAGCACACACACAGGCAGAGGAGAGAGGTCCCGTAACAGAGAATCTGGCTTCATGTCAGCAGAGAATCAGTCTGCATGTCATAGCAGAGAATGAGGCTTCACGTCAGCCACCACTACAACAGTCCATTGGCATATATTTAGGCCCAGCACACACACAGGCAGAGGAGAGAGGTCCCGTAACAGAGAATCTGTCTTCATGTCAGCAGAGAATTAGTCTGCATGTCATAGCAGAGAATGAGGCTTCACGTCAGCCACCACTGCAACAGTCCATTGGCATATATTTAGGCCCAGCACACACACAGGCAGAGGAGAGAGGTCCCGTAACAGAGAATCTGGCTTCATGTCAGCAGAGAATCAGTCTGCATGTCATAGCAGAGAATGAGGCTTCACGTCAGCCACCACTGCAACAGTCCATTGGCATATATTTAGGCCCAGCACACACACAGGCAGAGGAGAGAGGTCCCGTAACAGAGAATCTGGCTTCATGTCAGCAGAGAATCAGTCTGCATGTCATAGCAGAGAATGAGGCTTCACGTCAGCCACCACTGCAACAGTCCATTGGCATATATTTAGGCCCAGCACACACACAGGCAGAGGAGAGAGGTCCCGTAACAGAGAATCTGGCTTCATGTCAGCAGAGAATCAGTCTGCATGTCATAGCAGAGAATGAGGCTTCACGTCAGCCACCACTGCAACAGTCCATTGGCATATATTTAGGCCCAGCACCCAGGCAGAGGAGGGAGGTCCCGTAACAGAGAATCTGTCTTCATGTCAGCAGAGAATTAGTCTGCATGTCATAGCAGAGAATGAGGCTTCACGTCAGCCACCACTGCAACAGTCCATTGGCATATATTTAGGCCCAGCACCCAGGCAGAGGAGGGAGGTCCCGTAACAGAGAATCTGTCTTCATGTCAGCAGAGAATTAGTCTGCATGTCATAGCAGAGAATGAGGCTTCACGTCAGCCACCACTGCAACAGTCCATTGGCATATATTTAGGCCTAGCACACAGGCAGAGGAGAGAGGTCCCGTAACAGACAATCTGGCTTCATGTCAGCAGAGAATCAGTCTGCATGTCATAGCAGAGAATGAGGCTTCACGTCACCCACCACTGCAACAGTCCATTGGCATATATTTAGGCCTAGCACACAGGCAGAGCAGAGAGGTCCCGTAACAGACGATCTGGCTTCATGTCAGCAGAGAATCAGTCTGCATGTCATAGCAGAGAATGAGGCTTCACGTCACCCACCACTGCAACAGTCCATTGGCATATATTTAGGCCTAGCACACAGGCAGAGCAGAGAGGTCCCGTAACAGACAATCTGGCTTCATGTCAGCAGAGAATCAGTCTGCATGTCATAGCAGAGAATCAGGCTTCACGTCAGCCACCACTGCAACAGTCCATTGTCATAAATTTAGGCCCAGCACCCAGGCAGAGGAGAGAGGTCCCGTAACAGACAATCTGGCTTCATGTCAGCAGAGAATTAGTCTGCATGTCATAGCAGAGAATCAGGCTTCATGTCAGCCACCACTGCAACAGTCCATTGGCATATATTTAGGCCTAGCACACAGGCAGAGGAGAGGTTCATTCAACTTTGGGTAGCCTCGCAATATAATGGTAAAATGAAAATAAAAATAGGATTGAATGAGGAAGTGCCCTGGAGTCCAATAATATATGGTTATGGGGAGGTAGTTAATGTCTAATCTGGACAAGGGACGGACAGGTCCTGTGGGATCCATGCCTGGTTCATTTTTATGAACGTCAGCTTGTCCACATTGGCTGTAGACAGGCGGCTGCGTTTGTCTGTAATGACTGCCCCCTGCCGTGCTGAATACACGTTCAGACAAAACGCTGGCTGCCGGGCAGGCCAGCACCTCCAAGGCATAAAAGGCTAGCTCTGGCCACGTGGACAATTTAGAGACCCAGAAGTTGAATGGGGCCGAACCATCAGTCAGTACGTGGAGGGGTGTGCACACGTACTGTTCCACCATGTTAGTGAAATGTTGCCTCCTGCTAACACGTTGCGTATCAGGTGGTGGTGCAGTTAGCTGTGGCGTGTTGACAAAAGTTTTCCACATCTCTGCCATGCTAACCCTGCCCTCAGAGGAGCTGGCCGTGACACAGCTGCCTTGGCGACCTCTTGCTCCTCCTCTGCCTTGGCCTTGGGCTTCCACTTGTTCCCCTGTGACATTTGGGAATGCTCTCAGTAGCGCGTCTACCAACGTGCGCTTGTACTCGCGCATCTTCCTATCACGCTCCAGTGCAGGAAGTAAGGTGGGCACATTGTCTTTGTAGCGTGGATCCAGCAGGGTGGCAACCCAGTAGTCCGCACAGGTTAAAATGTGGGCAACTCTGCTGTCGTTGCGCAGGCACTGCAGCATGTAGTCGCTCATGTGTGCCAGGCTGCCCAGGGGTAAGGACAAGCTGTCCTCTGTGGGAGGCGTATCGTCATCGTCCTGCCTTTCCCCCCAGCCACGCACCAGTGATGGACCCGAGCTGCGTTGGGTGCCACCCCGCTGTGACCATGCTTCATCCTCATCCTCCTCCACCTCCTCCTCATCCTCGTCCTCCTCGTCCTCCAGTAGTGGGCCCTGGCTGGCCACATTTGTACCTGGCCTCTGCTGTTGCCAAAAACCTCCCTCTGAGTCACTTCGAAGAGACTGGCCTGAAAGTGCTAAAAATGACCCCTCTTCCTCCTCCTCCTCCTCCTCCTGGGCCACCTCCTCTTCCATCATCGCCCTAAGTGTTTTCTCAAGGAGACATAGAAGTGGTATTGTAACGCTGATAACGGTGTCATCGCCACTGGCCATGTTGGTGGAGTACTCGAAACAGCGCAACAGGGCACACAGGTCTCGCATGGAGGCCCAGTCATTGGTGGTGAAGTGGTGCTGTTCTGTAGTGCGACTGACCCGTGCGTGCTGCAGCTGAAACTCCACTATGGCCTGCTGCTGCTCGCACAGTCTGTCCAGCATGTGCAAGGTGGAGTTCCACCTGGTGGGCACGTCGCATATGAGGCGGTGAGCGGGAAGGCCGAAGTTACGCTGTAGCGCAGACAGGCGAGCAGCAGCAGGATGTGAACGCCGGAAGCGCGAACAGACGGCCCGCACTTTATGCAGCAGCTCTGACATGTCGGGGTAGTTGTGAATGAACTTCTGCACCACCAAATTCAGCACATGCGCCAAGCAAGGGATGTGCGTCAAATTGGCTAGTCCCAGAGCTGCAACGAGATTTCGCCCATTATCACACACCACCAGGCCGGGCTTGAGGCTCACCGGCAGCAACCACTCGTCGGTCTGTTGTTCAATACCCCGCCACAACTCCTGTGCGGTGTGGGGCCTGTCCCCCAAACATATGAGTTTCAGAATGGCCTGCTGACGTTTACCCCGGGCTGTGCTGAAGTTGGTGGTGAAGGTGTGTGGCTGACTGGATGAGCAGGTGGAAGAAGAGGAGGAGGAAGCCGAGAAGGAGGAGGTGGCAACAGGAGGCAAAGAATGTTGCCCTGCGATCCTTGGCGGCGGAAGGACGTGCGCCAAACAGCTCTCCGCCTGGGGCCCAGCTGCCACTACATTTACCCAGTGTGCAGTTAGGGAGATATAGCGTCCCTGGCCGTGCTTACTGGTCCACGTATCTGTGGTTAGGTGGACCTTGCTACAGATGGCGTTGCGCAGTGCACACTTGATTTTATCGGATACTTGGTTGTGCAGGGAAGGCACGGCTCTCTTGGAGAAGTAGTGCCGGCTGGGAACAACATACTGTGGGACAGCAAGCGACATGAGCTGTTTGAAGCTGTCTGTGTCCACCAGCCTAAATGACAGCATTTCATAGGCCAGTAGTTTAGAAATGCTGGCATTCAGGGCCAGGGATCGAGGGTGGCTAGGTGGGAATTTACGCTTTCTATCAAATGTTTGTGAGATGGAGAGCTGAACGCTGGCGTGTGACATGGTTGAGACGCTTGGTGACGGAGGTGGTGGTGGTGGTGTTGGTGGTACATCCCCTGTTTGCTGGGCGGCAGGTGCCAACGTTCCTCCAGAGGCGGAGGAAGAGGCCGAGGCGGCAGCAGCAGAATAGGCCGAGGCGGCAGCAGCAGAAGAGGTAGCAGGGGGAGCCTGAGTGACTTCCTTGGTTTTAAGGTGTTTACTCCACTGCAGTTCATGCTTTGCATGCAGGTGCCTGGTCATGCAGGTTGTGCTCAGGTTCAGAACGTTAATGCCTCGCTTCAGGCTCTGATGGCACAGCGTGCAAACCACTCGGGTCTTGTCGTCAGCACATTGTTTGAAGAAGTGCCATGCCAGGGAACTCCTTGAAGCTGCCTTTGGGGTGCTCGGTCCCAGATGGCGGCGGTCAGTAGCAGGCGGAGTCTCTTGGCGGCGGGTGTTCTGCTTTTGCCCACTGCTCCCTCTTTTGCTACGCTGTTGGCTCGGTCTCACCACTGCCTCTTCCTCCGAACTGTGAAAGTCAGTGGCACGACCTTCATTCCATGTGGGGTCTAGGACCTCATCGTCCCCTGCATCGTCTTCCACCCAGTCTTGATCCCTGACCTCCTGTTCAGTCTGCACACTGCAGAAAGACGCAGCAGTTGGCACCTGTGTTTCGTCATCATCAGAGACATGCTGAGGTGGTATTCCCATGTCCTCATCATCAGGAAACATAAGTGGTTGTGCGTCAGTGCATTCTATGTCTTTCACCGCTGGGGAAGGGCTAGGTGGATGCCCTTGGGAAACCCTGCCAGCGGAGTCTTCAAACAGCATAAGAGACTGCTGCATAACTTGAGGCTGAGACAGTTTCCCTGGTATGCATGGGGGTGATGTGACAGACTGATGGGGTTGGTTTTCAGGCGCCATCTGTGCGCTTTCTGCAGAAGACTGGGTGGGAGATAATGTGAACGTGCTGGATCCACTGTCGGCCACCCAATTGACTAATGCCTGTACCTGCTCAGGCCTTACCATCCTTAGAACGGCATTGGGCCCCACCATATATCGCTGTAAATTCTGGCGGCTACTGGGACCTGAGGTAGTTGGTACACTAGGACGTGTGGATGTGGCAGAACGGCCACGTCCTCTCCCAGCACCAGAGGGTCCACTAACACCACCACGACCATGTCCACGTCCGCGTCCCTTACTAGATGTTTTTCTCATTGTTATGGTTCACCACAACAACAAATATATTATTTGGCCCAATGTATTGTATTCAAATTCAGCGGGATATAAATTTGAGGCCTAGTATTTAGGCGCTGGGTGACCGGTATGGATTTAGTGACAGAATTAGACTTGGAAATGCACAGAAGCGTGTGTGTGTGAAGTTATTCTGAATGACCCAATGTGCACCTTGAATATTATATACCCTTTTAGGGATAGATTTCAAATAGCTCTGATATAGCAGAAACCACTAAATTATGAAATTGCTAAATTGGGAATTGTATTTCAACCCAGAACAAAAAATGTGCTTTGACGGACACTAAATAACTTTCCCAGCCACAACAGGACAGCGTTAACGAGAGATTTAGCAGGATATAAATTTGAGGCCTAGTATTTAGGCGCTGGGTGACAGGTATGGGTTTAGTGACAGAATTAGACTTGGAAATACACAGTAGCGGGTGTGTGTGAAGTTATTCTGAATGACCCAATGTGCACCTTGAATATTATATACCCTTTTAGGGATAGATTTCAAATAGCTCTGATATAGCAGAAACCACTAAATTATGAAATTGCTAAATTGGGAATTGTATTTCAACCCAGAACAAAAAATGTGCTTTGACGGACACTAAATAACTTTCCCAGCCACAACAGGACAGCGTTAACGAGAGATTTAGCAGGATATAAATTTGAGGCCTAGTATTTAGGCGCTGGGTGACAGGTATGGGTTTAGTGACAGAATTAGACTTAGGAAATACACAGTAGCGGGTGTGTGTGAAGTTATTCTGAATGACCCAATGTGCACCTTGAATATTATATACCCTTTTAGGGATAGATTTCAAATAGCTCTGATATAGCAGAAACCACTAAATTATGAAATTGCTAAATTGGGAATTGTATTTCAACCCAGAACAAAAAATGTGCTTTGACGGACACTAAATAACTTTCCCAGCCACAACAGGACAGCGTTAACGAGAGATTTAGCAGGATATAAATTTGAGGCCTAGTATTTAGGCGCTGGGTGACAGGTATGGGTTTAGTGACAGAATTAGACTTAGAAATACACAGTAGCGGGTGTGTGTGAAGTTATTCTGAATGACCCAATGTGCACCTTGAATATTATATACCCTTTTAGGGATAGATTTCAAATAGCTCTGATATAGCAGAAACCACTAAATTATGAAATTGCTAAATTGGGAATTGTATTTCAACCCAGAACAAAAAATGTGCTTTGACGGACACTAAATAACTTTCCCAGCCACAACAGGACAGCGTTAACGAGAGATTTAGCAGGATATAAATTTGAGGCCTAGTATTTAGGCGCTGGGTGACAGGTATGGGTTTAGTGACAGAATTAGACTTGGAAATACACAGTAGCGGGTGTGTGTGAAGTTATTCTGAATGACCCAATGTGCACCTTGAATATTATATACCCTTTTAGGGATAGATTTCAAATAGCTCTGATATAGCAGAAACCACTAAATTATGAAATTGCTAAATTGGGAATTGTATTTCAACCCAGAACAAAAAATGTGCTTTGACGGACACTAAATAACTTTCCCAGCCACAACAGGACAGCGTTAACGAGAGATTTAGCAGGATATAAATTTGAGGCCTAGTATTTAGGCGCTGGGTGACAGGTATGGGTTTAGTGACAGAATTAGACTTGGAAATACACAGTAGCGGGTGTGTGTGAAGTTATTCTGAATGACCCAATGTGCACCTTGAATATTATATACCCTTTTAGGGATAGATTTCAAATAGCTCTGATATAGCAGAAACCACTAAATTATGAAATTGCTAAATTGGGAATTGTATTTCAACCCAGAACAAAAAATGTGCTTTGACGGACACTAAATAACTTCGCCCAGCTACAACGGACAGCGTAACGAGAGATTTAGCAGGATATAAATTTGAGGCCTAGTATTTAGGCGCTGGGTGACAGGTATGGGTTTAGTGACAGAATTAGACTTGGAAATACACAGTAGCGGGTGTGTGTGAAGTTATTCTGAATGACCCAATGTGCACCTTGAATATTATATACCCTTTTAGGGATAGATTTCAAATAGCTCTGATATAGCAGAAACCACTAAATTATGAAATTGCTAAATTGGGAATTGTATTTCAACCCAGAACAAAAAATGTGCTTGACGGACACTAAATAACTTTCCCAGCTACAACAGGACAGCGGTAACGAGAGATTTAGCAGGATATAAATTTGAGGCCTAGTATTTAGGCGCTGGGTGACAGGTATGGGTTTAGTGACAGAATTAGACTTGGAAATACACAGTAGCGGGTGTGTGTGAAGTTATTCTGAATGACCCAATGTGCACCTTGAATATTATATACCCTTTTAGGGATAGATTTCAAATAGCTCTGATATAGCAGAAACCACTAAATTATGAAATTGCTAAATTGGGAATTGTATTTCAACCCAGAACAAAAAATGTGCTTTGACGGACACTAAATAACTTTCCCAGCCACAACAGGACAGCGGTAACGAGAGATTTAGCAGGATATAAATTTGAGGCCTAGTATTTAGGCGCTGGGTGACAGGTATGGGTTTAGTGACAGAATTAGACTTGGAAATACACAGTAGCGGGTGTGTGTGAAGTTATTCTGAATGACCCAATGTGCACCTTGAATATTATATACCCTTTTAGGGATAGATTTCAAATAGCTCTGATATAGCAGAAACCACTAAATTATGAAATTGCTAAATTGGGAATTGTATTTCAACCCAGAACAAAAAATGTGCTTTGACGGACACTAAATAACTTCCCAGCCACAACAGGACAGCG
Source organism: Bufo gargarizans (assembly GCF_014858855.1). Classification (NCBI taxonomy): domain Eukaryota; kingdom Metazoa; phylum Chordata; class Amphibia; order Anura; family Bufonidae; genus Bufo; species Bufo gargarizans. Next base: position 92,794,982 of record NC_058083.1, read on the forward strand.
TAACGAGAGATTTAGCAGGATATAAATTTGAGGCCTAGTATTTAGGCGCTGGGTGACAGGTATGGGTTTAGTGACAGAATTAGACTTGGAAATACACAGTAGCGGGTGTGTGTGAAGTTATTCTGAATGACCCAATGTGCACCTTGAATATTATATACCCTTTTAGGGATAGATTTCAAATAGCTCTGATATAGCAGAAACCACTAAATTATGAAATTGCTAAATTGGGAATTGTATTTCAACCCAGAACAAAAAATGTGCTTTGACGGACACTAAATAACTTTCCCAGCTACAACAGGACAGCGGTAACGAGAGATTTAGCAGGATATAAATTTGAGGCCTAGTATTTAGGCGCTGGGTGACAGGTATGGGTTTAGTGACAGAATTAGACTTGGAAATACACAGTAGCGGGTGTGTGTGAAGTTATTCTGAATGACCCAATGTGCACCTTGAATATTATATACCCTTTTAGGGATAGATTTCAAATAGCTCTGATATAGCAGAAACCACTAAATTATGAAATTGCTAAATTGGGAATTGTATTTCAACCCAGAACAAAAATGTGCTTTGACGGACACTAAATAACTTCCCAGCCACAACAGGACAGCGTAACGAGAGATTTAGCAGGATATAAATTTGAGGCCTAGTATTTAGGCGCTGGGTGACAGGTATGGGTTTAGTGACAGAATTAGACTTGGAAATACACAGTAGCGGGTGTGTGTGAAGTTATTCTGAATGACCCAATGTGCACCTTGAATATTATATACCCTTTTAGGGATAGATTTCAAATAGCTCTGATATAGCAGAAACCACTAAATTATGAAATTGCTAAATTGGGAATTGTATTTCAACCCAGAACAAGAAATGTGCTTGAACGGACACTAAATAACTCGCCCAGCTACAGCACTAACGGACAGATTTAGCGGATATAAATTTGAGGCCTAGTATTTAGGCGCTGGGTGACAGGTATGGGTTTAGTGACAGAATTAGACTTGGAAATACACAGTAGCGGGTGTGTGTGAAGTTATTCTGAATGACCCAATGTGCACCTTGAATATTATATACCCTTTTAGGGATAGATTTCAAATAGCTCTGATATAGCAGAAACCACTAAATTATGAAATTGCTAAATTGGGAATTGTATTTCAACCCAGAACAAGAAATGTGCTTGACGGACACTAAATAACTCGCCCAGCTACAGCACTAAGGACAGATTTAGCTGGATATAAATTTGAGGCCTAGTATTTAGGCGCTGGGTGACAGGTATGGGTTTAGTGACAGAATTAGACTTGGAAATACACAGTAGCGGGTGTGTGTGAAGTTATTCTGAATGACCCAATGTGCACCTTGAATATTATATACCCTTTTAGGGATAGATTTCAAATAGCTCTGATATAGCAGAAACCACTAAATTATGAAATTGCTAAATTGGGAATTGTATTTCAACCCAGAACAAGAAATGTGCTTGAACGGACACTAAATAACTCGCCCAGCTACAGCACTAAGGACAGATTTAGCTGGATATAAATTTGAGGCCTAGTATTTAGGCGCTGGGTGACAGGTATGGGTTTAGTGACAGAATTAGACTTGGAAATACACAGTAGCGGGTGTGTGTGAAGTTATTCTGAATGTACCCTATGTGCACCTTCAATATTATCTACCCTTTTAGGGATAGATTTCAAATAGCTCTGATATAGCAGAAACCACTAAATTATGAAATTGCTAAATTGGGAATTGTATTTCAACCCAGAACAAGAAATGTGCTTGAACGGACACTAAATAACTCGCCCAGCTACAGCACTAACGACAGATTTAGCTGGATATGAATTTGAGGCCTAGTATTTAGGCGCTGGGTGACAGGTATGGGTTTAGTGACAGAATTAGACTTGGAAATGCACAGTAGCGGGTGTGTGAAGTTATTCTGAATGACCCTATGTGCACCTTGAATATTATATACCCTTTTAGGGATAGATTTCAAATAGCTCTGATACAGCAGAAACCACTAAATTTTTAAATTGCTAAATTGGGAATTGTATTTCAACCCAGAACAAAAAATGTGCTTTGACGGACACTAAATAACTTTCCCAGCCACAACAGGACAGCGGTAACGAGAGATTTAGCGGGATATAAATTTGAGGCCTAGTATTTAGGCGCTGGGTGACCGGTATGGATTTAGTGACAGAATTAGACTGGGATATGGCCAAAAAATAACCACACTATTGCTGGTTAAATGCACTTGGTGATGGGCGCAGCTTGCCCCTGATGTAGTATATGGCCAAAAAATGAACAGACTATTGCTGGTTAAATGCACTTGGTGTCACAGCTTGACCAACCACACTACTGAGGGTTAAATGCACTTGGTGACGGGCGCAGCTTGCCCCTGATGTAGTATATGGCCAAAAAATGAACAGACTATTGCTGGTTAAATGCACTTGGTGACGGGCGCAGCTTGCCCCTGATTTAGTATATGGCCAAAAAATGAACAGACTATTGCTGGTTAAATGCACTTGGTGTGATAGCTTGACCAACCACACTACTGAGGGTTAAATGCACTTGGTGACGGGCGCAGCTTGCCCCTGATGTAGTATATGGCCAAAAAATAAACAGACTATTGCTGGTTAAATGCACTTGGTGTGACAGCTTCACCCTGATGTAGGCTTTAGCCAAAAAACAAACGCACCATTGAGGGTTAAATGCACTTGGTGACAGGCGCAGCTTGCCCCTGATGTAGTATATGGCCAAAAAATAAACAGACTATTGCTGGTTAAATGCACTTGGTGTGACAGCTTCACCCTGATGTAGGCTTTAGCCAAAAAACAACCACACCATTGAGGGTTAAATGCACTTGGTCGCAGCTTGTGCTGGCGCACCACAAGACACAAAATGGCCGCCGATCACCCCAGAAAAATGTGACTGACAAACGGTCTGGGCAGCCTAAAAACAGTGAGCAATTGAGGATCAGCAGCTCAATGATCCACAGCTGCAGATCGATCAGTTAATCAAGTCCTTTGGAGGAGTTAATCTGCCTAATCTCGCCCTACTGTCGCAGCCGCAACCTCTCCCTACGCTAATCAGAGCAGAGTGACGGGCGGCGCTATGTGACTCCAGCTTAAATAGAGGCTGGGTCACATGGTGCTCTGGCCAATCACAGCCATGCCAATAGTAGGCATGGCTGTGATGGCCTCTTGGGGCAAGTAGTATGACGCTTGTTGATTGGCTGCTTTGCAGCCTTTCAAAAAGCGCCAAGAAAGCGTCACAAAAGCGCGAAGAAAGCGACGAACACCGAACCCGAACCCGGACTTTTACGAAAATGTCCGGGTTCGGGTCCGTGTCACGGACACCCCAAAATTCGGTACGAACCCGAACTATACAGTTCGAGTTCGCTCATCCCTAGTTACAGGGCATTTTCCTTCTCCCCTCTAGTATCCTGATTCTCTTTATCTATTAGTTATTCTTTTTTTTTTTTACTCACCTATACATACAGTACAGACCAAAAGTTTGGACACACCTTCTCATTCAAAGAATTTTCTTTATTTTCATGACTATGAAAATTGTAGATTCGCACTGAAGGCATCAAAACTATGAATTAACACATGTGGAATTATATACATAACAAATAAGAGTGTGAAACAACTGAAAATATGTCATATTCTAGGTTCTTCAAAGTAGCCACCTTTTGCTTTGATTACTGCTTTGCACACTCTTGGCATTCTCTTGATGAGCTTCAAGAGGTAGTCACCTGAAATGGTCTTCCAACAGTCTTGAAGGAGTTCCCAGAGATGCTTAGCACTTGTTGGCCCTTTTGCCTTCACTCTGCGGTCCAGCTCACCCCAAACCATCTCGATTGGGTTCAGGTCCAGTGACTGTGGAGGCCAGGTCATCTGGCGCAGCACCCCATCACGCTCCTTCATGGTCAAATAGCCCTTACACAGCCTTGAGGTGTGTTTGGGGTCATTGTCCTGTTGAAAAATAAATGATGGTCCAACTAAACGCGAACCGGATGGAATAGCATGCCGCTGCAAGATGCTGTGGTAGCCATGCTGGTTCAGTATGCCTTCAATTTTGAATAAATCCCCAACAGTGTCACCATCAAAGTACCCCCACACCATCACACCTCCTCCTCCTCCATGCTTCACAGTGGGAACCAGGCATGTAGAGTCCATTCGTTTACCTTTTCTGTGTCGCACAAAGACACGGTGGTTGGAACCAAAGATCTCAAATTTGGACTCATCAGACCAAAGCACAGATTTCCACTGGTCTAATTTCCATTCCTTGTGTTCTTTAGCCCAAACAAGTCTCTTCTGCTTGTTGCCTGTCCTTAGCAGTGGTTTCCTAGCAGATATTCTACCATGAAGGCCTGATTCACACAGTCTCCTCTTAACAGTTGTTCTAGAGACGTGTCTGCTGCTAGAACTCTGTGTGGCATTGACCTGGTCTCTAATCTGAACTGCTGTTAACCTTCGATTTCTGAGGCTGGTGACTCGGATAAACTTATCCTCCACAGAAGAGGTGACTCTTGGTCTTCCTTTCCTGGGGCGGTCCGCATGTGAGCCAGTTTCTTTGTAGCGCTTGATGGTTTTTTTGACTGCATTTGGGGACACTTTCAAAGTTTTGCCAATTTTTCGGACTGACTGACCTTCATTTCTTAAAGTAACGATGGCCACTAGTTTTTCTTTACTTAGCTGCTTTTTTCTTGCCATAATACAAATTCTAACAGTCTATTCAGTAGGACTATCAGCTGTGTATCTACCTGACTCCTCCACAACGCAACTGATGGTCCCAACCCCATTTATAAGGCAAGACATCCCACTTATTAAACCTGACAGGGCACACCTGTGAAGTGAAAACCATTTTTTTAGGTGACTACCTCTTGAAGCTCATCAAGAGAATGCCAAGAGTGTGCAAAGCAGATATCAAAGCAAAAGGTGGCTACTTTTAAGAACTTAGAATATGACATATTTTCTGTTGTTTCACACTTTTCTGTTATGTATATAATTCCACATGTGTTAATTCATAGTTTTGATACCTTCAGTGTGAATCTACAATTTTCATAGTCATAAAAATAAAGAAAACTCTTTGAATGAGAAGGTGTGTCCAAACAGTGGTCTGTACTGTATATAGCGGTTGTCACGGATGGGGGTAGGGAAGCATGCACCCCTGACTGACACCCATGCCTCTGCCTCTACCTACTTGCATGATGCATCCCGTTACCTAGGACGTAACTGGACGGCAGTCCCTAACTTAAGTAAGTGGAGGAGAAAACAAAAGACAGGACAAACAGAACACAAAGCAAGTAAAACTAGCCGAAGTCAAATACCAGGAAGTCAAATCAGTACAAGGGAGCAATAAGAGCGAGTCCAAACACAAGCCAGAAGTCAGTACAAGGAGATCACGACAAGCAGCAGGGGATGAGCAGAGGCGAGGTCAAACGAGCAGAGCCGAGGAAAGGATTCAGGAACACAATGCCAGGAATACAGGAGCATATAAAGACCTTAATCACAGGCAATCTGTGGCCAGCAGGCTGCCTGTTTAAATAGGCCTGGCTTATGAGTCACATGACATGGCCAGCGTCACGTGACTCACAGCAGCCCAACTCAGCCGAGCACCGATCATCATTATTATTGGTGCTTCCCTGCTGCTTGCCTGCTGCCATGGAGACGAGGACGCAGGCTATGTCCTTGCCCCTCTTCTTGCGCAGGTTGCCAGCGGTGCTGTGAAGAAAGAACGCGCCACCTGCCCCTCATTACAGTACCCCCCTTCAACTTGAGGGGCCACTGGACACAAAGTGATAGGATTGGGACCTCTACACCAGTCTGGCAGCATGTAACTTACTCATCGGCACCCAAGAACTCTCTTCTGGCCCGAAACCCTTCCAGTGCACCAGATACTGGAAAGAATTCCGGACCTTTCTAATATCAATAATCCTTAAGACCTCTAATTCATTTGTCCAGCAACCTACATTGGAGGCGGAGGTTCCTCTGAAGGAACAACAGGTGATACATACTTCTTTAGTAAAGATTTGTGAAACACATTGTGGATGCGAAAGTAATCAGGTAGTTTTAGTTTAAATGATACAGGGTTAATAACCATAATAATCTCGTAAGGCCCAATAAATCGTGGAGCAAAATTATTAGATGGTACTTTAAGAGACGCATTACAGAGACCAAACTGCATGACCGAATATTCAAAGTGACCCTCAGGAGTGTTAAAAGCTGTCTTCCACTCGTACCCCTCCCTAATATGAATCAAATGGTAGGCTCCTTTTAAATCAAACTTAGAAAACCAACAGGCCCCAAGCACCTGATTGAACAGGTCCGGAATCAATGGTACGGAATACAGATTTTTAATAGTGATTTTGTTTAATTCCCTATAATCGATACAGGGTCTCAAACCTCCATCCTTTTTCTCCACAAAAAAGAACCCTGCCCCCATAGGTGAAACAGAGGGTCTGATATGACCTTTTAATAAACTTTCTTTGAGATGGTCTTTCATAGAGATTCGCTCAGGACCAGATAAATAATAAATACGGCCCATTGGAAACTTAGATCCTGCAACGAGATTAATGGCACAATCATATGGTCTGTGGGGTGCCAGCTTCTCAACATCAGATGAGCAAAAAAAAAAAAATCAATAAAGTCACTAATCTGCAGAGGAAGGGTTTTAGATTCAATTGTGATTCCAGCCTTGATAACCAGTAAACAATAGTAAAAACATTTAGGACCCCACTTCGCCAGTAGCCCAATGAATGACAGGGTTATGAAGTTGAGGCCATGGCATGCCCAAGACCACTTCTACAGGTAAGTTCTCTAATTCAAGAAAAAAATAAAAAAAATTGGTGTGCCCTATGGTTTTCCTACTTTCCACCCAATGAATTCTGATCTTTGATAACATAAAGATTTAGATTTACTTAGGGTTTTCATTAAGGAACAATAATATATATATATATATATATATATATATATATATATATATATATTGTGGGGGGGTTAGCTCTTCTCCGGGGGTCATTCTCATAGATACGCCTTTAGGACACCAAGTTTCAGGTCCAAACAGTGTATTTATTGTTCAACACCAGCAACAATAAAATGACAAAATAATAAACACTCGCCCGTCCAGGCTCTAACTAAACATAAAGTTTCCTGACTCACCTAGGTCCCAGTTCACACCCTGTGAACTCGTGCGGCTTTGTCAGCCAATGTCCCACAGCCTCCTGGCTGTACAGAGCACAGTACGCCCACTGTCTCCAGTTCAGTATTTCTTGTGGGGGATTGGGGCTCAGTAGTCTGCCTGACTATGGCCCTGCGACCCTCCCAGGCGTCGCTGCGTCCCCCAACTCCAGGCTATCGCCCAGCTTTGTGGTCCCTCAGCCTTGCCCAGCTGAGACCACACTGACAGAGCCTCCAGGCCTCTGTCCACAGGTACCACACTCCCCCCTTTCTGACACTCTGGGAGGTGCTTTGTGCCAGGCTGATTACCTCCAGCTTCTCTCACCTGTGGTGGAACAGGGGTGTTGACCGAACTATCCACCCCTTCCTTGCCTCTAACCTGAGTGAGACCTGTCACTGTCTCACATATCCCCCCCCCCCTTTGTTCAAGCCCGTGAGGGTGAACACCTGCATAACCACGGGAGGCTGGTGAGAGGGTATCGAGCTGGCCTGGACGTGGGGAACAGCCATCCACCCTGCTCTTTGGCTGCTCCCAATAAGAACCGGCCCAGATTGGCTTTACAGCCACACCAAGTAACCCAGTGTCAGCGAGCACTAGCTGCCGCTGACACAGAAAATTACCGGTTCTTATTTCACCGAGGCCAGGAACCTCGGTGACACGTACCTTCCCTTTGTTCTGCCAGACCCACGCCATCAGAGCTTGGTTTATCACCAAAACCAACATCTTGCCTAACCAAAACTGCCTAAAGGACTCATGTGCCCATCTCATGGCCAGATACTCTTTTCTTACTCTTTCCCGAGTGATGATGCGCTGTCGTATATTTTGATCTCCCTCTCTTTTTAGATCCTCTGGCTCCTGTACATGCGCCTCACGTCCTTTCTGGGACTGCTGCAGCTCTTGCCTGAACTGTTCCCAGTCATGGTCATATCCCGAGACTTTCTCCTTTGCTTTGCAGGGCTCCTTCAGCAGAGCATGCTTGCCCCTACTCGCTTCTTTTAAGTGCATCTGGGTCACTTCTTCCTTCTTTCCAACAGTAATTACCCCAGCTACTATGGCAGTTTTAGAGACCTCTGCTTCTTTAGCGGCTTTTTCCACTTCGGCCGCGGCTCCCTTTGGCCTAACTTTGGTCTCTGTAGAACCTGGGGACTTCATGTCAACCAACATATCGGCCTTAACTTTTTCAGTCTTTGTCTTCTTGAAGTCTCCAGTCTCTTTGACCGCCTTCTCATCCTTCTCAGACATGGCACCATACACTTGCCCTGTTAACCCCTCCCCCTCTTTCTCATTGAGGCAGGAGGCACCAGGGTCTTCAGCAGACTCCTCATCTTCTTTTATTTTCTCCAGAGGCTCACCCAGGACCCTGTTCTCATTTTGTGGAGGAGTCAGGAGATACAGGCCATTGTAATAGCCCGGATCCGAAAACTGATCGTTCATCTCCTTGTACTTCTTCCCCAGCAGCCTGCTGGCTATTTGGAAGGCCTTGTATGCAGAGGGGACATCTTCCAGGCCTAAGCTACACTCTACCACGGGTCTGTGGTCTTCGGCATCCACATCAGCCCCATCAACTGGTTTAGCAGAAGCATCTTCCATCTTCTCTGCCACAGCCAGCACCACAGTGCCACCCTCTCCAGTCCCATTTTTAACAGGCTCTGGCTTCTTGACGTCTTCCAGAGAACTCTCCTCTTCAGGTTTCTCACCTTCTACCTGCTGCTCGAGAGCACACTTAGATTTCTCCAACTCATCTTTTAAGCTCATGAGATTTTCAGTCTCTGCTCTGAGTTGCTTGTTCAGCCATCTCCAATTCAGCATGCTCCTCAAGCGCTTCTTCCAGGGCTTTAGCCAAGGAGAGGGCCTTGGTCTCCTTTTCCCAAGCATCAGTCTCTGTTTGGTCACTTTTTTCACCATATCGAGCAGAGATGCATTTCTCTTCAGCTAGGAGCCAGTCACACTTCTCCTGTTTCTTCGCTGGATTAGACATAACTTGCTTCTGGTGGTCCAGGTCCACCATCAGATCATCCAATCCTCGCTGAAGTTTGTTCTTTGTTTTCTCCACCTTTTTGTAAGTCACACCCTGTTTCTCCAGGCGCTGAACCACCAACTCCATGTTTTTCAGCAGTTTCTTTTCAGCTTTTTGCACAAGCTTGTGGGAAGTGCCCCGCTTTTTGGCCTCCGGTTCCAGCTGCTCCTTGCTCGGCTCTGCTGCAGCAGATGTAGGAGTATCACCATTCTCTTTCTTTGCCCTTTCTGAAATTTTCTTCAGTTGCTCTGTGAAGACAGCTAGTCCCGTCTCTAACGTTTCTAGGGAGCGTGAGGAGAGAGAGAGAGATCATCCTCCTGTTTGCAGCTGTACTGTCGTGTCAGGTCACCTACAACTGTCTGGATATGGGCTTCAGAACCTAGACTGATGTCACCCGACTTAATTCCCATCTCATCAGATATAACTGTCTGGTCGCTACTAGTAACCACCTTTGTTTCGCAGGACCTTGACATGGTAGCTTCACTCTCTGAGTCGGTCACAGCACATACGTCACCTATACCGCTCGTGTCATTATTAATTCTGATCTCTAGGAGCACCGATGAGCTAATCCCCACCTGGGACACTTCCTTAGTAACCGACCAACATTGTGGAGACTGCATTTCCACCTCTGGTACGTGCGGTACACCCTCTAACCCGATCATATTTTCCTGCACCTTCAAACACTGAGCTGGAGCTGGCCTTTGCTCCACACTACTTATATGCATGTCTTCAAACCTTTTGACTATGTCATATCGCGCTTCATGAAGCATAGCAGATGCAGAAAATAAAGTTTCATCATCATTTACATTTTTACCACCAGGGGGCGCTTCTCCCCTGACCACAACCTGCAACGGAAAAGTTATATCACTGTCACCACATATTTCATATGACATCATATTTTCCTTATGCATTTCCGCACTTTTGTCACCATCACCTTGCACTTGACCAGCACCATTTTTTCCAATGGTCAATATTCTTTCCCCATGCAGGTCAAAGTGCAGCTCCCTTAGATCCTCACTTAAAGGGACAGGTACAGGTTCTGCAGGAGTTTCGTCACTATCTGCAGAAGTGCCTACCTTACCCCACAGCAACAAACCGATATCACGGCCCAACACTCCCTCATGCATGAGCGTATCTGTAACATCAAGTTCATCAGTCTCTGTTCTCATTGGAGTCTCACGCTCAGTGAAAATCAGTGGATAGTCCATATCCGCACGACTGTCTAGCACCTTTAATATTTCACCAGTCTCTGGTTTCAATATTGTGCTACCTCTTACCCGGGCTAGCATAGGATCCCGGATCCTTGTCATCCCAAAACTAGCTTTGGCCATGGGCAACTGAGGAAACACAGAAACCTTCTCCCCTGCGGGTTTCTGCGAGGGAGCCATCACAGCCGGCTTATCCGCCTGTCCAGACACAGTTTTTTCTCTGTGTGACTTATCACCTACCGGCCCAGCAGGTATCCCGTGCCGCCGGCTCACTGTCACTGGCTCTGCCACATGGTTAATAACAGGAACAGTCTTACCCTTTGTAATCAACCATTCTGGTAAAGCAGTGACCTTCTCTCCCGCGGACACATCAAGGTTGTGGTTGCTCCTAGCAACAGCTTTACTGCACCTCCGCACTTCCTCTCTAGGACTCCGGACACAGTCGCAGGGAAGATATGCACTCCCGAGAACCGCACCGCTCTCCACCTCCTTTTCTTCCCGACGGTTTCCCTTGGCAACGGCATATCTTTGCCTTTTATCAGGAACTCCGCTCCACAACTGCCCAAACAATGGAAAGTCCTTGCCCAGTACAAATTCCACTTCCAGTGTCTCACATTTTAACAGCTCCCATTGCACAGAGCCATAGTCCGTCACAAAGGTCAGTGACACCGTAGTTTTTGTCTCTGGCCCCCTTGTTACAAAGTCCAGAATTTCAGGCAGAACCCGAGACACTTGCTGGCGGGAGTCTAGAATGACCCCCAGTGGGATTCCGCCGATCACTAACTCGCAGGATTTCTCCCACGGGCTATACCATTTTTCAGCCATTTCCACTGCTCAGTCTCTTGTACTGGGCTTCTGGCCCTTTAAATCTTGCACTGTTTGCACCACAGGAAAAAAAAAATGTCCAGTTTAACACCAGCAGTCTCTGCTCTGCAAACTAGCAGTCTTCCAGCACTTTTACTTCTCAGCAGGGACACCTGCCCGCATCCGACACCAATTGTGGGGGGTTAGCTCTTCTCCGGGGGTCATTCTCATAGATACGCCTTTAGGACACCAAGTTTCAGGTCCAAACAGTGTATTTATTGTTCAACACCAGCAACAATAAAATGACAAAATAATAAACACTCGCCCGTCCAGGCTCTAACTAAACATAAAGTTTCCTGACTCACCTAGGTCCCAGTTCACACCCTGTGAACTCGTGCGGCTTTGTCAGCCAATGTCCCACAGCCTCCTGGCTGTACAGAGCACAGTACGCCCACTGTCTCCAGTTCAGTATTTCTTGTGGGGGATTGGGGCTCAGTAGTCTGCCTGACTATAGCCCTGCGACCCTCCCAGGCGTCGCTGCGTCCCCCAACTCCAGGCTATCGCCCAGCTTTGTGGTCCCTCAGCCTTGCCCAGCTGAGAGCACACTGACAGAGCCTCCAGGCCTCTGTCCACAGGCACCCCCAATCCCCCCCCCTTGCTGACACCCTGGGAGGTGCTTTGTGCCAGCCTGATTACCTCCAGCTTCTCTCACCTGTGGTGGAACAGGGGTGTTGACCGAACTATCCACCCCTTCCTTGCCTCTAACCTGAGTGAGACCTGTCACTGTCTCACAATATGTATGTATATATATATATATATATATATATATATATATACATCCTTTTATGTCTACAAAGAGAGATTTACAGAAATAAAAATTCAACATATGTTATTATCCATGAAAAATGTAGCCTTCGGTGCAGATTAGTTCAAGGCATTAGCAACGGAAACACACTTATATGTAGATCAGAGGGACAAATCACAGGAACAAAGAAAAACTTAATCCCATAATTTATTGAATTACCACTTATCAGGCAGAAGGTGACAAAGGTTAATGAATCTTTTTGTTGAATATAATTTGTTCTAAAATTAACATAATAAAAAGTTGGTATTCTTGATATAGCTAAATGTTAATGTCTTGATTTGAAGAATTATTAGGTTTCTAGTTAAATAATTCACTCAGGGAGAAATAAATAACAGTGTTGATCCTGAGCTTTGCACGTTTGGAATCTTTATATTCATCTCTAATGACTACATTGTTCCAGAAGCGGCAATGGTGATCCCTGTCTTACATTTCTTCAAATGCATGTTTTCTGTTCTAAAAGACATCATTTGCATGATAAAATTTGTTTCTGTTAATTCATAATAATGTGTGGTGACAAGAACACCGTTTACCCGGACTTTTAAAATAGATATCACACACTTAGGTTGAATATTGTTTCCAGCATGTTGAAACAATGTTCATTAAACCGCTTGTTACATTGCAGTCCATGCCTGCCGCCACACCACTCTCTCTGGCAAGCATGGACACAGCTCCACTCACCCTTCTGTTCCTCTGCCTGTGGCCCTAACAAGCCTATCTTCATCAGCCTCCATGTGGCGAGACCAACAATCTGTCTTGTTTTCCATGGCAGCCTGCTCTTGCCAGTTAAGCCTCACTGTGGCTCTTAAGAGGGCCAGCACGCATGCACTCCATCTCTGGATACTTAAGGCACCTTCCCCAATGGAAGAGTGCCTGAGAAATAGTTGACTAGCTTGCTAGTTCCCAGCAAAGGTGTGCTGTATCTGTTTGTCTGCCTGTGTACCGACTTCTGCCCAATTCCTGGATTCTGACCTTCTGCTGTCTGACCTGACCTTTGCCTGACTTCTGTTTTGACATTTTGCTGCCTGTCCTCACCTCAGACTGTTTCCACATACTCCACCAGTCCTGACCTCACCTTGCCCCTGACTATAGTTTGTCTGATCGCTTGGTGCCCTACATCAGTGTCATCTGTCAAGTACACAGAGACTACTCAAGAAGGTAGCAACCTGGTGGCTTTCTTGCAATGAAGTCTAGATCCCCGTATAGAGATAAAAGGGTGAATACAATAATACTGTGATACTGTTCTTCCATTTTTGTTCGAGAAATGAAAAGGACTACAGTCAAGTTCCATTAGCATAAAAAAACTTTGAGAATGAGTAAACATCTTAATAGCTATGCAGGTTGGTACAAGGGAATTAACTATTTTAACATACACCAACATGCTACAAACCTTGTAGGGTAGCTAGACAACTAATACTCAGAGATCCTGGATACTCAGCCAATCAGAGTGCTCAGCTGTCCAACCAATTCAAAGGTCCAGATGATAAGCCAGTGAGAAGGTTTTCAAGTAAACTTAGTAGGGGGTAGGTGGGTAGGTTAGTGCAGCCAATCTGAAAGCTTGGGTATTTGCATCTGCTCTGCTGTTCACCAAGTGCCTGTTACTTACTTTTCTGGTGTGCTATACTTTCAAGCTTGAATATTTGACCCAGCTTGCTACTTCTCTGGATAAAGCCCTGTGGTTATGCCCTGGATTTGACCTTTGTCTGTCTGATATCCCAATTTCCTGCTTTCTAACATTTGTAGACCTTCCTGGTTATTAGATCCGGTTCTGATACTGACTCTACCTTTGGCTCTAAAGTGCTTCCCTGATTATTTGACATTGACCCCTGGCCTCTGTTTCGTCTTATATCTGCTTGTTCCACCAGTCAGTAAATACTCTACAGAACTCCCATCAGTTGAGACCACTTCCCCATATAGAGGTAAAAAGTTTTTTTTATAAGTTTTATGGTTTTAAACTTTTATAACCACTACCCCAGTGGTACCTGTTAACAATTTTTTGTCTACCTGCTCTTTGCTATTCCATTCTGGTTACATGGTTCCTGGGTTCTCTTCACTGGACTTCCATTCCCCATCTGTCAACTTCTACATGGACAAGGTCATGTGAACCTCTGCAGTGACTGACTGGCCTCAGTTGTTATGTGTACACAAGTTTGCATATGACCAAGCAGTGACATGGTACATTGGGAAACACCACTGATGAGGCCAGACATTGTCGGCAGCTGTGCACATGACCCTGTGTGGAAGTTTACAGACAGGGTCCAAAAGTCCAGACCCTGGAAGCCACAGACACAGATCAAGTATTTATGCATCTTAACTCTTTCCTAACTCTATTAGTTTTATTATTACCTTGTAGGTGAACAGGGATGGGTGGTAAACAATTATAATTATGTCATATCTGAATATTTACTTTAAAGGAGTTGTTCAGAGATTTTTTTTTTTTTTTTTTTTAGATTATGGGTCAGGAAAGGTTGCAAATATAAAACAATCATTGCTCACCATCTCCAAACGCTACAGCCATTCTAACAATATGCCGATCTTTGCTGTTCTTGACTTCCTGGTCATTGCTTGACATATCAAATAGGCCTGCTCAGACAATCACAGGCTTAGGTGGATCATCACTAAGGGCATTGATTGGCCTAGCGGTCCATTTTCCATTTAACTCCTAATGATGTATTATCTTAAAAACAAATCTCTCTGGAAAACCATTTTAAAGGATAACTGTCACACTTAGACACTAATTTAAATTTTCATATATGTAGTTACTAGGGATGGTCGAACCCGAACTGTATAGTTCGGGTTCGTACCGAATTTTGGGGTGTCCGTGACACGGACCCGAACCCGGACATTTTCGTAAAAGTCTGGGTTCGGGTTCGGTGTTCGTCGCTTTCTTGGCGCTTTTGAAAGGCTGCAAAGCAGCCAATCAACAAGCGTCATACTACTTGCCCCAAGAGGCCGTCACAGCCATGCCTACTATTGGCATGGCTGTGATTGGCCAGAGCACCAAGTGACACAGCCTCTATTTAAGCTGGAGTCACGTAGCGCCGCACGTCACTCTGCTCTGATCAGCATAGGGAGAGGTTGCAGCCGCGACGTTAGGGCGAGATTAGGCAGTGATTAACTACTCCAAAGGAATTCATTCAGAGATCGATCTGCAGCTGTGGATGATTGAACTGCTGCTATTGAATTGCTCACTGTTTTTAGGCTGCCCAGAGCGTTTTTCAGTCACTTTTTTCTGGGGTGATCAGCGGCCATTTTGTGTCTTGTGGTGTGCCAGCACAAGCTGCCACCAAGTGCATTTAACCCTCAATGGTGTGGTTGTTTTTTTGGCTAAATCCTACATCAGGGTGAAGCTGTCACACCAAGTGCATTTAACCAGCAATAGTCTGGTTATTTTTTGGCCATATACTACATCAGGGGCAAGCTGAGCCTGTCACCAAGTGCATTTAACCCTCAATGGTGTGGTTGTTTTTTGGCTAAATCCTACATCAGGGTGAAGCTGTCACACCAAGTGAATTTAACCAGCAATAGCGTGGTTATTTTTGGGCCATATACTACATCAGGGGCAAGCTGAGCCTGTCACCAAGTGCATTTAACCCTCAATGGTGTGGTTGTTTTTTTGGCTAAATCCTACATCAGGGTGAAGCTGTCACACCAAGTGCATTTAACCAGCAATAGTCTGTTTATTTTTTGGCTATATACTACATCAGGGCCAAGCTGTCACCAAGTGCATTTAACCCCCAATGGTGTGGTTGTTTTTTGGCTAAATCCTACATCAGGGTGAAGCTGTCACACCAAGTGCATTTAACCAGCAATAGTCTGTTTATTTTTTGGCCATATACTACATCAGGGGCAAGCTGCGCCTGTCACCAAGTGCATTTAACCCTCAGTAGTGTGGTTGGTCAAGCTGTCACACCAAGTGCATTTAACCAGCAATAGTCTGTTTATTTTTTGGCCATATACTACATCAGGGGCAAGCTGCGCCTGTCACCAAGTGCATTTAACCCTCAGTAGTGTGGTTGGTCAAGCTGTCACACCAAGTGCATTTAACCATCAATACTGTGGTTATTTTTTGGCCATATCCCAGTCTAATTCTGTCAGTAAATGTATACCTGTCACCCAGCGCCTAAATACTAGGCCTCAAGTTTATATCCAGCTAAATCTGTCGTTACTGTTGTGGCTGGTCAAGTTATTTAGTGTCCGTCAAAGCACATTTTTTGTTCTAGGTTGAAATACAATTCCCAATTTAGCAATTTCCTAATTTAGTGGTTTCTGCTGTATCAGAGCTATTTTAAATCTATCCCTAAAAGGGTATATCAGATTCAAGGTGCACATAGCGTCATTCTGAATAACTTCACACACACGCTACTGTGAATTTCCAAGTCTAATTCTGTCAGTAAACCTATACCTGTCACCCAGCGCCTAAATACTAGGCCTCAAATTTATATCCAGCTAAATCTGTCGTTACTCCTGTACTGTTGTGGCTGGGAAAGTTATTTAGTGTCCGTCAAAGCACATTTTTTGTTCTGGGTTGAAATACAATTCCCAATTTAGCAATTTCCTAATTTAGTGGTTTCTGCTGTATCAGAGCTATTTTAAATCTATCCCTAAAAGGGTATATCAGATTCAAAGTGCACATAGCGTCATTCTGAATAACTTCACACACACGCTACTGTGCATTTCCAAGTCTAATTCTGTCAGTAAACCTATACCGGTCACCCAGCGCCTAAATACTAGGCCTCAAATTTATATCCAGCTATATATGTCGTTACTGCTGTACTGTTGTGGCTGGGCAAGTTATTTAGTGTCCGTCAAAGCACATTTTTTGTTCTGGGTTGAAATACAATTCCCAATTTAGCAATTTCCTAATTTAGTGGTTTCTGCTGTATCAGGCCTACTTTAAATGTATCCCTAAAAGGGTATATCAGATTCAAGGTGCACATTGGGTCATTCTGAATAACTTCACACACACGCTACTGTGCATTTCCAAGTCTAATTCTGTCAGTAAACCTATACCTGTCACCCAGCGCCTAAATACTAGGCCTCAAATTTATATCCAGCTAAATCTGTCGTTACTGCTGTACTGTTGTGGCTGGGCAAGTTATTTAGTGTCCGTCAAAGCACATTTTTTGTTCTGGGTTGAAATACAATTCCCAATTTAGCAATTTCCTAATTTAGTGGTTTCTGCTGTCTCAGGCCTACTTTAAATACATCCCTAAAAGGGTATATCAGAATCAAGGTGCTGATAGGGTCATTCTCAATAACTTCACACACACGCTACTGTGCATATCCCAGTCTAATTCTGTCCGTAAAACGTATACGGTAATACGGTACCTATATAGATAGCCAGATAGTGTTAGGTGTCTGTAAAAAAAGGCCTGAATTTGAATTCAATACATTGGGCCAAATAATATTTTTGTTGTTGTGGTGAACGATAACAATGAGGAAAACATCTAGTAAGGGATGCGGACGTGGACATGGTCGTGGTGGTGTTAGTGGACCCTCTGGTGCTGGGAGAGGACGTGGCCGTTCTGCCACATCCACACGTCCTAGTGTACCAACTACCTCAGGTCCCAGTAGCCACCAGAATTTACAGCGATATATGGTGGGGCCCAATGTCGTTCTAAGGATGGTAAGGCCTGAGCAGGTACAGGCATTAGTCAATTGGGTGGCCGACAGTGGATCCAGCACGTTCACATTATCTCCCACCCAGTCTTCTGCAGAAAGCGCACAGATGGCGCCTGAAAACCAACCCCATCAGTCTGTCACATCACCCCCATGCATATCAGAGAAACTGTCTGAGCCTCAAGTTATGCAGCAGTCTCCTATGCTGTTTGAAGACTCTGCTGGCAGGGTTTCCCAAGGGCATCCACCTAGCTCTTCCCCAGCGGTGGAAGACATAGAATGCACTGACGCACAACCACTGATTGAGGACATGGGAATACCACCTCAGCAAGTCTCTGATGATGACGAAACACAGGTGCCAACTGCTGCGTCTTTCTGCAGTGTGCAGACTGAACAGGAGGTCAGGGATCAAGACTGGGTGGAAGACGATGCAGGGGACGATGAGGTCCTAGACCCCACATGGAATGAAGGTCGTGCCACTGACTTTCACCGTTCGGAAGAAAAGGCAGTGGTGAGACCGAGCCAACAGCGTAGCAAAAGAGGGAGCAGTGGGCAAAAGCAGAACACCCGCCGCCAAGAGACTCCGCCTGCTACTGACCGCCGCCATCTGGGACCGAGCACCCCAAAGGCAGCTTCAAGGAGTTCCCTGGCATGGCACTTCTTCAAACAATGTGCTAACGACAAGAACCGAGTGGTTTGCACGCTGTGCCATCAGAGCTTGAAGCGAGGCATTAACGTTCTGAACCTTAGCACAACCTGCATGACCAGGCACCTGCATGCAAAGCATGAACTGCAGTGGAGTAAACACCTTAAAAACAAGGAAGTCACTCAGGCTCCCCCTGCTACCTCTTCTGCTGCTGCCGCCTCGGCCTCTTCTGCTGCTGCCGCCTCGGCCTCTTCTGCTGCTGCCGCCTCGGCCTCTTCTGCTGCTGCCGCCTCGGCCTCTTCTGCTGCTGCCGCCTCGGCCTCTTCTGCTGCTGCCGCCTCGGCCTCTTCTGCTGCTGCTGCCTCGGCCTCTTCTGCTGCTGACGCCTCGGCCTCCTCCTCCGCCTCTGGAGGAACGTTGGCATCTGCCGCCCAGCAAACAGGGGATGTACCACCAACACCACCACCACCTCCGTCACCAAGCATCTCAACCATGTCACACGGCAGCGTTCAGCTCTCCATCTCACAAACATTTGAGAGAAAGCGTAAATTCCCACCTAGCCACCCTCGATCCCTGGCCCTGAATGCCAGCATTTCTAAACTACTGGCCTATGAAATGCTGTCATTTAGGCTGGTGGACACAGACAGCTTCAAACAGCTCATGTCGCTTGCTGTCCCACAGTATGTTGTTCCCAGCCGGCACTACTTCTCCAAGAGAGCCGTGCCTTCCCTGCACAACCAAGTATCCGATAAAATCAAGTGTGCACTGCGCAACGCCATCTGTAGCAAGGTCCACCTAACCACAGATACGTGGACCAGTAAGCACGGCCAGGGACGCTATATCTCCCTAACTGCACACTGGGTAAATGTAGTGGCAGCTGGGCCCCAGGCGGAGAGCTGTTTGGCGCACGTCCTTCCGCCGCCAAGGATCGCAGGGCAACATTCTTTGCCTCCTGTTGCCACCTCCTCCTTCTCGGCTTCCTCCTCCTCTTCTTCCACCTGCTCATCCAGTCAGCCACACACCTTCACCACCAACTTCAGCACAGCCCGGGGTAAACGTCAGCAGGCTATTCTGAAACTCATATGTTTGGGGGACAGGCCCCACACCGCACAGGAGTTGTGGCGTGGTAAAGAACAACAGACCGACGAGTGGTTGCTGCCGGTGAGCCTCAAGCCCGGCCTGGTGGTGTGCGATAATGGCGAAATCTCGCTGCAGATCTGGGACTAGCCGGTTTGACGCACATCCCTTGCCTGGCGCATGTGCTGAATTTGGTGGTGCAGAAGTTCATTCACAACTACCCCGACATGTCAGAGCTGCTGCATAAAGTGCGGGCCGTCTGTTCGCACTTCCGGCGTTCACATCCTGCCGCTGCTCGCCTGTCTGCGCTACAGCGTAACTTCGGCCTTCCCGCTCACCGCCTCATATGCGACGTGCCCACCAGGTGGAACTCCACCTTGCACATGCTGGACAGACTGTGCGAGCAGCAGCAGGCCATAGTGGAGTTTCAGCTGCAGCACGCACAGGTCAGTCGCACTGCGGAACAGCACCACTTCACCACCAATGACTGGGCCTCCAGGCGAGACCTGTGTGCCCTGTTGCGCTGTTTCGAGTACTCCACCAACATGGCCAGTGGCGATGACGCCGTTATCAGCGTTACAATACCACTTCTATGTCTCCTTGAGAAAACACTTAGGGCGATGATGGAAGAGGAGGTGACCCAGGAGGAGGAGGAGGAAGAGGGGTAATTTTTAGCACTTTCAGGCCAGTCTCTTCGAAGTGACTCAGAGGGAGGTTTTTTGCAACAGCAGAGGCCAGGTACAAATGTGGCCAGCCAGGGCCCACTACTGGAGGACGAGGAGGACGAGGATGAGGAGGAGGTGGAGGAGGATGAGGATAAAGCATGGTCACAGCGGGGTGGCACCTAACGCAGCTTGGGCCCATCACTGGTGCGTGGCTGGGGGGAAAGGCAGGACGATGACGATACGCCTCCCACAGAGGACAGCTTGTCCTTACCCCTGGGCAGCCTGGCACACATGAGTGACTACATGCTGCAGTGCCTTCGCAACGACAGCAGAGTTGCCCACATTTTAACGTGTGCGGACTACTGGGTTGCCACCCTGCTGGATCCACGCTACAAAGACAATGTGCCCACCTTACTTCCTGCACTGGAGCGTGATAGGAAAATGCGCGAGTACAAGCGCACGTTGGTAGACGCGCTACTGAGAGCATTCCCAAATGTCACAGGGGAACAAGTGGAAGGCCAAGGCAGAGGAGGAGCAAGAGGTCGCCAAGGCAGCTGTGTCACGGCCAGCTCCTCTGAGGGCAGGGTTAGCATGGCAGAGATGTGGAAAAGTTTTGTCAACACGCCACAGCTAACTGCACCACCACCTGATACGCAACGTGTTAGCAGGAGGCAACATTTCACTAACATGGTGGAACAGTACGTGTGCACACCCCTCCACGTACTGACTGATGGTTCGGCCCCATTCAACTTCTGGGTCTTTAAATTGTCCACGTGGCCAGAGCTAGCCTTTTATGCCTTGGAGGTGCTGGCCTACCCGGCGGCCAGCATTTTGTCTGAACGTGTATTCAGCACGGCAGGGGGCGTCATTACAGACAAACGCAGCCGACTGTCTACAGCCAATGTGGACAAGCTGACGTTCATAAAAATGAACCAGGCATGAATCCCACAGGACTTGTCCATCCCTTGTGCAGATTAGACATTAACTACCTCCCCTTAACCATATATTATTGTACTCCAGGGCACTTCCTCATTCAATCCTATTTTTATTTTCATTTTACCATTATATTGCGAGGCTACCCAAAGTTGAATGAACCTCTCCTCTGTCTGGGTGCCGGGGCCTAAATATATGCCAATGGACTGTTCCAGTGTTGGGTGATGTGATGCATGATTCTCTGCTATGACATGAAGCCTGAATCTCTGCTATCTGACCTCTCTCCTCTGTCTGGGTGCCGGGCCCAAAATATCTGACAATGGACTGTTCCAATTTTGGGTGACGTGAAGCATGATTCTCTGCTATGACATGAAGCCTGAATCTCTGCTATGGGACCTCTCTCATCTTTCTGGGTGCCGGGGCCAAAATATCTGACAATGGACTGTTCCAGTTTTGGGTGACGTGAAGCCTGATTCTCTGCTATGACATGCAGACTGATTCTCTGCTGACATGAAGCCAGATTCTCTGTTACGGGACCTCTCTCCTCTGCCTGGGTGCCTGGGCCTAAATATATGCCAATGGACTGTTGCAGTGGTGGCTGACGTGAAGCCTGATTCTCTGCTATGACATGCAGACTGATTCTCTGCTGACATGAAGCCAGATTCTCTGTTACGGGACATCTCTCCTCTGCCTGGGTGCCTGGGCCTTAATATATGCCAATGGACTGTTGCAGTGGTGGCTGACGTGAAGCCTGATTCTCTTCTATGACATGCAGACTGATTCTCTGCTGACATGAAGCTAGATTCTCTGTTACGGGACCTCTCTGCTCTGGCTGGGTACCTGGGCCTAAATATATGCCAATGGACTGTTGCAGTGGTGGCTGACGTGAAGCCTGATTCTCTGCTATGACATGCAGATTGATTCTCTGCTGACATGAAGCCAGATTCTCTGTTACGGGACCTCTCTCCTCTGCCCGGGTGCCTTGGCCTAAATATCTGACAATGGACTGTTACAGTGGTGGCTGACGTGAAGTCTGATTCTCTTCTATGACATGCAGACTGATTCTCTGCTGACATGAAGCCAGATTCTCTGTTACGGGACCTCTCTCCTCTGGCTGGGTGCCTGGGCCTAAATATATGACAATGGACTGTTACAGTGGTGGCTGACGTGAAGCCTGATTCTCTGCTATGACATGCAGACTGATTCTCTGCTGACATGAAGCCATATTCTCTGTTACGGGACCTCTCTGCTCTGGCTGGGTACCTGGGCCTAAATATATGCCAATGGACTGTTGCAGCGGTGGCTGACGTGAAGCCTGATTCTCTGCTATGACATGCAGACTGATTCTCTGCTGACATGAAGCCAGATTCTCTGTTACGGGACCTCTCTCCTCTGCCTGGGTGCCTGGGCCTAAATATATGCCAATGGACTGTTCCAATGTTGGGTGACGTGAAGCCTGATTCTCTGCTATGACATGCAGACTGATTCTCTGCTGACATGAAGCCAGATTCTCTGTTACGGGACCTCTCTCCTCTGGCTGGGTGCCTGGGCCTAAATATATGCCAATGGACTGTTGCAGTGGTGGCTGACGTGAAGCCTGATTCTCTGCTATGACATGCAGACTGATTCTCTGCTGACATGAAGCCAGATTCTCTGTTACGGGACCTCTGTCCTCTGCCTGGGTGCCTTGGCCTAAATATTTGACAATGGACTGTTCCAATGTTGGGTGACGTGAAGCCTGATTCTCTTCTATGACATGCAGACTGATTCTCTGCTGACATGAAGCCAGATTCTCTGTTACGGGACCTCTCTCCTCTGGCTGGGTGCCTGGGCCTAAATATCTGACAATGGACTGTTACAGTGGTGGCTGACGTGAAGCCTGATTCTCTTCTATGACATGCAGACTTTTTCTCTGCTGACATGAAGCCAGATTCTCTGTTACGGGACCTCTCTCCTCTGCCTGGGTGCCTGGGCCTAAATATATGCCAATGGACTGTTGCAGTGGTGGCTGACGTGAAGCCTAATTCTCTTCTATGACATGCAGACTGATTCTCTGCTGACATGAAGCCATATTCTCTGTTACGGGTCCTCTCTTCTCTGGCTGGGTGCCTGGGCCTAAATATATGCCAATGGACTGTTCCAATGTTGGGTGACGTGAAGCCTGATTCTCTGTTATGACATGCAGACTGATTCTCTGCTGACATGAAGCCAGATTCTCTGTTACGGGACCTCTCTCCCCTGGCTGGGTGCCTGGGCCTAAATATATGCCAATGGACTGTTGCAGTGGTGGCTGACATGAAGCCTGATTCTCTTCTATGACATGCAGACTGATTCTCTGCTGACATGAAGCCAGATTCTCTGTTACGGGACCTCTCTCCTCTGGCTGGGTTCCTGGGCCTAAATATTTGTCAATGGACTGTTCCAATGTTGGGTGACGTGAAGCCTGATTCTCTGCTATGACATGCAGACTGATTCTCTGCTGACATGAAGCCAGATTCTTTGTTACGGGACCTCTCTCCTCTGCCTGGGTGTCTGGGCCTAAATATATGCCAATGGACTGTTACAGCGGTGGGTGACGTGAAGCCAGATTCTCTGCTATGGGACCTCTCTCCAATTGATATTGGTTACTTTTTATTTATTTTATTTTTATTTTTATTAATTTCCCTATCCACATTTGTTTGCAGGGGATTTACCTACATGTTGCTGCCTTTTGCAGCCTTCTAGCTCTTTCCTGGTCTGTTTTACAGCCTTTTTAGTGCCGAAAAGTTCGGGTCCCCATTGACTTCAATGGGGTTCGGGTTCGGGACGAAGTTCGGGTCGGGTTCGGATCCCGAACCCGAACATTTCCGGGAAGTTCGGCCGAACTTCTCGAACCCGAACATCCAGGTGTCCGCTCAACTCTAATAGTGAAAATACTGTGGGGCGAGATAATACGTGCAAGGAGGAACTACACGGATGAAGATTGCTTCATGACTGAAGCTGAAAATATTGCCCATAGATTACATAAGAGAGCTTATGCCAGAAGTCAGGTTGAGGATGTAATACGGCAAGTGTCTGAAATTGAAAGAGGGTCTCTGGTCCATCCTGAGCAGGAGAGTGTGTCTAGGGGTAGTGAACTCAGTGCTGTCTTTGCGAACAGAAACAAAACTTAAAAAATAATGGAAACAACAAAAGAAATCTGTTTGTTACACAGTACAGCACGGAGTTCACACAGATCTGCCACATTGTAAAAAGGCATTTTCCTGTCCTGGCATATGATAGAGAATGGACGGACATAGTTGCAGATGGGGTTAAATGTGCAGCTAGTAGAGCACCCACTATAGCTAACTATGTCAGTCCTAGCTTGTATCAGGACAGGAAAAAATTGCAGCCCGTCTGGCTCACGACCAAAGGAAGCTATAGATGCAGACATTATAGGTGCATATGTTGCACTCACATGTCGATATCTAATACTTTTGTTTCAGCTTCTACTGGCAGGATTTTTCAAATGAAAACATATCTTAATTGCAACACAACCTTTGCAGTTTATTTAATCACATGCAGAAAATGCAAACTGCAATATGTAGCTTGCACCAGCAATGCCATAAAAACCAGAATACGCAGGCACATTTCCGATGTGCCCCACCATGGCAGTCGCAATATATCTGCAGCTAGTCTGCATTTTGCTGTCTGCCATGGTGGTGATACATCTGATCTAGTGATACAGGGTATGGAAAGGGTTTTTTTTGCCAAAAAGAGGAGGGGATTACAAAAGAAAATTATTAAATTGAGAATTCTTTTGGATTTTCGCATTGAACACGCGTCAACCTAATGGTCTGAACAGACATCTAGACCTAATCTTGCAACAATAAACTCATTATGTCATTGTTCCTGCACTTCACAGCCGTTCCTTCAAAAAAGTTTAAAAAGTTAAACTCAAAAAACTCTCTCCTTTAATTTTGTTTCCTATAGCCAGTGCATATGTTGTGCATTTTTGTATAGGCTTTCTGTTCATTGTGTGTTTTTTTTTTTTTCTCATGAGAAGTCTTGTTCATAGATGTGGCATGTTTTTGAGGCTGCCTGCAGTCATGTGACCACAATCAGTGAAAACAGATGCAGTCCCTCTATAAATACTGCCACTTTTTAATGTTGTATTGTGTTATGAGTAAGGGCGCAAATTGTCTTCAGTAGCCTGAAACATGTAGACAACGACTTTGTAACTGTAACTGGATGTGATTTTACCACAAGCAAAATACATTTTTCGTCTACCGAAGTGGAGCTGGATTTATTCAACCATATTGCAAAGCAGTGGTAACATACACCCAAAAATTTGTGAATTTCAACCGAAAATGTAAATCGTTAATTTCTAACGATAATTTGTTTTCCCTTAGTCCTAACAGCAGCACAGATGGGGTTAACTGCCCCTGTGGACTGGTAGGACCGGCGGAATTTTAATGAGCCCAAGAACCAATAAACGATCTTCAGCTCCCTGAAAGGGAGGAGATCACCCCCCAGCCCACCGTGTTTTTAACAAGCATAATGTATTTAGGGTGGGATATTTGTGTGCTGCTGTTAGGACTAAGGGAAAACAAATTATCGTTAGAAATTAACGATCCCCTTACGTCCTCAACAGCAGCACAGATGGGGAGATAGCAAGAAGAATCCCCTAGGGGGAGTCCTCATGCCTGAACTAAGAACAGTCTGCCCAAAAGCCGAAAACTCTGCCATCCTAGCATCTATCCTATAATGGGAGATGAAGGTTGACTCAGAGCTCCAGGAGGCCGCCTTACAGATCAACTCTAAGGGGAGGAGTCTTCTCTCCGCAACCGAGGTGGAGACCGCCCTAGTAGAATGGGCCCTCACAAACTCGGGAGGATCTAAGGATTGGGAGACGAAAGCTTCCATAATGGCCTCCTCGATCCAGCGACTAATGGTGGCTTTAGACGCTTTACGGCATTTAGACTTACTGGCAAACAGGATAAGAAGATTCTCATCTATCCTGAACTCACTAGATCTATCCACATAGATCTGGAGGCATCTTGAAATATCCAGCGGGTCTCTAGCTGGAGTATCAGAGGAGGAGGCTGTAAACAAAACTGGTAAAGATATTACCTGATTGATGTTCTGGAAAGTAGGCACCTTAGGCCTGAAGTAAGGTAAAAACTTCAGGAGTACTCTATCCTGTAGAAAAATAATGTACGGGTGATTTGCGGAGAAAGCCTGCAATTCAGAAACTCTTTTGGCTGAAGCTATATTCAGAAGAAAGACCATCTTTAAAGTCAAAAATTTAAAATTTACCTCCTCCAAGGGCTCGAAGGGGGGAGATGCTAGCCCCCTGAGCACTACTGAAAGATCCCACTGGGGGATAGGTTTCAGTATAGTAGGCTTTAGTCTTTCAGCTCCCTTCAGGAAGCGTTTGATGAGTGGGTCCCGAGAATGTGGCCTGTTGAGACAGGCCGAGATGGCATAAACCTGTACCTTCAAGGTAGCTGGAGATAGGCCTCTATCTAATCCATCCTGAAGAAATTGAAGTATCGCAGGAAGGGGCGGATCTGCAGACGCCACCTGTCTGGAATCACACCATGCCTCGAAGATTCTCATGATCCTGGAGTAGGCCTTCTTTGTAGACTCTGCTCGGGAATGCGACAAAGTTCTCAGGACCGACTCGGCAAGCCCTTCTATATTGGGAAGAGACTGATCAACCTCCAGGCTGTCAGGTTGAACCTGTGCAGATCTGGGCAGAGGTGAGTGTCCCACGACTCCGGGGGGAGTCTCCAGTATTGTCCCCGACTCATCTGAATGAGCTGGGTAAACCAGGATCTTCTGGGCCAAAACGGTATGATGGCTACTACCGAGGCCTGATCCTGACGGATTTTCATCAATACCCTCGGTATCATGGAAAAGGGAGGGAAGATGTAAGCCAGCCTGAACCTCCACGGTATTGACAGAGCATCTATCGCCAGGGGGTTGTCTTCCCTGTAGAGGGAACAGAACCTCATCACCTTGGCGTTGAACCTGGTTGCCATGAGATCCACTTCTGGCATACCCCATCTGTGAACTAGCTGCCTGAAGATCTCCGGATGCAGAGACCACTCCATGGTCAGTAATCCTTGACTTAAGCGGTCCGCTATCATATTGAGGGAGCCTCGAATATGAACGGCAGATAGATGGGAAAGGTTCAGCTCTGCCCACCGAAGAATTACCCCGATCTCTGACAGAAGGGGCAATGATCTTGTGCCTCCCTGTTTGTTTATATAGAGGACTGCAGTCATATTGTCTGACTGGACTTTCACTGCTTTGCCCCGGATCTGAGGCGCAAAGTGAAGGAGGGCTAGCCGGATAGCTCGCATCTCGCGAAGATTGGAGGAAAGATGCCGCTCCAGAGGAGACCAAGATCCCTGAATTGGGGATCCGTCCAGGTGAGCGCCCCAGCCTACAAGGGACGCGTCTGTAGTCAATTTGACCCAAGCTGGTTGGGTCATAGACTTCCCTGCTGGTAGCTGAAACCACCATCTGAGGGAATTTCGGGTTTGACCGGACAGGGAGCACAGGGAATCTAGCCCCGCAGGGCTGCCGTTCCATAGGTGTAAGACCTCCGACTGAAGAGGACAGAGGTGCCATAATGCCCAAGAGACCGCATCCGCAGCCGCTGACATGAGCCCCAGCATCTTCATGAGAGTCCGGATAGAGACTCGACGAGGGACATAAAGGACCTTTGCCAGGTCCTGAATCCGCGCTCTCCTTTCTGGAGTCAACCGGAGGGACATCTCCCCAGAGTCGACCACGAATCCTAAGTAATGGATTGAAGTCGATGGGCTCACATTCGACTTCTGCCAGTTGATAATCCAGCCTAGGCGGAAGAGAAAGGAGACTGCGACCTGAAGATGGTGGGTAAGGAGCGGAACTGAAGAGGCTATGAAAAGCCAATTGTCCAGATAAGGAATAATAGTCAGACCTTGGAGTCTCAAAGCTGCCACCACCGAAACCACCACCTTGGTGAAGATGAGGGGGGCAGAAGAGATTCCGAAGGGAAGCACGGTGAACTGAAAGTGCCTGCAAACCCCTGAGATCTGGACCGCGATCCTGAGGAGTTTCCGGGAAGCGGAATGGATCGGAATGTGAAGGTACGCATCCTTGAGGTCCAGAGTAGCCATGACGTCCCCAAGATTGAGGATATGGCTGACTGACCTTATGGTTTCCATGCGAAACCTTGTTTTCCTTATAAATCGATTGAGGAATCTCAAATCGATGATCATCAGGAGATCTCCTGTCTTCTTGGGAACCAGGAACACTGGTGAATAAATCCCTAGGCCCCTCTCCCCTGCCGGTACCTCCTCCAGGGCTCCCTTGGAAATATAGTCCTGAATGTAAGATTCTAGGACCACCTGTTTGGCAGACCCGAAGCTTCGTGTGGCGATGAATCTCTCTGGGGGGAGAGAGATAAGATCTACCCGGTACCCGGCGGAAACTATGTCCTGGACCCAGGGGTCTGCAATCAACCGGCTCCAAGAGTCTTTGAAGTGGGTAAGACGGCCCCCCACGGGAATCTGGGGGAGGGGTACGGGAAAATCTAGAGGAGACACTGCAGGGGCAGCAGGGCTTATCCAAGAGCCTCGAGAAGGCCCATAGTCAGGAGGATTTTGCCTCCCTGGTGGGTTTGCGGGGGCGTCTCGGATATTTACGAGACGGCCCCCCCCAATCTCTGCGTCTAGACTGCTGCCCAGAACGACCTCCGCCCTTCTTTTCCTGTCTGGGGCGTCCCCGAAAGGGCTGCTGGGGGAGGCTCTTCCCTTTTTTATCGGAGAGCCCCTCCATTATTTTGTCCAATTCGGACCCGAATAACCTATCTGGTTCGAAGGGGAGCCCACAAAGGTTAAACTTGGATGCATTATCCGCGATCCACGGTTTCAGCCAGAGTGGTCTGCGGGCAGCTGAAACTAGGGCCATAGTTTTGGCGGCCAGCTTTAGCTGCATCTGGGAGGAATCAACTAAAAAGTCCATAGCCAGGTTGGCTGACTTGAAGGCTGCCAGGATGTCGTCTCTTGATACGCTCTGGTCCACATCCGTCTGGATTTGATTAAGCCTAGAGCGTAGATAGGTGGCTACCTCAGTGGCCGCAATGGAAGTAGATGCGGAGGCAGCAGGCCGCCGCGTAACCCCTCCTAAGGGTGCACTCTGCCCTCCGGTCTAGAGGGTCCTGCAGGCTAGACCCATCGTCTGCAGGGACTAGAGTGCGCCGGGACAACTTGGCTATAGCCATGTCCACCTTGGGAACGGAACCCCACGATTCCACCAAGGGTTTAGCCATCAGGTACATGAGTCTGAATTTTCTGGTAAGCACTGGACCCTTCTCAGGCTTTTTCCACTCTGTGCGCATCACAGAGAGGAGGGTCTCATCCGCTCTAAAGACACGCTGTGTCCGACCGGCGGGATCGGAGGACTCCCCCATGTCAACATCCTGGTCCCCCGACCTGATGGACTTGAGTAACTTCTGCGTCTTTTCTGGAGGAAAAAAGCAAGAAGTAGATTCTTCTTCCTCAGAAGAAGAAGACCCCACTGAACAGGGGGTAGGTCTTTCGACCGGTGCGACCACCTCCATGGGAGTTTGAGAGGGACCTGGTAGCCTCTCATTAAGTAGCTGAACTACTCCCTTGATGGAATCATCCACGTATGTCTTGGTCCATTGTAACATCTCCTGCATCGTGGGTTCCGTGGATGCCGTGCGACAACTCTCACATCTGGAGTAAGGACAGCTGTCAACTAGGGGTGTGTTACATTCGTAACATGCCAAATGCTTCCTCTTGGCCCCAGCCTTCCGCTGATCCTCCTTAGGGGAAGCCATAGTCTGTAATGGAAGAAACAAAACAGGTCATAACACCTACAACATCAGGAGGTGGAGAAAACCAAACCTTAAGGGGGCCCACCAGCACTAGAAGAAATAGAGCTGAAAGAAGAGGAAGTACAAAACCCAAGCAAAGCAATACTGCAGGAATATCACAAAGCACAGGAGAGCTCTGGAGGTAACTTGTGAAAGCAACGCAACCAGAGCACTGACTGATGGGCTCTGGGCGCTTAAAAGGAGGAAACCCCGCCCAATGGGCAGGTTCCTGAAACGAGATCAGCACCACTCCCTTTTTTTTTTTTTTGTATATGTGCTGCCAAAGCAAGCACTCAGAAAAACCAGAGCCTATACTGGCTCTACCTAACCGAAAAATTGTCTCCCCAGACTAATTCCTAAGTCCAGGATGTCATTCTAGGGAGCCAGTTTAAAGAAAGGTGAGTTTTATACATCACCGCATCGCTTCGGAAAACCGGAAGTGACGTAGCGCACCTAGGGCGCGTCACTTCCGGAAAATGGCGGCGCCCATAGCGCCGCACACATGCGGTAACGGAGGAACGGAGGACCGTCTACAGATGATGAAAGAAGAGGGGAGGGGACACCCCCCTCCCCAACGGTACCCCAGACCGAAATCGCCATGATCAGACCTAAAATAAAGGCACTGAGATCCATAGAAAGCAAGCTAAGCTTTAAGGAGGGAAAAAGGAACCCTTAAGCAATCTTCAGCTCCCAGAGAGGGAGCGACACGCCAGTCCACCTGTCCAGAGGACAGAAAAAAACACGGTGGGCTGGGGGGTGATCTCCTCCCTTTCAGGGAGCTGAAGATCGTTTATTGGTTCTTGGGCTCATTAAAATTCCGCCGGTCCTACCAGTCCACAGGGGCAGTTAACCCCATCTGTGCTGCTGTTGAGGACATAAGGGAATGACTATTTTTTTATATATATTTTTTTTTTAACCAGATACTAGGTATATCAGTGGTACTATACACCCAAAAATTGGTTAATTTCACCCTAGAATGTAAATGACAATTTTTTATTTATTTTTACCGGCCTACTAGGTATAGCAGTGGTACATCACACCCAAAAATTGGTGCATTTCACCCAAAAAAGTAAATGACAATTATTTTTTTTGTAAACCTTTCTACTTACTATAGCAGTGGTACTATACACCCAAAAATTGCTGAATTTCACCAGGAATTGTAACTGACAAAGTAGTGAAATGATATAAAATAAAATACGTGCAAGTAAAAAAAAAATTTTGATTTATGAGGTGGAGTTCCATATGGAGTAGGAGTTTGAGGAGGCGGTGGACGTAGCGGTGTAGGTGGAAGCGGTGGTGAAGGAGGACGAGGTAGCCAACACAGGTTTTTTTTTATTTTTTTATTAGGGTACACTCTAAAAGAGTGTGAAATATCCAAAATACAAGAATGAGCAATTGCTGGTATAACAATGGCTGGTTAGTGCCAGTATACATGTCTATTCTGCGCAAGGTACGGACAAGTCCTGAGGGATCCATGCCTGTTTCATTTTAATGAATGTGAGCTTGTCCACATTGGCTGTGGACAGGCAGCTGCGCTTGTCTGTGATGACGCCCCCTGCCATGCTAAACACACGTTCAGATAATACACTGGCTGCAGGGCAGGCCAGCACCTCCAAGGCGTAAAGGGCAAGCTCAGGCCATGTGCCCAATTTGGAGACACAGAGGTTGAAGGGGGCAGACCCGTCATTCAGTACATGTAGGCGTGTGCACACATACTGCTCCACCATGTTGGTGAAATGCTGCCTCCTGCTAAGACGTTCCTTATCAGCTGGTGGTGCTGGCTGGCTGGCGCACTGACAAAGCTTTTCCACATTTTGGCCATGCTAACCCTGCCTTCTGAGGTGCTGGCGTTGCCCCAGCTGCGTTGGCGACCTCTTCCTCGTCCTCTGCCTTCACCTTGTGCTTCCACTGTGCCCTCGCTGTCAGGTGGGAATGCCACCAGCAGCGCGTCTACCAGTGTGCGCTTGTACTCGTGCATCTTGCGATCAACTCCAGTGATGGAATTAAGGGCGGTACATTGTCCTTGTAACGGGGATCCAGCAGCGTGGCCACCCAGTAATCAGCACAAGTTAGAATGTGGGCCACTCGGCGGTCGTTGTGGAGACACTGCAGCATGCAATCGCTCATGTGTGCCAGGCTGTCCAGAGGCAACACAAAGCTGTCCTCTGTGGGAGGTGTATCGTCTGTGATGGCCATGAGCTGGTCTGGGTGCCACCCTGCTGTGAACATGGTTCCTCCTCCTCATCCTCCACCTCGTCATCCTCCAGAACTGTGCCCTGGCTGGACAATTGTGTACCTTGGGTTTGTGGGTGCAGGAACCCACCCTCGGAGCTACTTCGGAATGACTGGCCGGAAACGCTACGAAATGATCCCTCTTCCTCCTTCTGTGCCACATCCTCTTCCATCATCGCCAGGAGCGTTTTTTCAAGGAGGCATAGAAGTAAGATAGTAACGATGAGAATGGCGTTATCGACACTGGCCATGTTGGTGGAGTACTCGAAACAGCGCAACAAGGAACACAGGTCTCGCATGGAGGCCCAGTCATTGGTGGTGAAGTGGTGCTGTTCCGCCGAGCGACTCACCCGTGCGTGCTGCAGCTGAAACTCCACTATCACCTGCTGCTACTTGCACAGTCTGGCCAGCATGTGCAAGGTGGTGTTCCAGCTTGTGGGCACGTTGCATATGAGGCGGTGAGAGGGAAGGCCGAAGTTACGCTGCAGCGCTGACAGGTGACCAGCAGCAGTGTGAGAACACCAAAAGCGCACACAGAAGGCCCACACTTTATGCAGCAGCTCTGACATATCGGGGTAATTTTTAAGGATTAATTCAGCACATGATGTGCGTCAAACCGGCTAGTCCCAGAGCTGCTACGAGATTTTGCCCATTATCGCACACCACCAGACCGGTCTTGAGGATGGCTTGCACAAACCACTCATCGGTCTGTTGTTCAAGGCCCGTCCACAGCTCCTGCACGGTGTGGGGTTTGTCCCCCAAACAGATAAGTTTTAAATATGTAACTGAATCAACATCTGGTAATTATACCCAGCATGGGGTCAGAAGTCATTATACCCAGCATGACTTCGGACCCCATGCTGGGTATAATTACCAGTTGTTGATTCAGTTACATATTTATTCCCAGAGAATTATTGTACAGTCACTCAGAATTGAGAAAGCTCGTTGGAAGAACGAGTGAAACGTTTTCAAGAAATCTACAGTACGTCCAGTTGCCTTGATTTATTCTTTACAGATATACCATGACCTGGATAAATGAGAACCTACACAGATGTAACCTTTAATAATTTTAGGCCACCCAATTATTACCGGACAGAAATAAATAACGGAAATATTGACTCACAAACCGTAGAGCCACCAATATCACCCAAAAATTTAACCACAATCTTCACAAAGTGAAAACTTTATTGACAATGTATAATAGGTACATATATGATAATAGAAGGCAGCACAAAGGTGGAACGCAAGGATAAGGAAAAGGACCCAAGAGGGGGCCGAGAGGTCAGCACACCAAAAAACAGGGAAAAGAATAATGGAAAAATGAAAAAACACCAAGATGCCTGTAAACAATAAGCCCCGGGCAATGCTGCAGCAGAGGCAAACATAAGGACAAAAAACTTGGTGATAGGGAAAGAATAATCATACTCTGGATGGTGTGTCAATCTCTCAGCCGCCTCCTTACCCAACGCCGTTTTGCCAGTAACCTGGCTTCTTCCGGGGAATTTTACTATGAGGGTCCATTCACACGTCCGTAAGTGTTTTGCGGATCCGCAAAACACGGACACCGGCAATGTGCATTTTGAAATTAGTGGACGGCACATCGCCGGCACTATAATAGAAAATGCCTAATCTTGTCTGCAATTGTGGACAAGAATAGGACATGTTCTATTTTTTGCGGAAATGGAAGCACAGATGCGGAAGTGCGGATCCGCAAATGTGGACGCTGACAGCACATTCCCGCCCCATTGAAAATAAATGGGTCTGCACCTGTTCCGCAAAATTGCGGAATGGATGCAGACCCATTTTGCGGACGTGTGAATGGAAAAGATATCCCTCAAAAGGAAAATAAATTAAATTATTAAAGTTAAAGGGGTTCTGCACTTTGTTTTAACTGATGATCTATCCTCTGGATAGATCATTAGCATCTGATCGGCGGGGTTCCTACACCCAGGACCCCCGCCGATTAGCTGTTTGAGAAGGCAGCAGCGCTCCAGCTGCTGCACGGCCTTCTCTCTATTCACAGCCGGCCCAGTGATGTCACGACTAGTATCAACTAGCGTGGGAGGGGGTAAGCTCCATTCAAGTGAACAGAGCTTAGCCCCGAGGATAGATCGTGAAGAACCCCTTTAAGCAAAAAGCATAGATGTGGTAGGCAATAACAAGTGCTCGGCGGCACTAAATCAGGTGCTCGACGGCACCAAATCAGAAACCATATGTCCTACCACAATCCAGCGGGTTCCAGTGCACATCCATGAATCCTGGAGGGAAAGCAAAAAACATCTATCTCTGGGCTAGATGATGATGTGGTACTGAAGGACAGGGTGGGCAAAGAGCTGAATGTAAAATGGCGGCCAGATCAGGTGTATTTATAAGGTAGAGGGTATGTCCATGTGCTGAAACGTCTCAATTGTCTGTCCTGTACCACCTGATGGATGTGTCATGGGTCAAAGTTCTTCATAATGTAAAAGAATATGGCAGATGTGAATTTCTCCATATGTTTGCATGTTCAGCAAATCGCGAACATGCAAAGTTCGCAGC
Organism: Bufo gargarizans; assembly: GCF_014858855.1. NCBI lineage: Eukaryota > Metazoa > Chordata > Amphibia > Anura > Bufonidae > Bufo > Bufo gargarizans. The sequence goes on from NC_058083.1 coordinate 92,829,610, forward strand.
GAAACGACCTCCAGGCGAACCGCAAGGCCATCTCTATCCATGAGTATTGTAAGTATTGAATATTTTATTTAAACTACTGAGGCTTCGCTATAAGGCTACTTTCACCCTGGCATTTTGGTTTCTGTTTGTGAGATCCATTTTAAGGCTCTCATAAGCGGTTCAAAACAGATCAGTGTGGCCCTAATGCATTCTGAATGGATAAGGATCCATTCAGAATGCATCAGTTTGCCTCCATTCCTCCTCTATTCCGCTCTGGAGGTAGACACCAAAACGCTGCTTGCAGCATTTTGGGGTCTGCCTGATGATGCGGAGGCAAATGGATCAGTCCTGACACACAATGTAAGTCAATGGGGACAGATCCGTTTTCTATGACACAATCTGGCACAATAGAAAACAGATCCTTCCTCCATTGACTTTAAATGGTGTTCAAGACGGATCCGTTTTGGCTATGTTACAGATAATACAAACGGATCCGTTCTGAATGGATGCATGAGGTTGTATTATCTGAACGGATGCGTTTGTGCAGATCCATGACGGTTCCGCACCAAACGCGAGTGTGAAAGTATCCTTAAGAGGAAACACTAACGGGGCGGCACTATTGTAAGGAAAATGCTAAGGGGCAGCAATATTGTAAAGGGACCACTGTAAGGGACCACTAAGGGAGAGATGTCAGTCCACCAACTGTGTCTCAGAGGTAGGTCCAGGTGTCTACTAATTCTAGACGCCTAGTGAACTATTAATTTTTAATCTGTAGCCACCTTGGTTCCCTACCCCTTATACTTTGTCTCCTGAGGAGTTTACCATCATATGTAACAGAAACACGGCATGTTGGGCAGGATTAGGCTACTTTCACACTAGCGTTCTGCTGTCCGCTCGTGAGCTCCGTTTGAAGGAGCTCACGAGCGGAGCAGAACGCTTCCGTCCAGCCTTGATGCAGTCTGAATGGATGCGGATCCGCTCAGACTGCATCAGTCTGGCGGCGTTCAGCCTCCGCTCCGCTCGCCTCCGCACGGCCAGGCGGACAGCTGAACGCTGCTTGCAGCGTTCGGGTGTCCACCTGGCCGTGCGGAGGCGTGCGGATCCGTCCAGACTTACAATGTAAGTCAATGGGAACGGATCCGCTTGAAGATGACACCGTATGGCTCAATCTTCAAGCGGATCCGTCCCCCATTGACTTTACATTGAAAGTCTGAACGGATCCGCTCAGGCTACTCTCGCACCACTTAGAAATTTTTCTAAGTTATTAATGCAGACGGATCCGTACTGAACGGAGCCTCCATCTGCATTAATATGATCGGATCCGTTCAAGCGCAAGTGTGAAAGTAGCCTTAGAGCTAATCAAAGCTTATACAGTAGTTCCACTATATGGGGCAAGGTTCCAGGTGGGGTTGCCCTTGTAAGGGCAAATGCTCTGTAGATAGGCTTTTAGGGTCTGATAGGCCCTTTCCCCCAAATTGTAAGGGACTAATTGGCCACTATTTCCAGGGACCCAGCTTGACAACTGAAGTAATAATTACCTTAACTGACTTCTGGCTATACCACTACTGGATGTCAACTTCCAACAACAAAAGGTCCAGAATAGAAGTAAAGAGAAACTATATTGGCGGTGGCCACACCAACTATCCTCTACTAACAAGGCAATACCACTCCTTTTAACATATCTGATCCAGTATATTACTGTTTAATAGGTAGTTAGCACAGACATTTTTAGGGTTTATCATGTATATCAAATTTAAAATGTGAAATAAAAGTTAAGTTTTATTTGATCCCTATTACTATTACTTACCAGTAAGGGTGCAGCACTATTTTAAGGGGGCACTCAAGAAGCAATCTGCTCTAAGAGAACATTCTACTGTGAAGGAAACACTAAAGGAGCATAAGCATTGTGTGGGAGCACTAGGGAGGACAAAACTATTGTGTGAGGGCACTAATGCCAGACCATTCATGACATTTCTGCACTGGGCCCAATGTATTAAAAAGGCATTGGATCCATTTATTAAGATTAATGTTTTATACGCCAATCTCAATAAGGCCCTGCACTCACGGTGGATCCGCCGAAGTTATGTCGAAACGCTGGTCTCTAACTACTCCAGCTCCCTTTCTGGCGTAGATTTAGACCATTTTCTACTTCTAAAACAGGTGATGAGTGGGATGGGCCTGCCGGCCTGCCCCCTTCCCCGCCCAAGTCACGCCCACTTTTTTAGACCTGCCAGACTCCGGCGCAAAGAACTTTTGCACTGCAATCTGTGCGAAAAATACACCTAATATAGATCTATTTCTGTTAGTAAATAAACCCCATTGTGTCTAGCTAATGGAATTCTAAGGACTTATTAGACAAATGTCAGAGGAATTTCACAGTATGTTTAAACTAAATATGGGTGCTCTATGTGATCTGAACTTAGCATTATATTTTTATTGTCACCAGAGTTCACATAAACTTTTTTTTTTTGTATGCATTAAACCAGGGATGTCAAACTCGTGGCCCTCCAGCTGTTGCAAAACTACAACTCCCATCATGCCTGGGCATACTACAGCTATCAGGGAATGATGGGAGTTGTAGTTTTGCAACATCTGGAGGGCCATGAGTTTGACATCCATGCATTAAACAGTTCATGGAGGTCATATATCACACCACCTATATAGAGTGAAATATCATATAAAATATTTTATTTATTTAGAGACATAGAGACATGTTTCTGAGGTTACATAACTTAGTTTCAAAATGTTTTTTTCATATCTAACTTTTGCTGTCACTGAAATGTGATCTACACCTTCTTATATTACTTTACTAAGTGCGTTAATGTATTTAAAAGTTTTTACAGCATCAATCTTTACTTCAAAAATAGAATGATTAAGTCTTGAAATCATATCCTACAATCATCCGCCTCGTCTTAGGGAGTGATTTCTTAACTAATTCTTCCCCAGTCAATTATTTATCTGTAATTTAAGGTTATATGTTCTTTTGTTGTCCATATAGTCAAACATAGGACTCTTAAACCAGCGAGGATCCCGGCAGCTTGCACCTGCTTCAGTTTTTAGATCCTAAATCCAACTTGTCACCCTATACCGGTTGATGCAAAAAAAATGGCAATTAATTTGTTTCATTAAGCGCCTACAGCCGACATCTGATCTTTTACTTTGCTCAATTGCCGACTCAAACTGATCTGAACTTTTAACCATAAAGTCATTGGTTATATTCAGATAGGTGATTGATAATTGTTATTCCCTGCATCGCCCAGCCAATAATCTTATAGGGAAGGACGCTTGTCTCCTCTCTGCGGGCGACAATGATAAATGTGCTTTGTAAGCTATTGTCTACCATATCACTTCCAAGTGCTGTATAATATTGTATGCAAGATACTACTCAGGACTGTGGATAATATTTCTTCTTGGACAAAAAGCATATTTTCATATGCTGCTTAACTGGACTGAAACTCAATAGGACGATAAAAAATAGGGACATATATTGTTCTTGAATATCCCTGAGGGGGCGGCAGTATATAAAACATATTATATTATAGCAGAAACCTCTGACCATATTAAATATTTCGGGCAAAATGAACTGAAATAATAAATATCTTTCAAACCTACGCGTCAGCTGATATTGAAACTGTTTCTGCTTACTTATAGTACAATGTACCTTGTCTGCAATGCAAAAAGGTTCCTTCTGGAAATTAAACTAGCTTAGAAGCTACATCCAACCTCAGTGAAATGATACCTGCTATTATGTGTGATAATTAGTGTTGATTCAGTCCGAAGTCAGTCGTGCCCTGAACAGCTCACAAACAAGTCGTACGGTCTTAGACTAGCCATCTGACCATGCAGTTGCAAGACAACTGTAATAACTGTATATCCTTGTTCGCTGTTGTACTGTATGACCGACACTAAGAAGCAGCCAGCAAATAAACTTGTCTGTGTGAATGTAGGAATGTTTTAAGGTATATCTGCTGGGTCACTTTTTTGAAGATCCTCCACTAAGGGTCACTGCAGGAACACAGGCATAGGGACAGACAGTACTATCAACTTAGTAGTCATTCCCAAGGTGCCTCTGGGCATTTGCAATTGTCTGGCGCACGGCAAAGGGTCCCTTGAAGTACATGCTTGTCTTAAAGCCAGTTGCAGTGAAGCAACAAGGTAGATGTGGTAGATGGTACCCAGGTATTGGAATGCCAGAGTGGTGTAGGGTAGCCTATAATGTCCCTTAATGTTGATACACATGTCACGGTGCTCTTACCTTGATACGCTGGACCCCAGGCATTGCCTTCCGAAAGCAGAAAAAATGGTAGTAGTAGAAGGGGATGAAGAAATAACTTGAGACCCAAATATTAGGGTTACAGATAGGGCGTTCTGTCACAAAGTCCGGGATCATCGAACAGTGTGCTGTCTTCCTGGAGCTCAAGTTCGACACATCGCGGATCGGGTTGACAGATTACTGGGATGGGCTGGAGAAGACCCAGCGGTCATGGTCCATATCGGAACCAATGACAAAGTTAGAAGTATTTTAGGGATTTAGGTGAAAAGCTTAGAACAAGAACCTCAAAGGTACTATTTTCCAAAATACTGCCTGTACCACGAGCCACACAATAAAGGCACGGGAGATTAGGGAGGTTAACAAGTGGCTCAAGAACTGGTGTAGGAAGGAGGGGTTTGGGTTCCTGGAGAACTAGGCCGACTTCTCTCTTGGCTACAGGCTCTATCATAGGGATAAGCTGCACCTCAATGGGGAAGGGGCAGCTCTGTTGGGGAAGAAGATGGCTAGAAGGTTGGAGGAGTGTTTAAACTAGGGACGGGGGAGGGTAATTACGTTATAGGAGGGGAAGATAGTGCAGATAGAGACCTGGGGCAAGGTAATAGAACTGGGGGAGGAATGGATGGAGGGAATAGAACAGTTCAGAAGGAAAGGTATAGGGTAAAATATATACGTAAACTTCTTAAATGCATGTATACTAATACTAGAAGCCTGACTAATAAAACTGGGGAACTGGAATTAGTGATGTTTGAGGAGGACTGATACATAGTAGGAATAAGTGAGACATGGCTGAATAGTTATGAGTAGGCAGTTGATATCTGTTTAGAAAGGCTCACCAAAACCGGAGAGGGGGAGGGGGTCTGCCTCTATATAAAGTTCTGTCTAAAGCCCACAGTCTGAGAAGAGATATAAGTGAGGGACATGAACTTGTGGAGTCACTGTGGGTACAAAAACATGGAGGCAAAAACAATAATAAATTATAAACCGCCTAATATACAAGAGTCCACAGAAAATCTACTACTAAACAAGATAGATGAGGCGGCAGATGATAATGAGGTCATTATTATGGGGGACTTCAACTACCCAGTACATCTCATTCAAGAAACAGGTTCTTGGCAATAACCAAAGAAAATTACCTTTCACAACTGGTTCTGGACTCGACTAGAGGGACAGCCATACTAGACTTAATATTAACCAATAGACCTGACAGAACAACAGATGTGCAGGTTGGGGGACACCTGGGAAATAGTGATCATAAAGTAATAACCTTCCAATTATCATTCAAAAGAGTGTTTCTTCAGGGAGGAACAAAAATACTAAACTTCAAAAAAGTTTAATTTAGCCAACTAAGAGAGGCCATAGGGCTAAAGTCCTCCAAAATAAAAATACAGCCATATAATTGTGAAAGGTACATACCTTATGGGATGCCTACTTGCCTCACAAGTCCTGATGACAGGGGACAACTGGACGGTTGTCCCTAGATTATAATACGTGCTGGGAGGACAGACAAGACAAACAACAGATAGTGAACGGACCGAGTCAATACCAAGAGGGCGACGAAGTACAAATGGAGAAAGCAGCGAATAGTCAGGAGAAGCCGAGGTCAAATACCAGGAGAGTAAATAAGTACCAGAGGGATGAACAAGAACAGTTCAGGTCACAAGCTGAAGGTCAAGCCAAGAGGTCACGTCTGGAACTTAGGAGCAAACAGTAGCGGGTCAAAACGGGCACGGGTCAAAATCCAAATAGCACTAGGTACAGAGTCACAACTAGCCTTGGACAATAAATCACAGGCAACCTGTGGCTAGCAGGTTGCCTGTTTATATAGTGAAGAGCAGAGGTCATGTGATGTGGACAGCGCCACATGACCTCCCCTCTTTGTGTAGCCGAGCGCCGAGTGACCGAGTGCAGTCAGGCGTGCTCCGCCCCCCGTTACCCTGGCAACCAGGACCAGGCTACAGAAGAACACAGCGGGCGTGACTGCCGTTGTGTCATCCCAGGACACCGGCGGTACAGAAGGGGAGAAGCACGCCGCCGGCGCCCTGTGACACCGAAAGATTAATTGCCAAAGAGAGCAAAACTAACCCTTTACAGAGTGATGAGGGGGGAGTTGCAGAGAGCGATAATTAGAAAGCAAGGCTATTAAATATTTTTTTCTCCACTGTATTCAGTGAAGAAAATGAAATGCAGAATGTAAAAGTAAATTCCCCATTAAAAGTGCCCTGTCTGAACCAGGAAGAAGAGAATTAAGTAATGTCATAGCCAGACCCCTATTTCTGATCATTTAGGACTCTATACTGACAGAGAGTGTTCCACAGGATTGGCACATAGCAAATGTGGTGCCAATATTTAAAAAGGGTCCAAAAACAGAACCTGAAAACTATAGTCCGGTAAGTTTAACATCCGTCATGGGTAAACTGTTTAAAGGTTTTCTAAGAGATGCTATCTTGGAGCACATCAATGAAAATAAGCAAATAATGCCATATCAGCATGGCTTCATGCTGGATTGGTCATGTCAAACTAATTTAATCAGATTCTATGAGAAGATAACTTCTAGACTTGACACCGGCGAATCAATGGATGTCATATACAGTGGGATGCGAAAGTTTGGGCAACCTTGTTAATCGTCACGATTTTCCTGTATAAATCGTTGGTTGTTACGATAAAAAATGTCAGTTAAATATATCATATAGGAGACACACACAGTGATATTTGAGAAGTGAAATTAAGTTTATTGGATTTACAGAAAGTGTGCTATAATTGTTTAAACAACATTAGGCAGGTGCATAAATTTGGGCACCACAAATAGGAAATGAAATCAATATTTAGTAGATCCTCCTTTTGCAGAAATTACAGCCTCTAAACGCTTCCTGTATGTTCCAATGAGAGTCTGTATTCTGGTTGAAGGTATTTTGGACCATTCCTCTTTACAAAACATCTTTAGTTCATTGAGGTTTGATGGCTTCCGAGCATGGACAGCTCTCTTTAAGTCACACCACAGATTTTCAATAATATTCAGGTCTGTGGACTGAGATGGCCATTCCAGAACGTTGTACTTGTTCCTCTGCATAAATGCCTTAGTGGATTTTGAGCAGTGTTTAGGGTCGTTAAACCCTACCCTTAGCTTTGTCACTGATTCCTGGACATTGGTCTCCAGAATCGTTAATTTCTAACGATAATTTGTTTTCCCTTAGTCCTAACAGCAGCACAGATGGGGTTAACTGCCCCCCGTGGACTGGTAGGACCGGCGGAATTTTTAATGAGCCCAAAGATTAAACCAATAAAAGAACTCCAGCTCCCTTAAAGGGAGGGGTTCATCCCCCAGCCCACCGTGTATGTTACAAGAAAAAAAGTACTTTAGGGCGGGAAATTTGTGTGCTGCTGTTAGGACTAAGGGAAAACAAATTATCATTAGAAATTAACGATTCCCTTACGTCCTACCAGCAGCACAGATGGGGAGATAGCAAGAAGAATCCCCTAGGGAGGGTCCTCATGCTCGGCAGAAGTAAGGACTGTCTGCCCAAAGGCCGAGAACTCCGATATCCTAGCATCGATCCTATAATGGGAGATGAAGGTAGACTCAGAGCTCCAGGAAGCTGCCTTACAGATCAACTCTAGAGGGAGAAGATTTCTTTCCGCAACAGAGGTAGCTACGGCCCTTGTAGAATGGGCCCTCACAAACTCCGGAGGATCTAAGGCTTGGGAAATAAAGGCTTCCCTAATGGCCTCCTTAACCCAGCGACTAATAGTCGTTTTAGACGCTTTACGGCCTTTTGACTTACCGGCAAACAGGATAAAGAGATTTTCATCCATCCTGAACTCTTTAGATCTATCCACATAGATCTGAAGGCATCTAGCTATGTCCAGTGGATGTCGAACTGGAGCATCAGAGGAGGAGGCAGAGAGCAATACAGGTAGAGAGACTACCTGATTAATATTTTGAAAGGTAGAAACCTTAGGTCTAAAGTAAGGTAGAAATTTCAGAAGGACCCTGTCTTGTAGAAACATGGTATAAGGGTATGATGCGGAGAAAGCTTGAAGCTCCGAAACTCTTTTGGCCGAAGTTATGGCCAGAAGAAAAACCATCTTAAGAGTTAAAAGTTTAAAGCTTGCCTCCTCCAAGGGTTCAAAGGGGGGAGATGCTAGCCCCTTAAGAACAACTGACAAATCCCATTGAGGAACGGGTCTCAGTATTGTAGGCTTCAATCTTTCCGCTCCTTTAAGGAAGCGCTTGATGAGCGGGTCCCGAGAATATGGTCTGTTAAGACAGGCCGAGATGGCAAAAACTTGGACCTTCAGGGTAGAAGGGGAGAGACCTTTGTCTATCCCATCCTGAAGGAACTGTAGGATCGCTGCGAGGGGCGGATCTGCAAACGCCACCTGGTTGGAGCTACACCAGGAGGTGAAGATCCTCATAATCCGAGAGTAGGCCTTTCTGGTAGACTCTGCTCTAAAAAGGCGATAATGTTCTCAGGACCGACTCAGAGAGCCCTTCCACTCTGGGAAGGGACTGGTCAACCTCCAGGCTGTCAGGTTGAATCTGTGCAGATCTGGGCAGAGATGCGTGTCCCACGACACCAGGGTCTGCTCCGGGGGGAGTCTCCAATATTGTCCCCGACTCATCTGAATGAGCTGGGTAAACCAGGATCTCCTCGGCCAAAACCGTATGATGGCTATTACCGAGGCCTGATCCTGACGGATTTTCATCAATACCCTCGGGATCATGGAAAAAGGAGGGAAGATGTACGCCAGCCTGAACCTCCACGGTATTGTCAGAGCATCTATCGCCAGGGGGTTGTCCTCCCTGTAAAGGGAACAGAACCTCTGTACCTTGGCGTTGAACTTGGTTGCCATGAGATCCACCTCTGGCATCCCCCACCTGAGGACTAATTGTTTGAAGATCTCCGGATGTAATGACCATTCCATGGTCGGTAGGCCGCGACTTAGGCGGTCCGCGATGACATTGAGGGAGCCTTTGATGTGAGTGGCGGATAGATGGGATAGGTTCAGCTCTGCCCACCGAAGAATTACCCCAATCTCTAAAAGAAGGGGTACGGATCTTGTTCCCCCCTGCTTGTTTATATAAAGCACAGCAGTCATGTTGTCTGACTGGACTTTCACTGCTTTGCCCCGAATCTGAGGGACGAAGTGAAGGAGGGCTAGCCGGATAGCACGTATCTCGCGGAGGTTTGAGGAAAGATGCCGCTCCTGAGGAGACCAGGATCCCCAAACTGGGGACCCGTCTAGATGAGCGCCCCAGCCTACAAGGGACGCGTCCGTGGTCAATATGAGCCAAGCTGGTTGGGTCATAGACCTCCCTTCTGGTAGATGAAACCACCATCTGAGGGAATTCCGGGATTGATTGGATAGGGAGCACAGGGAATCTAGCCCCCTGGGGCTGCCGTTCCACTTGCTTAAGACCTCCGATTGAAGAGGTCGGAGGTGCCATAAAGCCCAAGGGACTGCATCCGCAGCCGCTGACATGAGCCCCACCATCTTCATGAGGGTCCGTATGGAGACTCGTCGTGGTACTTAAAGGAACCTTGCTAGGTCCTGAATCCGCATTCTTCTTTCTGGTGTCAACTGGAGGGACATCTGCAAAGAGTCGACTATGAATCCCAGATAATGGATAGAAGTCGAAGGGCTCACGTTCGACTTCGACCAGTTGACCATCCAGCCTAGGGGGAGCAGAAAGGATATTGCGACATGAAGTTGGTGGGAAAGTAGAGGGACTGAAGGGGCTAGAAGAAGCCAGTCGTCCAGGTAAGGGACAATGGTCAGACCTTGGAGTCTCAATGCTGCCACTACCGATACTACCACCTTGGTGAAGATCAGGGGGGCAGATGAGATTCCGAAGGGAAGGGCGGCAAACTGGAAATGTTTGCACACTCCTGATATCTGGACCGCGATCCTGAGAAACTTCCGGGAGGAAGGATGGATCAGGATGTGGAGGTAAGCGTCTTTGAGGTCCAGAGTAGCCATCACATCCCCAGGGTTGAGGAGGTGGCTGACTGACCTTATGGTTTCCATGCGGAACCTGGTCCTCTTTATGAAGCGATTGAGAAATCTCAAATCTATAATCATCCGAAGATCTCCCGTCTTTTTGGGTACCAGAAATACTGGAGAATAAATCCCTAAACCCCTCTCCCCTGCCGGTACCTCCTCCAGGGCTCCCTTGGAAAGGTAGTCTTGGATATAGGCTTCCAAGACCCTCTGTCTGGTTGGCAAAAAACTGCGTGTGGCAATGAATCTTCCTGGGGGGGGAGAAATAAGGTCTATTAGATAGCCGGCGGTTACTATATTTTGGACCCAGGGGTCTCGAATTTCCTGGGCCCACACGTGACTGAAAAAGAAGAGATGCCCCCCCACAGGGAGGTGGGGGAGGGGTACGGGATAATCCAGAGGCGTAACGGCAGGGACAGCAGGGTTTATCCAAGAGCCTCTGAGAGGCCCATAGTCAGGAGGGCTTTGCCTCCCTGGGTTTGCGGGAACGCCTGGAAAATTTTCTAGGCGGCCCCCCCCAATCCTTACGTCCCTGCTGTCCTGGTCGGCCTCCGCGGGCTTGTCTTCCCCTGCCTCGAAAGGGCTGCTGGGGAAGGCTCTTCCCCTTTTTGTCTGATAGACCCTCCATAATGGTGTCTAGCTCAGAACCGAAAAGACGGCTCGGTTCAAAGGGGAGACCACAGAGGTTATATTTGGACGCGTTATCCGCATTCCAAGGTTTGAGCCACAGAGGTCTCCTGGCGGCAGACACTAAAGCCATAGTCTTGGCCGCCAATTTTAATTGGAGTTGGGCTGTGTCACAGAGAAAATCCACTGCTAAGTTGACGGACTTGAAGGCAGCAAGAATATCGTCCCGAGAGACACTCTGGTCAACATCAGTCTGAATCTGGTTCAGCTTGGTTCTGAGGAAGGAGGAGACCTCTGTGGCAGCAATTGAAGTCGAGGCCGAGGCTGCAGCCGCTGAGTAACCTCTTCTGAGGGTGCACTCTGCCCTCCTATCTAGAGGGTCCTGCAGGCTAGACCCATCGTCTGCAGGGACCAGAGTGCGCCTGGACAACTTGGCAATCGCCATATCCACCTTAGGAATGGAACCCCATGATTCCACTAAGGGTATAGCCATAGGAAACATTAGCTTAAACTTCCTGGTAAGGACTGGGCCTTTTTCAGGCTTTTTCCACTCCGTGCGCATCACGGAGAGAAGGGTCTCATCTGCCTTAAAGACCCGCTGGGTCCGGCAGGCGGGATCGGAAGACTCCCCTACGTCAACATCATGGTCCCCCGACCTGATGGACCTTAACAGCTTCTGGGTCTTTTCCGGTGGAAAGAAACCAGAAGACGCTTCTTCCTCATCCGAGGAAGATGACCCCACAGAAAGGGGCATAGGCCTATCGGTGGGGGCGGGCACCTCCATTGGTGTTTGGGAGGGAACAGGTAGTCTCTCGTTAAGGAGACTTACGACCCCTTTAATGGAGTCGTCGACATAAGTCTTAGCCCACTGGTACATATCCTGCATGGAAGGCTCGGTAGCAGTGGCGGAACGACAGCTGTTGCACCTAGAAAATGGGCAGCTGTCCTCAAGAGGCGTATTGCAGTCGTAGCAAGCCAGGTGTCTCCTCTTGGTGGCTGATTTCCGAAGCTGATCGGGCTCTCTGGGAGAGGCCATAGCTAAAAGGGAACAAAAGGAGAGGAATTTAAAGCATCATTTTAAATGGAAATAAGAAAAAAAAACTCCAGTATTTTAAGCACGAACCAGAGGAGAGAGATAGCTTGAGCAAAGAGAAAGAACAGTCTGAAGACAATGTCTCACAAATCAGGAGACTCTGGAGCTAGCTTGTTAAAGCAGCGCAACCAGAGACCGACTAAGGGAATCAGGGAGCTTAAATAGGATAGCTCCGCCCAGGGGAGTGGCAAAGACAGGCTAAAACCTCCCCCTAAGCACAGCACACACAACAAACTTCCCTTGGAAAAAAAGGGGAAAGAAAAGGCCTAAGCCTATAAGGACATGTCCCACATAACCACTCATCCCTGCTGCGCAAGAAAAGAACGGCCGGAGAAAAGAACCCGACCGGCCGACGCCGAGGAAACCTGAAGTGACGCCGAGGCAAGGGCCGCGTCACTTCCGGTCATGGCGGCGCCCAGCAACAGGAGCGCTGCCGGCTATAGCAGGGGAGATGGGAGGACCTGCGAGCATGGAAACCATGCTACAAGAGCGCAATATAAGCGCATGCAGATAAGTAAAAGAGGGACTAATAGGAGACTAAGTCAGCATGATAACGTCCCAAAAACCCCTGTTTAAAAAAAATAAATAAACCAGGGAGAAAACTCGCCAGTCCACCTGTCCGAAGGACAGAAAAAAACACGGTGGGCTGGGGGATGAACCCCTCCCTTTAAGGGAGCTGGAGTTCTTTTATTGGTTTAATCTTTGGGCTCATTAAAAATTCTGCCGGTCCTACCAGTCCACGGGGGGCAGTTAACCCCATCTGTGCTGCTGGTAGGACGTAAGGGAATCTGCTCTTACTCAGTGGAATCCATGCGTCCCTCAACTTTGAGAAGATTCCTAGTCCCTGCACTGGCCACACAGCCCCACAGCATGATGGAACCACCACCATATTTTACTGTAGGTAGCAGGTGTTTTTCTTGGAATGCTGTGTTCTTTTTCCTTCATGCATAACGTCCCTTGTTATGGCCAAATAACTCAATTTTAGTTTCATCAGTCCACAGCACCTTATTCCAAAATGAAGCTGGCTTGTCCAAATGTGCTTTAGCCCACCTCAAGCGGCACTTTTTATGCTGTGGGCGGAGAAAAAGCTTCCTCTGCATCACTCTCACATACAGCATCTCCTTGTGTAAAGTGCCCCGAATGGTTGAACGATGCACAGTGACTCCATCTGCAGCAAGATGATGTTGTAGGTCTTTGGTGCTGGTCTGCGGGTTGACTCTGACTGTTCTCATCATTCGTCGCTTCTGTCTATCCGAGATTTTTCTTGGTCTGCCACTTCGAGCCTTAACTTGAACTGAGCCTGTGGTCTTCCATTTCCTCAATATGTTCCTAACTGTGGAAACAGACAGCGGAAATCTCTGAGACAGCTTTCTGTACCCTTCCCCTAAACCATAATGGTGAACAATCTTTGTCTTCAAGTCATTTGAGAGTTGTTTTGAGACCCCCATGTTGCTACTCTTCAGAGAAAATTAAAAGAGGAGGGAAACTTACAATTGACCCCCTTAAATACTCTTTCTCATAATTGGATTCACCTGTGTATGTAGGTCAGGGGTCACTGAGCTTACCAAGCCAATTTGAGTTCCAATAATTAATTCTAAAGGTTTTGGAATCAATAAAATGACAACAGTGCCCAAATTTATGCACCTGCCTAATTTTGTTTAAACAATTATAGCACACTTTCTGTAAATCCAATAAACTTAATTTCACTTCTCAAATATCACTGTGTGTGTCTCCTATATGATATATTTAACTGACATTTTTTATCGTAACAACCAACGATTTATACAGGAAAATCATGACGATTAACAAGGTTGCCCAAACTTTCGCATCCCACTGTATCTGGACTTCTCTAAAGCATTTGACACTGTACCGCATAAAAGGTAAGTATATAAAGTGAGAATGCTCAGACTGGGATAAAATGTCTGCATGTGGGTAACTAGCTCAGTAATAGAAAACAGAGGGTGGTTATTAATGGTAAACACTCGGATTAGGTCACTGTCACTAGTGGAGTACCACATAGGTCAGTACTGGGCCCTATCCTCTTCAATATACTGTATTTATTAATGATCTTGTAGAAGGCTTGCACAGTAAAGTATCATATTTTTAGATTACACTAAACTGTGTAAATTAATTGACACGGAAGAGGGCAGTATACTACTACAGATGGATCTGGATAGATTGGAGGTTTGGACAGAAAAGTGGCAGATGAGGTTTAACACTGATAAATGTAAGGTTATGCACATGGGTAGGAATAATGCAAGTCACCCGTACATACTAAATGGTAAAACACTGGGTGACACCCATACATACTAAATGGTAAAACACTGGGTAACACTGATAAGGAAAGGGACCTAGGAATTTTAGTGAACAGCAAATTAAGCTGTAAAATCCTGTGTAAGGCAGCTGCTGCCAAGGCCAATAAGATAATGGGTTGCATCAAAAGGGGCATAGATGCCCGTGATGAGAACGTAGTCCTACCACTTTACAAATTACTGGTCAGACCACACATGGAGTCCTGTGAACAAGGCACAACTAAAGTAATAACTGGAATGAAGGAACTACAGTACCCTGAAAGATTATCAAAATTAGGGTTATTCACTTTAGAAAAAAGATGACTGAGGGGAGATTAATAGCACCATATCTATTTTTGCAGATGACACTAAAATGTGTAGAACTGTAGCGTCTATGGAAGATGTACACAAACTACAAGCTGACTTGAATACTCTGAGTGATTGGGCATCAACTTGGCAAATGAGGTTCAATGTGGACAAGAGATTTAGGGGTCATTATTTCAGAAGACTTAAAGGTAGGCAGACAATGTCATAGAGCAGCAGGAAATGCTAGCCGAATGCTTGGGTGTATAGGGAGAGGCATTACCAGTAGAAAGAGGGAGGTGCTCATGCCGCTCTACAGAGCACTAGTGAGACCTCATTTGGAGTATTGTGCTCAGTACTGGAGACCATATCTCCAGAAGGATATTGATACTTTGGAGAGAGTTCAGAGAAGAGCTACTAAACTAGTACATGGATTGCAGGATAAAACTTACCAGGAAAGATTAAAGGACCTTAACATGTATAACTTGGAAGAAAGACGAGACAGAGGGGATATGATAGAAACTTTTAAATACATAAAGGGAATCAACCAGGTAACAGTGGAGAGAATATTTAAAAGAAGAAAAACTGCTACAAGTGGACATAGTTTTAAATTAGAGGGGCAAAGGTTTAAAAGTAATATCAGGAAGTATTACTTTACTGAGAGAGTAGTGGATGCAGGGAATAGCTTTTTCTGCAGACGTAGTAGCTGCAAATATAGTGAAGGAGTTTAAGCATGCATGGGATAGGCATAAGGCCATCCTTCATATAAGATAGGGCCAGGGGCTATCCATAGTATTTAGTATATTGGGCAAACCAGGGGCGTAGCTAAAGGCTCAAGGGCCCTGGTGCAAGAGTTCAGCTTGGGCCCCCCCTTCACTCAGTGCTGGTGCACCTAGCTTTTCTTCTGCCCGAGGCAAAAATTGAAACACCCCCCCATGCCAAATTCTCAACCTAACCCCTTCCCTCCAGTCCTACTGTTAAAAGGGTTGTCCTCTTTTTACTACTGATGACCTATCCTCAGGATTAGGGATGAGCGAACCCGAACTGTATAGTTCGGGTTCGTACCGAATTTTGGGGTGTCCGTGACACGGACCCGAACCCGGACATTTTCGTAAAAGTCCGGGTTCTGGTTCGGTGTTCGTCGCTTTCTTTACGCTTTTTGAAAGGCTGCAAAGCAGCTAATCAACAAGCGTCATACTACTTGCCCCAAGAGGCCGTCACAGTCATGCCTACTATTGGCATGGCTGTGATTGGCCAGAGCACCATGTGACCCAGCCTCTATTTAAGCTGGAGTCACATAGCGCCGCCCGTCACTCTGCTCTGATCAGCATAGGGAGAGGTTGCAGCTGCGACGTTAGGGCGAGATTAGGCAGTGATTAACTCCTCCAAAAGACTTCATTCAGAGATCGATCTGCAGCTGTGGATGATTGAACTGCTGCTATTGAATTGCTCACTGTTTTTAGGCTGCCCAGAGCGTTTTTCAGTCACTTTTTTCTGGGGTGATCGGCGGTGTGGTGTGCCAGCACAAGCTGCCACCAAGTGCATTTAACCCTCAATGGTGTGGTTGTTTTTTGGCTAAATCCTACATCAGGGTCAAGCTATCACACCAAGTGCATTTAACCAGCAATAGTCTGGTTATTTTTTGGCCATATACTACATCAGGGGCAAGCTGTCACCAAGTGCATTTAACCCTCAATAGTGTGGTTGGTCAAGCTGTCACACCAAGTGCATTTAACCATCAATAGTGTGGTTATTTTTTGGCCATATCCCAGTCTAATTCTGTCAGTAAACCTATACCTGTCACCCAGCGCCTAAATACTAGGCCTCAAATTTATATCCAGCTAAATCTTTCGTTACTGCTGTACTGCTGTGGCTGGTCAAGTTATTTAGTGTCCGTCAAAGCACATTTTTTGTTCTGGGTTGAAATACAATTCCCAATTTAGCAATTTCCTAATTTAGTGGTTTCTGCTGTATCAGAGCTTTTTTAAATCTATCCCTAAAAGGGTATATAAGATTCAAGGTGCACATAGGGTCATTCTGAATAACTTCACACACACACGCTACTGTGCATTTCCAAGTCTAATTCTGTCAGTAAACGTATACCTGTCTCCCAGCGCCTAAATACTAGGCCTCAAATTTATATTCAGCTAAATCTGTCGTTACTGCTGTGCCTGTATTAGTGTAATACGGTACCTAAATAGATAGCCAGATAGTGTTAGGTGTCTGTAAAAAAAAGGCCTGAATTTGAATTCAATACAATGGGCCAAATAATATTTTTCTTATTGTGGTGAACGGTAACAATGAGGAAAACATCTAGTAAGGGACGCGGACATGGTCGTGGTGGTGTTAGTGGACCCTCTGGTGCTGGGAGAGGACATGGCCGTTCTGCCACAGCCACACGTCCTAGTGTACCAACTACCTCAGGTCCCAGTAGCCGCCATAATTTACAGCGATATTTGGTGGGGCCCAATGCCGTTCTAAGGATGGTAAGGCCTGAGCAGGTACAGGCATTAGTCAATTGGGTGGCCGACAGTGGATCCAGCACGTTCACATTATCTCCCACCCAGTCTTCTGCAGAAAGCGCACAGATGGCGCCTGAAAACCAAGCCCATCAGTCTGTCACATCCCCCCCATGCATACCAGGGAAACTGTCTGAGCCGCAAGTTATGCAGCAGTCTCTTATGCTGTTTAAAGACTCCGCTGGCAGGGTTTCCCAAGGGCATCCACCTAGCCCTTCCCCAGCGGTGGAAGACATAGAATGCACTGACGCACAACCACTTATGTTTCCTGATGATGAGGACATGGGAATACCACCTCAGCATGTCTCTGATGATGACGAAACACAGGTGCCAACTGCTGCGTCTCTCTGCAGTGTGCAGACTGAACAGGAGGTCAGGGTTCAAGACTGGGTGGAAGACGATGCAGGGGACGATGAGGTCCTAGACCCCCCACATGGAATGAAGGTCGTGCCACTGACTTTCACAGTTCGGAGGAAGAGGCAGTGGTGAGAC
Organism: Bufo gargarizans; assembly: GCF_014858855.1. Lineage (NCBI taxonomy): Eukaryota > Metazoa > Chordata > Amphibia > Anura > Bufonidae > Bufo > Bufo gargarizans. The sequence continues at coordinate 92,847,187 of NC_058083.1, forward strand.
CGAGCCAACAGCGTAGCAAAAGAGGGAGCAGTGGGCAAAAGCAGAACACCCGCCACCAAGAGACTCTGCCTGCTACTGACCGCTGCCATCTGGGACCGAGCACCCCAAAGGCAGCTTCAAGGAGTTCCCTGGCATGGCACCTCTTCAAACAATGTGCTGACGACAAGACCCGAGTGGTTTGCACGCTGTGCCATCAGAGCCTGAAGCGAGGCATTAACGTTCTGAACCTTAGCACAACCTGCATGCAAAGCATGAACTGCAATGGAGTAAACACCTTAAAAATAGGGAAGTCACTCAGGCTCCCCCTGCTACCTCTTCTGCTGCTGCCGCCTCGGCCTCTTCTGCTGCTGCCGCCTCGGCCTTTCTGCTGCTGCCGCCTCGGCCTCTTCTGCTGCTACCACCTCGGCCTCCTCCTCCGCCTCTGGAGGAACGTTGGCACCTGCCGCCCAGCAAACAGGGGATGTACCACCAACACCACCACTTCCGTCACCAAGCATCTCAACCATGTCACACGGCAGCGTTCAGCTCTCCATCTCACAAACATTTGAGAGAAAGCGTAAATTCCCACCTAGCCACCCTCGATCCCTGGCCCTGAATGCCAGCATTTCTAAACTACTGGCCTATGAAATGCTGTCATTTAGGCTGGTGGACACAGACAGCTTCAAACAGCTCATGTCGCTTGCTGTCCCACAGTATGTTGTTCCTAGCCGGCACTACTTCTCCAAGAGAGCCGTGCCTTCCCTGCACAACCAAGTATCCGATAAAATCAAGTGTGCACTGCGCAACGCCATCTGTAGCAAGGTCCACCTAACCACAGATACGTGGACCAGTAAGCACGGCCAGGGACGCTATATCTCCCTAACTGCACACTGGGTAAATGTAGTGGCAGCTGGGCCCCAGGCGGAGAGCTGTTTGGCGCACGTCCTTCCGCCGCCAAGGATCGCAGGGCAACATTCTTTGCCTCCTGTTGCCACCTCCTCCTTCTCGGCTTCCTCCTCCTCTTCTTCCACCTGCTCATCCAGTCAGCCACACACCTTCACCACCAACTTCAGCACAGCCCGGGGTAAACGTCAGCAGGCCATTCTGAAACTCATATGTTTGGGGGACAGGCCCCACACCGCACAGGAGTTGTGGCGGGGTATAGAACAACAGACCGACGAGTGGTTGCTGCCGGTGAGCCTTAAGCCCGGCCTGGTGGTGTGCGATAATGGGCGAAATCTCGTTGCAGCTCTGGGACTAGCCGGTTTGACGCACATCCCTTGCTTGGCGCATGTTCTGAATTTGGTGGTGCAGAAGTTCATTCACAACTACCCCGACATGTCAGAGCTGCTGTATAAAGTGCGGGCCGTCTGTTCGCGCTTCCGGCGTTCACATCCTGCTGCTGCTCGCCTGTCTGCGCTACAGCGTAACTTCGGCCTTCCCGCTCACCGCCTCATATGCGACGTGCCCACCAGGTGGAACTCCACCTTGCACATGCTGGACAGATTGTGCGAGCAGCAGCAAGCCATAGTGGAGTTTCAGCTGCAGCAAGCACGGGTCAGTCACACTGCGGAACAGCACCACTTCACCACCAATGACTGGGCCTCCATGCGAGACCTGTGTGCCCTGTTGCGCTGTTTTGAGTACTCCACCAACATGGCCAGTGGCGATAACGCCGTTATCAGCGTTACAATACCACTTCTATGTCTCCTTGAGAAAACACTTAGGGCGATGATGGAAGAGGAGGTGGCCCAGGAGGAGGAGGAGGAGAAAGAGGGGTCATTTTTAGCACTTTAAGGCCAGTCTCTTCGAAGTGAATCAGAGGGAGGTTTTTTGCAACAGCAGAGGCCAGGTACAAATGTGGCCAGCCAGGGCCCACTACTGGAGGACGAGGAGGATGAGGATGAGGAGGAGGTGGAGGAGGATGAGGATGAAGCATGGTCACAGCGGGGTGGCACCCAACGCAGCTCGGGCCCATCACTGGTGCGTGGCTGGGGGGAAAGGCAGGACGATGACGATACGCCTCCCACAGAGGACAGCTTGTCCTTACCCCTGGGCAGCCTGGCACACATGAGCGACTACATGCTGCAGTGCCTGCGCAATGACAGCAGAGTTGCCCACATTTTAACGTGTGCGGACTACTGGGTTGCCACCCTGCTGGATCCACGGTACAAAGACAATGTGCCCACCTTACTTCCTGCACTTGAGCGTGATAGGAAGATGCGCGAGTACAAGCGCACGTTGGTAGACGCGCTACTGAGAGCATTCCCAAATGTCACAGGGGCACAAGTGGAAGCCCAAGGCCAAGGCAGAGGAGGAGCAAGAGGTCGCCAAGGCAGCTGTGTTACGGCCAGCTCCTCTGAGGGCAGGGTTAGCATGGCAGAGATGTGGAAAAGTTTTGTCAACACGCCACAGCTAACTGCACCACCACCTGATACGCAACGTGTTAGCAGGAGGCAACATTTCACTAACATGGTGGAACAGTACGTGTGCACACCCCTCCACGTACTGACTGATGGTTCGGCCCCATTCAACTTCTGGGTCTCTAAATTGTCCACGTGGCCAGAGCTAGCCTTTTATGCCTTGGAGGTGCTGGCCTGCCCGGCGGCCAGCGTTTTGTCTGAACGTGTATTCAGCACGGCAGGGGGCTTTATTACAGACAAACGCCGCCGCCTGTCTACAGCCAATGTGGACAAGCTGACGTTCATAAAAATGAACCAGGCATGGATCCCACATGGCCTGTCCATCCCTTGTGCAGATTAGACATTAACTACCTCCCCTTAACCATATATTATTGTACTCCAGGGCACTTCCTCATTCAATCCTATTTTTATTTTCATTTTACCATTATATTGCGAGGCTACCCAAAGTTGAATGAACCTCTCCTCTGTCTGGGTGCCGGGGCCTAAATATATACCAATGGACTGTTCCAATGTTGGGTGACGTGAAGCCTGATTCTCTGCTATGACATGCAGACTAATTCTCTGCTGACATGAAGCCAGATCCTCTGTTACGGGACCTCTCTCCTCTGCCTGGGTGCTGGGCCTAAATATATGACAATGGACTGATGCAGTGGTGGCTGACGAGAAGCTTGATTCTCTGCTATGACATGCAGACTGATTCTCTGCTGACATGAAGCCAGATTCTCTGTTACGGGACCTCTCTCCTCTGCCTGTGTGCTGGGCCTAAATATTTGACAATGGACTGTTACAGTGGTGGCTGACGTGAAGCCTGATTCTCTGCTATAACATGCAGACTGATTCTCTGCGGACATAAAGCCAGATTCTCTGTTACGGGACCTCTCTCCTCTGCCTGGGTGCCTGGGCCTAAATATATGCCAATGGACTGTTCCAATGTTGGGTGACGTGAAGCCTGATTCTCTGCTATGACATGCAGACTGATTCTCTGCTGACTTGAAGCCAGATTCTCTGTTATGGGACCTCTCTCCTCTGCCTGTGTGCTGGGCCTAAATATATGACAATGGACTGTTACAGTGGTGGCTGACGTGAAGCCTGATTCTCTGCTATGGCATGCAGACTGATTCTCTGCTGACATGAAGCCAGATTCTCTGTTACGGGACCTCTCTCCTCTGCCTGGGTGCTGGGCCTAAATATATGACAATGGACTGTTGCAGTGGTGGCTGACGTGAAGCCTGATTCTCTGCTATGACATGCAGACTGATTCTCTGCTGACATGAAGACAGATTCTCTGCTACGGGACCTCTATCCTCTGCTTGGGTGCCTGGGCCTAAATATATGCCAATGGACTGTTCCAATGTTGGGTGACGTGAAGCCTGATTCTCTGCTATGACATGCAGACTGATTCTCTGCTGACATGAAGCCAGATTCTCTGTTACGGGACCTCTCTCCTCTGCCTGGGTGCGGGGCCTAAATATATGACAATGGACTGTTACAGTGGTGGCTGGCGTGAAGCCTGATTCTCTTCTATGACATGCAGACTTATTCTCTGCTGACATGAAGCCAGATTCTCTGTTACGGGACCTCTCTCCTCTGCCTGGGTGCCTGGGCCTAAATATATGCCAATGGACTGTTCCAATGTTGGGTGACGTGAAGCCTGATTCTCTGCTATGACCAGCAGACTGATTCTCTGCTGAACTTCTCGAACCCGAACATCCAGTTGTCTGCTCAACTCTACTCAGGATAGGTCATTAATATCAGATCGGCAGGGTCCCCTAGCACCCGCGCCAATCAGCTGTTTGAAGAGAGCTGCTTTCTCTGTTCTATTCACCTGCTCGTCATAACATTTGCAGTGATGAGCAGGTAAACAGAGCAGAGAAGGCAGCGCTCATACAAAAAAACATACTTGGAAAACATTACATACAGCGCTACAGAACATTCAGGGTATTACAGCGCCACATGTGTACCTCTTACATCCAGTGACTTCTCTTCTCTGAGATATTCTCTTTTCTATTCTATTCTATTTTCTATTCTTCTCCTCTCAGACCAGACCGCCATGGTGACTTCTTTCAGCCGCGCCTCGTCTCTGCAGAGTTTAACAAATAGACATGTTTTTTTCTTATCACCTTTTCAACACCCCATGCTGCCACCTCCAATACTGTGCCCACTGTGCTCCCCAATACTTTCCTGCAGAAACAGTCCCCCTGAAAATACTGGTACCATACAAAAACACCCCTTTATATTGTGCACCAGTACAAAAAAAGCCCCTATATAGAACCCTAATTGAGACCCCCATCTCAGACCAAACCCCCTTTAGACCTCTATGTCAGACCCCAGTTTTAGAACTCAGATCAGACCCCCCCATTAGACCTCCATGTAAGACCCCGACCCAATATGAGACCTCAGATAAGACCCCATTAGACCTCCAGACCCCCAATCAGATTTCTATACCCCCATTAGACCTCTCCAGACCCCCAGTCAGACCTCCAGACCCCCCATTAGACCTCTCCAGACCCCTAATCAGATGTCTATACCCCCATTAGACCTCTCCAGACCCCCAGTCAGACCACTAGACCCCACCAAGTCAGACCTCCAGACTCCCATTAGACCTCTCCAGACCCCCAGTCAGACCTCCAGACCCCTATTAGACCTCTCCAGACCCCCAATCAGATGTTTATACCCCCATTAGACCTATCCAGACCCCCAGTCAGACCTTTAGACCCCCCATTAGAATTCTCCAGACCCCCCAGTCAGACCACTCCAGACACCCCTAGTGTACCACTCCAGACTCCCAATGAGACTTCCAGAACCCCCATTAGAGCTCTCCAGACCCCCTGTGAGACCTCTCCAGACCCCCAATCAGACCACTTCAGACCCCCAGTAACACCTCCAGTCTCCCCATTAAAACTCAAGACCCCCAATAAGACCTCCATATCAGACCTCAGCTCAGACTGTAAAATTATAAAATAACTTACCTCTGCTGTCTCCTGCTGCCACTCTCCCTGTCCTGGTTCTCTTCTCAGGTCCCGCGCTGCACAGTCACCTGACCTCCTGCAGTGTCAGGTCAGAGTGCACTCTCTACGTCCTGATGCTGCAGGCAGCCAGGACACAGCAGCGTGGGACCTGAGAAGAGTAAGCAGGGGGAGGGTTAAGTACAGCGCTCACAGCGCTTCACCCCCGCCTCCTCCTCCTGCATACTATTGAGCTTCCATCATGGAAGCGCTCACTAGTATTCTCTTTATAAGATGCAATGCATCTTATAAAGGGAAAAGTACAGTACCACTGGCAAGGGGGGCCCTCTGGGCCCCCCTGGCTTAGGGGCCCGGTCGCAACTGCGACCCCTATAGCTAAGCCACTGGGGCAGACTAGATGGGCCAAATGGTTCTTATCTGCCGACACATTCTATGTTTCTATGTAAAGTTATGTATCTTGGTAGTAATAATCTCTGAGCTTCATATGTCCTAGTTGATGTAGCACTGGGAGAGTCACTTATAGAGAAGGATTTGGGTGTCCTTGTGGATGGTAGATTAAATTATAGTATACAATGTCAATCAGCTGCTTCTAAGGCCACCAGGCTATTTTAATGCATTAAACGAGGCATTGACTCGCGGGGCAGGGATGCAATATTACCACTTAACAAAGCTCTGGTGAGGCCTCATCTGGAATACGTAGTCCAGTTCTGGGCACCAGCACATAGAAAAGATGCACTGCAGCTGGGAAAAGTACAGAGGAGAGCGACTAAACTGATAAGGGGCATGGAGGGTCTTAGGCTAATTTCACACCTGCGTTAGGTGCGGATCTGTCTGGTATCTGCACAGACGGATCCGCATCTATAAATGCAAACTATTGTATGTTACTATGAGTCCAGACCTTGTATATAGTTGAACACCAGCTTTACTTGAATACAGAACGGTCTTCAAACTTTTTCTTGGTCCCCAGCAGGCTTTAGCATGTAACTATGTGGCAGGCAAACTCCTCTCTGCTACATCTGTTGCTCTCTAGCTCTGCTGTACTGACAGGGTATCTGTATAACTTAGCTTTCTATGGGTGCTGCAAGTTTTATTTGTAGTCTGACTCTAGCTTAATCCAGGGAACTTATTTCCTGGCTTCAGAGGCTTCAAGCATCTGCCTCTATATCCAGCTGATCTTAGGGTGCTCTAGCTGGCCTAAACAAGGCACGTCCAACATGGACATGCTCCTGCTTCCTTCCCCTAGCAGGGTGTACTCTCCACTGACCTCTAACTAGAACTGTACCCTCCCTGCAGCAAGTGGGACATGCCCACCACACCACAGAGAGGGGTGTTAGAATGGAAGGAAAAAGCTCCATTCTCTGTGAGATAGCTCTGCTGTGTTTGCTGCCACCTGCTGGTGAACCATACACATTACAATTGAGCAGTTACCTAAATAGGAAATGCACATGGTGAAGGACCTGCAATAAATACATAGAATGACATTAGGTTAACCATAGGGGACAGTAGCAGGGTGCAGAAGTGGTAATGCACCTCTGGGGCGTTACACATGCAAGCTGTGACCAAACACCATCCTCTTCCTCTACCCACAACCTCCACATTAAACAGCAATAATTCAGCATCCCCTGAGATGTTAATAATGATACTCAAGTGTGGGTGATGAGCCCTTGCTTTGAGCATAAATACATGATATCACTTGTGTATTGTTCATAGCTGCCTGCTTTCTGTTAGGCGTGACACCATTCTTAACTGTGACATTGTAAGAATAACTAAACAAGCATTTTGGAAGGTTTATGGACACCTCCAGTCTGCTCTAAAGGCTACATCTTAATAAAAACCTTTACCACACGCTGAATCCAAAGCTGTTGACCAACACTGCATTCCAAAGGGAAAGAATTAAAGGGTAACTGTCATTTTTTTATTTTATCTGCTAGTTTATTAGCGCTAGGCATGTATACCTGATTTAGTCTGTCAATGATTGTCAAAAGATCTGTAATTACCTTATAATACCAGCATGTCTGTCTCTGGCTAAGAAGACAGGAAGACGGAGGGGTGGTCCTTCTCACTGCATGCCTGCATTAGGCTTCAGAGTGAGGAGGCGTGTCTCTCAGTAATCCAATCTGATTGGCTGGCAGAGAGATGCTAGCTACAGCAAGTGTGTATGGGAAGTGAAGGAAAGCAGTTTGGGCCTCAGAGAACTGGCAGAGGATCCATCTTGAGAAGGTCCTCATATCGTAAACAGCCATAACTAAGGGAAAAAACTCAAGGTAAACAGTGGTATGTGAAGAAACTAAAGATTGCTTTATGCATAATGCTGCTGCTAAAATTGATTTTAATTGTATGAAAACATGACACGTTACCCTTTAAGTTATGCTATGTTCTTATTGCACCAGTAAATAAAGGATAGTCCATTCTGGTGAACAGTCCACATAGAAGGGTTAACAATTTGTGTAGACTGTGTATTGAAGCAGTCATGTAAAGAACAGTGTGTATTTCTGTGCTTGTTCAAATTTGTAGATAGGTCTTGGCCGTGACACCTCGTCATAATGAATCTATGCATAACTAAAGCAGAAACACAATTCTCATGCATATTTCAACCCCTGAACGCATTCCAACAAGAAGCTATTCTTCATTGTCACAAAACCTTTTCACAGAGATCTTTTCACAAACTCCGTGTAATCTTTTCCAGTGAAATAATTGTTAGTGACTAAAAATGTAATCAAAGAAATATCTCCCCTTTTCTTGGTCAATGTTTTCTTTTATGAGAAGAAAAATGAAATAGGGAAGTTCCGGGTCAGAAAACAGTCCAATTATACTGCAACTTCATTCACTGAATTAATTACCCCTTTTATTTTCAGAAAACATGTTTTCAGATTGAACTCATTGCTGTTTAATTTGGAATGTGACTATTGGCACAGGTTCTGAAAATACTGGGGTGTTTTTTTTCCCTATCCTCTTTATGTTTCTGTGTCCAGACTCAAGGATAATGAATATTCAATTTGTTGGATCTAATGTGTCAGGAAATGTCCGTTTCCTCTTTGGCGAGAGAGGAGCCCAGCCTATGACTAATTGCATCTTTTGTTATCAGACCTGATTAGCAGATTCATTGTCATATACAAAGGATGTTTGTTTTTGGAGTTTTTTATGTTAAAGTGCTCTGACACTTTTGTCATGAAGTATCAGGATGGGAGTATAGGAAAATATTCAGCAAATAGTTTCAGTCTGCACTGTCGTCAAAAAAAGATACAAGGTTAATGGTGAGGTCACAGGGGTAGTTACTAACCGAGGGTGTTTTTGGTACTCACAGTTTTTATATACCCTGGGCAGGCATACAGCAGTGATGGAGAGGCTGGCACAGGGTCCTCTGGGGCACTCTCTGTGTATAGGGACCAGGCCTTATGGTAGGTGAGGTGCCCTGGATGTTGCAGGTTTTTAATGTGCTGGTGGCAAGATCCCTTTAAGTTTGTGACCTCAGTGCTGGTAACGGTGGCACACCGATTTATTGTAGGAATAATTGAGGAACACAAGTTGCAGTGAACCAGAACTTCCTTTACTGAAACAGTTAAACTATTTACAGTCTTTGGTCAGTTCCACATGTAAACAGGTTGTAACAGGCAGGCTTTATATAACATGGCAGGCAATGTCTTTGCAAGATGCTCAGAGGGAATAACACTTATCAGGCTGCAGTTTTCCTCAGAATCCTGTCTTTCTCCAAGGCTCGTATTCCCTATTGCTGGCTTTATCCTTGGGTAGGGAAAACTTCCTCTGGTATATATATCCTTGCTGTAGAATATCCTTCTGCCCTTCAGCTCTCTGTTTGGCTGGGAATACACTTGGCTCTGCACTGCACCTTTACCCTGGGTTCACACCTGAGCGTTCCTCAAACGCGCGTTTTACGCGCGTTTTTGTCGCGCGTTTTTATGCGCGTTTTTTGTAATAGTAAACGCGCGTTTGACGCGCGTTTGTGTCATTGACTGCAGTGTCCTATGGCCACAAACGCGCGTCAAAACGCCCCAAAGAAGCTCAAGTACTTGTTTGAGCGTCGGGCGTTTTACAGCGCGTTCGTACGCGCTGTAAAACGCCCAGGTGTGAACCCTTCCCATAGGGAAGCATTGGATTTCATGTCTTAAGCGTTTTACAGCGCGTTTGAACGCGCTGTAAAACGCTCAGGTGTGAACCCAGGGTTAAGGGAACTTGGTTTTCTCAGGAGGCAAACCCTTCTCCTGGTGGCAAGCTAGGAGCCTGGGCTATCTAGCTGCACGTCAGAAGCTCCACTTCAGCTGCTGCCTAGCTAAAGTCCACACTGACTTCTGACTCTACACAGACTGACTCTCCCTGAGCTGGACCTGACTATAACTACTAAGGGGTTCCCTAGCTCCTCTACTGTCTAGGAGAAGGAACTACCCCTAACAGGCCTGGCACAGGTGAAAACAGGAAAAATACACATAAAAACATCATATAAAATACAATGACCCTGTCCCACTAAAAGATGAGGAACAACATGGTCCAATTGACGCTTGTGTAGTGCCCACATTTACCTAGTGGGACACTACATTAATGTTAATTCAGAATCTTAATGTCTGATGTTATGAGTTTAATGCCCGCTCTAAGGCCTAGTAACTTGGCCGGGCGCTCCCTGTGCAAGAGTGTCCGCCAATCAGAAGTTACTGTCGTCACATCTAGGAAACTTCACTGTGTGTGTGGTACTGAATTTTGACATCCGATTTGGACCTGGACCTTGACTATAGTCTGATGATATGAACCCTGACATTTCTCCCTAGTTTGAACCGTGGCTTGGAATTCTATCTGATTTGTCTACGTCTGGCTTTTACCCTGTCCGCTCGTCTAGTATTGACTTTGGCATGTTTCTGACTACGATTTATGGTTCCTGATTCGGTTTTGTCTTGTCCACTATTGTCTGACCCAGCTTGCTTATTGCATCTATCAATATGCCACTAGTTTTTTACTTTTTTTTTTATCTTGCACTTCCCTCCTGTATAGTCCCCTCCAATTATTTAGGAAGGAACGAGAAGTACACCCTGTTTATTCATTAGGATAATTTCTGTTATACATTGTTTCACAGTGTTTTGCATTGTTCCTGGTAATATGAATATTTAGCTTCATTATGCCAGACCTGATTTCCATTTTTGGGCTGTTTTGTGATGATACAAACAATTAGAGTTAAATGATAATGTTAAAAGGTGTGTGGAGCTTACAAAAGCTCCATTTCTTTCCTCTCACCCTTTTTACTGATTCTGTTGTATTTCCCAAAGCCTTCTCCTGTTGCTATAATTACTTAATTTATAAGGCGCCTAGCTACTGTGCAGGGTAAGGTGCAAGCCAGCCTTAAATATTAATACAGCAATGGATTGATGAGTCTTCTCATAAACTTCCTTTGGGGGATTAAACTATTTCACTTTTTGCTGTACTTGAAGAGGGTAACCCCACTTTAGGCTTCCTGCCATGTTGACAACCCACAAGTTGTGCACAAGTGTTCATAGGATTAGTGGTTCTGTTTCACATTTTATGACGGAAATACATTTTTAACTGTGTTAACATTGTGTGAAATTAGGCTTAAGGGTCTTTCAGCAACAACAATGGTGTTTTATCAAATTGCAGCTTTTAAAGTACAACACATGGCATGCAATTTAGGGGTAGGGTTGAGCGAACCTGAACTGTAAAGTTCGGGTTCGTACCAAACTTTATGATTTTTGAACCCCAGACCTGAACCCGAATTTTTCAGTAAAAGTTCGGGTTCGGTGTTCAGCTATTTCATGGCACTTTTTGAAAGGCTGCAGAGCAGCCAATCAACAAGCGTTTAACTCTGTGCCATTAGAAGCCATTACAGCCATCCCTACTAATGGCATGGCTGTGATTGGCCAGTGCAGCATGTGACCCAGGCTCTATATAAGCTGGAGTCACGTAGCGCTGCACGTCACTCTGCTGTGCTTAGTGTAGGGAGAGGATGCTGCTGCTGTGAGGGAGAGAATAGGACAGAATCTTTATTCAGAAGTGCTTGTTAACTCAGCTATCTACGTAGACTTAGTTGTGTGGGTGCAGTGCACAATCTTTTTACCCTGCCCTGAGCCCAATGACTCAGAAAAATAACTTTTATCTGTCTGTTAGTTAAGTGGGTCGCGGCGGCCATTTTATGCAAGCTCAGTGCATATTAGGTAGGTATATAAACTGTAAATCACTGAAAATTTAAAACTACTTACAACTTAACTTTTATATAGGATATTCATTAAAATAAGTCCCACAAAAATGAATATATGTTTTAGATGACTGCAGATAGTTATCTAGCGGCGTTTTTTAGGGTATATAGCACCTTAAAACATATGAATTGTTTACAACCACTCACGGTTTGATGTACAATATCTTCAGGTGTCTGTGATGAATCCAGGGTCTCAGGTCCCGGAAGATAAAGCTGATGATTCCTTTATCAGGCTGTAGGCATGGCTTTTCCACTGCAGAGAATGGTCCAAAAATGAAAAGTGAAAAAAGGGAGATAATATCCCTACAGTACTATTAAAGCCCTGCCTAAAAGCGGAGAGGTCTCGTGCCTAAATGCGGGAGAATCACCCCCTAATAGAGCGACCCCACTTATCGGTGGCTGACCCTAGAAATAGCTTGCCCTAAAAAATAACTTCCAACGAGCAAATTCCTGATGCTTTTCTTCTGTCACAAATATTTTGACAGAATTATCAGGGGATAAAAAAGATAAGAAAGTGGCCTAATAGCTCCAAGCTGGATAACTTTGCTGGTCCTCCCAAATATTGATATGCAGTCCAGAGTGGTATCTGAAACTGCTATCTTAAATGCCTTAAATGATTAAACACAAATCCATACCGGTGTGCTGATTGCTGGGTTCAAACAGCATGCGTACCATTAGCATGCTACCAGTCCCGGAAGTTCATCCACTGGAAATACGTATGTCTCGTTTCATCAGTGGAACGCATGTGGCGCACGCATCAGGACGCAAGCAGCGTCCGGAAATTCGTCCTCTGGAAGAGGATGCACCCAATGACGTGAATGGAACACATATGGAACGCAACACAGGACGCCGGCGCTGACCATAATATAATATATTCTGCACCTGCACTACTCATTTATTACCTTGCCTATTCATAATAAAAAAACTACAAGGAAAATTGAATGGTGATTTATATTCAATAATAGTTTATATTTCGCCATCTAGATGCTATTATTCCAGCAAGAGCCAAAATTATCATTATGGATTTATTTAGGGTATTTTAAACATGGGGTATCCGTTATCTTGATACATATATATGGGAAAGGGGTGTTTTCAGGGATAGGGATATTAATAACTTAAAATCATCAAACCATCTATCTCGATATCCTTATTCCCCCAAAGTTGATTATACTTGTTAGACCTTTCTCGGTCGGATACTTGTTATTGATTCTGACAGATCAGGATATATTATATACACAAGATCTCTAGATGTACTCTCAGAAAATATTGATACAATGACTGGTCAGATGAAACACCCAAAGGAAAGCATCTCGTTGAGGCCCAGTGGGCTCACAGTTTTCAGTCTGTGAGTCCACTCCGCCTCTTTCTGGAATATCCTCCTATTTAGACCCCCACCCCTAGGGGAGGGACGCACAACCTCAACAACACAAAAATTCAATGCCTTTTAATTTCCATCATGGAAGAGTTGTATGTGTCTAGTTATTGCTGTATCTCTTTTATTCCTTATGTCTCCCAAATGATCCCCAATCCTTCTTCTTAATTCTCTTTTAGTTTTTCTCACGTATTGAAGTCTGCAGGTGCAACTACCCAAATACACCACTCCTGTAGTTTTGCAATTAGCAAAATCTCTACTTGTGTATGTTTTATTTGTTGTATTGCTTGTCAAAATTTTAGTTTGACAGATGAAGGGACAGGCTATACATGATCCACACCATAAAGTGCCAAGAGGTCTTCTTTCTAACCACGTGCCTAATTTTTTACTGGGTGTATAGTGGCTATGGATAAATCTGTCTCCTAAAGATCTTCCTTTTCTATATGTGATGGCTGGATACGTGGGGAGCATATCCCTCACATCCAGATCCAGACAAAGCATTTCCCGATATTTTTTTCAAGATATCTTTGACTTCCTTATTACAATTATCAAAAGTTCCCACTATACGTAAAATTTGATCTATTTCTTTTCTCCCCTTCTTCGGAATCAACAGCTCTGTTCTCACAGCATTTTCAGCCGATTTAAAGGCTCTATGGAGGGGTTGATCTAGGTAACCTCTGTGATTAAATCAAATTTTTAGATCTCTGGCTTGGTTATAGAAGTCGTTTTTTGTACTGCAATTTCTGCGGATACGCAGATATTGACCCTTTGGAATCCCACATTTTAGGTTCCAAGGGTGATGGCTTTCCCATCTTAGAAAGTTGTTAGTTGCCGTGGGCTTTCTATATGTCTTAGTTTTAATAATTCTATTGTTAAATGATATACAAATGATGTACAAATTGTTAAATGATGTACAAATCTAAAAAAGCCAGGCCCTTATCACTTATCTCAGAGGTAAAGTGCATACCAATCTGGTTCTTATTTAGATCCGCCAAAAAAGCCATTAGTCAGTGTGCAATTTAAGCTAGAAATACAGCTATAATTTTCTGGGTTTAAAAAAAACACCCTTTTTGGGCAAAATACTTAATTTGCGGCCTTGCCCGCATCTCTATGTGTGAAATTCAAGCGTTATATACTGCTGTCATATTCTGTTATTAAAAATAAACACCTTTTTGGGCAAAATACATAATATTGCAGCCTTCACTGCATCGGCGATTGTTAAAAACAAAGCTTGAAATAATTCAATAATTTTCTGGGTTTTAAAAATCACCAATTTTTGGCAATATCCTCCATCTTGGACCTCTGCCGCATTAGTCAGTGTGCAATTTAAGCTAGAAAAACAGCTATAATTTTCTGGGTTTTAAAAAACACTCTTTTTGGGAAAAATACATAATATGCCTTTGCTGCATCTGTGATTGTTAAAAACAAGCTTGAAATAATTCAATAATTTTCTGGGTTTTAAAAAACACCAATTTTTGGCAATAACCTCCATCTTGGGCCTCTGCCACATTAGTCAGTGTGCAATTTAAGCTAGAAAAACAGCTATAATTTTCTGGGTTTTAAAAACACATTTTTGGGTAAAATATTCAATTTTACAGCCCTTGCTGCATCTGTAAGGGTGAAATTCAAGCGTTATAGACTGCTGTCATATTCTGTTATAAAAAAAAACAAAATTTTTGGGCAAAATACTTAATTTGCTGCCTTGTCTGCATCTGTCAGTGTGAAATTCAAGCATTATATACTGTTGTCATATTCTGTTAGTAAAAAACACCCATTTTAGGCAAAATACTTAACATTGCAGCTTTTGCTGCATCTGTAATTGTTAAAAACAAGCTTGAAATACTTCAATAATTTTCTGGGTTTTAAAAAACACCCATTTTTGGTAATACCCTCCATCTGAGGCCTCTGCCGCATTATTCAGTGTGCAATTTAAGCTAGAAATACAGCTATAATTTTCTGGGTTTTAAAAAGCACCCTTGTTGGGCAAAATACTTCATTTGAAGCCTTGTCTGCATCTGTACATGTGAGATACACGCTTTAGATACTGCTGTCATATTCTGGTATTAAAAATACACCCATTTTGGGCAAAATACTTAATTTGCAGCCTTGTCTGCATCTGTACATGTGAAATTCAAGCATTTTATACTGCTGTCATATTCTGGTATTAAAAATACACCCATTTTGGGCAAAATACTTAATATTGCAGCCTTTGCTGCATCTTCAATAATTTTCTAGGTTTTAAAAAACACAAATTTTTGGCAATACCCTCTATCTGGGTCTATTGCCAAAATGCGGTCTCTGCCGCATTAGTCAGTGTGAAATTTAAGCTAGAAATACAGCTATAATTTTCTGGGTTTTAAAAAACACCCTTTTTGGGCAAAATGCTAAATTTTACAGCCCTTGCTGCATCTGTACATGTCAAATTCAAGCGTTATATACTGCTGTCATATTCTGTTATTCAAAAAACACCCATTTTGGGCAAAATACTTAATTTGCGGACTTGTCTGCATTTGTACATGTGAGATAAACACTTTAGATACTGTTGTTCTATTCTGCTATTAAAAAAACACCCATTTAGGGCAAAAATCTTAATTTTGCAGCCTTTGCTGCATCTGTCATTGTGAGATACACCCTTTAGATACTGCTGTGCTATTCTGTTATTAAAAAAACACCCATTTTAGGAAAAATCTTAATTTGCGGCCTTGTCTGCATCTGTACGTGTGAGAAACATGCTTTAGATGCTGCTGTGCTATTCTGGTATTAAAAAAACACCAATTTTGGGCAAACATCTTAATTTCCGGCGTTGTCTGCATATGTACGTCTGAGATTCACCTTTTAGATACTGTTGTTCTATTCTGCTATTAAAAAAACACCCATTTCGGGCAAGAATCTTAATTTTGCAGCCTTTGCTGGATCTGTCATTGTGAGATACACCCTTTAGATACTGTTGTTCTATTCTGTTATTAAAAGAAACACCCATTTTGGGCAAGATCCTAAATTTGAGAAATATAAGGAGAGCGTCAAATAAGGGACGTGGCCCCCGGTCTTAGTGCTGCTGATGGAGCTCCTGTTGCAGGGAGAGGATGTGGTCGATCTGTGTCAGCTACACGCACATGTCAAACATCTTCCTCAGGTGCGAGTAGGCGACAGAACCTTCAGCGGTATTTGGTCGGACTTAATGCGGCTCTACGAATAGTGAGGCCAGAACAAGTACAGGCGGTAGTAGATTGGGTTGCTGACAGTGCCTCCAGTTCCTTTACATTGTCTCCCACCCAGTCTTCTTCTGAAAGATCAGAGTTGGCACCTGCAGCCAATGTCCATCAGTCTTTCACCTCACCCCCTTGCAAATCAGCCAAGCAGTCTGAGCCCCTAATCATGCAGCAGTCTCTTCTGCTTTTTGATGACTCTGCTAGCAGGGTTTCCCAGGGCCATCCACCTAGACCTGCCCCAGAGGTGGAAGATATTGAGTGCAGTGATGCCCAACCACTTATGTTTCAAGATGAGTACATGGGAGGACTATGGCAGCACGTCTCGGATAATGACGAAACACAGGTGCCAACTGCTGGGGCTTTTGAAAGTGTGCAGACCGACAAGGAGGGCAGGGGTGAAGACTGGGTGGAAGATGATGTGGAGGATGATGAGGTCCTCGACCCCACATGGAATCAAGGTCAAGCGAGTGAACTGTGTAGTTCGGAGGAAGAGGCGTTGGTTGACGACAAGACATTAGTGGTTTGCATGCTGTGCAATCAGAGCTTGAAGCGAGGCATAAACGCTTTCAACCTGAACCAACCTGCAGCGGCCACTACTTTTCCAGGTGTGCCATCCCTTCCCTGCAAAACCAAGTGGGGTACAAAATCAGGTGTGCACTGCGCAATGCCATCTGTGGCAAGGTCCACCTCACTACGGATACGTGGACCAGTAAGCGTGGTCAGGTACGTTATATCTCCATAACAGCACACTGGGTAAATGCAGTGGCGGCTGGGCCTGAGGCGGATAGCAGTTTGGCGCATGTCCTTCCACCACCGAGGATTGCAGGGCGCTTCAGTTTGCCTCCTGTTGCTTTCTCCTCCTAATCTGCTTCCTCGTCCTCTATCGGCTCCTCATCCGTTCAGCGTAACACCTTCACCAACAACTTCAGCACAGCCAGGGGTAAACGACAGCAGGCAGTTTTAAAATTTATCTGTTTGGGAGACAAACCCCACACTGCGCAGGAGCTGTGGACGGGCCTTGAACAACAGACCGATGAGTGGTTGGTGCCAGTGAGTCTCAAGCCCGGCCTGGTGGTGTGTGATAATGGGCGAATTCTCCTTGCAGCTCTGGGACTAGCCAGTTTGACGCACATCCCTTACCTGGCGCATATGCTGAATTTGGTGGTGCAGAGATTCCTTAAAAATTACCCCGATATGTCAGAGCTGCTGCATAAAGTGAGGACTGTCTGTGCGCGCTTTCGGCGTTCTCACCCTGCTGCTGCTCACCTGTCAGCGCTGAAGCGTAACTTCGGCCTTCCCGCTTACTGCCTCATATGTGACGTGCCCACAAGGTGGAACGCCACCTTGCACATGCTGGCCAGACTGTGCGAGCAGCAGCAGGCGATAGTGGAGTTTCAGCTGCAGCATGCACGGGTAAGTTGCTCTGCGGAACAGTACCACTTCACCACCAATGACTGGGCCTCCATGCGAGACCTGTGTTCCTTGTTACGCTGTTTTGAGTACTCCACCAACATGGCCAGTGCCGATAATGCAGTTCTCAGCGTTGCTATCCCACTTTTATGCCTCCTTGAAAAAACGCTGCTGGTGATGATGGAAGAGGATGTGGCACAGGAGGAGGAAGAGGGATCATTTCATAGCGTTTCTGGCCAGTCATTCCGATAGTGGGTTCCTGTATCCACAAACGCAAGGTACACAATTGTCCAGCCAGGGCACAGTTCTGGAGGATGAGGAGGTGGAGATGGAGGAGGAGGAACCATGTTCACAGCAGGGTGGCACCCAAACCAGCTCATGGCCATCACTGGTGCGTGGCTGGGGGGATACAGAGGACACAGACGATACACCTCCCACAGAGGACAGCTTTTTGTTCCCTCTGGGCAGCCTGGCACACATGAGCGATTACATGCTGTAGTGTCTCCGCAACGACTGCCGAGTTGCCCACATTTTAACTTGTGCTGATTACTGGGTGGCCATGCTGCTGGATCCCCATTACAAGGACAACATACCATCCTTAATTCCGTCACTGGAGTGTGATCGTAAGATGTGTGAGTACAAGCGCATGCTGGTAGACGCGCTGCTGGTGGCATTCCCACGTGACAGGGGGGCACAGTGGAAGCACAAGGCGAAGGCAGAGGAGTAGCAAGAGGTTGCCAACGCAGCTGGGGCACTGCCAGCACCTCAGAAGGCAGGGTTAGCATGGCCGAAATGTGGAAAATCTTTGTCAGCACGCCACAACAACCAGCACCACCAGCTGATATGGAACATTTTAGCAGGAGGCAGCATTTCAGCAACATGGTGAGCAGTATATGTGCTCACGCCTACACGTACTGATTGACGGGCCTGCCCACTTCAACTTCTGGGTCTCCAAATTGGGCACATGGCCTGAGCTTGCCCTTTACGCCTTGAAGTTGCTGGCCCGCCCTGCAGCCAGTGTATTGTCTGAATGTGTGTTTAGCACGGCAGGGGGCATTATCACAGACAAGCGCAGCCGCCTGTCCACAGCCAATGTGGACAAGCTCACATTCAGTAAAATGAAACAGGCATGGATCCCACAGGACTTGTCCGTACCTTGTGCAGAATAGACATGTATACCTGCCTTAACCAGCCATTGTTATACTACAGTGCAATTGCTCATTGTTGTATTTTGGATATTTCACACTATTTTGGAGTGTACCCTAATAAAAAATAAAATAAAAATTAAAACCAAAAACTAGTGTTTGCTACCTCGTCCTCCTCCACCGCCGCTTACACCTACACCACTACGTCCACCTACTCCTCAAACTCCTACTCCATATGGACCTCCACTTCATAAATGAAGTTTTTTATTTTTTTATTTGTACATATATTTTTTTTTTATGTAATTTCACTAATTTGTCTGTTACATTTTCTGGTAAAATTCACCAATTCTTGGGTGCGATTTACCCCTGCTCTTCTCAGTAGACAGGTAACTTTTCACTAATTTATCTGTTACATATTTGGGTGAAATGCACCACTTTTTGGGTGTGATATACCCCAGCTGTACCTAGTAGACAGGTAAAAACATTTCACAAATTTGTCTGTTACATTTTCTGGTGAAAGTCACCAATTTTTGGTTATGATATACCCCTGATCTACCTAGTAGACAGGTAACATTTCATTAATTTGTCTGTTACATATTCGGGTAAATTCACCACTTTTTGGGTGTGAAATACCCCGACTGTACCTAGTAGACAGGTAAAAACATTTCACTAAGGCTACTTTCACACTAGCGTTCGTCGGTCCGCTCGTGAGCTCCGTTTGAAGGGGCTCACGAGCGGACCCGAACGCTTCCGTCCAGCCCTGATGCAGTCTGAATGGATGCGGATCCGCTCAGACTGCATCAGTCTGGCGGAGTTCAGCCTCCGCTCCGCTCGCCTCCGCACGGACAGGCGGACAGCTGAACGCTGCTTGCAGCGTTCGGGTGTCCGCCTGGCCGTGCGGAGGCGTGCGGATCCGTTCAGACTTACAATGTAAGTCAATGGGGATGGATCCGTTTGAAGATGCCACAATATGGCTCAATCTTCAAGCGGATCCGTCCCCCATTGACTTTACATTGAAAGTCTGGACGGATCCGTACGAGGCTATTTTCACACTTAGCTTTTATATGCTAATATAATGCAGACGGATCCGTTCTGAACGGAGCCTCCGTCTGCATTATTATGATCGGATCCGTTCAGAACGGATCCGATCGAACGCTAAGTGAAAGTAGCCTAATTTGTCTGTTACATTTTCTTGTGAAATTCACCAACTTTGGGTGTGATATACCCCTGCTTTGCCTAGTAGACAGGTAATATTTCACTAATTTGTCTGTTACATTTTTGGGTTAAATTCACAATTTTTTGGCTAGGATATACCACTGCTACACCTAGTAGATAGGTAAATAAATTTAACCAATTTGTCTGTTACATATTCAAGTGAAGTTCACCAATTTTTTGGGTGTTATATACCCCAGCTGTACCTAGTAGACAGGTAAAAACAATTCACTAATTTGTCTGTAACATTTTCTGGTGAAATTCACCAATTTGTGTCTGTGATATACCACTGCTATACCTAGTAGACAGGTAAAAAAAAATTGCATTAATTTCTTTGTTACATATTTGTGTGAAATTCACCAATTTTTGGGTGTGATATACCCCTGCTCTACCTAGTAGACAGGTAACATTTCATTAATTTGTCTGTTTCATATTCGGGTGTAATTCACCAATTTTTGGGTGTGATATACCACTGCTATACCTAGTAGACAGGTAAAAAAAATCATTAATTTGTCTGTTACATATTCGGGTGAATTTCACACATTTTTGGCTGTGATAGACCTCTGCTCTACCTAGTAGACAGGTAAATAAATTTCACAAATTTCTATGTTACATTCTTGAGTGACATTTTACAATTTTTGCACTGAATAAACCCCTGCTCTGCATAGGTGACAGGGACTGACATTTTTAAAAATCATCTGTTCCATTGGTGGGTGACATTAACCCATTTCTGGCTATGAAAACCCCTGCTCTGCATAGGTGACAGGGAATTAAATTAGCAAAATTTGTCTTTAATTGGCCCTTTCATTCTATCCTTCTGCTTTAATAACTTGTCCCACATTTCAGATCGCTCACATTGCAGCCACTGACCTCCCTTGGATGTAGTATCACTTTCGGATGTGGTATCCCTTTCTCAAGCACACTCTCCGACGTGGAACCCTGATTCGCCGATAACCGTGATCAACATGGTAGGCTCAGAAAAAAACATCGAAAGTTGATAGAGAAGATATCCAAATGGATCGTGGACGTCACAGGAACGTGCGATCAGGCAGAAGTTATCTAGAGTCAACAAAGCGGAAGCAGGGTCTCCCCTGTCTAACGTTTCCAAATCCAAAATACTCCAGTGACATTCCCGATTACTTTTTATTAATCATTCCAATAACAGGGCATACTTTCCTTCAATTCTTCCATTTTAATAGCTTCTCCCACATTTCCGCTCAATCACAATTAAATTTCATCTATTGATCTCCCTTGGATGTAGTCTCTCTTTCTCACGCTCCCTCTCAGGCATGGAACCCGGATTCGCAGCTAACCGTGATCAACATGGTAGGCGCAGAAAAGAACACCGAAAGTTGAGCGACATGGTGGGGCAGTACATTTGCACATGCCTACACGAACTGACTGATGGTTCTGCCCCCTGCAACTTCTGGGTCTCCAAATTGAGCACATGGCCTGAGCTTTGCCCAGTGTATTGTCTGAATGTGTTTTTAGCATGACTGAAGGGTGTTAGCACAAGTTATATTTCCCAATGTTTTGGGGTGTGCCCTAATAAAAAAATAAAAAATAAATTTAAAACCAAAAAGCAGTGTAGGCTACCTCCTCCACCGCCGCTTCCACCTACACCGCCACATCCAACGCCTCCTCAACCTCCTACTCCAGATGGACCTCGTCCTCCTAGATCAAGATTATAATTTTTTTAATTTGTATTTTATGTTATTTAAAGTAATTTCCCTATCCACATTTGTTTACAGAGCACTTGCCATGCTCTTAACCACATTTTGATGACATTTGCAGCCCACTAGCCCTTTCCATTACATTTTTACAGCCATTTTAGTGCTCAAAAGTTCGGGTCCTGACTTCAATGGGGTTCGGGTTCGGGGTCAAGTTCGGGACCCGACCTCAAACTTTTTTGTGAAGTTCGACCCAACCTGTCAAACCCAAACATCCAGGTGTCCGCTCAACTCTAGTCATATGTCATTACTTATTACTTCTGTTTTCAAGATGTTTGCAGGGAATGAGAATATATTTAATTGCATTCACAGGCTCTAAACCCACACATGCAGTACTTTTTCATTTTGGCAAATGAGTGGCCAAGATGACCAGCTTTACACTCTGTCTGGATATTTTTATGCTACATGGAGGACATTCATCATTATTGGTTGTTTTTGTGTCATCTTTAAGTCTGTCTTTGCTTTGTGTTTCTATGCCAACTTTATGAAATTGCACAGCTTATTAATATATTTGGCATGATTGCAATGTGGTTTACACTCTTATGTGTAAAAGTACACCATGGGTTTATCTTGCATGGAGTTGTGACTTTTGTGTGACTTTTTCTAGTAGTGAATGTACCATAATCCAGGTCTAATCTCACTATTAATCTTTAAAGGGCATCTGTCAGCAGATTTGTACCTATAAAAATTGTCTGACCTGTTACATGTGCACTTTGGCAGCTGAAGGCATCCATGTTGGTCCCATGTTCATATGTACCTGCATAGTGTGTAGTGAGGCCACACACCCTCATCCCCCTAGGCAGCTCTGTAAGTGAAAGCAACAACTCCTCCTCACATTCTAGGACAGGTTGCCGGTGGCCATTTTAAATAATTCCCAGAGAATTTTCACTGCCTTTTCTAATTCCTGTTCTCTGACATGACGCAACCTATGTGATCTGCCTTCATTGCAAACTTAAAATCTATGTATAGCCTTAAAAGCTAAGTAAACCTTCTGGGACTTTTTTATAGTATTTTACTCAATTAGGACTAAAAATAATTTTTTCAATGGGTCTTACTAAAAATATTGAGCCATTCTGTAACAAGGTGTTAAATGTTTTTCTAGCTGTGTGAATCCTACTTTCACTTCCACTTTGTGCCATCATCTAATAAACCATATCTCTAAATATCTAAGAGGTCATAAACACTTATTTAAGCAAAATTCCTATAAGTAAGATAAAGACTGAGCTATGATGAGTGTTTATAACGTCAGAGAGGAGAGATAAGGAGCCCACAGCTCCCTGTCTGACAGAAAACAGAAGAAAAAAAATCTGCATCTCAGCTCTGTATAGAGAAAAGGATTCCATATATAGTAAAATAATAAAAAAAAATGTCCCCCCAAAGGTGTACTGTACATAGGCCTTAAAGGGGTTGTCTCACTTCAGCTAATGATATTTATTATGTATCAGTGCCACTTTTCTAACTCTCTCTCCTCCCACAGTTGCCCAGGGCAGTTGTATACAGCACATCAGAGTGTGGAGAGAGAGAGAAATTAAAGGGATTGTCTAACTTCAGCAAATGACATTTATTATGCAAAGAAAGTTAATACAAGGCACTAATGTACTGTGATTGTCCATATTGCCTCCTTAGCTGGCTTCATTCATTTTACCAATATAAAAACAATCTCCAATTTTTGGTGTATTTATCGGCGCTGCAGATCCACCAAGCGACGTGAGTATAGGTCGCTTCACAGTTAAAATGTCCACAAGTTTGTTGATCGCGCTGCCTTCTGAGTGCAAAAGTTCCAATCCCAGACCCTCTTTTTTCTCCAATGCTCAGGTTGTTTCACTTTGTAGCCACACAAACGGTTACCAGAGGCTAGGTGCACTCACGTACACCTGCACCCTAGAGGGAAGTATTAGTACAAATAGTGAAATTCCACCAGGTATTTATCGCAATCAGCAGGTTTTATTCTACTTACAAAAAAGTCTAAAATCTCAGTCATAAAAACAAGTCTTTTTCATCACAGATCCACCGGACCCGGGTTTCGCCAGTCCAGCTTCGTCAGGGGCGATGATGTCTTGCCCCACAGGTGCAGTATTTATTGAGCCACAACCCCTTTTAAGGGCCGCCCACTAATATACATATTTCTATGTTATTTTCTCCTTTTAGATGTTCACATAATGCGATAACTGACAACAGGTTTAAAAGCCTTAGGCCACCTTCACACCTGCGTTCAGAGCGGTCCATCTGGTGTCTGCATAGACGGATCCGCTCCTAGAATGCAGACGATGGGATCCGTTCAGAACGGATCCATCTGCATTATATTTCAGAAAAAAGTGTAAAAGTTAGTCAGACGGACCCGTCCAGATCCCGCACCGAAAGTCAATGGGGGACGGATCTGTCCGAAATCGCACCATATTGTGTCAACCTCAAACGGATCCGTCCCCACCAATCCGGATCTGGGACTAGACCCACGAATGATTAGAACACCACAAAAAAGAAATTGGCCAGAGGAAAAAGGGGAAAAGGAGGAAGATTGCGACCCCCATCCCAAAAAGATCAGAGAGAACTAATTGGAGTATACAACTTGAGTACTTATTAATTGACAAATGAGGAAATAAAAGTGTTGGGGAAGGGCCTGAAATTTGTGCCTGTAAAGAATCTTAATAAGTTCAAAATGTTTTTAGATGTACATAGATTAATTCACAAACTTAATCTGGCAAAATATATGGTGAATAATGTGAATATTGAACACAAACCGGTGGACCTACAAAATAATGTAATACACAGGGGTCTGAGGGCTAGGAGCAGATTCTTTCCTGTCATTAAAGAAAATTATTGTGTGGAGGCCTTTAAAAGGGGCTTATTAAAAAGTGTGGATAATATGGACGATCAACCTCACTAGAGAAGAGAAGAATGCATTGAGGAGCTTGGAAACTAACAGCCAGATTGTAATCAAACCGGTTGATAAGGTGTGTGTGGGGGGGGGGGGTTTGTGGTATTGGATAGGTCCAAATATGATGAGGAGATGCATTGACTCCTTTCTGATAGGGAAACCTACCAGGTTTTAAAAAAGGATCCCCTTCATAAGTACAAGAAAGAGGTGGATACATTGTTAGACAAGGCCTTTGCGGGAGGCATTATAGATAAAAAAAGAACTGGGCTTTTTAAAGGTCGGGCACCCAAGGACACCGGTAATATAGCACTTACCAAAGATCCAAAAGCGGCTAGTGGACCCTCCTGGGAGGCCGATTGTTTTGGGGCTCCAATCTTTGACAAGTGGTATCACAGAATATGTTGATTACTTCTTGCAGAGGTATGTAGGAAGAACAACTTCATACCTTAAAGACACAGGCACGGTCCTGAATATTATAAAGGGGATGGGGGGGAGTACATACCGATCTATGGTTGGCGACTGCAGATGCAACCTCTCTGTATACGGTTATCCCCAAAGATCTGGGATTAGAGGTGATTAGGGTACATTTGGAGGAGGATGAGGGCATGTCACCGTTACAGGCGGAATTCATCTTGAATTGTCTTGATTTTTGTCTCAGCAAAAACTACTTTTGCTTTGATGGCACTTTTTATCTCCAGCGGACCGAAACGGCGATGGGGGGCGAAATGTGCCCCAAGTTTCGCCAATTTATACATGGCTGCATGGGAAAAAATAGCAATGGACCCCATCCTAAAAACAACTCAGGAAGGTGGCACGTTGATATTGTGGAAACGCTTTATCGACGATTGCCTGATTATGTGAAAAGGTGAACGCTGCTGTTTGGAAAAATTTCTGAACAGCCTGAATCAAAATATACATAACCTTAGAAATCAGCCCCAGCAGTATAAACTTTTTAGATCCTACCATTTTTCTAGAAGAAGGTCGGCTGGAGACAAAGACTTACTTCAAACCAACAGATGTGAACGGGTATATTGGGAGTTGCCACCATGCCCCCTGGAAAGATAACATCCCCAAGGGACAGTTTATACGTGTTCACCGCAACTGTACCAAAATTGAGAATTATAGTTAACAGAGTGGGATAATTCAGAAGAGGTTTGAGCAGAAGGGATATGACCCCGAGGCTTTAAATAAGATCAGTAAAGTAGTGGAGGAATGGGTTGGGGGGATTAAGAAGTGTAAAGAAAATAAGGATACAGAGTACAGAGAGAGAAAATAAAATGCTTGATTTCAAGTTTTCCTTCCTTTCCTCCTTGCAGAAGAACTGGTTTATCCTAAAAAATGACCCAGTGTTGGGGCAGATTATTCCTGAACGTCCCAAGGTACTGTATAAAAGGGCACCAAACCTGCGAGATGCATTGGTTCATGGCTGATTGGCGAAAAGTAAGAAACCATGTAAGGACCAGTTCACTTGGTGCGGCTTCTGTAGTGTTTGCAGAAACCGCACCAAGGAGGACAAAAAGAAAAGAAACCAGCAGGAAATTCAGTCGAGGAGGGCAGACATACAAGATTAGAGGAGAGATGTAATGCAAGACCATGGGGGTAGTCTACATGCTGGAGTGCCCTTGTGGGCTCCAGTATGTGGACAGAACCCTTGGTAAATTGAAGACCCGAGGAAAGGTAAGAAGGACCACAGTCTTCCACTGCACTTCAAGCTGGCGCATGGTAAGAATCCGGCGGGATTGAGGTTTAGTGGTCTGGAAAAGGTTGAGAGGAACTGGAGGGGAGGGGATCCTGTCGCTAGTATAAATCAGAAGGAAGTCAGTTGGATATATAGATTGGGGACCTTAAAACCAGTAGGGCTCAATGTGGAGTTCGATCTAAAACCGTGTCTAGTAGAGTAAAGAGGGAGCCATGGGAGGGTGCCGCTACCATGGTAGATCCATGCAGGATAGTGGAATTCCTTCCTTGTAGTGTTATGTTATAAGGTGGTGTGTTGCCGCTGTCCTTGGATGCTCGACTATGAATGAAGCTATTGTGGTGGGCTGTCATTGGCTCAAGGGGAATCATGCGATTCGGGTGTCGACAATCCCATATTTATGAATGAGAATGGAGGGAGGGAGTTGTTTTGTAATGTAGGCTCTGTTCATTTATGTTTATTTATGTTATTTTGTTATTTCATATCAGTATGTTTCGGGCCGGATAAGGCTGCTTTCACACTTGGTTCGGGGTTCCGCTTGTGGGTTCTGTTTGGGGGGCTCTCTCGGGCGGCCCGAGAGGATCCGTGCAGCCTCAGTGCATTCTTCTGAGTGGATGCGGATCCGCTCGGGGTGCCTCGGTTTGGCGCCGTTTGGCCTCCGTTCCGCTCGGCGGGCGGACACCCGGGTGCAGCTTCGGGTGTCCGCCTGGCCGTGCGGAGCCAGACGGATCTGTCCGGACTTGCGGTGTGGGTCGGTGGGGACGGATCCGTTTGAGGTTGACACAATATGGTGCGGGGTCTGGACGGGTCCGTCTGACTAACTTTTACATTTTTTCAGAAATACAATGCAGACGGATCTGTTCTGAATGGATCCCATCGTCTGAATTATAGGAACGGATCCGTCTATGCAGACACCAGACGGATCTGCTCTGAACGCAGGTGTGAAGGTGGCCTAAGGCTTTGAAACCTGTTGTCAGTTATTGCATTATGTGAACATCTAAAAGGAGAAAATAACATAGAAATATGTATATTAGTGAACGGCCCTTGAAAAGGGTTGTGGCTCAATAAATACTGCACCTGTGGGGCAAGACATCATCACCCCTGATGAAGTTGGACTGGCGAAACCCGGGTCCGGTGGATCTGTGATGAAAACAAAGACTTGTTTTTATGACTGAGATTTTAGACTTTTTTGTAAGTAGAATAAAACCTGCTGATTGCGATAAATACCTGGTGGAACTTCACTATTTGTACTAATACTTCCCTCTAGGGTGCAGGTGTACGTGAGTGCACCTAGCCTCTGGTAACCGTTTGTGTGAAGCAACCTGAGCATTGGAGAAAAAAGAGGGTCTGGGATTGGAACTTTTGCACTCAGAAGGCAGCGCAATCAACAAACTTGTGGACATTCATTCATTTTACCATCATAATATGCACTGCTTGTTTCTAAGGGTTATGACCACCTCTACAACACAGATGTTAGAGAGGCCTGTGCTTTATCCTATAAGGTGCAAGAACAGCTACTGATGCTGGTTTCAGAGTAATCATAACTAGAGATGAGCGAATCAAAGCTGATGAAGTGGAATTCGTTACGAGTTTCAGGAGGAATTTTATACGCACCGAATGCGAATTTCCTCGTGCTTCGTAGTAATGAATCACATTTTTCCTAAAATGGCTGCTGCATGTGTGAGGACATGGAGAAAGGAAGTCTGGGAAGGCGGGATCACCCATACTTCCATGCATGCAGCAAATCAGCAGCCAGCCCTGTGATGTCACAGCCCTATAAATACGGCAGCCATCTTAGATTCTGCCATTCACCAGCGTACTTAGTGCAGGGAGAGACGTGTCTGCAGGAGCTAGGGACAGTGATAGATAAATGGTCATTCTATTGAAAAAAATATTTATGAGTGCAGGGAAAGATTATTCAAGGTGTGGGGAAAGGATAAGGAGGACTAATTCCATTGCATTTCTATTGAACAGGGTTTATTCAGGGAGGTGACAGCGTGGGCAATAGGAACATTCCTATTACACCTTGCAGCACTGACAGGGGATACAAATTGCCATTATACAGCTCTGTAATTCCAGCAAACCGTTCTTATTATGGTGCAAGTGCTGTTTGATACAGCCATTAACAGGGGTTATATTTCTATGTTATATATGCCCTTGTGCGGTGAACTTATCTGTAGTAAAGGCTGTTGTGGGGTATTTTCACAGAAAAAGAAAAAATACATTTGTTGCTCTGTGGTGCAGTAATCTGTAGTAAAGGCTTTTGTGGGGTGTTTTAGTGGAAAAAGAAAAAATATATATTTGCCTCTCAGCGGTGTAGTTATTTTTTGTAAAGCCTTTTGTGACGTGTATCAGCGCAAAATGGAAACAAAATATTTACCGCTCTGCGGTGCACTTATTTGTAGTAAAGGCTTTAGGGGGTGTTTTAGCAGTAAAAGAAGAAATATATTTGCCGCTCAGCGGTGTAGTTATTTCTTATAAAGCTTTTGTGACGTGTAATAGCGCAAAAAGAAAAAATACATTTAGCGCTCTGCGGTGTATTTATTTCTTTGTAAAGCCTTTTGTGACATGTATTAGCGCAAAAAGAAAAATACATTTACTGCTCTGCGGTGGACTTATCTGTAGTAAAGGCTGGGGTGTTTTAGCGGAAAAAGGAAAAAATATATTTGCCACTCAGCGGTGTAGTTATTTCTTGTGAAGCCTTTTGTGATGTGTATTAGCACAAAAAGAAAAAATACATTTACCGCTCTGCGGTGAACTTATCAGTAGTAAAGCTTTGGTGGGGTGTTTAAGCGGAAAAATAAAAAATATATTTGCCGCTCAGCGGTGTAGTTATTTCTTGTTAAGCCTTTTGTGATGTGTATTAGCACAAAAATAAAATATACCTTTTCCTGCTCAGCTGTGCAGTTATTTCTTGTTATCTTTTTGTGACGTGTATTAGCACAAAAATAAAAAAATATTTGCCGCTCTGCGGTGCTGTTGTCTGTAGTAAAGGCTTTTGTGGGGCGTTTTAATTTCCTTTTTT
Source organism: Bufo gargarizans (assembly GCF_014858855.1). Taxonomy (NCBI): domain Eukaryota; kingdom Metazoa; phylum Chordata; class Amphibia; order Anura; family Bufonidae; genus Bufo; species Bufo gargarizans. The sequence goes on from NC_058083.1 coordinate 92,876,440, forward strand.
TTATTTGATCTAACACTATGTCAGGCAGAGTGCCAGGCCCAGCACAGGGGAGTGGCAGAGGCCAAAATGTTTCTGGCACAGGCAAAGGTCGCAGAGGAGTAAGGGGCCGTGGCAGCAGGGGTCACTTCGAGAGGCCTGAGCTCCCAGTGTCAGGTAGCGGTCATATCTGTCAGAATATTTATATTGCTCTGATAAACAGTTTAATTTATTTATACAAACAAGTTAGGATCTATAATGGAGGAGATTCCAACTTGTTTTCCACAATTAAAAAGCTAACAAGAGCTCGGGATTTGTGCTAAGTTGATGACAAAAGGAAGACAGTTGTATACAAAAAAATATATATTTATATATCTATATATATATAGAGAGAGAGAGAGAGAGAGAGAGAGAGAGAGAAAGAAAAGTCCAGTGGGAGCAACAACCAGAACGTGGGTGCACGGTCCTGTGCAGGGTAGCGGCAATCCCCAATGGTATAGGAAACGAAGAAGTAGGACTGCACTCCAAAATAGTGATAAAATCAGCAGTAGTTTATTCACCCATAATATGGCAAGTCTTGCGACGTTTCGGCTCACAAGAGCCTTCCTCAAGCATGGTAACAGTGAAAGTGAAAGCATTATAAAGGCATTTCAAAAGGGTCCAACCCATATGGGTGTGGTTACAATCTATTACAATTACAAACATCTGATACAAATCAATACAATAAAGTGCCTGTGCATGAAGTGACCAATAGGGTGCAATTTATAACTTAGGGATGCCATCCCTTCAACGTGAATTAAAATGTATGCAATACTCTGTTTAAGTTTTAAGATCACAGTTACATAAGTGATTATATAATGAATGTGGATCACAGAAATCGGACCTCAGGTGGCAATGGGGCCCGCATATACCGTGGCGTTCATCGCACGTCTCCAAATCTTCATTGCGCATGACTACACTGACATCATCAGATGCGTCACAGTGCAAGGATCGAGCGCATGCACTCTGTGTAGTTGACATAAGGGCGCCATTTTGCTTAAGGGAAAATACCCTGAAGTTACGTGCATATTATATGCATAACTGTTGTCTAAACAGAATAATTGTGTATGCGACCGCTGTAGGGATCTCCTACATCTGCCAGCACCTGGACCGGATTCCCGACTATGTGGGCGGGACACCAGACCAGGGAGCCGCGAGTGTCAGGGGGGAACATCACAATGGTCCCCGCCGGCAATCGCAAGCCTCACTGCCAGCAATATGGCAGTCATGAAGGGATAATCCCTTTACTATTTCGACAGCCGTATCTAATTGAAATACAGTTGTACATCTGGAGTGATGCGTGAGTACAAGAACGCTGATGTCCACCTCGGGTCGCATAGCCTCCAAAAGGTCGAAGTTCAAGGATCCACATCCAATACAGTGTAAGTAAAAAAATCCTAAAAGGCAAAGAGAAATAGATGTTTTAGTTTCAAAATAAATCTTTTTAAAGTTACAAATAGATCTTTCACAGTTATCGAGCACCAATATACGAATATGAGGAAGACAAAACGCAAATATGCAATGGAACTGAAAACGGGTCACAAATCCAGAGGCTCTCACCTGAACTCAATATTAAGACCCCTAGGGTACAGACTGTCCAGATCATATATCCAGCGTAACTCTCTTTTCTTCAAAAGTGTTAGGCGATCACCGCCTCTTCTAGGAAGCCTGACCTGGTCAATGATCCAGCATCTTAGATCCCGTTCGGAATGCCCGAGGGATCCAAAATGTCTGGACACTGGCAGATCAGTACGTCTCTTCCTTATTGAATTCCTATGATTATTTAACCTTACTTTCAGTTCTGTGGAAGTTTCCCCAACATATAGTAGGTTACAGGGGCAAGCCAACACATAAACTACATATGACGAGGAGCAATTTAGATGAAACTTTATAGGATACTCTTTATTGGTGGACGGATGTATGAAAGATCTAGTTTTACATATATATCGACAATTAACACAACCGAGACACGGATAAAACCCAAGTCCCGGCTGTGTCAGTGTCCGCTGTATGCTAGTTTTCTTTGGACCTGCATCCGCTCTGACCAAATGATCTTTGAGATTTTTATTTTTACGATATGAGAGGAGGGGCGGAAGTTTGAATTCTGGTACATCCTTAATAGACTTGCTTAAGATGCCCCAGTTATCCTTCAAGATACTTCCTATCTCCATACTACACAGTATGTGGACATAAATGGTATCCTTTAAATTTTTTTGGAGGTAGTTGGTGTTGTTTCAGTACTCATATGTAAGATTTTGTTTTTGTGTTCATCTAACAGTCTACGAGGATAACCCCGTTCCCTAAATTTGTCTGCCATCGTGTCAAGAGTGGTCACCAGCTCAGTGTGATCTGAGACTATACGTTTCGTGCGGAGGAATTGCGAATGGGGGAGATGTTTAACTAGGCTGTGTGGGTGATTGCTTTCATAGCGTAGAATAGTATTCCTATGTGTCGACTTGACATACAAGCCTATGCCAATCATACCATCCGCCAATTTGACATTAGTGTCGAGAAAAGATAATTGTGTTTTGGAATATGACATAGTATACTGGAGATCAGGATCTAGATCATTCAGATATGAATGAAACTCCCTCAATTGTGGTTCGGTGCCAGACCACAGGAGGAAGACGTCATCTATGTATCGCCACCACCTAATGACATGTTGAAAGTGGTGGGATACATAGAAAAAGTCCTCCTCCATGTGGCGCATATAGATATTTGCGTACGTTGGGGCCACATTGGACCCCATCTCAACGCCACGTTTCTGATTAAAGAAAACATCTTGAAACAAAAAATAGTTGTTTTCAAGGATCAACCTCAACAGAGTATTTATAAAATATTTTGCATTCTGTGTTATGGACGATCCATCCAAATATTTATTAACCGCAGAAATGCCCTTCTCATGCCCTATTGACGTGTATAAAGAAACAACGTCAAAGGACACGAGAGTGACACTCTGCAATTCATCAACTTCAACTGACCTCAGTTGTTGCAGAAAATCGCCTGTGTCTTTAATGTAAGATTTTCCGGCCATTGAAAAATCCCTCAATATCTTATCAAGAAAAATGGATATTTTACTGAAACAGAATCGGAACCAGATACGATGGGGCGACCGGGGGGGGGGTCCACAAGACTTTTGTGGACTTTGGGTAGTACATATATGACAGGAGTGATGGGGGATCCCACCGTCAAATACTCCCTCAATCCCTCATCTATGATACCCCCGGCCACCGCATCAGAAAGATTCCTATTGATGATGTTCATAATACGAAATTTCGGATCACTCTGCAACACACCATATACATTAGTGTAATTTAATTGTCGTTCAATTTCTCTAATGTATTTTTGTGTATCAAGAACAACTACCCCGCCGCCCTTATCCGCCGGCTTAATGGTTAATTGGGGGTTGTTCTTGAGTTGGGATAGGGCCTCAATCTCTGCTGTGGTCAGATTAGGATTACATAATCGTGCCGTATCCCCTGATGAGGATTTCAGCATTCTGACGTCTCTCTGAACCGCAGAGATGTAGGCCTCTACCGCAGGCTCATCTATATTAGGAACAAAAGCACTTTTATTAATTAAATTCAGTCCCTTAAGTGAAAATTCACTTGAGCATATTTGTGTGTTTGCACTGCGTCCCTTAAAAAACACTTTTAATCTAATTGAGCGAAAAAAATCATTCAGCTCCATCTCTAAATCAAACCAGCTTACCTTAGTGTTCGAGCAAAAGGTAAGCCCCTTAGATAAAACACTTAGCTGGGCTTCCGTCAGTTCAACTGATGATAGGTTGAAGACTATTGTCTCTTTCTCTGTGATGGTGTCCTTGTTGATTGTGGTCTGGTTCTGTTGTAGCGCTGTTTCCCTTTGTCTTCTGTATCGACGACCTCCTCTCCTGGTTCTTGATCTTTTCTTTTCTTTGTGTCCAAATCTACCCCTAAAAAAGCTTGATCTTCGTCAGTGGGGGATTGTGTATGCCTTCGCCGTGTCTTGTTATCACGGTTAAAACTCGTGGACGGGTGGTCAGTTTGCCATGCATATATATCACCTCGCTTATAATCATCTGCATCACGTGACCATTTATTCCTTTTCCCCTCCTCTAATTCCATCTGAAACTTGTTTAGCTGATTTTTAACTTCCTCTTTGTATTGTGTGAGGTCATCAGAAGGTATTTGTATATGTAATGTCCGTTCAACCTCCACCAACTCTTCAGAGAGTGGGGCGACTTCTGCTTGTAGAAACTCAATGTTTAATAAAATATAATCAAGTGAATATCTGTTTGATAGTGTTTCAAAACGTTTGCAGAACAGATCATTATTCGGGAAAAGATTTGGGGCGTAAATTTGAACGCATTCCCCTCGGAATTCTTTTATCCTTGTAATACTGTCCCAATGTAGCCATATGCAATTTCATTGCGATAAGCCGCCTGGATAAATCGACATACTTGCGTTTGAGTTCCTTTGCAGTTGGAGCCTGTAGAAATGATGCATCACTCTCAATTCCCCGCATAATGCAATCGACCTCCTCAACGGTTTAGGTGCCGCCATAGGGTGTTTCCGTGTTGGACGTAGTAAATCCTCCGGATGTGCTCACTCACAATGCCGATATTGTAGAGAAAGAAAAGTCCAGTGGGAGTCCAATTTGGAGACGCGCGATGAACGCCACGGTATATACGGGCCCCATTGCTACCTGAGGTCCGATTTCTGTGATCCACATTCATTATATAATCACTTATGTAACTGTGATCTTAAAACTTAAACAAAGTATTGCATACATTTTAATTCACGTTGAAGGGATGGCATCCCTAAGTTATAAATTGCACCCTATTGGTCACTTCATGCACAGGCACTTTATTGTATTGATTTGTATCAGATGTTTGTAATTGTAATAGATTGTAACCACACCCATATGGGTTGGACACTTTTGAAATGCCTTTATAATGCTTTCACTTTCACTGTTACCATGCTTGAGGAAGGCTCTTGTGAGCCTAAACGTCGCAAGACTTGCCATATTATGGGTGAATAAACTACTGCTGATTTTATCACTATTTTGGAGTGAAGTCCTACTTCTTCGTTTCCTATACCATTGGGGATTGCCGCTACCCTGCACAGGACCGTGCACCCATGTTCTGGTTGTTGCTCCCACTGGACTTTTCTTTCTCTACAATATCGGCATTGTGAGTGAGCACATCCGGAGGATTTACTATGTCCAACACGGAAACACCCTATGGCGGCACCTATACCGTTGAGGAGGTCGATCGCATTATGCGGGGAATTGAGAGTAATGCATCATTTCTACAGGCTCCAACTGCAAAGGAACTCAAACGCAAGTATGTCGCTTTATCCAGGCGGCTTATCGCAATGAAATTGCATATGGCTACATTGGGACAGTATTACAAGGATAAAAGAATTCCGAGGGGAATGCGTTCAAATTTACGCCCAAATCTTTTCCCGAATAATGATCTGTTCTGCAAACGTTTTGAAACACTATCAAACAGATATTCACTTGATTATATTTTATTAAACATTGAGTTTCTACAAGCAGAAGTCGCCTCACTCTCTGAAGAGTTGGTGGAGGTTGAACGGACATTACATATACAAATACCTGCTGATGACCTCACACAATACAAAGAGGAAGTTAAAAATCAGCTAAACAAGTTTCAGATGGAATTAGAGGAGGGGAAAAGGAATAAATGGTCACGTGATGCAGATGATTATAAGCGAGGTGATATATATGCATGGCAAACTGACCACCCGTCCACGAGTTTTAACCGTGATAACAAGACAAGGCGAAGGCATACACAATCCCCCACTGACGAAGATCAAGCTTTTTAGGGGTAGATTTGGACACAAAGAAAAGAAAAGATCAAGAACCAGGAGAGGAGGTCGTCGATACAGAAGACAAGGGGAAACAGCGCTACAACAGAACCAGACCACAATCAACAAGGACGCCATCACAGAGAAAGAGACAATAGTCTTCAGCCTATCATCAGTTGAACTGACGGAAGCCCAGCTAAGTGATTTATCTAAGGGGCTTACCTTTTGCTTGAACACTAAGGTAAGCTGGTTTGATTTAGAGATGGATCTGAATGATTTTTTTCGCTCAATTAGATTAAAAGTGTTTTTTAAGGGACGCAGTGCAAACACACAAATATGCTCAAGTGAATTTTCACTTAAGGGACTGAATTTAATTAATAAAATTGCTTTTGTTCCTAATATAGATGAGCCTGCGGTAGAGGCCTACATCTCTGCGGTTCAGAGAGACGTCAGAATGCTGAAATCCTCATCAGGGGATACGGCACGATTATGTAATCCTAATCTGACCACTGCAGAGATTCAGGCCCTATCCCAACTCAAGAACAACCCCCAATTAACCATTAAGCCGGCGGATAAGGGCGGCGGGGTAGTTGTTCTTGATACACAAAAATACATTAAAGAAATTGAACGACAATTAAATGACACTAATGTATATGGTGTGTTGCAGAGTGATCCGAAATTTCGTATTATGAACATCATCAATAGGAATCTTTCTGATGCGGTGGCCGGGGGTATCATAGATGAGGGATTGAGGGAGTATTTGACGGTGGGATCCCCCATCACTCCTGTCATATATGTACTACCCAAAGTCCACAAAAGTCTTGTGGACCCCCCCGGTCGCCCCATCGTATCTGGTTCCGATTCTGTTTCAGTAAAATATCCATTTTTCTTGATAAGATATTGAGGGATTTTTCAATGGCCGGAAAATCTTACATTAAAGACACAGGCGATTTTCTGCAACAACTGAGGTCAGTTGAAGTTGATAAATTACAGAGTGTCACTCTCGTGTCCTTTGACGTTGTTTCTTTATACACGTCAATAGGGCATGAGAAGGGCATTTCTGCGGTTAATAAATATTTGGATGGATCGTCCATAACACAGAATGCAAAATATTTTATAAATACTCTGTTGAGGTTGATCCTTGAAAACAACTATTTTTTGCTTCAAGATGTTTTCTTTAATCAGAAACGTGGCGTTGCGATGGGGTCCAATGTGGCCCCAACGTACGCAAATATCTATATGCGCCACATGGAGGAGGACTTTTTCTATGTATCCCACCACTTTCAACATGTCATTAGGTGGTGGCGATACATAGATGACGTCTTCCTCCTGTGGTCTGGCACCGAACCACAATTGAGGGAGTTTCATTCATATCTGAATGATCTAGATCCTGATCTCCAGTATACTATGTCATATTCCAAAACACAATTATCTTTTCTTGACACTAATGTCAAATTGGCAGATGGTATGATTGGCACAGGCTTGTATGTGAAGTCGACAGATAGGAATACTATTCTACGCTATGAAAGCAATCACCCACACAGCCTAGTTAAACATCTCCCCCATTCGCAATTCCTCCGCACGAAACGTATAGTCTCAGATCACACTGAGCTGGTGACCACTCTTGACACGATGGCAGACAAATTTAGGGAACAGGGTTATCCTCGTAGACTGTTAGATGAACACAAAAACAAAATCTTACATATGAGTACTGAAACAACACCAACTACCTCCAAAAAAATTCAAAGGATACCATTTATGTCCACATACTCTGGGTGTAGTATGGAGATAGGACATATCTTGAAGGATAACTGGGGCATCTTAAGAAAGTCTATTAAGGATGTACCAGAATTCAAACTTCCGCCCCTCCTCTCATATCGTAAAAATAAAAATCTCAAAGATCATTTGGTCAGAGCGGATGCAGGTCCAAAGAAAACTAGCATACAGCGGACACTGACACAGCCGGGACTTGGGTGTTATCCGTGTCTCGGTTGTGTTAATTGTCGATATATATGTAAAACTAGATCTTTCATACATCCGTCCACCAATAAAGAGTATCCTATAAAGTTTCATCTAAATTGCTCCTCGTCCCTAGGGGTCTTAATATTGAGTTCAGATGAGAGCCTCTGGATTTGTGACCCGTTTTCAGTTCCATTGCATATTTGCGTTTTGTCTTCCTCATATTCGTATATTGGTGCTCGATAACTGTGAAAGATCTATTTGTAACTTTAAAAAGATTTATTTTGAAACTAAAACATCTATTTCTCTTTGCCTTTTAGGATTTTTTTACTTACACTGTATTGGATGTGGATCCTTGAACTTCGACCTTTTGGAGGCTATGCTACTCGAGGTGGACATCAGCGTTCTTGTACTCACGCATCACTCCAGATGTACAACTGTATTTCAATTAGATACGGCTGTCGAAATAGTAAAGGGATTATCCCTTCATGACTGCCATATTGCTGGCAGTGAGGCTTGCGATTGCCGGCGGGGACCATTGTGATGTTCCCCCTGACACTAGCGGCTCCCTGGTCTGGTGTCCCGCCCACATAGTCGGGATTCCGGTCCAGGTGCTGGCAGATGTCGGAGATCCCTACAGCGGTCGCATACACAATTATTCTGTTTAGACAACAGTTATGCATATAATATGCACGTAACTTCAGGGTATTTTCCCTTAAGCAAAATGGCGCCCTTATGTCAACTACACAGAGCGCATGCGCTCGATCCTTGCACTGTGACGCATCTGATGATGTCAGTGTAGTCATGCGCAATGAAGATTTGGAGACGCGCGATGAACGCCACGGTATATGCGGGCCCCATTGCCACCTGAGGTCCGATTTCTGTGATCCACATTCATTATATAATCACTTATGTAACTGTGATCTTAAAACTTAAACAAAGTATTGCATACATTTTAATTCACGTTGAAGGGATGGCATCCCTAAGTTATAAATTGCACCCTATTGGTCACTTCATGCACAGGCATTTTATTGTATTGATTTGTATCAGATGTTTGTAATTGTAATAGATTGTAACCACACCCATATGGGTTGGACACTTTTGAAATGCCTTTATAATGCTTTCACTTTCACTGTTACCATGCTTGAGGAAGGCTCTTGTGAGCCGAAACGTCGCAAGACTTGCCATATTATGGGTGAATAAACTACTGCTGATTTTATCACTATTTTGGAGTGCAGTCCTACTTCTTCGTTTCCTATATATATATATATATATATATATATATAATATTTCAGTGCAATAAAAATAAAAATAAATAATAAAATATATGACGATATAAAATTGGTGGCAATATTAAAGAATAATCAATGATATGCAATCAAGAACACAAAATAACCTATAGGGTATAGATATAATCAATAATCAAACTGGTATCTTGGTAATAACTGATGCAAAAGAAAACTTGACACTTGCAGGGACGCCGTGGATTTGAACTCCCTCAGACACAGCCTGAAGAAGGGCACCAAAATTAGGCCCGAAACGTTGCAATAAATGTTAGAAATGTACCACTGGTGTTGAAATTTGAATGAATAAAAACCAAACTTTTCAATATCACTCCTTTGGCGTGCTGTCTCAAACTGAATAGGAACTAAATATAGGAGCATGTTATAAATATAGATAAGAATGGCACTTAGGCTTACTACTGTCAAACATCCAGTCTACTAGAATGATTTGAAACAACTCTTTCACAATTACCACATGTCTGCATTCTTCAGACATGTGGTAATTAAATTCAACCATTCTTGTTCACAACACATAACAAGACTACATTGGAAACCCCATCTTATTTTATACATCATAAATATATTTTGATTACCAATAATGAAATGTAATTGATTTCAGTTTCTTAGAACATAACATAGGATAAAATATATAATACACTATACAATCATTCTATAGCTATATACTCCATTCAATGAATATAAAATGTATCCCCTTCTATTAATTGGGATGGGGGAAAAAAAAACTTTAGCACATTAGTTCAATGTTTTGCAGGGGCCTGCATGTTTTATGGTACGTCTCTACCTCCCCCATTGAATTCATGACCTGATAATTGTTTATCTGTTTAACTTTTTAATCAGTGATTCTCTGTCTTGAGAAAGCTTGAACTCACACTGCCCTTTCAGAAAACAAACAAGATGGCTACCGGAATGTCCATATACCCATTTTTAAATGTAATCTGTATAGAGGCTTTTCTTAATATTGATTCCATTTCAGCTCAATATATCTGACAAATCCCCCCCCCCCTTTTTCCCATGTTAGTCAAGTAACTTAGACACAACTGGGAAAAAGGTCAAAAGAAATATCATCTCCATCAAAATATATTTTTAATGTGAAGGAAGTCTCTCTCTTTCTATCCATATGGATAAGTGAACGGTATTGTCTTTCCCAGAACTCCGTCCATCAATCTTTCCATATTAGTCTTTTACTTGTATTAAATATGTTAGAAAGTTACATCATCACATGGATCCTGTGTCCAATGGCCTTGGCATGCAGGTTATAGCGGAACTCGGCATAATTCATGCCATTATTGTCATGAGCTCTGTTCACATGCGCAATATACCATTCTTGCACCTCTCCAACTGGAATTGGGATATATTGTAGTTCCATTCAATGGATATCCTTGGACCCAATCTTCACAAAGATTTTCTAAGATAAAATCTTCTTCTCCATTAATGAAATCCTGGAGCATCTTGTGACAGGATTCCTGATGAAAGACCCAGTTCGATGATAGGTTCAGTCCTAAACTGGGCACCAAGAATCAACACTATCCATACGATGGATATCTACTATATCTTTGCTTGTCATCATCGTTTTGGCGAATCACCGTCTTGGTTCACTATCACTCTTTTCTATGAAAGAAATTGAGATTATGACTACATGCTTTCATCATTTGCTATTTACAGTTTTTTGGCTGTGCCATGTAGGATATTTTGCAAAGAAACACTAATTTTGAAAATCTTTAAGCTGAGAGAAAAATCATCATGTCAAATCCTTGTCACATCCTCTTAAGATACTTTTTATGTGTCTTCTTCGACTTCACTTTCGACTATTCTCAATTGAGACCTAGGATGACAGACATGCAACTGATTAACATTAGTGATGAGTGGCAGGGGTCATATTCGAATTTGAGATATTTTGCATTTTTTTTTAGAATATTCGGCGAATATTCGCAAATTTGAATATTCACAATTTTTTTTACTTGAAAAATCTGCAAGGTAATGATTGTGTAATATGCAAATTTTCATAATTCGCATTTTCGGATTCGAGTTTTTTAATGCAAATTTTTCAACTTACAACTATTAGACAAAGAAGATTATAGCACTATATTAGCTAAATTGCTCTATATTATTTTTTTTTCGAATATTCGCTATATTGCTATAACTTAGTTTTTTTGAATATTAGTAATATTCTAAAACAAGAATATATAGCAATATAGCGAATATTCGAAAAAACGAATATAGAGCAATTTAGCTAATATAGTGCTATAATCTTCTTTGTCTAATAGTTGTAATTTTTTTCTCATCTGAAGCTCAGATTGGAAAAAAAATTACAACTATAAAAAAAAGGATATAGCACTATAACTGAGTTTTTTCAAATATTCGTAATATTCTAAAACAAGAATATATAGCAATATAGCGAATATTCAAAAAAACGAATATAGAGAAAAATTCGCAAACACTACTACTCCTAAAGTCAAGTATATTGCAGCCTTCTTATTGGCCAACAAGCTAGAAGCAGGGAGGGATCATGTGTACTGATAAAAAAATAAAAAAATCGAATAATAAAAAAAGGAAAAAAATTTGAATATTCGAAATTAAGAATATATATAACTATATTCGAAATATTCACAAATTTTCGAAGTACCTATATTTGCAATAAAAATTTGAAATTCGAATATTCGTGATCAACACTAATTAACATAAACCCATTTCTCTATAAAACTATCATTTTTATCAATTTTTACTTTGCAAACCACAGGTGAGATTTTGTTGATGATTTCATAAGGACCTTTTCACAACAGAAAAACGTCTTTTCTTTGACCCGGTCCCGAGCAAAATTGTGAAAATACACTTTATCACCAACCTCATACTCCTTCTTAGTGGTTTTCAGATCATAAAAGGTTTTGTTACTTACAGCTGCCTTCTTGAGATTATTTTGCATGAAAGCAAATGCCTTTTGAAGATGCTGACGAAGGTTCTCCACATACTGATGTGTCGTGGCTGCATTGATCAGATTATGATCCGATGTGCGATACAATAGATGTTGTGGAAGTACCATTCTCCTACCTGTCATGAGCTCAAAGGGTGACATCTTGGTAGCAGGACTTGGAGTGGCTCTAATAGCCATGAGCACTAACGGCAACTTCATGTCACAATCTTTACCTGATTCCATAACAAACTTCTTAAAGGGAACCTGTCACCTTGGAGAAGCGTGAAAGATAATACGTTTTCAGAAATTTTAGTGCATCTGCCTTCAGGAAGAAAGACATGATCAGAAACACGCTGATGGCTACACGCAGGTACTGCTGGTGGCTTGGGATGGTTGTGTGAGATGGCAGGTTCCCTTTAAGGATGTTGACAATGGACTGGTTATAGCGCTCAACGGATCCACTAGATAGTGGACGATAAGCAAGATCTAATTTTCATTTTACACCTAAGATCTTCCACATTTTAGACATTACCTTAGTTACAAAGTGCGATCCACGGTCTTAATCGATCCTTAGTAGTAACCCAAATCTAGAAAATACACGGTTAATAAGTAAAGCGGCACATGTTTCAGTTGTGTTATTACTAGCCGGTAAACACTCTACCCACAACACAAGTAACTGTTAACATGTATTAGTTTGACCTGGATGACCTTGTGACAGGACCTATAAAGTTAATTTGGATATCAGACCATGGCAATGAGAAACCTTTACAATTTGTTTAGTGTCCCAACTTTTTTGGAATCCGGTTTGTACGTTGACAGGTGAATTCCCAAATGTTTCCGTAGGTTACAGTATTGGTGCAAAAAGTAGCCAAGTGGCGGAATTAGCCACTGTATACAAAACAGTTCAAATTACTTTAGAGCACATTTCTGCATTGATGGTGCCTTTCCAGACATGCAAGCTGCCCATGCCACACTCATGCAACCCCATACCATCAGAGATGCAGGCTTCTGAACTGAGCGTTGATAACAACTTGGGTTGTCCTTGTCCTCTTTGGTCCGGAGGACATGGCGTCCCAGATTTCCAAAAAGAACTTCGAATCATGACTCATCTGACCACAGAACAGTCTTCCATTTTGCCACACTCCATTTTAAATGATCCCTGGCCCAGTGAAAACGCCTGAGCTTGTGGATCTTGCTTAGAAATTGCTTCTTCTTTGCACTGTAGAGTTTTAGCTGGCAACGGCGGATGGCACGGTGGATTGTGTTCACTGACAATGGTTTCTGGAAGTATTCCTGAGCCCATTCTGTGATTTCCGTCATAGTCACAGATTCCAATTATGTACGGAACAGTTTTGTTGAGTATATGCCTACTTGGAAATGAAATAACATGCTATGGTCTAATAATAAACCTGTGAAACATGCCAAATTATTTTGTGCCATAGATGAGTTAGTCCAAGGCAATGGTTTGACCCATTTATTGGAAGAAGACTGAAGGTCATTCTGAAACCCAAAACATGGACAAGGAAGGTAATGATCTAGCTGATAAGCTTGCCAAACAAGGAGCCATAAATAGTGATCATGTAAACATAGATCATTTACTAGAGATGATACCCATTGAAGCTGTCACTAGATGCCAAGCTAGGGAACAGTCTGGGAAGAATGTGGCTCAATGGAGTGAATAATCTACAAGCGAGGATCTAATTAAGAGCCAAAAGGAAGATCCTATACTTGGAATATTTTATAAACACATACCCATTTTTAAATGTAATCTGTATAGAGGCTTTTCTTAATATTGATTCCATTTCAGCTCAATATATCTGACAAATCCCCCCCCCCCCCTTTTTCCCATGTTAGTCAAGTAACTTAGACACAACTGGGAAAAAGGTCAAAAGAAATATCATCTCCATCAAAATATATTTTTAATGTGAAGGAAGTCTCTCTCTTTCTATCCATATGGATAAGTGAACGGTATTGTCTTTCCCAGAACTCCGTCCATCAATCTTTCCATATTAGTCTTTTACTTGTATTAAATATGTTAGAAAGTTACATCATCACATGGATCCTGTGTCCAATGGCCTTGGCATGCAGGTTATAGCGGAACTCGGCATAATTCATGCCATTATTGTCATGAGCTCTGTTCACATGCGCAATATACCATTCTTGCACCTCTCCAACTGGAATTGGGATATATTGTAGTTCCATTCAATGGATATCCTTGGACCCAATCTTCACAAAGATTTTCTAAGATAAAATCTTCTTCTCCATTAATGAAATCCTGGAGCATCTTGTGACAGGATTCCTGATGAAAGACCCAGTTCGATGATAGGTTCAGTCCTAAACTGGGCACCAAGAATCAACACTATCCATACGATGGATATCTACTATATCTTTGCTTGTCATCATCGTTTTGGCGAATCACCGTCTTGGTTCACTATCACTCTTTTCTATGAAAGAAATTGAGATTATGACTACATGCTTTCATCATTTGCTATTTACAGTTTTTTGGCTGTGCCATGTAGGATATTTTGCAAAGAAACACTAATTTTGAAAATCTTTAAGCTGAGAGAAAAATCATCATGTCAAATCCTTGTCACATCCTCTTAAGATACTTTTTATGTGTCTTCTTCGACTTCACTTTCGACTATTCTCAATTGAGACCTAGGATGACAGACATGCAACTGATTAACATTAGTGATGAGTGGCAGGGGTCATATTCGAATTTGAGATATTTTGCATTTTTTTTTAGAATATTCGGCGAATATTCGCAAATTTGAATATTCACAATTTTTTTTACTTGAAAAATCTGCAAGGTAATGATTGTGTAATATGCAAATTTTCATAATTCGCATTTTCGGATTCGAGTTTTTTAATGCAAATTTTTCAACTTACAACTATTAGACAAAGAAGATTATAGCACTATATTAGCTAAATTGCTCTATATTATTTTTTTTTCGAATATTCGCTATATTGCTATAACTTAGTTTTTTTGAATATTAGTAATATTCTAAAACAAGAATATATAGCAATATAGCGAATATTCGAAAAAACGAATATAGAGCAATTTAGCTAATATAGTGCTATAATCTTCTTTGTCTAATAGTTGTAATTTTTTTCTCATCTGAAGCTCAGATTGGAAAAAAAATTACAACTATAAAAAAAAGGATATAGCACTATAACTGAGTTTTTTTCAAATATTCGTAATATTCTAAAACAAGAATATATAGCAATATAGCGAATATTCAAAAAAACGAATATAGAGAAAAATTCGCAAACACTACTACTCCTAAAGTCAAGTATATTGCAGCCTTCTTATTGGCCAACAAGCTAGAAGCAGGGAGGGATCATGTGTACTGATAAAAAAATAAAAAAATCGAATAATAAAAAAAGGAAAAAAATTTGAATATTCGAAATTAAGAATATATATAACTATATTCGAAATATTCACAAATTTTCGAAGTACCTATATTTGCAATAAAAATTTGAAATTCGAATATTCGTGATCAACACTAATTAACATAAACCCATTTCTCTATAAAACTATCATTTTTATCAATTTTTACTTTGCAAACCACAGGTGAGATTTTGTTGATGATTTCATAAGGACCTTTTCACAACAGAAAAACGTCTTTTCTTTGACCCGGTCCCGAGCAAAATTGTGAAAATACACTTTATCACCAACCTCATACTCCTTCTTAGTGGTTTTCAGATCATAAAAGGTTTTGTTACTTACAGCTGCCTTCTTGAGATTATTTTGCATGAAAGCAAATGCCTTTTGAAGATGCTGACGAAGGTTCTCCACATACTGATGTGTCGTGGCTGCATTGATCAGATTATGATCCGATGTGCGATACAATAGATGTTGTGGAAGTACCATTCTCCTACCTGTCATGAGCTCAAAGGGTGACATCTTGGTAGCAGGACTTGGAGTGGCTCTAATAGCCATGAGCACTAACGGCAACTTCATGTCACAATCTTTACCTGATTCCATAACAAACTTCTTAAAGGGAACCTGTCACCTTGGAGAAGCGTGAAAGATAATACGTTTTCAGAAATTTTAGTGCATCTGCCTTCAGGAAGAAAGACATGATCAGAAACACGCTGATGGCTACACGCAGGTACTGCTGGTGGCTTGGGATGGTTGTGTGAGATGGCAGGTTCCCTTTAAGGATGTTGACAATGGACTGGTTATAGCGCTCAACGGATCCACTAGATAGTGGACGATAAGCAAGATCTAATTTTCATTTTACACCTAAGATCTTCCACATTTTAGACATTACCTTAGTTACAAAGTGCGATCCACGGTCTTAATCGATCCTTAGTAGTAACCCAAATCTAGAAAATACACGGTTAATAAGTAAAGCGGCACATGTTTCAGTTGTGTTATTACTAGCCGGTAAACACTCTACCCACAACACAAGTAACTGTTAACATGTATTAGTTTGACCTGGATGACCTTGTGACAGGACCTATAAAGTTAATTTGGATATCAGACCATGGCAATGAGAAACCTTTACAATTTGTTTAGTGTCCCAACTTTTTTGGAATCCGGTTTGTACGTTGACAGGTGAATTCCCAAATGTTTCCGTAGGTTACAGTATTGGTGCAAAAAGTAGCCAAGTGGCGGAATTAGCCACTGTATACAAAACAGTTCAAATTACTTTAGAGCACATTTCTGCATTGATGGTGCCTTTCCAGACATGCAAGCTGCCCATGCCACACTCATGCAACCCCATACCTATCAGAGATGCAGGCTTCTGAACTGAGCGTTGATAACAACTTGGGTTGTCCTTGTCCTCTTTGGTCCGGAGGACATGGCGTCCCAGATTTCCAAAAAGAACTTCGAATCATGACTCATCTGACCACAGAACAGTCTTCCATTTTGCCACACTCCATTTTAAATGATCCCTGGCCCAGTGAAAACGCCTGAGCTTGTGGATCTTGCTTAGAAATTGCTTCTTCTTTGCACTGTAGAGTTTTAGCTGGCAACGGCGGATGGCACGGTGGATTGTGTTCACTGACAATGGTTTCTGGAAGTATTCCTGAGCCCATTCTGTGATTTCCGTCATAGTCACAGATTCCAATTATGTACGGAACAGTTTTGTTGAGTATATGCCTACTTGGAAATGAAATAACATGCTATGGTCTAATAATAAACCTGTGAAACATGCCAAATTATTTTGTGCCATAGATGAGTTAGTCCAAGGCAATGGTTTGACCCATTTATTGGAAGAAGACTGAAGGTCATTCTGAAACCCAAAACATGGACAAGGAAGGTAATGATCTAGCTGATAAGCTTGCCAAACAAGGAGCCATAAATAGTGATCATGTAAACATAGATCATTTACTAGAGATGATACCCATTGAAGCTGTCACTAGATGCCAAGCTAGGGAACAGTCTGGGAAGAATGTGGCTCAATGGAGTGAATAATCTACAAGCGAGGATCTAATTAAGAGCCAAAAGGAAGATCCTATACTTGGAATATTTTATAAACACATTGAATATCCTAGTACCAATCCCATATTGGAGGATGATTATGCCCAAAGAAAAGACCTCCGATTACTAGTGAAATCTAAATCTCAATTTAGTATTTGAGATGGTTTATTGATAAGGACCTCAAAGAATGGTATTCAAAAATGGGTAGTTCCCACTACATTTAGAGGCCTAATGTTGCAACATACTCATGATGCGCCTACAGCTGGTTACCGTGGGGAGAAAATTAACTATGAATCATTATGTGATTAGGCTTATTGGCCTCATATGATGAAAGATGTCCAAATTTACTGTCAAGGTTGTCTGGTATGTGCTCAGTTCCAACCTCAAGGTCCCACACATTGTGCCCCACTTCAGAAAACCCCATTGCCCAACGAATCCACTTCAAAGTACTAACAAACACATACAAGGCCGTCCATAACCTGTCCCCTCCATACATCTCTGAGCTACTTTCCCGATACATCCCCACACGCACTCTCCGATCCTCACAAGACCTCCTTCTCTCCTCTCCTCTTATTGCCTCTTCCCACAACCGACTCCAAGATTTCTCCCGTGCATCCCACATACTCTGGAACTCGCTACCCCAACATATCAGACTCTCACCTACAGTGGAATCCTTCAAAAGAAACCTGAAAACCCACCTCTTCAGACAAGCCTACAACCAATGACCCTGCTGCCTCTATACCGCCATGACCAACTCAACCCGCACCTACTGTGTCCTTCTCCCATACCATGTAGATTGTAAGCCCTCACGGGCAGGGCCCTCTCTCCTTCTGTACCAGTTTGTAACTCATCTTGTTTATGATTAGTACAATTGTCTGTGTTATGTATGTGCACCGCTTATCATATGTACAGCGCTATGGAATGAATGGCGCTTAAATAAATAATAATAATAATAATCCCTGGGCTTCCACAATTTCCACAGGGTTCCAATTGTAGCCAGTGATTTCATGGTGCTGAATCTCAAAGTATTTTTGTTCCTTCTGTGCATAAATGTGATTAATGCTTCCCAGAGCCGAGACAGGGTGTGGAGCAGGTAGAAGGTGAGGCAGCCATCTTGGGCACGCTCAAATTTCAGATATGTGCCCAATCTATCCATGATATAGATGAGAGTCAGCATACCTTACATTGGCAGCCTTGTGCACTATGAAATATTCCAAAACAGCTCTCATCTGACTAAGAACCAGTAAACCTCAACGTTATTTTGCGTTTGTTGGATGGCTTGGGTGGACCTGCACACCTAGATCAATATCATTAGGGCGACAAAAAGTTTTAGGATTGTCCTAGCATAATATTCAATAACCTTTCTATACAGTTTTGTCATGTAAAAACTAATTTGCCTAAACATGGGCTTATGAGAAAGACATGTAAATGAGCAGAATCTGCCTTGTTTTTCAGCTGTCATAAGACTATGAAAACCAATAGATGGCGCTATGCAGTTATAAACCCTCTATTGGTTTTTCAGTCTTATGACAAGTATAATATTCTTGTTAGAAGACCATGAAACCAATAGAGGGCACTGTTCATAACTCAATAGTGCCCATCTACTGGTTTTCATAGTCTTATGACAGCTGAAAAACAAGGCAGATTCTGCATATTTGCATATTCTCCATATTTGCATTTCCCTTCAGCCCATGTTTATGCAAATGAGTTTTTACATGACAAAACTGCATAGAAATGTTATTGAATATTATGTTAGGACAATCAGAAAGCTTTTTGTCACCCTAATGATATTGATCTAGGTGTGCAGGTCCACCCAAGCCATCCAAATAACTTTGAGGTTTACTGGTTCTCAGTCAGATGAGAGCTGGTTTGGAATATGTCATAGTGCACAAGGCTGCTATCTGTCTCATGGATGGATGGATGGATGGATGGATGGCTTGTGCATACCTGGCTTTTGGCATATAACCTTTGTGTGGTTGTCTATTGTATGTTGTACATAATAGGAGTCTAAGGTGCATCCAGCTGTCCTCTTAATACTGTTGCCAAACCATTTTGATGCGGTTTCCATCAATTTCTAACCCCGAGCAGGGGGTGCCTGGTTGTCTCCCATTGACTTCCATTGCATTAAATTGTATTTGAGCACCAAAATAGCGCTGCTCGAGCCGAACAGGTATTTGGCCGAGCATGCTTGCTCATCAATACATTTTAGTAGTCAGCCTCTATTGGAGGTAAGCAACTGATGCATTGGTATTTTTCACAATATTTGTGCTGGAATCTGTGGTGGAGCCTGGATGTGAACTCAGCCTAATTATTATATCAACTGGATTCTGTAAAAAAAACTAGCAATTTCTGCAGTTCTTATTTAAACTCTCTTCACACTCTGATGTGTTATATATGACAATTTCTCCCGAGATGTGTTTGCTTCTCTCCATCTTCAGTCTCTCACTATCTTACAGGCTTGACCTGCATACCCCAAAGCAAAATTAAAGCCAATAAAAACATTATGGACATGAGAATTTATGGCGGGACCATGGAAAGCTGCAGTGTCTGAAAGAAAGCCAGCAGAGATTTATTCAACATTATTAAGTGTTTGTGCCTTGTGCAAGATAAGCAACAAAGAGGGATTTATCAAAGGCTGACACCAGCTCTTCAGAGAGGAAAAACAGATGGCAGGATTTATCATATCACAGCCCATGCACATGCGTGGAATGGAACACAAGTACATTGTAAGAGATACAGGTTCTGGACTAACTACAGATTGCAGCATATAAAATGGATTAGGTAACTGTTTAAAAATAAACTGGAAGCTTTTATATGAGGATAGTCTTGAAAGATGATAATGGAATGCATGCATGTCAGGTGGACCAGCTTACCAAGAAGGATGGACTTTTGATGTTCTTCAAACCGTGTTCTTTTCAGGTTCCACAAATATAAACATATGCCGTAAAATTAAATGTGTTTTGCGTGTAAGATAAGCCTAACCAAACTATAAAATGTTATACATCACAAATACCTGATAAGTTTGGGTCCACCTCTCACCAAGAAGCACACAACACTTTCCATGACAACTATAAACTACAAAGGCACAGTCACCTCTCCACTGAACTCACCTTATAGATGAGTATACCCAGAGGTGGTATTATGTAGCTAAAGACTTTAAGATAAATGCAGAGTTCCTTATGAACAGGCTCGGACTGGCCCACGGGGGGATAGTTGAATCAACCGGGGGACCCCAGAGGAAAGTAAGCCCCTAATCCCGAACATCTGCACAAGTTGCACATAGCACAGTAGACTGACATCTAGATAGGCTGTCTGAGATGCTATACAGTACATTGCCTATGTTCATATAAAAACTGGGTGGTGTGGGCAGGTAGTATATGCATGCACTGTAGTTATACAGTGGGCTTCTATAATGAAATTTACTGGTGGGTTCTAGGCACCCCAGTCCGACACTGCATATGAAGCTTAGGGGTTACAGTGGCCCTTAACAAAAACAGTTCACAAAAAGTTCACAATGGATGATAACTTGCAAAACCTGGTGCCCTACTTATTCTTTTTTTGGACATGGTTCCCTCAATTACCAGTCCTCTCTTAATTTCTAGTACTTGGCCAACAGCTTCTCCTAATATTCTATACATATTGTCCTTTGGTACTCACTGCTTCACCCATGAGCAGGGAGGATTGTCTCAGGCTATCAAAACACAGTACACCGAGAAGACTGAGAAGCTGGAGACCATTTTACTGAAATAAAGCAAAGACTGATGTCAGAAAGATTTAAAAAGGGTCTTGGGTTTTAACTATACATTTGTTGTGAAAGTTTTATTGTGAATCAGAGGGACCCTTTAAATGAAGCCTGCTACCATGAAAATGCAGTTTAATCTAGAGGCAGCAGATTGATATACCATATAGGAGCATGCAGATAAAGCAAACACAGGGATGTCAATCATAGATAGCACTGCCTACATGACCCCTAATAAAAAGCTGAATTTTGGGTTAGTGCTTTCAAGGACATACAAGTTTGTGGCATACAAACATGGCAACTTTAACGACCTCAGCTCCCCTAGCTTAAACCCCCTTAATGACCAGACCACTTTTTACAATTCTGCACTACACTACTTTCACGGTTTATTGCTCGGTCATACAACTTACCACCCAAATTATTTGTACCTCCTTTTCTTCTCACTAATAGAGCTTTCATTTGGTGGTATATCATTGCTGCTGACATTTTTACTTTTTTGTTATTAATCGAAATTTACAGATTTGTTTGCAAAAAAATGACATTTTTCACTTTCAGTTGTAATATTTTTCAAATAAATCTACATCTCCATATACATTTTTTTCTAAATTTATTGTTCTACATGTCTTTAAAAAAAAAAAATGCAATAAGTGTATATTTATTGGTTTGCGGAAAAGTTATAGCGTTTACAACTATGGTACAAAAATGTGATTTTCCGCATTTTGAAGCAGCTCTGACTTTCTGAGCACCTGTCATGTTTCCTGAGGTTCTACAATGCCCAGACAGTAGAAACACCCCATTTCGGAAAGTAGACACCCTAAGGTATACGCTGATGGGAATAGCGAGTTCATAGAAGTTTTTATTTTTTGTCACAAGTTAGCGGAAAATGATTATTTTTAATTTTTCTTACAAGGTCTCATATTCCACTAACTTGTGACAAAAAATAAAAACTTCCATGAACTCACTATGCCCATCACAAAATACCTTGGGGTGTCTTCTTTCTAAAATGGGGTCACTTGTGGGGTATTTATACTGCCCTGGCATTTTATGGGCCCTAATGCGTGAGAAGTAGTTTGAAATCCTCATTTTAGAGAGATATTTCTCTAACCCAGCCTGGGTATATGTAAAAATACACCCCAAAACACATTGCCCTACTTCTTATGAGTACGGCGATACCACATGTGTGACACTTTTTTGCAGCCTAGGTGGGCAAAGGTGCCAAAATTCTAAAGAGCACATTTAGGATTTCACAGGGCATTTTTTTACAAATTTGGATTTCAAACTACATCTCACGCATTAGGGCCCCTAAAATGCCAGGGCAGTATAAATACCCAACAAGTGACCCCATTTTGGAAAGAAGACACCCCAAGGTATTTTGTGAGGGGCATGGCGAGTTTATGTACATTTTTATTTTTTAGTTAGTGGAATATGAGAAAAATAATAATAATTTTCCTCTAACTCGTGCCCCCCAAAAAATTCTAGGAACTTGCCATGCTCCTCACGGAATACCTTGGGGTGTCTTCTTTCCAAAAATGGGGTCACTTGTGGGGTATTTATACTGCCCTGGCATTTTAGGGGCCCTAAGGCATGAGAAGTAGTTTGAAATCCAAATGTGTAGAAAATGCCCTGTGAAATCCTAAAGGTGCTCTTTAGAATTTGAGCCCCTTTGCCCACCTAGGCTGCAAAAAAGTGTCACACATGTGGTATTGCCGTACTCGGGAGAAGTTGGACAATGTGTTTTAGGGGGTCTTTTTACATATACCCATGCTGAGTGAGAGAAATATCTCTCTAAAAGTCAACATTTCCCATTTTTTATGCAAAGTTGTCATTTTAGAGAGATATTTCTCTCACCCAGCATGGGTATATGTAAAAATACACCCAAAACACATTGCCCTACTTCTTATGAATATGGCGATACCACATGTGTGACACTTTTTTGCAGCCTAGGCGGGCAAAGGTGCCCAAATTCTAAAGAGCACCTTTAGGATTTCACAGGGCATTTTTTACAAATTTGGATTTCAAACTACTTCTCACACATTAGGGCCCCTAAAATGCGAGGGCAGTATAAATACCCAACAAGTGACCCCATTTTGGAAAGAAGTAACCCCAAGGTATTTCGTGAGGGGCATGGCGAATTTATGTAAAATTTTATTTTTTGTCACAAGTTAGTGGAATATGAGAAAAATAATAATAATTTTCTGCTAACTTGTGCCCAAAAAAAAATTCGAGGAACTTGCCATGCCCCTTACAGAATACCTTGGGGTGTCTTCTTTCCAAAATGGGGTCACTTGTGGGGTATTTATACTGCCCTGGCATTTTAGGGGCCCTAATGCGTGAGAAGTAGTTTGAAATCCAAATTTGTAAAAAAAATGCCCTGTGAAATCCTAAATGTGCTCTAAAGAGTTTTAGAATTTTGGCACCTTTGCCCACCTAGGCTGCAAAAAAGTGTCACACATGTGGTATCGCCATACTCATAAGAAGTAGGGCAATGTGTTTTGGGGTGTCTTTTTACATATACCCATGCTGGGTGAGAGAAATATCTCTCTAAAAGTCAACTTTTCCCATTTTTTATGCGAAGTTGTCATTTTAGAGAGATATTTCTCTCACCCAGCAAGGGTATATGTAAAAAGACACCCCAAAACACATTGTCGAACTTCTCCTGAGTACGGGATACCACATGTGTGACACTTTTTTGCAGCCTAGGTGGGCAAAGGGGCTCAAATTCTAAAGAGCACCTTTAGGATTTCACAGGGCATTTTTTACACATTTGGATTTCAAACTACTTCTCACACATTAGGGCCCCTAAAAGGCCAGGGCAGTATAAATACCCCACAAGTGACCCCATTTTGGAAAGAAGACACCCCAAGGTATTCCGTAAGGGGCATGGCAAGTTCCTAGAATTTTTTTTTTTTTTTGGCACAAGTTAGCAGAAATTTTTTATTATTTTTCTTATATTCCACTAACTTGTGACAAAAAATAAAATTTTACATAAACTCGCCATGCCCCTCACAAAATTCCTTGGGGTGTCTTCTTTCCAAAATGGGGTCACTTGTTGGGTATTTATACTGCCCTGGCATTTTAGGGGCCCTAATGTAAAAAATGCCCTGTGAAATCCTAAATGTGCTCTTCTGAATTTGGGCACCTTTGCCCACCTAGGCTGCAAAAAAGTGTCACACATGTGGTATCGCCGTACTCATAAGAAGTAGGGCAATGTGTTTTGGGGTGTATTGTTACATATACCCATGCTGGGTGAGAGAAATATCTCTCTAAAATGACAAGAGGAGAAATCTCGACTTGCAGCGCCGCATACACCGACTTTTGTGTAATCTGACAGCAGCGGAATGCTTCTGTCAGAATGCACATCAGTGCTGCAGCTAGTTCATCGGTTGGTCCACCTAGAAGAAAAAAAAAACATTAAACTTTATATAACATTTGAACAGAACATTAACTTTTATAAACTTTATTGAACTTTTGGAACAGAACATTAACTTTTTTGCTTACCGGTGATTTTTTATATTTTTTTTATTTTTTTACCTTTATAGGACAAACCTCTCCTTCCCCATGGGACAATGTGCAAAGCGCAAATCGCCCAGAGATGTGGCAAAGTACATTATGCATTTTGTCCCAGGTGAAAGGAGAGGTTTGCAGCAGCTGTGAGTGAAAGGGCCCTAAGAGCCCTGTGTGCCAGTCCTGTGTGACGCAATCCCTATGCTAAGTGTACCTGTGTGTGGTACTTCCGGAAACACTCCCCTAAGCATAGGGCAGGGTGGTCAGGGCAGTCAGGACAGAAATAACGGGTGTCACGCCTTATTCCACTCCTGCTATAGACACAAATTTTTTTTAGGGGTGGCGGTTGGTTTGAGGTACCAGCAACGTAATGTCGCTCGTGTAGATGGCTCACTACACTGGTGGTTGGGGCCACGGAACCTCCTGGATACAGGAGGTTCTCGATGATCTCTTCCTGAAATTTGAGGGAGGATCTTGTTCTACAAGCCTTACTGTAGAGAACAAAATTATTATACAGTGCCAATTGAATTAAGTATACAGACACCTTTTTATACTAGCGTCTAGTTCTGCGGGAAAGTAAATAGGGAGCCAACATCTGGTCATTGAAGTCCACCCCTCCCATGAGCAAATTATAGTTGTGGACCGAGAGGGGCTTTTCAATGACACTGGTTGCTCGTTCAATTTCGATTGTCGTGTCTATGTGAATAGAGGAGAGCATGTAAACGTCATGCTTGTCTCTCCATTTCACCGCGAGCAGTTCTTTGTTACACAAGGCAGCCCTCTCCCCCTTGCAAGACGGGTGGTAATGAGCCATTGGGGGAAGCCCTGGCGACTAGGTTGCGCAGTGCCACAGCAGCCAATCTGTTCTAAAAACAAATGCCTGAAGAGGGGCACACACTTGTGTAAAAATTGACCACATGAAAATGGTACCCCTTGCCAAATAAGGGTGACACCAAGTCCCAGACTGTCTTCCCATTGCTCCCCAGGTAGTCAGGGCAACCGACCAGCTCCAGAATCGGATCTTTACCCTCATAGACACGAAATTTGTGCGTATAGCCTGTAGGCCTTTCACAGAACTTATACAATTTGACCCCATACCGGGCGCGCTTGCTTGGGTTGTATTGTTTGTAGCCAAGGCACCCGGTAAAATGTATAAGGGACTCGTCTATGCAGATGTTTTGCTCAGGGGTATACAAAGAGGTGCTGTTGTCACTAAAGTGCAGGAAATGCAGGATGGTCTCAAATCGTGTCCTGGACATGGCAGCAGAGAACATGGGCATGTGATGAATTGGATTCATGGACCAATATGACCGCAATTCATGCTTTTTTGTTAGGCCCATGTTGAGGAGAAGGCCCAGAAAAGTTTTACATTCGGAAACTTGGACGGGTTTTCACCGGAAAAACTGGGCATAAAAGCTTCCTGGGTTGGCGGCTATAAATTGAGTGGCATACCTGTTTGTTTCTGCCACGACTAAGTCCAAGAGCTCCGCAGTCATGAACAGCTCAAAAAACCCCAGTGCCGATCCGATCTGAGCTGTCTCAACCAGAACTCCAGGCTGGGCGGTGAAAGGGGGAACTACTGGTGCGGCTGAAGTTGGGGGCAGCCAATCAGGGTTTGCCAGCACCTCAGGGACTCTAGGGGCTCTACGGGCCTGTCTGTGCGGTGGCTGCGATGGGGTAACTACTGCACGTGCCACCGTGCCAGCTTCAACTGCCCTTCTGGTGCTCGTCACTTCACCATGTTGTACGGCAGTGCTGGTACTAGGACCAGGATGGGCTGCGCTGCTGGTGTATGCCTCACCACGTAATCCGACAGCGCCAGCCCCACGCTGCTGCCCTTGAAGCAGATCCTGCGCAACCTGTGGTCTGGCAACACTGGGCCGGGTACGCCTGGTGGTATCAGGGACCTCAACCTCATTGTCCGAACTTTGGGTCAGACTGCCACTGCTTTCTACAGGTTCATATTCTGACCTCATCCGACTGGGTGAGAAGCCTGTAGGCCTCTTCAGAAGAATACCCCTTACTTGCCATTTGGTCAACTATTTTTATGGGGTATTTCCCGAGACTACCCAAGAAAAAAAGCAAGCCTGTCTTACAAATGGGAGGCTAGTGAAGTACCGGAAGCCGCTGCGATTGATAAAAAATATCAAAACTGATTATTTTTTTATCGCCGCAGCGCTTGTGTAGTGATTGCGTAGTGATGAAAAAAAAAATGTCACTGCGGCGGGGTGGGCGTGGGTGAACTCACGTGTGGGCGACCGATCAGGCCTGATCGGGCAAACATTGCGTTTTGGGTGGAGGGCGAACTAAAATGACACTAATACTATTATAGATCTGACTGTGATCAGTTTTGATCACTTACAGATGCTATAAAAGTACCAATGCTGATTAGCGATACGCTAATCAGCGAATCATTGACTGCGGTGCGGTGGGCTGGGCGCTAACTGACGCTAACTACCTAACAAAGGGGCCTAAACTATCCTAAAACCTAACCGTCAATACTAGTGGGAAAAAAAAGTGACAGTTTACACTGATCACTTTTTTCCCTTTTACTAGTGATTGACAGGGGTGATCAAGGAGTGATCAAGGGGTTAATTAGGGTGATGGGGGTGATCTGGGGGCTAAGTGTAGTGTTTGGTGTACTCACAGTGATGTATGCTCCTCTGCTGGGACCAACCGACAAAAAGGAGCAAAGAAGCCATTTAACACCTTATATTTACGTATGATGTCACTACAGAGGTAGTGACATCATACGTATGTAAATTACACCCAATTTATAAAAACTCATCCCCAATAAATGCATGTTCAAAAAGACAATACGGTGAAATAACATGATCCACTATATGTGTCATTACAAATTCAAAACATATCTGTGTTATAATGCCAATATAGTGCAAAAAGATAAAAACATTAATTATGCAAATCCCATCCAGGGCGAGGAGAAGACAGTCGCTCACCAATCAGCAGCAAGTGAAAGATTCAGAAATATATCTATCAGACACACTTTATCTGTAGTGCTTGTGTTCTTCCGCAGAGCTGAACCAGAACTGACATCATTTCCGGAATCAAATCAAGGACTAGAACTCAAGGATAGAATGCAATATGCACACATGATCGCAGATCGTAGTCACATGAACCGCCCGATATTTGGAGGCAACTCTTAGGTATTCAATACATGCAAAGACTCATTATAGTCACTATAACGGGAATCTTGGAAACTGGCAACTATTCCACTTCACAAAATAAAAAAGATATGTAAATTCTATATGGTTAAAGTAAAATAATAAAAGAAAATACAGGTGCATAAGGGGGTACAGGTTCATATTTGAAAAAGTGCAATCATCAAATGGATCCATCGGTTCGGCAAGTCAGAACATACTCAATACTGACTCCACTCACTGCTCAATACAATCCAGCTCTGTAACAATCTCTGAGGCTACCCAGAGAAGGCAGAGAGGTGGACATTGGCCCCATAATAGTATGCATAATGCACATTTTAATGTAAAGAAAGAACCACCCCTAAATGCCCCAGTAGAAAAAAGGCAAAACAATTCATTCTTTCATGTGCTTCCCACTTCCTGTGCTCCTGGAAAAACATTATAAAAAAATACAGTGTATATAAAAAGTCTACACACCTCTGTTAAAATGTCAGGTTTCTGTGATGTAAAAAAAAAAAAAAGAGACGAAGATAAATCATTTCAGAACTTTTTCCACCTTTAATGTGACCTATAAACTGTACCACTCAATTGAAAAATTTTAGGTAGAGGGAAGAAAAAATATAAAAATAAAATAATATGGTTGCATAAGTGTGCACACCCTTAAACTAATACTTTTTTGAAGCACCTTTTGATTTTATTACAGCACTCAGTCTTATGGGGTATGAGTCTATCAGCATGGCACATTTTGACTTGGCGAGATTTGCCCACTTTTATTTGCAAAAACACTCCAAATCTGTCAGATTGCGAGGGCATCTCCTGTGCACAGCCCTCTTCAGATCACCCCACAGATTTTCAATCGGATTTAGTTCTGGGCTCTGGCTGGGCCATTCCAAAACATTAATCTGCTTCTGGTGAAGCCATTCCTTTGTTGATTTGGATGTATGTTTTGGGTTGCTTTCTTGCAGAAGCCTGAAGGTTTTGTGCCAATATTGACTGGTATTTGGAACTGTTCATAATTCCCTCTAGCTTAACTAAGGCCCCAGTTCCAGCTGAAGAAAAACAGCCCCAAAACATGATGCTGCCACCACTATGCTTCACTGTGGGTATGGTGTTCTTTTGGTGATGTGAAGTGTTGTTTTTGCGCCAAACATATCTTTTGGAATTATGGCCAAAAAGTTTAACTTTGGTTTCATCAGACCATAACAGCTTTTCCCACATGTTTTTGGGAGACTTCAGATGTGTTTTTGCAAAATGTAGCCTGGCTTGGAAAAGGCTTTCGTCTTGCCACTCTACCCCATAGCCCAGACATATGAAGAATACGGGAGATTGTTGTCACATGTACCACACAGCCAGTACTTGCCAGATATTCCTGCAGCTCCTATAATGTTGCTGTAGGCCTCTTGGTAGCCTCCCAGACCAGTTTTCTTCTCGTCTTTTCATAAATTTTGGAGGGACGTCCAGTTCTTGGTAATGTCACTGTTGTGCCATATTTTCTCCACTTGATGATGACTATCTTCACTGTGTTCCATGGTATATCTAATGCCTTGGAAATTCTGTTGTACCCTTCTCCTGACTGATACCTTTTAATAATGAGATCCCTCTGATGTTTTGGAAGCTCTCTGTGGACCATGGCTTTTGCTGTGGGATGCGACTAAGAAAATTTCAAGACAGACCAACTTGAGCAGCTGAAATTTATTCGGGGTTAATCACAGGCACTTTAAATGATGGCAGGTGTATGCTGACTCCTATTTAACATGATTTTAGATGTGATTGCTTAATTCTGAACAGAACTACATCTCCAGTTATAAGCAACCACCAGTTATATGCAACCACATTATTTTCGTTTTTTTTTTTGCTTTCTTCCCCCCACCTAAAAGATTTCAGTTTGTTTTTCATTTGAGTGGTACAGTTTATAGGTCACATTAAAGGTGGAAAAAGTTCTGAAATGATTTATCTTTTTCAATTTTTTTCACATCACAGAAACCTGACATTTTAACAGGGGTGTGTAGACTTTTTATATCCACTGTACATAAAATAATAAAATACTCAAATATCTATATCACAATCCTACCAATGCTAGGAACAAGGTCCCAGAAGGTACAGGCAAGCCAACTATCTAAACATTTTCTATGTGAGTTTAAACTTGATGTTAAGTCCATTTGGTCTCAATGTATTTAGATCATAAATCCTCAGACTCACATGTCAATAAATACTTAATTTCAAAGAGTTTTCCTGTGTTCGGATGTGTAAACTTAGTACTCCTACAAATGAAGGAGCAATTAACGCATCCCAAACAGGGAAACAACCTCAATTTTTGAGGTTTAAGAAAAGTTTGTTTAATCTTGGATACATTCATGTCAGCTTTTACCAGACAGTCATGTAAATTGCAAATATGCCTATAGGACATAAGTGGGTTTAATGAAAAGGCATCTATATGACTAATGTTGAATGTGAATATTTGAAAAGCAAATTTTTATCGTGAATATTGGCACTTTGAGAATTTGCTAATATTTAGATTATAGTGCTCTATATTCATAATGATAAATAAATAAATATTTGTTTTTAACACAGTACACATCAGGTGATCATCTCTCCCTTCTTCTAGCTTGTGGGCCAATGAGAAGGCTTTGTCACAGCTTAGCAACATCCTTATTACCCAATAGAAAAGTTGCCTACCCCTTACTATATAAGAACCTCCGCAGCAGCCATTTTCTTAAGTTTACTGCAGTTATGAAAGAGACAGCAGTGTCATTGCTGTGCTCTGTGCTTTGTTCTATTACATTAGACTGTTAACCTATATATATAATTCAGATAGTTAGGGGGAGATAGTCAGTGTAGGTTACATTGATGTATAGTGTAGCTGATAGGTTCTGCTGTCCATACATACATGCTGCAGACATAGTGCTGTGATGTCACAAGTTGCACATATTGCGAAAAAATATGTGCATCATTAATTGCCGCAAATATATTGGGGCACTCTGCATATAAATATCTGCATATAAAGCTATTCTAATGTTCTGCCGTGCCAACCATTTTCTCCAGTCTCAGGAAACTTATACCAGCTTGAAAAATGTAGCAACAGTGATCCACGCCGGTATTTCGTGCACATTACGCAAATAATACATTGCCGATTTTCGCAATCAAGAAAATAATCTCGAATTCGCGAATATATGCCGAATATTCTACAAAATATTTGGGAAATATCGCGAATTCGAATATTGCCCCTGCCACTCATTACTATATATGACCAAGACCTGCCCAAACAACATGTCAATGTTAAAGGGGTTCCGCAGTTTGTATAAACTGATGATCTATCCTCTAGATCAGGTATGCTCAACCTGCGGCCCTCCAACTGTTGTAAAACTACAACTCCCACAATGCCCTGCTGTAGACTGATATCTGTAGGCTGTTCAGGCATGCTGGGAGTTGTAGTTTTGAAACAGCTGGAGGGCCGCAGGTTGAGCATGCCTGCTCTAGATAGATCATCAGCATCTGATCGGCGGGGGTCCGACGCCCAGGACCCAAGCCGATCAGCTGTTTGAGAAGGCAGCAGCGCCGCTGCCTTCTCACTGTTTACCGCTGGCCCAGTAATATCATGACTAGTATCAACTGGCCTGGGAGGGGCTAAGCTCCATTCAAGTGAGCGGAGCTTAGCCCTGCCCAGGTCAGTTGATACTAGTCGTGACGTCACTGGGCCAGCGGTAAACAGTGAGAAGGCCGCGGCACTGCTATAGCGCAGCTGCCTTCTCAAACAGCTGATCGGCGGGGGTCCCGGTTGTCAGACCCCTGCTGGTCACATGCTGATGATCTATTCAGAGGATAGATCATCAGTTTAAACAAACTGCAGAACCCCTTCAATTGTGAATTTTTGAAACCTCACTACTAAACATTCATAATCCTCCTAACCTTCAACATCTGGCTTTATGGTAGGGAGGAATTTCAGCATATTCTTTGGATGTGAACTGCCAAATCAAAGTAGAGTATTTTTATCATAAAACATATGTGTATACCCTCATTGTTGGTAATCTGGGTATCCAAAAACTGCAGCTTGCCTACTGAATAGGAAAGTGTAAGTGTTATATGATCAGCAACCATGTTTAGGTATTCATGGAACTGTAATAGTTACACCTCAGAACCAGCCCATATAAGGACACATAGAACCAGTCCATGAAGTGGTGGGACAAATAGACAAGACTCTCCTCCTTCACATGCATAGACACCGCATTGGCATCCATGTCAGATCCACGCAATTGAAGATAAAAATCATTGTTAAATAAAAAATTATTGCATGTGAGATTCCAATTCAACAAAGAAAGAATAAATTCCCGTGCATGTAAACACAACTTACATGTTATTCAAAGCTCGGGTCACTGCCTGAATCCCTCTTGAGTGGTAAATAGAGATATATAAATTTACCAAATTGAACAAAGCTAGCACAGCACCAAGGGAATCACCATTTCTTGCAACTTCAGTAAAAAAATTAGAAGTATCCCTAATATAGGCTCTCGCAGCAGTAGCGTACTGTCACAGGATCCTATCCAGGAAAATAGAGACATAAGAAAATAAAGAACCCCCTGCTAAACACAATTGGTTGACAAGGGGGATCCACCAGAGATAGGTCATCATCAG
Organism: Bufo gargarizans; assembly: GCF_014858855.1. NCBI lineage: Eukaryota > Metazoa > Chordata > Amphibia > Anura > Bufonidae > Bufo > Bufo gargarizans. Next base: position 92,908,903 of record NC_058083.1, read on the forward strand.
TATTAAAATCTTGAAAAACCCCTTTAAATGATGATTTGAAATGTTATGTTTTAATTGTAGAATGTAGACTCATTTTAGTAAATCCACTGCATCTATATTACAATAAGTGTTCTCCTAAATCTATTATTTATAGTTTGTGGGGGACTTTTATCATTTGTGATTGTTTTGGTGTCAGGTTTAAGTCTACATCAAATATATGAAATGGTGCACCTTAATAATACAGTATATTTGGCACGAGTGAAATATGTTTTACACCTAGAAGTGTTAACCAGCTCCGGACCGCCGTACGCAGGATTGCATCCTGCCGGCGGCCCTGCTCTTCTGGGTGGACGCATATACGCGTCCTCCCGCGAGAGCCGAGATTTCCTGTGAACGCGCGCACACAGGTGGGCGCGCTCACAGGAACGGAAGGTAAGCGAGTGGATCTCCAGCCTGCCAGCGGCAATCGCTCGCTGGCAGGCTGGAGATGTGATTTTTTTAACCCCTAACAGGTATATTAGACGCTGTTTTGATAACAGCGTCTAATATACCTGCTACCTGGTCCTCTGGTGGTCCCTTTTGTTTGGATCGACCACCAGAGGACTCAGGCAGCTCACTAAAGTAGCACCAAACACCACTACACTACACCCCCCCCTGTCACTTATTAACCCTTTATGAACCACTGATCACTCCATATAGACTCCCTAATCACCCCCCTGTCATTGATCACCCCCCTGTAAGGCTCCATTCAGACGTCCGTATGATTGTTACGGATCCACGGATACATGGATCGGATCCGCAAAACGCATACGGACGTCTGAATGGAGCCTTACAGGGGGGTGATCAATGACAAGGGAGTGATCACCCATATAGACTTCCTGATCACCCCCCGTCATTGATCACCCCCCGGTCATTGATCACCCCTCTGTAAGGCTCCATTCAGATGTCCGTATGATTTTTACGGATCCATGGATACATGGATCGGATCCGCAAAACACATGCGGACGTCTGAATGGAGCCTTACAGGGGGGTGATCAATGACAGAGGGGTGATCACCCATATACACTCCCTGATCACCCCCTGTCATTGATCACCCCCCTGTAAGGCTCCATTCAGACGTCCGCATGATTTTTACGGATCCATGGATACATGCATCGGATCCGCAAAACACATGCGGACGTCGGAATGGAGCCTTAAAGGGGGGTGATCAATGACAGAGGGGTGATCACCCATATACACTCCCTGATCACCCCCTGTCATTGATCACCCCCTCTGTAAGGCTCCATTCAGACATTTTTTTGGCCCAACTTAGCGGAAATATATATATTTTTTTTTGTTTGTTTTTTATTACTAAGTCTCATATTCCACTAACTTGTGTCAAAAAATAAAATCTCACATGAACTCGCCATACCCCTCACGGAATCCAAATGCGTAAACATTTTTAGACATTTATATTCCAGACTTCTTCTCACGCTTTAGGGCCCCTAAAAAGCCAGGGCAGTATAAATACCCCACATGTGACCCCATTTCGGAAAGAAGACACCTCAAGGTATTCGCTGAGGGGCATATTGAGTCCATGAAAGATTGAAATTTTTGTCCTAAGTTAGCGGAAAGTGAGACTTTGTGAGAAAAAAAACAAAAAAAAAAATCTATTTCCGCTAACTTATGCAAAAATAAAATTCTAGGAACTTGCCAGGCCCCTCATTGAATACCTTGGGGTGTCTTCTTTCCAAAGTGGGGTCACATGTGGGGTATATATACTGCCCTGGCTTTTTAGGGGCCCTAAAGCGTGAGAAGTCTGGGATCCAAATGTCAAAAAATGCCCTCCTAAAAGGAATTTGGGTTGCTTTGCGCATCTAGGCTGCAAAAAAGTGTCACACATCTGGTATCGCCGTACTCAGGAGAAGTTGGGGAATGTGTTTTGGGGTGTCATTTTACATATACCCATGCTGGGTGAGATAAATATCTTGGTCAAATGCCAACTTTGTATAAAAAAAATGGGAAAAGTTGTCTTTTGACAAGATATTTCTCACCCAGCATGGTTATATGTAAAATGACACCCCAGAACACATTTCCCAACTTCTCCTGAGTACGGCGATACCAGATGTGTGACACTTTTTTGCAGCCAAGGTGGGCAAAGGGGCACAAATTCCAAAGTGCACCTTTCGGATTTCGCAGGCCATTTTTTACACATTTTGATTGCAAAGTACTTCTCACACATTTGGGCCCCTAAATTGCCAGGGCAGTATAACTACCCCACAAGTGACCCCATTTTGGAAAGAAGACACCCCAAGGTATTCCGTGAGGGGCATGGCGAGTTCCTAGAATTTTTTATTTTTTGTTGCAAGTTAGTGGAATATGAGACTTTGTAAGAAAAAAAAAAAACAAAACATAATTTTCCGCTAACTTGTGACAAAAAATTAAAAGTTCTATGAACTCACTATGCCCATCAGCGAATACCTTAGGGTGTCTACTTTCCGAAATGGGGTCATTTGTGGGGTTTTTCTACTGTCTGGGCATTGTAGAACCTCAGGAATCATGACAGGTGCTCAGAAAGTCAGAGCTGCTTCAAAAAGCGGAAATTTACATTTTTGTACCATAGTTTGTAAACGCTATAACTTTTACCCAAACCATTTTTTTTTTTGCCCAAACATTTTTTTTATCAAAGACATGTAGAACAATAAATTTAGCAGAAAATGTATATATGGATGTCGTTTTTTTTGCAAAATTTTACAGCTGAAAGTGAAAAATGACATTTTTTTGCAAAAAAATCGTTAAATTTTGATTAATAACAAAAAAAGTAAAAATGTCAGCAGCAATGAAATACCACCAAATGAAAGCTCTATTAGTGAGAAGAAAAGGAGGTAAAATTCATTTGGGTGGTAAGTTGCATGACCGAGCAATAAACGGTGAAAGTAGTGTAGTGCAGAAGTGTAAAAAGTGGCCTGGTCATTAAGGGGGTTTCAGCTAGCGGGGTTAAAGAACACCAGGAGGTTGCCTGCCGTTGTGACTTTCTCTGCAACTTTTGCAAAAGTCGCACATAGTAAATGAGCCATAATCCAGGTCTAATCTCTTTTTTTATCTTTTAAACATAGAAGTGGAGAGGAACAGGAAACGTTGCAAAAATTGACATAAAGTTTAAGAAAACAGTACAATCGCCATGACTTCTAACTTTTTGCCCCCCTATGCCTTAAAATGATGAAACATTTTTCACAGTTTTCTATAAACCAACAGTTTTTCTCTCTGCTTCAATATAAGACAGTCAGTCTATAAGTGTCAGAATTCTGAGAAAACCGCACTTATCATTATTTATTTCACAAGTCCCCTTATCTCTCCCTTGCTTTATCTTGCCGAGACTTCTGGCACAAGATTCTGGCTGCTCCGCACTCCAAGCTTAGCGCACATCCAGCTTTCCGCAGCATGTGTTACAGATATAATTGCATTAAGCTGGACTGTGGCCCAGCTTCTCCTCGTACTCATCCCCCGTTCTGCAGAAAGAGAGAGAGAGGGTGAAAGAACCAGCCTTGAAAGCCTGCAAATTACCGAGATGTAAATTAGCTGCTATGCAAATGTGAATAATATGCAAATAGGCCATGCATAAAAATGATTGCTCTAACGAGAAGTACACCCCGTTTATTCATTAGGATAATTTCTGTTATACATTGTTTCACAGTATTTTGCATTGTTCCTGGTAAGATGAATATTTAGCTTCATTATGCCAGACCTGATTTCCATTTTTGGGCTGTTTTGTGATGATACAAACAATTAGAGTTAAATGATAATGTTAAAAGGTGTGTGGAGCTTACAAAAGCTCCATTTCTTTCCTCTCACCCTTTTTACTGATTCTGTTGTATTTCCCAAAGCCTTCTCCTGTTGCTATAATTACTTAATAATTTATAAGGCGCCTAGCTACTGTGCAGGGTAAGGTGCAAGCCAGCCTTAAATATTAATACAGTAATGGATTGATGAGTAGAGATGTCCTTGCGGTTCGCCCGGCGGTTGTTTTGCGGCAAACTTTGCGCGTTTGGAATTCGCCGAACATGTAAACATGTGGAGAAATTTGCGCCCGCCATATTCTTTTACATTATGAAGAACTTTGACCCATGACACATCCATCAGGTGGTACAGGACAGCCAATTGAGATGTTTCAGCACATGGACATACCCCTACCTTATAAATAAACCTAATCTGGCCGCCATTTTACATTCAGTGTTTTGCCAGTGTAGGGAGAGGTTGCTGTGTGGAGCAGGGACAGGTTGTTAGGGACACCTAACGCTAGCTAATAGGGCCACAAAAGTCCTTGTAAGCACTAGTATAGGTGTACTATCTATATGTGTGATACACAGAGGGGTGCGATATACTTATAATATACTTTTATAATGAGTCAAAAACACATAGATCTATATAGTGATCACCTGGAAGTCAGGGACTTACTAGGGCCATTTTTATATAGGGTAAGGTTCCAGAAGGGGTCGATTTATCAGGGCGGGTGGTCTGTGGTTAGGCTATCAGGGCCAGAATAGCACCCCCTGTAGGGCAATATCAGGGACAGTTCATTGCCCACCCTGTCCTTCAATACCACATCATCATCTAGCCCAGGGATAGATGTTTTTTGCTTTCCCTCCGGGATTCATGGATGTGCACTGGAACCCCCCGGATTGTGGTAGGACTTATGGTTTCTGATTTGGTGCCGCCGAGCACCTGATTTAGTGCGCCGAGCACTTGTTATTGCCTACCACATCTATGCTTTTTGGTTAACTATAATAATTTAATTTATTTTCATTTTGAGGGATATCTTTTCCATTCACACGTCTGCAAAATGGGTCCACATCCGTTCTGCAATTTTGCGGAATGGGTGCAGACCCATTAATTTTCAATGGGGCTTGAATGTGCTGTCCGCATTCGCATTTGTGGATCCACATCCGCATTTGTGGATCTGCACTTCCGCATCTGTGTTTCCGCAAAAAAATAGAACATGTCCTATTCTTGTCCGCAATTGCAGACAAGATTAGGCATTTTCTATTATAGTGCCAGCGATGTGTGGTCCACAAATTGCGTAATGCACATTGCCGGTGTCCGTGTTTTGCAGATCCGCAAAACACTTACGGACATTTGATTGGACCCACATAGTAAAATTATTAAAGGTTATGTTTTATCTTTATGTATATTCTAATGGATTGCCTTCTGTGTACAATGTTATAATATACTTTCTATGTTAGAAAATATATTATAGTGCATTTGTATTGTGCGGCAGTTGTGTGCGGTTCTGCTGCGATACTGCAGGAATATAGAGGGACAAGCGTTATTGGAACAAATATATACCAGTCGTCCCACAAAAAAACTGATTGAAGGGGGGTGTTATATACAAATATACTTTCTTTATACTGCATTTGGGTACTGTATAGTGCATTTGCGCATACGCGAAAATTATATTGCTGATATTTTGCATTGAAAAAAAATAATAAATGGAGATCGCAAATTCGAATAATACATCTGGTATGTCACTGTCCATGTTGAGGGACCATTTGTGCACTTCTAGTAATTATTTCTTGGCTGCAAATATAAGCTGAAGGTTTTTCAGGTTCGCCTGCCATTTAAATGAATGGGACCCGAACCGTCCCGCCAGATTAAAAGGGATTAAACTATTTCACTTTTTGCTGTACTTGAAGAGAGTAACCCCACTTTAGTCTTCCTGCCATGTTGACACCCTTCAAGTTGCTCACAAGTGTTCATAGGATTAGTGGTTCTGTTTCACATTTTATGCCGAAAATACATTTTTAACTGTGTTACATTGTGTGAAATTATGCTTAAGGGTCTTTGAGCAACAACAATAGTGTTTTATTAAATTGCAGCTTTTAAAGTGCAACCCATGGCATGTAATTTAGGGGGCCATTTACTATGCTAAATATACATCTAAAGTAGGCGTATTTCAGTCCCTGCTCATGCCAGGTCTGAGATTGTGGGTGTGGCATGGGCGGGGAAGGGGACGGGTGGGCAGTCCTGTCTCATTCAGGATTACCTACGCCTGTTTTAGGCATAGAAAACGTTTTAAGTGTAAGACAGAAAGGAAGCTGTCTTACATTTAGAACTGGAACTGGCGCTGGAACCACCGACAGTTTAGGGCTTTATTAAGACTAGCGTCTAAAACGCTGGTCTTAATAAATGCACCCCTTAGTCTGCATTTAGTTCTTTTTTCATATTTGTATTGATTCCACATGAAAAGCAGAAATGATGCCCTCTAGAAGATTAGGCTAGATTTTATGACTGGCCAACTGCAGGAACAGTTCTGAAGTCTTGCATTACTAGGAGATCGACCTCCAGCTTTCAATATTTGTTCTAAGATGTGATCTAAAATTCAGGAAAAATTGAGTTATCATGACTCAGATGCATAAAGAGTAGAGTTGAGCGGACACCTGGATGTTCGGGTTCGACGGGTTTGGCCGAATTTCACAAAAAAGTTAGACCTTAACTTGACCCCGAACCAGAACCACATTGAAGTCAATGGGGACCCAAACTTTGGAGCACTAAAATGGCTCTAAAAAAGTCATAGAAAGGGCTAGAGGGTTGCAAATGGCAGCAAAATGTGGTTAAGAGCTGGCAAGTGCTCTGCAAACAAATGTGGATAGGAAAATTACTTCAAATAACATAAAATACGTAAAATAAAAAAATAATCTTGATCTAGGAGGAGGAGGTCCATATGGAGTAGGAGGTTGAGGAGGCGGTGGATGTGGCGGTGTAGGTGGAAGAGGAAGCCAACACTGGTTTTTGTTTATTTTATTTTATTTTTATTTTTTGTTTAAATTTGGGTAGACCCCAAAACATATAAAAAATAAAACAAAGAGAAAGTGCGATGGAGTACATCAATGGCTGGGTGAGGCCGGTATACATGTCTATTCTGTACAAGGTACGGACAAATCCTGTGGGATCCCTGCCTTGTTCATTTTAATGAACTAGAGCTTGTCCACATTGGCTATGGACAGGCGGCTGCGCTTCTCTTTGCTAACCCCCTGCTGCCGTGTTAAACAAATGTTCAGACAATGCACTGGCTGCAGGGCAGGTCAGCACCTCCAAGGCATAAACGGGCAACTCCAGGCCATGTGTCCAATTTGGAAACCCAGAAGTTGAAGGGGGCAGACCCATCAGTCAGTACATGTAGGCGTGCACACACATACTTGTCACCGCCAGTTCTGTGAGAAGGTCTGGCAGACGTTCTTCTCTACCTCTTGCATGATGTGCTTTGTTTTGGTTTCACTTTGTCATCTCCTTTCCTTGTCCCAGGTATCACCTATTTAGACTAATTGTCTCCCTTTATATTCCCTCCCATACTGCCTCACTTTGCGGTTTATACTACTTCCTGGATGAGGTGTTCACTGCTAGAGACTGCTGCTGCTGTTTGCTAAGATAAGTCTTTTTCTTTATTTGTGTTTCCTTGCTGGCTTGATTCTAGTGACACTGATTCTGTCCGTATTAAGTGCAGGGAGCCGGTGGTCGTGTCCCCTCACTATTATAGGGTCTTCAGGTGTCACACAGTCTTAGGTACGTGGGCATGCAATTGTCTACCATTCAGACCCTTGCATGGGCATAGCAGTCAGGGAGAGCTCTTAGGGTTTTATAGGGCTCCCATTAGTTTGGGATCAAGCCAGTCAGATGTTTATTTATAAGTTCCAGCTATCTGCAACATCATCCGTGACAATACTGCTCTAACATGTCGCATGTCCCCATGATGTCCATGATCCAATTGGATATCGTCTCTATCAACTTTCGATGTACTTTTCTGCGCTTACCATGGTGATCACCGGTAGCGTGGAATCAGGGTTCCAGGCCGGAGAGGGAGCCTGAGAAAGGGACACCACATCCAAGGGAGGTCAATGGATGAAATTAAATGTGATCGAGTGGAAATGTGGAACAAATTATTGAAGCAGAAGCTTCCAAGTAAAGGACGGGGCGTGTGGCAATTACCCACTCCCGACGGCGAGGTAGTGACGATAAATAACAATACAGGATTCTTAATATGCCCTGTTATTGTAATGATTAGGGGTAGGGTACTTTGGATTTGGATTTGGAAACGTTAGACAGGAGAGGCCCTGATGCCACTTTGTTGACTCTAGATAACTTCTGCCTGATTGCACGTCCCCGAGATGTCCACTATCCAGTTGGATATCTTCTCTATCAACTTTGAATGTTCTTTTCTGCGCCTACCATGCTGATCGTGGGTAGCGGGGAATCAGGGTTCCACATCGGAGATGTAGCATGAGAAAGGGATATCACATCCAAGGAAGGTTAATGGCTGAAATGGGAACGAGCGGAAATGTGGGACAAGTTATTAAAGCAGAAAGATTGAATGAAAGGAGGGGGGCGCGTGTTAATATGGGTTAATGTCACGCACCAATGGAACAGACAATTTTTAAAAATTTCAGTCTCTGTCAACTATGCAGAGCAGGGGTTTATTCATGGCAAAACTGTGTTCATGTCACACACCAATTGAACAGACGATTTTACAAAAATTAGGTCCCAATCACCTATACAGAGCAGGGGTTTGCATACGGCAAAATTGGTTAAATGTCATCTGACAATCTAACAGATGATTTTTTGAAATTTAGTTCCCTGTCACCTATGCAGAGCAGGGGTTTATTCACGGCAAAAATGGTAAAATGTCACCCAAGAATGTAATTCTGCATCCTGCTCCCTCTTTTGCTGTGCTGGTGACTCTGTGCGACCACTGCCTCTTCCACCGAACTAGACAGATCTCTCGCATGAAATTGATTCCAGGTGGGGTTTAGTACCTCATCATCCTCCACATCATCTTCCACCCACTCTTTACCCCTGCACTCCTTGTTGGTCTGCACAGTGCAGAAAGCCGCAGCAGTTGGCACCTGTGTTTTGTCATCATCAGAGACGTGCTGCGGTGGTCTTCCCATGTCGTCATCCTGAAACATAAGTGGTTGGGCATCAGTGCAGTCAATCTCTTCCACTTCTGGTGCAGGGCTATGTGGATGGCAAACGGAAACCCTTCCAGCAGCGTCATCAAAAAGCAAAACAGACTGCTTGCCTGATTTTCAAGGGGGTGAGTTGAAAGACAGATGACCATGGGCTGTAGGTGCCAACTCTGAGCTTTTAGAAGGGGACTGGGTGGGAGACAATGTGAAGGAACTGGAGGCATTGTCAGCCACCAAATCTACTATCACCTGTACTTGTTCTGGCCTCACCATTTGGACTGTCATAAATATAGTGTAGGCCGCAAATGTACTCTCTAGCACAAAAAGTGTGCTTTTTTTATACCAACAATGTAACAGCAGTATTTAACGGTTTTGTTGGACTGTCAGAAATGCAGCGCAGGCAAAGGTACTTTATGGAGAAAAAAATAAGATTTTTTTCGCCCGCAGTGAAACAGATGGATTTACTGATTTAATTTCACTATCAGATTTGCAGTGCAGGCCGCAAAAGTACTTTATGGGAAAAAAAATTGAATTTGTCCCCACAGAATCTAACAGATGGATTTACTGAATTGATTACACTCACATACTGTATGCAGCACAGGGGTACTTTACAGAAAAAAATGTGAATATGTCACCCCCTGGGTCCCTGAACTCACAGACGGATTACTTATATTATTTTCCCTTCCCCTGGCACATATGCAGTGCAGGTGCACTTAAAAAATGGGTATATGTTGCCCACTGAACTAAAAGAACAGGAATAAATTATTGTCCCTGCCAGATATGCAGTGCTGAGCTTGCACTGCATGGCCGCCGACGCCCACCTAACAGACGGATAAAACTTATTTTTCTGTTTCACTGGGCTCAGGGCAGGGTAAAAAAATAAAAATAAAAATTGCTGTAGATTGCAGCGTTAACAAGTTCTAATATTCGATTATTTCCTATTTTCTCCCTCACAGCAGCAGCATCCTATCCCTACACTAGTAAGAGCTGAGTGACGTGTGGCGCTACGTGACTCCAGCTTATATAGAGGCTGGGTCACATGCTGCACTGGCCAATCACAGCCATGCCAATAGTAGGCTTCTAAGGGCACAGAGTTAAACGCTTGTTGATTGGCTGCCCTGCAGCCTTTCAAAAAGCGCCGAACACCGAACTCAAACTTTTACTGAAATGTTTGGGTTCAGGTCCGGGGGCAAAAAATCATAAAGTTCGGTATGAACCCGAACTTTACAGTTCGAGTTTGCTCAACCCTACTCGCCGGTCTTCAATTCATGCTGGTTTATTCACCAAAAATTGCAACGTTTCAACCTCCCAGACTTTCTGAAGCCTTGAGAAAGACCGGGAGGTCGAAACATTGCAATTTTTGGTAAATAAGCCAGCTTGAATTGAAGACCGGCGAGTGCTGCAGTTTTATTTTTGATTTATTCTGGAGAACTTGGTCAATGGGCAGTTCTCAAGATTGATTCTCACAAATATTAAAGTGAGTCTGTCACTGGTTCTATGCTGTCCTACATAGGGGTATTATAAACAGGTGGCAGTTACCCTTAGCAAAATGATGGGTCACTTGAATTGACCCATCCTTTTTGCTGAAATCTGAAATAAACTGCTTTAGTGCTGCAATTGTTCAATACACAGCCAGATAAGTCCTTAATTTCTTCAGCTCTTTGAGTTTCTGGGCAGGGGACCAAATGTATAAAAAACAAGACAGACAGTCTTTCTTTATTGTTAAGAACTTTTAAGTGCAGAACTGAGATTATGTGGCAAAGACTATCATAAGAATTCAGGTTTTCAGTTATTTAATCACAAAATAAACAACTAAATGATACATTTATTCCGTGTCATCTTTACAATGTTTTTCTGATGATAAATTAAACTAATGTCTTATTTTGGCTTTGGATGTGCAGCTTCTGCATGCTATCTTTTATCTTCCTAGCTACATTCTGTGCTCAGTGATGCGACTTCTGCTTGCAAAGTTGTGTATTTTTTGTTGCCTGGGATACAGCACAAATTTGATTTCTTTTTAGAACTAGGTTAAATGTAAAGTTCAGTTCAAAACTACATTGTAACGGTGAGCAACAGAACTAAAAAAACATTTACCTGAATAGTCATATCTTGAATTAAAAATATGAATACTATGGTATATGTTCATAAGAAGGACAGAAAGACAAGATTGTGCGAATTTAGGGGAAAATGTATTTTTCTTCTCCAGAAACAGTGCCACTCTTATCCTTGGATCATTACCACGGCAAGATAGGACAAAGCTCTGACCACCAAGTGGCCAGGAAATAGAGGAGAATCCGGTGCTCTACTGGTTCAGTAGCTCCCATTGTAGTTTATGGGAACTACGGAAACAGCGATTAACCTAGCTCCCCGCACTTGTGATTCTGTCCCCGCATGCAGGTACGGGCGCCAGGCTTCTTCACTCCTTGCTGCTGCTGCACACCATGAGGACAGGCTCGGGCATTGGGGTTCTTAGCTGTGGTCTGCACTAGAAATGAGCGAATTGAAGCTGACAAAGTGGAATTTGTCCAGAATTTCAGGAAAAATTATATTTGCACCGAATGCAAATTTCCTCGTGCTTCATGGTAACAAATCGAATTTTTTCCTAAAATGGCTGCTGCATGTGTAAGGACATGGAGAAAGGAACTCTGGGAAGGTGGGATCACCTATAATGCCATGCATTCAGCTAATCAGCAGCCAGCCCTGTGATGTCACAGCTCTATAAATACCGGCAGCCATCTTAGATTCTTCCATTTACCAGTGTACTTAGTGCAGCGAGAGACGTCTGTAGGCGCTAGGGACAGTGATAGAAAAAACGTCATTGTGCTAAAAAAATAAAAGATTTACAAGTGCAGGGAAAGATTATTGAAGGTGTAGGGAAAGGATAGGGAGGAATCATTCCACTGAATTTCTGTTGAATAGTGTTGGTCACGAATATTCGAATTGTAAATTTTTATTGCGAATATTGGCACTTCGAGAATTTACAAATATTTAGAATATAGTGATATATATTCGTAATTTCAAATATTCTCATTTTTTTTTTAAATCAGAACACATGATCCCTCCCTGCTTCCAGCTTGTGGGCAAATGAGAGGGCTGCAATATCTTTGACTTTAAGAGTAGTGTTGATTGCGAATTTTCGTAATGCAAATTTTTATTGCAAATTTTTCAATTGCCTGATTTCCGCAATCAAGAAAATAATGACTGGAGATAACGAATTCTCAAATTTGCAAATATATGGCTAATATTCACCCAAATATTTCCTAAACTATCACAAATTCGAATATTGCCCCGGCGTCTCATCACTACTGTTGAATAGGGTTCAGTCGGGGAGGTGACAGCCTGGGTAATAGGAACAATCCGATTACACCTTGCTGTACTGACTGGCGATACAAATTGCCATTATACAGCTCTGTAATTCCAGCAAACCGTTCTTATTAGGGTGCAAGTGCTGCATGATACAGGCATTAACATGGGTTATTACAAGGAAACATTTATGTCTTATGTCTTATTTGCCCTTGTACGGTGCAGTTATATGTTTTAAAGCATTTTTTGGCTTGTATTAGTGTGAAAAAAGGGCCTATTAGCCGTTGTATGGTAAAGTGCGAAAGTTAAAGCCCTTTTTGGCGTGTATTAGAGGCAAAAGTAAAATATATTTGCTGCTCAGTGGTGCAATTATCTGTTATAAACTCCTTTTTTCCATGTATTAGTGGAAAAAGGACAAATGTATTTGCCGCTCAGCTGTGCACTTATCTGTTGAAAAGCCTTTTGTGTAAACGTTGAAAAAAAACTAGGGCCTAATTGCCGTTGTGGGGTGCAGTGAAATATTCTAAAGCCCAGTTTGCCGTGTATTAGTGACAAAATAAAAATATATTTGCCGTCCAGCGTTGCACTTATCTGTTGAAAAGCCTGTTGTGTTTTATAAAAGTTCAAATAAATTAGGGCCTAATTGCCGTTGTGCGGTGTAGTGATATACTCTAAAGCCCAGTTTGCCATATATTAGTGAAGAAAAAAAAATATATATTTGCTGTCCAGCGTTGCACTTATCTGTTGAAAAGTCTGTTGTGTTGTGTAAAAGTAAAAAAAAAAACAACTAGGGCCTAATTGCCGTTTTGCGGTGCAGTGATATATTATAAAGCCCAGTTTGCCATGTATTAGTGGCAAAATAAAAATATATTTGTTGTCCAGTGCGGTGCAGTGATATACTCTAAAGCCCAGTTTGTTGTGTATTAGTGGCAAAATAAAAATATATTTGCCTTCTCTGTCTTCAATCACTATCTACTACTGTCTCTTTTATCTTTTGTCTAAATCTTTTTTTTCTCTGGCCTCTTAGTGGGGCTCCTCTTCATAACCTACACAGAAGGTTTAAGGGAGGATACTTGGCTAACTCAAGCAGAATAACTTGTATTACCTTTCCACCTAAAGAGGAATATCTGATAATTATTTGAATATGAACCCATAACTGATTTCAGCAATCAACTAGGATGTACTCTAAGTGTTATGGGGGTTGGTTTCTTGATGGCCAATTCTGTGTAAACATTGTTACTTTGTATTCTTTTTTTTTTTTTTTTACTGAAAATAAAGAATATATAAATAAATAATAATATATTTGCCATCCAGCGTTGCAGTTATCTGTTGAAAAGCATTTTGTGTAGTGTAAAAATACAAAATTAGGGCCTAATTACTAATTCCCTGTACCCTCACCTATCTTCAACCTTCCTCTGTCCTTTTCTGTTCCCTTACCACGAGAAGTATTATATACTGTAGGGTCGGCTCCACTTTTCAGTGAGGAAGATGTACTAGAGGACAGTCAGCAACTACTGCCCAGCAAAGATGTGGAGGAGACATCCGCGCTTCCTCCTCTAGGCGGGTTAGTAGTGATGAGGAGAGTGGCGTGGGAGCTGGTGATAAGCGCGGTCAGGCTCCTGACCCAGAGACGGTTGAGGACATCAGTGACGTGCAGACAGTACTCGATGATAATGATGTAGCTGATAGCACTTGGGAGCTGGCTGACGAAGGGGCTTCATCATCATCGGAAGAAGAGGGCGGCAGCTTGCCCGTGAGCCAGCAAGTCACTAGCATGGGCGGGAGTCAGCAGGGTGGCAGCAGTGGGAGGTCGGAAACCAAAAGTGACTGGGGTAGACCACCCGCTTCACGGAAGCCTACCTGCCAGGGAAGAAGCAGTGCAGATGTTCATGGAGGCAGCGGCGGGAGAAGTCAGTCAGTGCATAGTGTTGGGGGTAAAATCACCTGCTCGGCGGTGTGAAAGGTTTTTTTAAGTTGCCGGAGGAGGTGAATGTGGCCATATGTAGAATCTGTGGGCAGAGGGTGAAGCATGGCCAGGGTGCCAATGCTTGCACTATGGCCCTGCGTGAACATATGCAGTGTCGCCATAAAGTGGCCTGGGAGAATCGTGGCTCCGATGTGGTGGTCCAGCCTGCCACAGCAACCGCTGCTTTTCCCACTGGCACGCACCCGGTTTCTGGCAGTCAAGGATCCACCAGCTGTCTGTCCTTCCCATGATCTGCCAGTCCTGATGCTCCTGGTCCTCCTCCTCCTAAACCTCGTCACGCATTCCGTCAGCAATCGATCACCGAAGCGATTGACAAGAGACAACAGTATGCGTGCACTCATCCAACGGCGCAGACGTTAAATGTGCTCCTGGCCAAGTTTCTGGTGCTGCAGTCCCTCCTTTTACAAGTGGTGGACTCTGCACCTTTCAGAGAATTAATGGCTTGTGCCAAGCCAAGTTGGAGAGTCCCAAGCCATCATTTCTTTGCCAAAAAGGCAGGACCAGCCCTGCACAAATATGTAGAACAGAAGGTGGGCCAGTTCTTGAGCCTGTTGGTGTCTACCAAAGTGCAAGGCAGCGCCAACATGTGAAGCTGTAACTATGGTCAGGGACAGTACATGTCCTTTACGGCCCACTGGGTGAATGTGTTTCCTGCACAGCCACACCAGCAACTTGGCCAGGTGACGCTGCTTCTGCCTCCACGTTGCCTCACCATTGGTCCAGCGACAATGTCCGCCTCTCACTCCTCATTCTTCAACGTGTCCTCAGCCTCAACTGCAGGAACAAATCACAGTGAACGGAGTCACACAGGGGAGTAACCACTCTGTGTCCTTCAGCAAGAAATCAAATCCTGGCTTTCTCCCCGACAACTCAAAATCAGAACCATGGTAACCGACAATGGGAAGAACATTGTGTCGGTGCTGCATCAAGGAGAGCTGAGCCATGCATCCTGCATGGCACATGTGTTCAATCTGGTTGTCAAACAGTTCCTGAAGTCTTCCACCCATCTGCACAAGACATCCAAAAAATGGCCAGGAAACTTTGCATGCACTTCAGCCACTTGAACACCGCAAAGCACACCCTCGTTGAGCTGCAGCAGCAGAACGGCATCCGCCAACATATGCTGCTATGCAACATTTCCACCCTCCATATGTTGGACCAACTGTATGAACAGAGAAAGGCCATCAACGATTTCCTGATGATCCAAGTGGAAAGAAGTACTACCCTGTGTAACTATGATATCAGCCAGTGGCAGCTCATGTGTGACACCTGCCGTTTGCTCAGGCCCTTTGAGGAGGCCACGTTATTTATCAGTCGCCAGGACTATGGGATGAACAATTTCATCCTACTGCTTCATGTCCTGGAACAGATGCTGGTAAATCTGGCTGCTCAGGGGACTGGAGACGTGGCGCCTATATCTCACTGCCACATGAGCTATGGGAGCTGAACTGGAGGAGGAGGAGGACATTGGATCACAAGCAATGTGTAGTGAAATGGGTGTTTTTTCTACACAGGTGACAGGAGAGGAGGAGCAGGAGCAGCCAGAGGAGCTACAAGGCATTGAGGAAGAGGAGGCAGTTAATCTAGACACACCGTGGCATTATGCAGTGGAGATGGAGGCAGGAAATCCCTCCAAGTCATTTGCGCAAATGGCCCAATGCATGCTTACTTGCTTCGGTAGTGACAGCCGAATTGTCACCATTTGGCAGAGGTATGACTTCTGGCTCTCAACCTTGTGGGACCCTCGCTACCGGTCCAAAATGGGGGCCTTTTTTACATAGGCTGAGAGGGAGGACAAACTAACTTGTCACGGTGGGGAGTGGGGGAAACTCCCCACCGTACAATGTCACCATGTACTAAGCCATAGGCAGGGAAAAGGGAGCTGGTCACCTCCTAAAGCTTCCCTAAAATAGCCCTAGTCTCCTGGCTGTATGAGCCGCCTTCAATGGTAAAGGGGCTCATACCCACGAACCTAGAAGTCTAGGAATCCCTGCATCGCCCTCAACATCGTGACAGGGCAGAGACCTCCTGTTCATCCATCACCATGGATGAAAGGCATCTGTAGCGGCCCAGTAGCTGACAGGGAGAAAGACAATGCAGCAACTGCACGGCAGGTAAGAACACAATGTAACAACGGAACATCAAACACTTACCTGCCGCAGCAAAGATGGAATAACCACACCAAAACAACCTGGACCCCCATGCGGACACCGAAGCAAGGTGGCTCCAGGCAAGGCTGCTAATGTCTTTAGGTTCACCCCTCCAGGAAACCAATGGGACCCCTTTTCAGAGGTAACACACACAAGGGAGACGTCTTGCACACATGCAGAGACAAACACCAACAACATCCCAGACATGCAACCACAAACAAGACGTACACCAAATCTCCAACTTAAACCCACACCGTAAATGACACACCAGGAAGGGAAGAAAGACAAGGAGGAAACACTCAGGATGACATCGCTAATAAACTTGATGTCAAACTTGAATGGCCCTCAGATCTCATCCAAGTACAGATCAAGCATCTCACATGCAAGGCAGACAAACCAAACTCATCTCAGTCTCCAAGCCAGAGTATATAAGGAGACCTGAGACCACACCCAACTCACCACCTTGCTCCAGCCAGAATATTAACCCCCCACACACCACACACCAGGGAGACACTACTTAAAGGGGTATTGCACACAGGCAAAAGGCAATATGCAGCAGACAACAGCATGCATGGCCAGCAATTCACGGCACACACAGCAAAACCCCTGACACTGCCACAACATGCCAAAACAGCAACATGTTGCCACCGGCAACAGCAAGCGTGGCAACAGTGTCATGGCGTACACCATAGGCCATAACACAACTACTATAGAGACATCCTATGTAGTCAGTTGGCCGCTGCCTATCTGCGTCATCGTCCATCCTCTTGCAGGTCTGATCCGGGAAGGCCCTCTGCGCTCACGTTCCACTGCCATGGCTGCTGGGAAGGGGTGTGGTGGCAGGAGCAGTACCCGCTCCATCAGCACTACTAGGCAGCCAAACTGGATTTGTGGCCGCAACTGGCCGAGTTAGCCCTGGAAAAGCTATTCTGCCTGGTCATAGTTACCCCAAGAAGAACTCGCCTGTCCACCAAAAATGTGGAGAGACTGACCTTTGTCAAGATGAATCAGGTGTGGATCAGCCAGGATTTCCACCCACCAATTTCTGATGCATCAGACTAGATCATCCATGGTGCTACACCAACACTTTGACAAAGAGACTGGTTTCTTCTGGCTACCTGCCTCAGCTACAATTCTGATGCTGCCACCTAGGTGATGTCACACATCTGATGCCTTATTTCACCCACCATCTTCATTGGGTACTGGTATTGCTACCCACCTCCACACTATGTCACCTTGCCACTCTGTGGTCTTCTGATGCTCCCGCCACCTACAAACTATGTCACCTTGCCACTCTGTGGCCTCCTGATGCTGCCGCCACCTACAGACTCTGTGATTGGGACACTCTGTGATCTCCTCATGCTGGTTCCACCTCAACACTATGTAAACTTGCCACTCTGTAGTCTCCTCATCCTGCCACTATCTCCACACTATGTCACCTTGCCACTCTGTGGCCTCCTGACGCTGACGCCACCTACAGACTCTGTGTAGAGAAATCTTGCGAGAAATCTCATCTCTGGTGACATATGACGTCACCACGCCGGCCACCATGCAAGATTTTGTGCAGGATCTTCAATCAAGATGGCCACGGCAGCGTATTTTCACTAAAATTTATAAGGTGAGTATTATTTTTTTTTAACTAATTAACCTTTGAAAGCCCTTATTTTTCACCTCAGATACCGCAATCAGCGATGAACGTGGCATCCTAGGGGCTCAATGAGGACTTAATGTCATTGCGCCTGCTACTTACAAAGAAATGCCATTTGTCACGAAGTAATAAGTCCCAAATTGAATTTCTTTGTGAAAGCAGCAGAACTGAATTTTTGTAAACTTTGCTAATGTCTACTCATAACATATTGTCGTATAAAACAAACAGCATACATTTGCTTTAAAATCTTTTAATTCATTGATGTATTTTTCAATGTAAACTGTTTAACTAGAGATGCATGGATCTGTCAAAGTTCGATTTTGGTTTGCCAAATTTTTTGAGAAATGCTCAAGTCAGTGTATCTAATTTATCCTCTATTTCTGAAAAGTCTCTGGTGGGATTTGAACTCACAATCTTCTATATTAGAGGCAAGAGCCTTAACCACTCAGCTATAAAGCTAAATGATAAACTGTGACAGAAAAACCTCATAGTAGTTTCTCATGTAGTAAGTATTACTATACAGCAGAAGTATTATTTTATATTTAACAGCAGGAGAACATGCCGCTCTATAGCGAAGTGGTTAAGGTTCTTGTCTCTAATGTAGAAGGTTGTGAGTTCAAATCCTAGGAGAAACTTTTCAGAAATAGATGCTAATATTTAATTTATATATTTTGTTAGTAATTGTAAAAAATGTATGGCACAAAATAAATGTGTAATTAAAATAAATAAATAATTATATATTTATTTAGTTGCCATCTTTTGAGGACTAGAGAAGCCACTTTTATCATCTACAAGCAACCTCAGAGCGGGAGGTGAAAGTATTGGTGTATTGTGCTTATCCTTTACTTCCCTCCCCGGTAAAGTAAGTCCCACTCCACCTCACACTGCCATCAGTCGCAATATGAATGATGCAATGTATGTTTATAACCACAGATTTTAATTAATGTCACTGTGGACATGATTTAATTATGCCTATTTTAGCTTGACTAAACGCATCTTGCTTCACATCTTGCTAACACTTTTGCTCCTTGGCGCCCCATTTTCTGTCTCCGGGTCAACTCCCGGAAAAGCACCACTTACCGTGTAATAATTTTTTCAAACCTGTCCACGGTACGGTGTCAGATTTAGAAGTCATCTCCACATTATCCTATGACTGAGAGGAGGAGTGAGCCACCTAGTTAACTATCTTATCCTCTTTTTCCCCAATGGTAATGTTGTGTCTTTCTGAAGCCAGAAGGGACAACTGCAGCCTACTACCACTACTACTACTTCTGGCTGGATAGCTGGTCCTGCTACTACCCACCCTATGGCCCTGGGTCTTTTTTTTTGGAACTCTTCCGTATCCCTGACATTTTTGGGCCTAAATGTACGCAGTCACACAAAGTATAGCGTTTTTTGCAATTCTGTTTTCTGGAATTTAAAAACAGTAAGGTGCAGTACAATTTCCTTCCCTTTCCACAAACATAGTGAAAACACAGCTACTGACAGTTGACTTTGTAAATAATGCAATATTGGCGCCATTAACAGATGTGGGCCTAATGTCAATGTTAATGTGTGTTAATATACTGTATGCAGATTCAGAAATAAGCTTTCTCTTGTTTAAAGCACAAGTTGTACATCTACTATGCAACTATTTCCCCTCCCCCCCCCCCCCCCAATTATTACACCAACACTTATACGGTCTGGAAATGCACCAACATAGATTTTGGACAAATATTTCACATTATCACTTAGACTGGTACAAACCGCTACCTTTAGTACTGTAAAACACACTAATATGCTATTCTAAAATATTATATATATATATATACACATACTTTTACATTAGTTCCTTTTGATATATGTACAGTCATGTGAAAAAATTAGGACACCCTTTGAAAGCATGTGGTTTTTTGTAACATTTTTAATAAAAGGTTATTTCATCTCCGTTTCAACAATACAGAGAGATTAAAGTAATCCAACTAAACAAAGAAAACTGAAGAAAAGTCTTTTCAAGATCTTCTGTAAATGTCATTCTACAAAAATGCCTATTCTAACTGAGGAAAAAGATAGGACACCCTCACATGTATTCCCTCTTAAATTGGCTCAGATCTCACACAGGTATATCACACCAGGTGCACATAATTAGTAGATCGTTACTCTGCATGTTGAATGAGGCTTGCCCTATTTAAACCTCAGACATTTAGTTTGGTGTGCTCCTGACTGTTGAAGTGAGAGTGAGCACCATGGTGAGAGCAAAAGAGCTGTCAGAGGACTTCAGAAAAAAGATTGTAGCAGCCTATGAGTCTGGGAAGGGATTTAAAAAGATCTCAAATGATTTTGAAATCAGCCATTCCACTGTCCGGAAGATAGTCTACAAGTGGAGGGCTTTCAAAACAACTGCCAACATGCCCAGGACTGGTCGCCCCAGCAAGTTCACCCCAAGAGCAGACCGCAAGATGCTAAAAGAGGTCTCCAAAAACCCTAAAGTGTCATCTCGAGAACTACAGCAGGCTCTGGCTACTGTTGATGTAGAAGTACATGCCTCTACAATCAGAAAGAGACTGTACAAGTTTAACTTGCATGGGAGGTGTGCAAGGAGGAAACCTTTGCTTTCCAAGAGAAACATCGAGGCCAGACTGACATTTGCCAGAGATAAAGTTGACAAAGACCAGGACTTCTGGAATAATGTTCTTTGGACAGATGAGTCCAAAATTGAATTATTTGGACACAACAGCAGAGGACATGTTTGGCGTAAACCAAACACAGCATTCCAAGAAAAGAACCTCATACCAACTGTGAAGCATGGAGGTGGAAGTGTCATGGTTTGGGGCTGCTTTGCTGCAGCAGGACCTGGTCAGCTCACCATCATAGAATCCACGATGAATTCTACTGTGTATCAGAAGGTGCTTGAAGAACATGTGAGACCATCAGTTAGAAAATTAAAGCTGAAGCGGAACTGGACCATGCAACATGACAATGACCCAAAACATACTAGTAAATCAACCAAAGATTGGCTGAAAAAGAAGAAATGGAGAGTCCTGGAATGGCCAAGTCAAAGTCCAGATTTGAATCCCATTGAGATGCTGTGGGGTGACTTGAAAAGGGCTGTACGTGCAAGAAACCCCTCAAACATCTCACAGCTGAAAAAGTTCTGCATTGAGGAGTGGGGTAAAATTTCCTCAGACCGATGTCGAAGACTGGTAGATGGCTACAAGAACCGTCTCACTGCAGTTATTTCAGCCAAAGGAGGTAACACTCGCTATTAGGGGCAAGGGTGTCCTATCTTTTTCCTCAGTTAGAATAGGCATTTTTGTAGAATGACATTTACAGAAGATCTTGAAAAGACTTTTCTTCAGTTTTCTTTGTTTAGTTGGATTACTTTAATCTCTCTGTATTGTTGAAACGGAGATGAAATAACCTTTTATTAAAAATGTTACAAAAAACCACATGCTTTCAAAGGGTGTCCTAATTTTTTCACATGACTGTACGTAATTATAATAGGACACATGGTGACATAGACAAGATGTGACCCAGCATTATACATGTTTCCTACATCATGGGACCTTTGGCACAGTGTAGATGGCCGTTTCCTCAGGCCACGTATTTGTGTGCATTAGTCACCTAGGATATTTGTCACGGACGGTGTACAGGGAACAAGGCAAAGCAACAAGCATAAATGATTTGCTAGATCCAAAAGCTAAGGAACAAAGGGAGACCCCTGCAGAAGACCTGGCACTTTCCCTGGCTGCTCAGCCTATGCAAAGATCCGAATGGTGGAAGTTTGCATATCCACGTACCTTGACTATATAATCCCTGAGCACCCTACAATAGTGAGGGGACACGACCACCGGCTCCCTACACAAGATACAGAGGGAGTCAGGGTCACCTGGGATCCAGCAAACAGAAAATAACAGATAAATGTTCAAACACTTAGCTTTGTAGCAGACAGGAGAACAAGACCAGCATGCACACACACTCCAGGAGGAAGTATAAGCCGCCCAGAAAAGCATTCTGGGGAGGAATTTAAAGGGAAGCAATTAGTCCAACACATGACAGCTGAGAGAGGCTAACGAGATGAGCAACTGAACAGCACAACAAGAGAACTCAAGGAGGAGGTTCTGAAAGGCCTCTGTCAGAGCTTCTCAGCTGTCTGGTTGTGACAGTACCCCTCCCTCTACGAGTGGACTCCGGACACTCAGAACCCACCTTCTCAGGATGGGACCTATGCAAAGCCCTGATGAGACGAGAGGCCTTAATGTCCGTCACTGGGACCCACATCCTCTCCTCAGGACCATACCCCTCCCAATGAACAAGGTACTGAAGACAACCGCGGACAAGACGAGAATCCACAATCCTAGAGACCTGAAATTCAAGATTCCCATCAACCATAATCGGAGGAGGAGGCAAAGGCGAGGGTACAATGGGTTGAACATAAGGTTTCAATAAGGACTTATGAAAAACATTATGGATCTTCCAAGTCTGAGGAAGATCAAGACGGTATGCAACAGGATTGATGACAGACAGGATTTTGTAAGGCCCAATAAACCTAGGACCCAACTTCCAGGAGGGAACCTTCAATTTGATATTCTTGGTAGACAACCACACCAGATCACCAACATTCAGGTCCGGACCAAGCACACGTCTCTTATCTGCCACACGCTTATATCTCTCACTCATGCTCTTTAGATTATCCTGAATCTTTTGCCAAATAGATGACAAAGACGAGGAGAATCTGTCCTCATCAGGTAAACCAGAAGACCCCTCTCCCGAGAAAGTCCCAAACTGCGGATGAAACCCATATGCACCAAAAAATGGTGACTTATCAGAGGACTCCTGACGACGGTTATTTAAAGCAAACTCAGCAAGGGACAAAAAAGAACACCAATCCTCTTGATTCTCTGCCACAAAACAGCACAGATATGTCTCCAGATTCTGATTGACGCGCTCTGTCTGGCCATTCGACTGCGGGTGGAAAGCAGAAGAGAATGACAACCGAACCCCCAAGCGAGAACAGAAAGCCTTCCAGAATCTGGAAACAAACTGCGTGCCCCTATCAGAGACTATGTCTGAAGGAATACCGTGCAATTTGACAATGTGATCAATAAATGCCTGCGCCAGCGTCTTAGCATTGGGCAAGCCAGGAAAAGGGATGAAATGCACCATTTTGCTAAAACCGTCCACCACCACCAGAATCACAGTCTTCCCCGAGGAACGAGGCAGGTCCGTTATGAAGTCCATGGACAGATGTGTCCAAGGACGGGAAGGAATGGGTAAGGGAAGGAGAGGACCTGATGGCCGTGAATGAGGGACTTTGGCACGAGCGCAAGTCTCGCAGGCTGCCACAAAACCCTCAACCGACTTACGAAGCGCAGGCCACCAGAATCTCCGAGCGATGAGATCCAGTGTGGCTCTTACCCCCGGGTGCCCAGCAAGGACCGTATCATGGTGTTCTTTAAAAATCTTGTGTCTTAAAGCGAGAGGCACAAACAACCTCCCAGGAGGACAAAGATCAGGAGCCTCTGACTGGGCTGCCTGCACCTCTGCCTCCAATTCAGGAAAAAGAGCAGAGACCACCACACCTTCAGCCAAAATGGGACCCGGGTCTTCAAAATTCCCGCCTCCCGGAAAACAACGTGACAGGGCATCTGCCTTCACATTCTTAACTCCAGGGCGGAACGTGACAACAAAATTAAACCTAGAAAAGAACAAAGACCATCTGGCCTGTCTCGGGTTCAGACGCTTGGCTGACTCCAAGTAGGCCAGATTTTTATGGTCAGTAAATATGGTAATAGGGTGTCTGGCTCCCTCTAGCCAATGGCGCCATTCCTCAAAAGCCAACTTGATGGCCAACAATTCCCTATCTCCCACATCGTAATTTCTCTCTGCGGAGGAGAGTTTTCTTGAGAAAAAGGCACACGGTCGCCAATTGGCAGGAGAGGAACCCTGAGACAAGACCGCCCCCACACCCACCTCAGAAGCATCAACCTCAACTATGAAGGGTAAAGAAACATCAGGTTGCACCAAGATGGGAGCGGAAGCAAAACTCTCCTTGATATCAGAAAAAGCCTTACGTGCCTCTACTGACCAAGAAGAAAAATCTACCCCCTTTCTGGTCATATCAGTGAGTGGTTTAACAATAGAAGAGTAATTCAAAATGAACTTCCTGTAATAATTGGCAAAGCCCAAAAAAACGCATCAGCGCCTTCTGATTCTCAGGAAGCTCCCACTCAAGCACAGCGCGGACCTTCTCGGGGTCAATGCGAAAACCAGAAGCGGATAGAAGAAACCCCAGAAATTGAATTTCTGGAACCGCAAACACACATTTTTCCAGTTTCGCATATAATTTATTCTCCCGCAGGATGAGCAAGACCTGACGTAAATGTTCCTTATGAGTTTTGAAATCAGGAGAAAAAATCAAAATGTCATCCAAATACACCAATACAAATTTTCCCATCAAATGATAAAAAATGCTGTTCACAAAATGCTGAAAAACGGCTGGGGCATTCATCAAACCAAAAGGCATAACCAAATTTTCAAAATGGCCCTCAGGGGTATTGAAGGCCGTCTTCCATTCGTCCCCTTCTCTGACCCTGACCAGGTTGTATTCCCCTCTTAGATCTAATTTGGAAAAGACTTTAGCCCCAACAACCTGGAATCAGAGGAAGCGGATAAGGGTCACGAATTGTGATACTGTTCATACTGTGATACTGAAATCCAGACAAGGTCTTAAAGAACCATCTTTTTTCTTAACAAAGAAAAAACCAGCAGCAACAGGTGACTTCGAGGGTCGTATGTGTCCTTTTCTCAGACTCTCAGAGATATAAGCACGCATAGCGATCCTCTCAGGTTGGGAAAGATTGTATAAACGAGATTTAGGCAGCTTGGCGTCTGGGATGAGATTAATAGGGCAATCGTACTCCCTGTGCGGGGGCAAATCCTGAACTCCACTCTCAGAAAAGACCTCCGAAAATTCAGAGAGAAAAGATGGTACAGTCTTAGTAGCAACCTCAGAAACAGATGTCATGAGGCAATTCTCTCAGCAAAAGTCACTCCAACCATTTATTTGCCTCGCTTGCCAATCAATGGTGGGGTTATGCTTAGTGAGCCAGGGCAGCCCCAACACCAGAGAGGTAGGCAAACCGCTAAGGACGAAACATGACACATCCTCAACATGAGCATCACTCACAATTAAACGGATATTGTGAACTATGCCCTTTAATGATTTCTGAGAAAGTGGAGCGGAATCGATTGCAAAAACCGGAATATCCTTTCCCAAAGTGCGCACCTGTAAACCATGAGTTATCGCAAATTGATTATCAATGAGATTGACCGCTGCTCCACTATCTACAAAAATCTCACAAAAAATGTTCTTGCTCTCTAGCGCCACCCTAGCCGGCAGGACAAAACGGGAACTACAAGCAAACGGAAAACCTTCAATTTCCGCCTCAACCCTGCCAATAGTAACAGACGGAACATTTTTAAAAGATTTTTTCCTGTTTGTTTCTTTATTACTCCCAGAAAACTGCCTGAATCTCCTAGAGGGACAAATATTTGCCAGATGAATTATACCTCCACAACAAAAACAAACCCTCCCATGCGAGCTGAATCTTCTATTGTCAGAAGCAATCAACCCCAGCTGCATGGGCTCCTGCTCAGAAGGGGCTGACGGCGACTGAGACCCCTGCGCACAGAATGGGACCGCTGCACTGTCCTGGGACTGAGTATGACAGGAAGGGGACATCTCTCCTCTCTCTCTAAGACGCCTGTCAATACGAACGGCCTGAGACATAGCAGAGTCCAAAGAAATAGGCCTCTCATGAAAGGCAAATGCATCTTTCAATCCCTCTGAAAGACCATGGCAAAATTGACTTCGGAGTGCAGCATCATTCCAACCAGTATCAATTGCCCATCTCCGAAATTCTGAGCAGTATATTTCTGCGGATTGTTTACCCTGGCGTAATAGACGTAGTCTAGACTCAGCCAGAGCAATACGATCCGGATCATCATATATCTGACCCAGGGCTAAAAAGAATTCATCCACTGAACGGAGAGGCCGTGCCCCCTCCGGCAGCGAAAAGGCCCAGGACTGAGCGTTACCTCTGAGCAGCGATATAATGATCCCCACCCTCCGTTCCTCATCACCAGAGGAATGGGGAAGAAGGTGAAAATGGAGTTTGCAAGCCTCTCTAAAACGCACAAAATTCTCACTACCCCCGGAGAACGTATCCGGGAGCGAGATCTTAGGCTCAGAGCAAACTCCATGAACGCAAGCTGAACCGGTCACTTGAAGCTGAGAAAAAGTCTTACGGAGATCAGCTACCTCCAATGAAAGACCCTGGAAGCGTTCAGCCAAAAGTGAAACCGGATCCATGCTTGAGACGGTTTTGGCGGCTTATAATGTCACGGACGGTGTACAGGGAACAAGGCAAAGCAACAAGCATAAATGATTTGCTGGATCCAAAAGCTAAGGAACAAAGGGAGACCCCTGCAGAAGACCTGGCACTTTCCCTGGCTGCTCAGCCTATGCAAAGACCCGAATGGTGGAAGTTTGCATATCCACCTACCTTGACTATATAATCCCTGAGCACCCTACAATAGTGAGGGGACACGACCACCGGCTCCCTACACAAGATACGGAGGGAGTCAGGGTCACCTGGGATCTAGCAAACAGAAAATAACAGATAAATGTTCAAACACTTAGCTTTGTAGCAGACAGGAGAACAAGACCAGCATGCACACACACTCCAGGAGGAAGTATAAGCCGCCCAGAAAAGCATTCTGGGGAGGAATTTAAAGGGAAGCAATTAGTCCAACACATGACAGCTGAGAGAGGCTAACGAGATGACTAACTGAACAGCACAACAAGAGAACTCAAGGAGGAGGTTCTGAAAGGCCTCTGTCAGAGCTTCTCAGCTGTCTGGTTGTGACAATATTATACAGTCTGTATGTGAATGGATGGCTTTCTCATGATGGGGACCGAGATACAGAGTCACTTCATGGTGACGGCTGTGTCTGTGGCTCCTATCCAGGTCCGCTGCCTCTGTTCGGATGACTCCCGGCGGAGACGCCACACCATTTGAGAAAAAACTGTGACTGCCTATGATATGTGGACTATTAGAGATATAACCATTGATATGCAAATATGAGGGAATATGTGAACAAGGGAGATAGTGGAGGTATGCCATTGGCCTGTTTTGCATTGCTTGACTCCCTTCTTTTGAGCTATTACTAAAAAAATTGTGTAGTATGATTGGTCCATTTTTATGAATGGCGGTCATGTGACCTTGTCACATGGTTTGTGTGTCAGACTGTCTCCACCTTGTTCTGGGAACGAGCATGCCCAGTCTCTGTCTGGTGCTGGGTCGCCATCTTGGATGTGGGCATATATGTGTTCTATGTGATAGATAGTCTTGTGGGATGAGGAGTCTCCCACACCTGTGCACTACTCAATTCCGGACACCCACTGAGTTCTATATTAGATTAATTAGTTGTTTTTAATTAGCACGATCATGTACACCTGATTTGCAATATTGATTAATGATGTTATGCACTGTAACCAGATGAATTTATGGTCAGAATTTATGGCACATAGCACTTTATGATATATGATCTGTTTTTACTGTGATTTAATAATGTACACTTGATATTCACTGTTTTTAATAGTGTTTTTGTAAAAATTGATGTATAATCATGTAATCACTTTTGTTAACTATGTATGCTATACAAGCACTTCACTTTGCACTATGTATTATGGTATATTTTCTTTACTTAGCTGCTTTTTTCTTGCCATAATACAAATTCTAACAGTCTATTCAGTAGGACTATCAGCTGTGTATCCACCTGACTTCTCCACAACGCAACTGATGGTCCCAACCCCATTTATAAGGCAAGAAATCCCACTTATTAAACCTGACAGGGCACACCTGTGAAGTGAAGACCATTTCAGGTGACTACCTCTTGAAGCTCATCAAGAGAATGCCAAGAGTGTGCAAAGCAGTAATCAAAGCAAAAGGTGGCTACTTTCAAGAACCTAGAATATTATATATTTTCAGTTGTTTCACCCTTTTTTGTTATGTATATAATTCCACATGTGTTAATTCATAGTTTTGATGCCTTCAGTGTGAATCTACAATTTTCATAGTCATGAAAATAAAGAAAACTCTTTGAATCAGGTTCCCACCATGAAGCATGGAGGAGGAGGTGTGATGGTGTTGGGGTGCTTTGCTGGTGACACTGTTGGGGATTTATGCAGCTTAGTTCCTCGATCATATACCTCCGCCCAGACGTGGGGGCGATAGGTCGAAGTTACTCAAGCGCAGGGAACTAATCTGGATTCATAGATTGGACAGTTTAAGACCAAATGGGTTAAATATAGAATTCAATTTTGGGGATGTGGTATGAGGTGTGGCTTGCCTCCTTTTTATCGGCAGGTTGCTTCTCAGTGTCTTGTGTACACACTAGGAGAGTGTATTTATTTATTTCAAGAATCTTTGTTTTAACAGTAAAAAATCTTTCTCTGTTTTTTACTCATAGATCACTTATACCCAGCATCCTGAGGGATGGAGCATGTGGATGAAGTGGACGCAGTATCATATCCGGGGGGGGGGGGGGGGGGGGTCATTCCTATGAGCTATGCACATTTTTTATCATTACTATGTATTTAATTTTTGTTTGTTTTATGCATTTGCACATTTTGCACTGCCGGACCCGGCGAATACCTTGGGACCCATATATATTCTGTCATATCAGCCTTGATGGTGTTACCCAGACTCTCCATTCTATCTGGTTAGATTTGCCCCCTGTGGCATCTGTGTACCTGTAGGAGGAGAACCCTCCTGAGTATGGTTGCGGTAGGACACCCTTGATAAACACCCCTTCCTATACTGCGGTTCGCCGTGGGTTCTTACCTGGGTATAGTATGTGGGCGCTCTGGTTCTCAGGCTGTCCCTACTGGTCAATATCGCTATACTCTATTCTGTAACAGGTCTGATGCTTGCACACAGTGATACATGGGGTATGGGCATTCTTCCAGCTTTAAAGATGGCGTTCCAAGAACAGATGAGTACTGGGCATGCGCTGCAATACACCAAGGCTGCAATGAACGGCGTTGTGATGACGCATGAGCACTGGCCAGTTTTGATGATGCTCGATGTCTTCCTGTTACTGGTCGCTGATTGGTGTAGCGTCATGCCTGTGCACTAGTGTATATACAACGCTGAATGGCTGCATGGAATGTGCCTCTCGCCCGGCTTGGTATGTCCACATGATCGTCTCCCTGCTCCGCCTCCTGTATGCCTTATGCACACTGGACGCATCCATCGATTAGTCTACTGTGCCCGATCCATGGGTCTGTCCTTGTATTTATATGATGTATGCAAATAAGGGACATGTATTATCTTGTCCTTTGCCTTTATCACCTGTTGTTTCATTGTTATTATTTTTTTCTGTTTGCTACTTTGTCACTGACATGTGTAACACACCCACTGGGCGGGGTGTGGTCACATGACCTGTACACTGATTGATTCACTTATATATTTGCTTTCACTTGCATTGTATCTCTGCTTGAAAAAGGCTCATTTTGGAGCCGAAACGTTGCACCGGATGGTTGAATAAAGGAATCACTTAATTTCATCTAACTGGAGTGCCGTCCATTTTCTGGAGATATATATATATATATATTACAAAGTATAGTAAGTAACAATCACCTATGCTATGAAAAAATGAGCAGGCTCCTAAAGGTCTTCAGTGCTCAGTAAGCATATAAAGACCTTTGGAACGCAGTCAGGTACCTGGTACCACTAACCAATGAATTAAAGAGAAAGAACCACTAAGATAACTTGCTACACTGTTGGCAAGACTTACTTGTTTCTTTGGAGCTGCACCTCTCTCAAAAAGTGTCAACAACTCTGTGCGTAGGTCTTCCTCTGGTTGTAGTGATGATGATGAAAATACCTCCTTGCTGTTTTACTGGCTGCTCAGCAAACTCTTTACACAGGCTTAGATAGGCCTGAGTCCATCTCAGCCAGGGCTATTTGCACATTTCAACAGGTTTTACCTATCACAGTCTGTAGTGTCCCACTAGGTAGTGGTGGGCACTACACAGGGGTCAATTGGGTCACGTGTTACTTCTGCTCACAAGGGACAGTGATATTCTATTTATCTATGCATTTAAATGTATTTTCAATGTGTTTCTACATGTGTTTGGTTCCCCTGTTACATGCTTAGCAGGCCTATTGGGGTGTAGTTAGACATCCTAGACACTAGAGGGAGATAGGGAGCCCCTAGTATAAATGCCCAGGTCCAGACAGGGAGGGGTTAGGTCATAGTCAGAAGTCTGTGGAGACAGAAGTGAGAAGGCACCAGCCAGAGATATGCTGAGGGCCTCCTCCTGACATGCAACTGGATTGTCGAGGCTTGTAGTTGCCCCCAGGAGGCTAGTGAAGGAGTACAGCCTTCCTGGAGACCAGTAATCCTACAACCACAGAAGAAGTAACCCCAGTAGTAGGGATGGACCTCCTGGGAGAAACCTGCATCTTCCCTCACAACATGAACAGTACAACCAGCTCAGATAAGTAAGCTGATGGGCAGAGGTACTATAAGATATAAGCAAGGGTCAATACGGGAGGAAGAAATATTACCAAGGATTAAAGCCAGTATTTAGGCATCCGGGCCTTGGGATCCAGCCAGCTAGAGTAGCTGAGGGGGATAATGCAGCCTAGTTCTGCGAAGCATTAACTGTATACCCTCCAAGTATCTTGCAAGCTTGTTATCTGCCATATAGTGAAGTAAACCTGCTTGTGAATTATATGATTCAAGGGACTGCATCATAATCAACTGTCTGTATAAAGTTGGACTGTTTTCCAAGTAAAGCAACATTTGGTTCACCATACCATCTGTGTACCTCAATTACTACTGCTATCAATCGGTGTGCCACTGTTACAGGTACTGTTGACACGATCCTTAAAGGGGCCTTGCCTCAGGCACTCAAAATACCTGCAACATCCAGGGCACCTCATACACCATCAGGTCTGGTCCCTACATCTAGAGTGTGCCCCAGAGGAACTTGTGTCTACCTCTCCTTCACTGCCACATGCCTGCCCAGGGTTCTCCAAAAAGTGAGTAACCCTCGATTGCCCATAACCGTGACCTCACTATCGCAATACCCTGCAGGTCTGGTGTGCTGCATAAGTTGGCGCCACGAACAGGATACGGAATATTCCTGTGCCATTGTGGAATTAAAACTGTGTGCCATTATTTGCTCTTAAAGTGACAAGCCCTAATTGTTTATTTGAAAAATTGCTGGGCCAAAGAGAACTGTAATAATTTGCGGTGTGAAGAACTGTATATTGCATGGACTGTTTGCCGTTTATTTAAGCCACCGCTTGCTGTCAGTGAATAGACAGTGTTTTTTGCTCAAAGATGGCCGCTTAAACTGATTGGATTTGATTGCTGCATCATCTTCATACTTTATTGGCGGTAAAAATTGGTGCCTTCTGCTGAAAAGTGCGGGAAAGGCTATATGTCCGCACCACCTCCCTGTCTGGACATTTGCATGTCTGCTGAAATGGACTCCGCCTCCCCCATACTGGAGTACCTGGGGGGCGGCCTCCCAGAGCAATGGGAGGATCTGTCTGCAATTATTGGCGCCACCCTGTCGCTCTCCAGAGAAGGATCGAGCATGTTGACGAGTGAAGATTGCTCTGCAGGGATGTCGGCGCCTGACATTTCGAAAATGGACTTTATTGGTGTAGAGCAAGAGGACGCTCCACCGGCCTACTCTCCAGGACCTGGAGAGACCCACCTACCCGCCACCAAGGACACAACCGGAGACCTATTATGGCTCCTGGAGACACTTTTTCCAACCCGCATTTAAATGGTCGGCACTGATGGCGGAGATACGGGAGGCCGCAATAAAGAAAACAACCAAGACTAAAATCTACTACGAGGAACTGGCAAAGACCGTTCATGAGCGCCACACTGACACCCAATCCCGCCTGTAAAGGAGAATGGGGTTGGTTGTGGCATTCGACAAGGACCGAGGCTTCGGTTTTATCAAAGACTATACCACCGGCAGAGATCTGTATGTTAACCGGAGGTCTGTCAAGTGGAGCTACCTCCCGGAGCACATACACAACCTCCGCGAGGGTGAGGAAGTGGAATTCACCCCTGCCGAGGGCCTGCAAGGTCCCTACGCCACTGCTGTGACCCGTCCTAAGAAGAAACCGGAGGACTCGGAAATTGTTGAGGACTACACTGGCTGCGACCGTGAACCAGCACGCTCTCTAGAACCGGCCCATCATGCCTTTCAAGAGCGGGGCTCCTTTTATCGGCCCGAATGTCTTTTGGCAACCTACAGTGGTGGAAAAGAGGGTGAGCCCGTGGCTCTCACCTGAGCTGCCTCGCAGGGAGAAGGCTATCAGAGAATTGGAAGTTGTGGAGTGATTCCATGCTGCCTTGGACAACATCCGAAAAGGAAAAAAGCGGACGCCTCACCTGAACCTGCAGTGGCTGCACAGGATGCGCCAACTTCTTCACCTGTGTCGGCGGCGACATCGGAGGACAGCGATCCTGAATCCGAAAGCCTGGACGACCAGATCGTGCCGCTGGAGCAAAAGTTACGGGAGCTGCGCCAGATTGCCTCCGCCAGGATCCAGACTCCACCTAAGCAGAAAGAGAGTGGACTTAAGGACTCAGACGTCTCCGGGTCTGAGGTGAGAGTACTTGTCCCTGCCAGCCGGCCACCTTTAGTGTCTGCATCTGCGGTGAGGCCCTCCTATGCTGTGCACCGACGCGCAGAGCCAGTTGTCCAGGAACCCACCGGACCGCTTGCAGCAGCGGTACCCAGGCCAGTGCAGCAGCCCACAATTGTTATGCCTACACCAGTGCGGTCAGCAACCGTGATTACCCCTAGGCCTATGGGGCCAATACCAATTAGGGGTCCTTTTATGCTGCAATTGCCCCCCAATACTGTGTTGTGGGCTCATCCGCCGGTTGACTCTCACTACAGGCCCAATCTACAAATGGAACCAGGGAGCGCCACTGTGATGCCAAGTGGATTTGACATACCCCTGTGAGTTGGCCTGCTAGGCCGTTGATTTAATCTCTTTTTGCCAAGGGACCCTATTAAACAGGATTTAACCCTTCCAGGACAGGAGTCCTTTGTTTTGGGTGGTCGGCCACTGAAATGCCCAAAAAAAACAGTTATGCCTATTTTTGTGTTGCACCTTTAACCCCTTTAACCCCCTTTTCAGGTTGATTAAAGGATTTTGCAGCACTTGATTTTATATGCCATTTTGAATAATGTGGACTACTTTTATGTGCTGTGACTTTTATTATGCAACTTAAAATTTAAAAGGAAATGTGCCCAGAGATGACTCTAACGTATGTGGGCCTCTGAGATTTTGCTACTTTTAAAGAAATGTGCGCAGAGATAACTCTAACGTATCTGGGCCTCTGTGATCCTGCCCTATTGGCACTGCTGTGGGTGAATGGTTACACTTAATACTTGCGCTGAACAAATTACAAGAAGGAAACCTTGGTACAGACTAAATTTTTATTCGAGCCTCCAAGAACTTATAACTGTTTTATGTTTTTCCATGGACTACTACTGTTTTATTATGGACAATTTGCACTTAAAATATTATTATGGACTAATCCTGGTATCCTTAATACGCTGCACCAGGTCAGCGCCCCTGTTCCCTTACATCATCCTGAGAGAAGAGAACGACGCCCCTTTTCCCCAAACTTGCTCCTTAGCCAGTGGAACTGCCTGATATGCATATGTACTTGCAAATGTAGATGTATATTCCTGCTTTGCGTTATTGTTCTCTTTAAGGTGCAGTATCCAGCTGGGCAGGGCCCCTTTATGTTGCGCCGAGGACGGGCAACGTTGTAGCGTGGGGGTATGTAGTGTCCCACTAGGTAGGGGTTGGCACTACACAAGGGTCAATTGGGTCATGTGTTACTTCTGCTCACAAGGGACAGTGATATTCTATTTATCTATGCATTTAAATGTATTTTCAATGTGTTTCTACATTTGTTTGGTTCCCCTGTTACATGCTTAGCAGGCCTATTGGGGTGTAGTTAGACATCCTAAACACTAGAGGGAGATAGTGTACCCCAATTTGCCTGAGCTACTGGTGAAGGTGTGCCGCGTGTGTGTATATTTCCATAAGTCATCAACAGCTTCAGCCGGTCTGTCAACGATGCAGCAGCGCTTGAAATTGCCAGCTCACTGGCTAATGTGCGACATGTGCACACGTTGGAACTCTACGTTCCATATGTTGGCCAGGCTTTGTGAGCAGCAGAGGAAAGTAGTGTAATACCAGTTGCAACATGGTTGTCGCATTTCAAGTCAGCTTCCGCTATTCACAAGCGATGAGTGGGCATGGATGTCTGACCTCTGTGAGGTTTTAAGAAACTTTGAGGAATCAACACAGATGGTGAGCAGCAATTACGCTATTATCAGCGTAACCATCCAACTTCTGTTTCTACTCAAACGCTTGCTGCTCACAATTAAGGACAACGCTTTGCATGTGGAAGAGGTGGAAATGGGGGAAGACATTAGACAGGGTGATAGCCAGACCACCCTTAGTTCATCTTCTCAGCGCAAATTGAATGATAAAGAGGAGGTGGAGGAGGAGCAGGAGATGGTTGCCTCTGCTACAGAGGGTAGTACCCATGGAAGTTTAATCCCACCTGTTCTGTGTGGGTGGGCAGAAGAGGAGGAAGAGGATGAGGAGATTGAGAGTGATCCTCCTGATGATGACAGCAAAGTCTTGCCTGTTGGTACTCAGGCACACATGGCTGACTTCATGTTAGGCTGCCTTTCCTGCGACCCGCGAGTTATACGCATTTTAGACAACACAGATTACTGGTTGTTCACCCTTCCCGACCCTGCTACATAGAGAACTTCTCATCTCTCATTCCTCTGGTGGAGAGGACGAGCAAAATGGTGCAATACCAGAAGGTGCTTGTTGGAAAATTGCTCCAAAAATTTTCATCTGACAACGCTGGCGGCAGAGTCCGTAGTTGCTTGGCCAACCGAGGAAGGGAGACAAGGGGAGCAAGCAGTCCCAACAGAGGCAGGTCACCACTCTACAAAGCCTGGGACAGTTTCATGACACCCCGCCAGCATCCTCACCCAGATGCACGGCCTAGTGTCACAAAGAGGGAAACATTTTGGAAGATGGTGAAGGAGTGCATAGCAGACCGTGTCAGCGTCCTCAATGATCGTTCAGTGCCTTACAACTACTAAGTGTAAGCTGGACATGGTGCGGGGTCAGCCACTGATCCACCTGTGCGTTCAGGGTGGACAGGAGTGCTGGTCCGGTGTGGCTCTCTGCTTTCAGGCAAGTAAACCCCAAGACAGCGTGACACTGTAGTATCCGGGATGTGGAATAGCCCCTGGGGAGCTGGGGGGATTCAGTTGATGTGCAGCCAGACGCGCAGCAGAAGAGGACTCAGCCGAGGAGGTTATCAAAGAGGATGGAGTAGAGGAGGTGGCAGTAGCCTGCCTGCAAGTCGTGGCGGTGTCAGCAACTCCGCTGCAGAGCCACGCATTCCATGCTTGGCAGCCGTCAGCAGGTTGACCCAATGCGCAGTGTACGTGATATACCTGCCCTGACCGTGCTTTGCAGACCAGGTATCAGTGGTCAGATGGACCCTTGCCCCAACACTGTATGCCAGAGATGCCATGGTTTCCTGTTCAATCACTGAGTAGAGGTTTGGGATTGCCTTTTTTGAAAAAAAAAATTGTCCGGGTACCTTCCACTGTGGTGTCCCAATAGCGACAAATTTTTTGAAGGCCTCAGACTCCACCAGCTGGTATGGCAAAAGTTGGCGGGCTAAGAGTTCCGTCAAGCCAGCTGTCAGACGAAGGGCAAGGGGGTGACTCTGTGACATTGGTGTCTTACGCTAAAACATTTCCTTTAGAGCCACCTGACTGTGGGCAGATAAGATGGAACTGCTGAAAGTGAGAGGCGGAGTGGCGGACAGCAGTGGTTGACGTGGCTGTGGTTGACGTGGCTGAAGATGCTGGACCAGGAGGAGGATGGTTGCTTTGAGTTTGTGTGCTGTTTTTACTCATGTGTTGATCCCATTGGCGTTTGTGATGTGAGATCATGTGCCTTCGCAAAGCAGTTGTGCCGAGGTGGGTGTTGGACTTCCCACGACTCAGTTTCTTTTGGCACAGGTTGCAAATGGCATTGCTGTTATAAGAGGCAGACACACAAAAATAATGCCACACTGCTGAGCTTTGCAATGACGGCATTCTGGTGGTGGCAACAGCATGCGTGATTATATCTCAGATAAATCATATAAATTGAATTATTTTTATCTGCAAGGTATTGTCTGTGACACCCTGTATGGATGGTGTGCACACAGTACTGTCTGTGGGCCACACAGTCACTCACTGGCTTGCAA
Source organism: Bufo gargarizans (assembly GCF_014858855.1). Classification (NCBI taxonomy): domain Eukaryota; kingdom Metazoa; phylum Chordata; class Amphibia; order Anura; family Bufonidae; genus Bufo; species Bufo gargarizans. The sequence goes on from NC_058083.1 coordinate 92,945,311, forward strand.
ATGCGGTTATATCACAGAGAAATAATATAAATTGAATTATTTTTATCTGCAAGGTATTGTCTGTGACACCCTGTATGGATGGTGTGCACACAGTACTGTCTGTGAGCCACACAGTCACTCACTGGCTTGCAAATGCGGTTATATCACAGAGAAATAATATAAATTAAATTATTTTTATCTGCAAGGTATTGTCTGTGACACCCTGTATGGATGGTGTGCACACAGTACTGTCTGTGGGCCACACAGTCACTCACTGGCTTGCAAATGCGATTATATCACAGATAAATAATATAAATTGCATTTTTTTTATCTGCAAGGTATTGTCTGTGACACCCTGTATGGATGGTGTGCACACAGTACTGTCTGTGGGCCACACAGTCACTCACTGGCTTGCAAATGCGATTATATAACAGATAAATAATACAAATTGAATTATTTTTATCTGCAAGGTATTGTCTTTGACACCCTGTATGGATGGTGTGCACACAGTACTGTCTGTGGGCCACACAGTCACTCACTGGCTTGCAAATGCGATTATATCACAGATAAATAATATAAATTGAATTTTTTTAAATCTGCAAGGTATTGTCTGTGGCACCCTGTATGGATGGTGTGCACACAGTACTGTCTGTGGGCCACACAGTCATTCACTGGCTTGCAACTGCGATTATATCACAGAGAAATAATATAAATTGAATTATTTTTATCTTCAAGGTATTGTCTGTGACACCCTGTATGGATGGTGTGCACACAGTACTGTCGGTGGGCCACACAGTCACTCACTGGCTTGCCAATGCGATTATATCACAGATAAATAATATAAATTGAATTATTTTTATCTGCAAGGTATTGTCTGTGACACCCTGTTTGGATGGTGTGCACACAGTACTGTCTGTTGGCCAGACAGTCCCTCACTGGCTTGTAACTGTGATTATATCACAGATAAATAATATAAATTGAATTATTTTTATCTGCAAGGTATTGTCTGTGACACCCTGTATGGATGGTGTGCACACAGTACTGTCTGTGGGCCACACAGTCACTCACTGGCTTGCAAATACGATTATATCACAGAGAAATAATATAAATTGAATTATTTGTATCTGCAAGGTATTGTCTGTGACACCCTGTATGGATGGTGTGCACACAGTACTGTCTGTGGGCCACAAAGTCACTCACTGGCTTGTAACTGCGATTATATCACAGATAAATAATATAAATTGAATAATTTTTATCTGCAAGGTATTGTCTGTGACACCCTGTATGGATGGTGTGCACACAGTACTGTCTGTGGGCCACACAGTCACTCACTGGCATGCAAATACGATTATATCACAGATAAATAATATAAATTTAATTATTTTTATCTGCAAGGTATTGTCTGTGACACCCTGTATGGATGGTGTGCACACAGTACTATCAGTGGGCCAGACAGTCACTCACTGGCTTGTAACTGTGGTTATATCACAGAGAAATAATATAAATTAAATTATTTTTATCTGCAAGGTATTGTCTGTGACACCCTGTATGGATTGTGTGCACACAGTACTGTCTGTGGGCCACACAGTCACTCACTGGCTTGCAAATGCGATTATATCACAGATAAATAATATAAATTGCATTTTTTTTATCTGCAAGGTATTGTCTGTGACACCCTGTATGGATGGTGTGTACACAGTACTGTCTGTGGGCCAGACAGTCACTCACTGGCTTGCAAATGCGATTATATAACAGATAAATAATACAAATTGAATTATTTTTATCTGCAAGGTATTGTCTTTGACACCCTGTATGGATGGTGTGCACACAGTACTGTCTGTGGGCCACACAGTCACTCACTGGCTTGCAAATGCGATTATATCACAGATAAATAATATAAATTGAATTTTTTTTAATCTGCAAGGTATTGTCTGTGACACCCTGTATGGATGGTGTGCACACAGTACTGTCTGTGGGCCACACAGTCACACACTGGCTTGCAACTGCGATTATATCACAGAGAAATAATATAAATTGAATTATTTTTATCTTCAAGGTATTGTCTGTGACACCCTGTATGGATGGTGTGCACACAGTACTGTCGGTGGGCCACACAGTCACTCACTGGCTTGCCAATGCGATTATATCACAGATAAATAATATAAATTGAATTATTTTTATCTGCAAGGTATTGTCTTTGACACCCTGTATGGATGGTGTGCACACAGTACTGTCTGTGGGCCACACAGTCACTCACTGGCTTGCAAATGCGATTATATCACAGATAAATAATATAAATTGAATTTTTTTTAATCTGCAAGGTATTGTCTGTGACACCCTGTATGGATGGTGTGCACACAGTACTGTCTGTGGGCCACACAGTCACACACTGGCTTGCAACTGCGATTATATCACAGAGAAATAATATAAATTGAATTATTTTTATCTTCAAGGTATTGTCTGTGACACCCTGTATGGATGGTGTGCACACAGTACTGTCGGTGGGCCACACAGTCACTCACTGGCTTGCCAATGCGATTATATCACAGAGAAATAATATAAATTGAATTATTTTTATCTGCAAGGTATTGTCTGTGACACCCTGTTTGGATGGTGTGCACACAGTACTGTCTGTTGGCCAGACAGTCACTCACTGGCTTGCCAATGCGATTATATCACAGATAAATAATATAAATTGAATTATTTTTATCTGCAAGGTATTGTCTGTGACACCCTGTATGAATGGTGTGCACACAGTACTGTCTGTGGGCCACAAAGTCACTCACTGGCTAGTAACTGCGATTATATCACAGATAAATAATATAAATTGAATTATTTTTATCTGCAAGGTATTGTCTGTGACACCCTGTATGGATGGTGTGCACACAGTACTGTCTGTGGGCCACAAAGTCACTCACTGGCTAGTAACTGCGATTATATCACAGATAAATAATATAAATTGAATTATTTTTATCTGCAAGGTATTGTCTGTGACACCCTGTATGGATGGTGTGCACACAGCACTGTCTGTGGGCCACACAGTCACTCACTGGCTTGCAAATGCGATTATATCACAGATAAATAATATAAATTGAATTATTTTTATCTGCCAGGTATTGTCTGTGACACCCTGTATGGATGGTGTGCACACAGTACTGTCTGTGGGCCTCACAGTCACTCACTGGCTTGCAAATGCAATTATATCACAGATAAATAATATAGATTTTTTTATTTATCTGGAAGGTATTGTCTGTGACAAACTGTATGAATGGTGTGCAGACAGGACTGTCTGTGACTGAGCCTGCAGCCTCTCACACACGGACAGGCAACTGCAATGTATATACAGTACAGACCAAAAGTTTGGACACACCTTCTCATTCAAAGAGTTTTCTTTATTTTCATTACTATGACAATTGTAGATTCACACTGAAGGCATCAAAACTATGAATTAACACATGTGGAATTATAGACATAACAAAAAGTGTGAAACAACTGAAAATATGTCATATTCTAGGTTCTTCAAAGTAGCCACCTTTTGCTTTGATTACTGCTTTACACACTCTTGGCATTCTCTTAATGAGCTTCAAGAGGTAGTCACCTGAAATGGTTTTCACTTCACAGGTGTGCCCTGTCAGGCTTAATAAGTGGGATTTCTTGCCTTATAAATGGGGTTGGGACCATCAGTTGCGTTGTGGAGAAGTCAGGTGGATACACAGCTGATAGTCCTACTGAATTGACTGTTAGAATTTGTATTATGGCAAGAAAAAAGCAGCTAAGTAAAGAAAAACGAGTGGCCATTATTACTTTAAGAAATGAAGGTCAGTCATTCCGAAAAATTGGGGAAACTTTGAAAGTGTCCCCAAGTGCAGTCACAAAAACCATCAAGCGCTACAAAGAAACTGGCTCACATGCGGACCGCCCCAGGAAAGGAAGACCAAGAGTCACCTCTGCTGCGGAGAATAAGTTCATCCGAGTCACCAGCCTCAGAAATCGCAGGTTAACAGCAGCTCAGATTAGAGACCAGGTCAATGCCACACAGAGTTCTAGCAGCAGACACTTCTCTAGAACAACTGTTAAGAGGAGACTGTGTGAATCAGGCCTTCATGGTAGAATATCTGCTAGGAAACCACTGCTAAGGACAGGCAACAAGCAGAAGAGACTTGTTTGGGCTAAAGAACACAAGGAATGGACATTAGACCAGTGGAAATCTGTGCTTTGGCTTGATGAGTCCAAATTTGAGATCTTTGCTTCCAACCACCGTGTCTTTGTGCGAAGCAGAAAAGGTGAACGGATGGACTTTACATGCCTGGTTCCCACCGTGAAGCATGGAGGAGGAGGTGTGATGGTGTGGGGGTGATTTGCTGGTGACACTGTTGGGGATTTATTCAAAATTGAAGGCAGACTGAACCAGCATGGCTACCACAGCATCTTGCAGCGGCATGCTATTCCATCCGGTTTGCGTTTAGTTGGACCATCATTTATTTTTCAACAGGACAATGACCCCAAACACACCTCCAGGCTGTGTAAGGGCTATTTGACCATGAAGGAGAGTGATAGGGTGCTGCGCCAGATGACCTGGCCTCCACAGTCACCGGGCCTGAACCCAATCGAGATGGTTTGGGGTGAGCTGGACCGCAGAGTGAAGGCAAAAGGGCCAACAAGTGCTAAGCATCTCTGGGAACTTCTTCAAGACTGTTGGAAGACCATTTCAGGTGACTACCTCTTGAAGCTCATCAAGAGAATGCCAAGAGTATGCAAAGCAGTAATCAAAGCAAAAGGTGGCTACTTTGAAGGACCTAGAATATGACATATTTTTAGTTGTTTCACACTTTTTTGTTATGTATATAATTCCACATGTGTTAATTCATAGTTTTGATGCCTTCAGTGTGAATCTACAATTTTCATAGTCATGAAAATAAAGAAAACTCTTTGAATGAGAAGGTGTGTCCAAACTTTTGGTCTGTACTGTATATATATATATATATATATATATATATATATATATAAAAAAGCAGACTGGTGTACCAACCCCTAAAAGGGCTTTTTGGAGTGCTGTCAGGATGCTGTCCTTACAGCAGATGAGTCTGTGGACTCAGAACACTGCCCTAGCTAACGCTTTCCCTATTGAATCAGCAGCAGCTACACTTTTCCTCCTCTCACTAAGAATGCAGCTTCAGAATTAATCTAAAATGGATGCTGTCCAGGTAGGAGGGTCTGGGAGGGAGGGTCTGCTGCTGATTGGCTGGAATGTGTCTGCTGACTGTGAGGTACAGGTTAAAAGTTTGCTCAATGATGATGTATAGGGGGCGGACCAAACATTCGTATCTAATGTTTTATAGGGTCAGCTCAGCTGCAGGCCCTCATATATAATTTTTTAGAGAGTCAGCTCACCAGCAGGCCCTCACCTACAATGTTTTACAGGGTCAGCTCACCAGCAGGCCCTCACATATAATGTTTTAGAGGGTCAGCTCACCTGCAGGCCCTCACTTACAACCTTTTAGAAGTTTAGCTCACCAGCAGGACCTGGCATATAATGTTTTAGAGGGTCAGCTAATCAGCAGGCCTGCATCTAAAACCTTTTACAGGGTCAGCTCACTTGCAGGCCTGCACCTAAAATCTTTTACAGGGTCAGCTCACCAGCATGCCCGCTGTCACGGCCATGGCCATGGTCGTGACTCCTGAACCGCTTGCTGTTGCCTGCGGTTTGGTTGCTTGTTCAATCACAGGTGAGGGCCGCTAGTTTGTTGCCTCACTTGTGGTTGCTGCTGGCAACATTAGATATGTGGCAGTAGAGCAGTTGGAGCTGGTTGCTAGGCTGCTCGCTGTCATAGCAGGCGGTTGTCTCTGGCAACTTGTGTGATAGGTGTGCACTTTCCATGTTTGGTGTGCACGGGGTTGTTTTGTGTGTTTACTTCCCCTTTAAGTTCCTGTCTTCCCTTGTCTGGTGTAGGAAGGGTTAAATCCCTTCTGTGTGTGTGAGCACTGGGTGTGTCTGTGTGTGGGTGTGGCTACATGGGCTATAAAGCCTCAGTTAAGATCAGTAGTCTGAGGGGTACTCCAGCCTTGTTTGTAAGCTGGAGGCGCCCTCCTGGTCCCTTATACCATCTGCCAGTGAGGGCCACCCTTGTGGTCATAAATGTTATATGTGATGTTAAGTTGATGTTGCCTTCCTTTTCATGTTTATTACAGCTATAGATGTCCTGGTTTCCTGTGTGTTTTGTATGTTCTGTCTCCTTAGTGTTTGTGTAGACAGCAATACCTGGTGCATGGGTTCCAGTCAGCAAGGCTGTGGCAGGTTAGTTTGGAACCAGTGTTGTTCACCTGCCCTATCTATATGTCTGTATATGTCTCCCCTTCCTTGCAGCTTGGCCAGTAAGACTCCCGATCCTCCGTATCCAGGAGGAACAGGTCGTCTTACCCTGCTCCTAGTAAGGGCCACCCTGAGGGCTAGTAGGGACTTAAAGGTTCCACCATCAGGGTCGGCTCATATAGCTAGGAGTCAGGGTCAGATAAGGGACGTTATAGGAGGTGACCTGCTCCCTGATCCTGTGCTCCTGGCCAAGTGGCGATTAACATCTTCTGGCATCGCACGGCTGAGGGTTTTCCCCATCCTCAGCCGTGACAGTATGACCACAATGGCTCCTCACGTGGCATCACCTTCGGAAGAGGGTGCAGCATGCATCGCCATACATTTGTGGGGTGCATGCGCGTTCTCTGGAGGGAGAGAGCGTTTTGGGTGTTTCGCCGCTGACGGCGTGGTGAGTGGCTTTTCCACGTCATTCCTTCACCGTTATGTCTGTCTTGGTGTCCCCTTACTTTTATCCCTTCACCGTTGTTTGTTTGGTGTGCGTTTGCACACCTTCGAAAGAGGGTGCAGCATGCATCGCCATCTTCTTTTGCGGTGCATGCGCGTTTTCCGGAGGGAGAGAGTTTTGGGGGTCACCGTTAACGGCGTGGTTGGTGGCTTATTCCCTGCCACCTTACCTTCCGTGTCCGTGTTGGTGATCCCTCGTCCCTCTCCATGTTCCTATCTCTGGTCGTCTGCTGGCAGCATTCCGTTAGTGTTCCGGCGGCGTGTTGGTTAGGAGTGTCTGCTGGCAGCGACTGGAGTGGGGACATGAGTGGAGAGTGGACGCAGTGTTAGTGCGCTCTCCCCGGGCTGTTTCTTTGCTGGTCTACAGTTCCTGTGTGTTGCTCCGGAGCCTGGCAGTCGGCTCCTGGTTCCTGTGTGTTGCTCCAGGGGCCGGCAGCAGTCCTGGGGAGACGCGCATATTATGACACTGATTCCCTTTCTCCTATCCCCTTGTATCAGTCTCTCACCAGTTTCCTTTTTTTTGGTGGGGGGGGCTTTGAGGGGTGGGAGTGTCACGGCCATGGCCATGGTCGTGACTCCTGAACTGCTTGCTGTTGCCTGCGGTTTGGTTGCTTGTTCAATCACAGGTGAGGGCTGCTAGTTTGTTGCCTCACTTGTGGTTGCCGCTGGCAACATTAGGTATGTGGCAGTAGAGCAGCTGGAGCTGGTTGCTAGGCTGCTCGCTGTCATAGCAGGCGGTTGTCTCTGGCAACTTGTGTGATAGGTGTGCACTTTCCATGTTTGGTGTGATAGGGTTAATGACCACTAGTGATGTCGCGAACATAAAATTTTCCGTTCGCGAACGGCAAACGCGAATATCTGCGAATGTTTGCGAACTTGCGAACCAGGCGAACCGCAATAGACTTTAATAGGCAGGCGAATTTTAAAACCCACAGGGACTCTTTCTGGCCACAATAGTGATGGAAAAGTTGTTTCATGGGGACTAAAACCTGGACTGTGGCATGCCGGAGGGGGATCCATGGCAAAACTCCCATGGAAAATTACGTAGTTTACGCAGAGTGTGGCAAGTTGAAATCGCAATGCGATTTATAGAACTTGAATTAATCGCATTGTGATTTCAACTTTCTCAAATCCGACAGTGCATTCTAGCATGGAGTCGTTCCCATGGTGACAGCATGGAGTCGTTCCCATGGTGCTCCATGAGCACACAAGTCGGCAGCAGTTCTAAGTTGAAATCGCAATGCGATTTATAGAACTTGAATTAATCGCATTGCGATTTCAACTTAGAACTTCTGCCGACTTCCGTGCTCATGGAGCGTCCCCATCACCATGGGAACGGCTCCATGCTAAAATGTACTGTCGGATTTGAGAAAGTTGGAATCACAATGCGATTAATGAAGGTTACATTAATCACATTGCGAATTCAACTTAGAGCTGCTGGGTTCCTAATGGTTGTATTGCTAGTATATAACGAAGATTGAGAATATAGTGCTATATTCGTTATATTCGTCAATTCAAGCAATACAACCATTAGAAACTTAGCTCTAAGTTGAATTTGCAATGCGATTAATATAACCTGCATTATTCGCATTGCGATTACAACTTAGATCTGAGTTCCTAATGGTTGTATTGCTAGAATTGACAACGAATATAGCACTATATTCTATCAATATAACCATTAGGAACCCAGCTCTAAGTTGTAATCGCAATGCAAATAATATAACCTGTATTAATCGCATTGCGATTACAACTTTGTGACACTGCAGCTTCAGAATTAATCTAAGATGGATGCTGTCCTTGCTTTTTGATAGGCGATGGGAGGGACTGGGAGGGAGGGTATGCTGATTGGCTGGAATGTGTCTCCTGACTGTGAGGTACAGGGTCAAAGTTTGCTCAATGATGACGTATAGGAGGCGGACCGAACATCGCATATGTTCGCCCGCCGCGGCGAACGCGAACAAGCCATGTTCGCCGGGAACTATTCGCCGGCGAATAGTTCGGGACATCTCTAATGACAACTTCCCTGAGCTTTTGCTCAGTGGTCATCACTTCTACCCTTTATAGTCTCACCCCACCCTTCTGATTATGCGGTTGACAGCTTCATTTGGGTTTGGCTGAGCTGCTGTGAGATCCTCTCTGGTGTTCCTGTTCTTCCATCTCTATAGAAGTTAAGTGTTGCGTTTGTTTGTATTTGTTATATTCCCTGTTGTTGTATCTGGGCTCTGGTCCTTTTCTTATTCCAGGGCCTTATAGGGAAATCAGGGCATAGGTATACTGCTTATGAATATTCCTACCTTCAAGGTCTATTCATATTGATAGGTAGTCAGTGCCCGGATTAAGGTTGTCTAGGAGGTGACCTGTTTCTTCCCTAGTTTCCAGACCCAGTTACTGTTCCCCTTCCCTGCTGATCGTGACACCATGCTGTTCCTGAACTATTTTGTTGGTGTTTCCATCAATTTCTGACATTTTCCTATGAACCAGGCACCCTCCCCTCTTCAGAGCAGAGGGTGCCTGATTTAATGCTCGGGTTCCCCCATTGACTTCTATTATACTCGAGTGCCCTACCGAGCACCCGAGCATCCCGATGTGTTCGGCCAGAGCACCCGAGCACTTTGGTGCTCGATCAACACTAGTTCTTTATACACAGTATAAATGTCACGAGGGTGTCAAGAACCACGCCTGACTCCTTTATACCCGGGGTCAGGAAGTCGCAGCGGTTGGCTGCGCGCTCTATGTAGTAAGATAGGGCTGTTTTCTTTTGGTAGCTTTCTGGGTTTGCTTTGCAACCCTTTTTGGCTCACTCAGGGATCCGTAGCTCCTTCTCCTCAGCTGTTCCTTGTCCAGCACTCCCAACCTCCTTATATTCCCCTCTCACACTTCTCTGGTTGCCAGATATAGAGCTTCCTGCCTGGACTTCTATACTGACCCACTGGAGATGTGTTGCTGCGTTCTCTGGTTGTTGGTCCAGAACGTTTCCCTCCGGATCCCTGTTGGACCTTTGTGGTCTGCTGTGGTCGCCCACCTGGGTTTATGTGTTTGTCTGTATTGTCTGTTCTCTCCCTGGTGTTTTCCTCTTAGTGTCAGTGGTGCGGACTAGCGATCCCACCGGCCCGTTCACTATTTAGGGCTCATTTTAGGGAAAGCCAGGGTTTAGGCACGTGATCGCCGCACGGGTGAGGAACCCGTCTAGGGACGTCAGGGCAGTCAGGTGCCAGCCGCAAGGTGAGTCAGGGGTCACCACCTTTCCCTCTCCCTTGGGCAGGGCTTTCCCTTTTCCCTCCCTGTGCGTGACGCCGGTCATTACATTATATCTGGCCCTTATTTTGTGTAGGTAAAAAAAATATATATTTTTTTTACCTACTTAGAATCCAGTATGGATCCAATTGCTGATCTGTCCAAGCAATTTCATGGCCTGTCTTTGGAGGTGGCAGGATTGAAGGCGTCGGTCCTCCAGCAACAGCAGCAATTACAACTGACCGCAAGCCCAGCGGTTGCTACTGGTAACCAGGTTGTTGCGGAACCCAAGGTTCCTCTCCCTGACAGATTTTCTGGCGGAAGGGACACGTTTTTGACATTCCGTGAGGCCTGTAAATTATATTTTAAACTGCGCCCTTACTCCTCTGGTAATGAAGAACAGCGGGTGGGGGTTGTTATTTCCCTGCTGCAGGGGGAACCGCAGTCCTGGGCGTTCTCTTTACCCACTGATTCCCAGGCTCTTCGGTCAGTGGATGAGTTTTTCGGGGCCTTGGGTCTCATATATGACGACCCTGACCGAGTCGCACTGGCTGAATCAAGATTACGGAGACTCCTACAGGGAGAGCGGCCGGTAGAGGAGTATTGCTCTGACTTCCGTAGGTGGGCTACGGATACCCAATGGAACGACCCGGCTCTCAGGAGTCAGTTCTGCTCTGGGTTATCCGAAAGGGTTAAGGATGCGCTTGCATTATATGAGACCCCCTTTTCCCTTGATGCGGTTATGTCCCTTTCTATCCAAATAGATAGACGCCTTAGGGACAGGTTGAAAAAAACGGAGCAATTGGTAACCCCTCCCAAGCAGCAGTTAGTCTGTACGGACTTAGACAAGCCTATGCAGCTAGGAGGAACCACTCGTCAGGTCTGTCCTCCTGAGGTTCGCCGTAGGCGTGGGGTTTGTTTTTTTTGTGGGGAGAGGGGTCATTTCATTAATGTCTGTCCTTCTTTTCTCAGAAACAAAAGACCGTCGGAAAACTACTAACCCCAGGCTGTGTGGAGGATGTCAGCCGGGGGGTATATGTTTCCTCCATACATACATCGCAATTTGTGTTGCCAGTGGTTATTCTTTTTGGTGTTAAGACAGAGACTATTTCTTTCTTTCTAGACAGTGGATCAGGGGTAAATTTGATAGATGCCCATTTTGCCCGCACTATGGGTTTGTCTCTCTGTACGCTACAGAGACCTATTCCCATATTCGCTATTGATTCTGCTCCTCTGTCTCAGAGAAACCTCACCCACATTGTTCATAATTTACACCTTCGGGTAGGGGACCACCATAACGAGATGCTTTCATGTTATGTTCTGGAGGGGCTTCCCACTCCGGTAGTGCTGGGCCTTCCCTGGTTGGTAGCGCACAATCCAGTGGTGGATTGGCAGGCCAGGGAGATATCGGAGTGGAGTGAGCATTGCAGAGAAAATTGCTTAAATAGCAATTGCTTAGTCGCCTCCATAACTACCCTACCTACATCTATTTCGGATTTTGAGGACGTTTTTTCTGAAAAGGATTGTCAGAAGTTACCATCTCACCGTCCTTAAGATTGCCCGGTTAACCTTATTCCCGGCGCAAAATTACCCAAGACCAGGTTATATAATCTTTCGGGTCCAGAGAGACAAGCCATAAAAGATTATATCTCTGAGAGCTTGGCTAAGGGACACATCAGACCCTCTTCTTCACCCGTGGCTGCAGGGTTTTTCTTCGTTAAAAAGAAAGATGTGGGTCTGCGTCCTTGCCTAGATTTTCACGAATTAAATCGGATAACCATCCGAGACCCATACCCTCTTCCTCTCATTCCTGACCTGTTTAACCAGATTGCGGGTTCTAGGTGGTTCTCCAAACTTGATCTTAGGGGGGCCTACAATCTGATTCGTATCAAGGAGGGGGATGAGTGGAAGACAGCTTTTAACACCCCTGAGGGGTATTATGAAAATCTAGTTATGCCTTTCGGTCTGACCAATGCTCCTGCCGTCTTTCAACATTTCGTTAATGACATTTTTAGTCATCTAATCGGCAGGTTTGTGGTAATATACCTAGATGATATTTTAATTTATTCGTCTGATCTGAGAACACATGAGGTGCATGTCAGACAAGTACTGCAGGTCCTACGGATGAATAAATTATATGCTAAAATTGAAAAATGTGTCTTCGCCGTTCAGGAGATACAATTCCTAGGTTATTTTTTATCTGCTTCAGGTTTCCGTATGGATCCTAGGAAGGTCCAGGCAATTTTAGATTGGGATCTTCCTGAGAACCTCAAAGCACTGCAACGGTTCTTGGGCTTCGCAAATTTCTATAGGAAATTCATTAAAAATTATTCAGTTATTGTAAAACCCCTTACTGACATGACTAGGAAGGGGACAGATTTTTCTAAATGGTCTGACGCCGCTAAAGTTGCTTTTTCCTCTCTAAAAGAGAGGTTTACCTCGGCACCTGTACTAGTCCAACCTGATGTCTCTCAGCCTTTTATTGTTGAAGTCGATGCGTCAGAGGTGGGAGTGGAGGCGGTGCTGTCTCAGGGTCCGTCTCCTGGCAAATGGCATCCTTGTGCTTTCTTTTCTAAAAAACTATCTGCAGCAGAAAAGAACTACGATATTGGCAATAGGGAACTATTAGCTATTAAACTAGCGTTTGAAGAATGGCGTCACTTTTTAGAGGGGGCAGTCCACCCCGTCACTGTGATTACAGACCACAAAAATCTCGTTGTTTCCCTGGAGGGGGGTAATGTGAGTGATCCGGTACCCATTCTTCAAAGAGGAGTGGTTGTCTCTGCGGTACACTCTGCTCTGGAGGGGAAGGTGTTAGAGGCCCAGGGGGACGCCCCGGTCTCTTGCCCCTCAGAGAAATTGTTTGTACCGTTGAACCTGCGTTTCGAATTATTAAAGGAACATCATAATTCGGCACTTGCTGGGCACCCGGGTAGTAAACCAACCTTGGAGCTATTGTCTTGTCGTTTTTGGTGGCCAAGGTTGCGTCAGGATGTATTGGATTTTGTGTCTTCTTGTTCTACCTGTGCGCACGCAAAAGTTTCGCATACACGTCCTGCAGGGTCTCTATTACCACTCGTCATTCCTAATAGACCATGGATACATCTGTCAATGGATTTTATCACTGACTTACCTTTGTCTGCGGGTAAAACTGTTATTTTGGTAGTAGTGGACAGGTTTAGCAAAATGGTACACTTCATTGCGTTACCCACACTACCTAATGCTAAGACTCTTGCTCAGGTATTCATCAGTGAAATCGTGAAGCTTCACGGGGTCCCTTCCGATGTTGTTTCGGATCGGGGTACCCAGTTTATTTCTAAATTTTGGAAAGATTTTTGTTCCCGTTTGGGGGTACACTTGTCGTTTTCCTCAGCTTTCCATCCTCAGTCGAATGGACAGACTGAGCGTACCAACCAAAACCTTGAGACATATCTAAGATGTTTTGTGTAGAGTTGAGCGAACACCTGGATGTTCGGGTTCGAGAAGTTCGGCCGAACATCCCGGAAATGTTCGGGTTCGGGATCCGAACCCGATCCGAACTTCGTCCCGAACCCGAACCCCATTGAAGTCAATGGGGACCCGAACTTTTCGGCACTAAAAAGGCTGGAAAACAGCCCAGGAAAGAGCTAGAGGGCTGCAAAAGGCAGCAACATGTAGGTAAATCCCCTGCAAACAAATGTGGATAGGGAAATGAATTAAAATAAAAATTAAATAAATAAAAATTAACCAAAATCAATTGGAGAGAGGTTCCATAGCAGAGAATCTGGCTTCCCGTCACCCACCACTGGAACAGTCCATTCTCAGATATTTAGGCCCCGGCACCCAGGCAGAGGAGAGAGGTCCCGTAACAGAGAATCTGTCTTCATGTCAGCAGAGAATTAGTCTGCATGTCATAGCAGAGAATGAGGCTTCACGTCAGCCACCACTGCAACAGTCCATTGGCATATATTTAGGCCCAGCACCCAGGCAGAGGAGGGAGGTCCCGTAACAGAGAATCTGTCTTCATGTCAGCAGAGAATTAGTCTGCATGTCATAGCAGAGAATGAGGCTTCACGTCAGCCACCACTGCAACAGTCCATTGGCATATATTTAGGCCCAGCACACACACAGGCAGAGGAGAGAGGTCCCGTAACAGAGAATCTGGCTTCATGTCAGCAGAGAATCAGTCTGCATGTCATAGCAGAGAATGAGGCTTCACGTCAGCCACCACTGCAACAGTCCATTGGCATATATTTAGGCCCAGCACACACACAGGCAGAGGAGAGAGGTCCCGTAACAGAGAATCTGGCTTCATGTCAGCAGAGAATCAGTCTGCATGTCATAGCAGAGAATGAGGCTTCACGTCAGCCACCACTGCAACAGTCCATTGGCATATATTTAGGCCCAGCACACACACAGGCAGAGGAGAGAGGTCCCGTAACAGAGAATCTGTCTTCATGTCAGCAGAGAATCAGTCTGCATGTCATAGCAGAGAATGAGGCTTCACGTCAGCCACCACTGCAACAGTCCATTGGCATATATTTAGGCCCAGCACCCAGGCAGAGGAGGGAGGTCCCGTAACAGAGAATCTGTCTTCATGTCAGCAGAGAATTAGTCTGCATGTCATAGCAGAGAATGAGGCTTCACGTCAGCCACCACTGCAACAGTCCATTGGCATATATTTAGGCCCAGCACCCAGGCAGAGGAGGGAGGTCCCGTAACAGAGAATCTGTCTTCATGTCAGCAGAGAATTAGTCTGCATGTCATAGCAGAGAATGAGGCTTCACGTCAGCCACCACTGCAACAGTCCATTGGCATATATTTAGGCCCAGCACACACACAGGCAGAGGAGAGAGGTCCCGTAACAGAGAATCTGGCTTCATGTCAGCAGAGAATCAGTCTGCATGTCATAGCAGAGAATGAGGCTTCACGTCAGCCACCACTGCAACAGTCCATTGGCATATATTTAGGCCCAGCACACACACAGGCAGAGGAGAGAGGTCCCGTAACAGAGGATCTGGCTTCATGTCAGCAGAGAATCAGTCTGCATGTCATAGCAGAGAATCAGGCTTCACGTCAGCCACCACTGCAACAGTCCATTGGCATATATTTAGGCCTAGCACACAGGCAGAGGAGAGAGGTCCCGTAACAGACAATCTGGCTTCATGTCAGCAGAGAATCAGTCTGCATGTCATAGCAGAGAATGAGGCTTCACGTCACCCACCACTGCAACAGTCTATTGGCATATATTTAGGCCTAGCACACAGGCAGAGCAGAGAGGTCCCGTAACAGACAATCTGGCTTCATGACAGCAGAGAATCAGTCTGCATGTCATAGCAGAGAATGAGGCTTCACGTCAGCCACCACTGCAACAGTCCATTGGCATATATTTAGGCCTAGCACACAGGCAGAGCAGAGAGGTCCCGTAACAGACGATCTGGCTTCATGTCAGCAGAGAATCAGTCTGCATGTCATAGCAGAGAATGAGGCTTCACGTCAGCCACCACTGCAACAGTCCATTGGCATATATTTAGGCCTAGCACACAGGCAGAGGAGAGAGGTCCCGTAACAGACAATCTGGCTTCATGTCAGCAGAGAATCAGTCTGCATGTCATAGCAGAGAATGAGGCTTCACGTCACCCACCACTGCAACAGTCCATTGGCATATATTTAGGCCTAGCACACAGGCAGAGCAGAGAGGTCCCGTAACAGACAATCTGGCTTCATGACAGCAGAGAATCAGTCTGCATGTCATAGCAGAGAATGAGGCTTCACGTCACCCACCACTGCAACAGTCCATTGGCATATATTTAGGCCTAGCACACAGGCAGAGCAGAGAGGTCCCGTAACAGACAATCTGGCTTCATGTCAGCAGAGAATCAGTCTGCATGTCATAGCAGAGAATCAGGCTTCACGTCAGCCACCACTGCAACAGTCCATTGTCATAAATTTAGGCCCAGCACCCAGGCAGAGGAGAGAGGTCCCGTAACAGACAATCTGGCTTCATGTCAGCAGAGAATTAGTCTGCATGTCATAGCAGAGAATCAGGCTTCATGTCAGCCACCACTGCAACAGTCCATTGGCATATATTTAGGCCTAGCACACAGGCAGAGGAGAGGTTCATTCAACTTTGGGTAGCCTCGCAATATAATGGTAAAATGAAAATAAAAATAGGATTGAATGAGGAAGTGCCCTGGAGTCCAATAATATATGGTTATGGGGAGGTAGTTAATGTCTAATCTGGACAAGGGACGGACAGGTCCTGTGGGATCCATGCCTGGTTCATTTTTATGAACGTCAGCTTGTCCACATTGGCTGTAGACAGGCGGCTGCGTTTGTCTGTAATGACGCCCCCTGCCGTGCTGAATACACGTTCAGACAAAACGCTGGCTGCCGGGCAGGCCAGCACCTCCAAGGCATAAAAGGCTAGCTCTGGCCACGTGGACAATTTAGAGACCCAGAAGTTGAATGGGGCCGAACCATCAGTCAGTACGTGGAGGGGTGTGCACACGTACTGTTCCACCATGTTAGTGAAATGTTGCCTCCTGCTAACACGTTGCGTATCAGGTGGTGGTGCAGTTAGCTGTGGCGTGTTGACAAAAGTTTTCCACATCTCTGCCATGCTAACCCTGCCCTCAGAGGAGCTGGCCGTGACACAGCTGCCTTGGCGACCTCTTGCTCCTCCTCTGCCTTGGCCTTGGGCTTCCACTTGTTCCCCTGTGACATTTGGGAATGCTCTCAGTAGCGCGTCTACCAACGTGCGCTTGTACTCGCGCATCTTCCTATCACGCTCCAGTGCAGGAAGTAAGGTGGGCACATTGTCTTTGTAGCGTGGATCCAGCAGGGTGGCAACCCAGTAGTCCGCACAGGTTAAAATGTGGGCAACTCTGCTGTCGTTGCGCAGGCACTGCAGCATGTAGTCGCTCATGTGTGCCAGGCTGCCCAGGGGTAAGGACAAGCTGTCCTCTGTGGGAGGCGTATCGTCATCGTCCTGCCTTTCCCCCCAGCCACGCACCAGTGATGGACCCGAGCTGCGTTGGGTGCCACCCCGCTGTGACCATGCTTCATCCTCATCCTCCTCCACCTCCTCCTCATCCTCGTCCTCCAGTAGTGGGCCCTGGCTGGCCACATTTGTACCTGGCCTCTGCTGTTGCCAAAAACCTCCCTCTGAGTCACTTCGAAGAGACTGGCCTGAAAGTGCTAAAAATGACCCCTCTTCCTCCTCCTCCTCCTCCTCCTGGGCCACCTCCTCTTCCATCATCGCCCTAAGTGTTTTCTCAAGGAGACATAGAAGTGGTATTGTAACGCTGATAACGGTGTCATCGCCACTGGCCATGTTGGTGGAGTACTCGAAACAGCGCAACAGGGCACACAGGTCTCGCATGGAGGCCCAGTCATTGGTGGTGAAGTGGTGCTGTTCTGTAGTGCGACTGACCCGTGCGTGCTGCAGCTGAAACTCCACTATGGCCTGCTGCTGCTCGCACAGTCTGTCCAGCATGTGCAAGGTGGAGTTCCACCTGGTGGGCACGTCGCATATGAGGCGGTGAGCGGGAAGGCCGAAGTTACGCTGTAGCGCAGACAGGCGAGCAGCAGCAGGATGTGAACGCCGGAAGCGCGAACAGACGGCCCGCACTTTATGCAGCAGCTCTGACATGTCGGGGTAGTTGTGAATGAACTTCTGCACCACCAAATTCAGCACATGCGCCAAGCAAGGGATGTGCGTCAAATTGGCTAGTCCCAGAGCTGCAACAAGATTTCGCCCATTATCACACACCACCAGGCCGGGCTTGAGGCTCACCGGCAGCAACCACTCGTCGGTCTGTTGTTCAATACCCCGCCACAACTCCTGTGCGGTGTGGGGCCTGTCCCCCAAACATATGAGTTTCAGAATGGCCTGCTGACGTTTACCCCGGGCTGTGCTGAAGTTGGTGGTGAAGGTGTGTGGCTGACTGGATGAGCAGGTGGAAGAAGAGGAGGAGGAAGCCGAGAAGGAGGAGGTGGCAACAGGAGGCAAAGAATGTTGCCCTGCGATCCTTGGCGGCGGAAGGACGTGCGCCAAACAGCTCTCCGCCTGGGGCCCAGCTGCCACTACATTTACCCAGTGTGCAGTTAGGGAGATATAGCGTCCCTGGCCGTGCTTACTGGTCCACGTATCTGTGGTTAGGTGGACCTTGCTACAGATGGCGTTGCGCAGTGCACACTTGATTTTATCGGATACTTGGTTGTGCAGGGAAGGCACGGCTCTCTTGGAGAAGTAGTGCCGGCAGGGAACAACATACTGTGGGACAGCAAGCGACATGAGCTGTTTGAAGCTGTCTGTGTCCACCAGCCTAAATGACAGCATTTCATAGGCCAGTAGTTTAGAAATGCTGGCATTCAGGGCCAGGGATCGAGGGTGGCTAGGTGGGAATTTACGCTTTCTATCAAATGTTTGTGAGATGGAGAGCTGAACGCTGGCGTGTGACATGGTTGAGACGCTTGGTGACGGAGGTGGTGGTGGTGGTGTTGGTGGTACATCCCCTGTTTGCTGGGCGGCAGGTGCCAACGTTCCTCCAGAGGCGGAGGAAGAGGCCGAGGCGGCAGCAGCAGAATAGGCCGAGGCGGCAGCAGCAGAAGAGGTAGCAGGGGGAGCCTGAGTGACTTCCTTGGTTTTAAGGTGTTTACTCCACTGCAGTTCATGCTTTGCATGCAGGTGCCTGGTCATGCAGGTTGTGCTCAGGTTCAGAACGTTAATGCCTCGCTTCAGGCTCTGATGGCACAGCGTGCAAACCACTCGGGTCTTGTCGTCAGCACATTGTTTGAAGAAGTGCCATGCCAGGGAACTCCTTGAAGCTGCCTTTGGGGTGCTCGGTCCCAGATGGCGGCGGTCAGTAGCAGGCGGAGTCTCTTGGCGGCGGGTGTTCTGCTTTTGCCCACTGCTCCCTCTTTTGCTACGCTGTTGGCTCGGTCTCACCACTGCCTCTTCCTCCGAACTGTGAAAGTCAGTGGCACGACCTTCATTCCATGTGGGGTCTAGGACCTCATCGTCCCCTGCATCGTCTTCCACCCAGTCTTGATCCCTGACCTCCTGTTCAGTCTGCACACTGCAGAAAGACGCAGCAGTTGGCACCTGTGTTTCGTCATCATCAGAGACATGCTGAGGTGGTATTCCCATGTCCTCATCATCAGGAAACATAAGTGGTTGTGCGTCAGTGCATTCTATGTCTTTCACCGCTGGGGAAGGGCTAGGTGGATGCCCTTGGGAAACCCTGCCAGCGGAGTCTTCAAACAGCATAAGAGACTGCTGCATAACTTGAGGCTGAGACAGTTTCCCTGGTATGCATGGGGGTGATGTGACAGACTGATGGGGTTGGTTTTCAGGCGCCATCTGTGCGCTTTCTGCAGAAGACTGGGTGGGAGATAATGTGAACGTGCTGGATCCACTGTCGGCCACCCAATTGACTAATGCCTGTACCTGCTCAGGCCTTACCATCCTTAGAACGGCATTGGGCCCCACCATATATCGCTGTAAATTCTGGCGGCTACTGGGACCTGAGGTAGTTGGTACACTAGGACGTGTGGATGTGGCAGAACGGCCACGTCCTCTCCCAGCACCAGAGGGTCCACTAACACCACCACGACCATGTCCACGTCCGCGTCCCTTACTAGATGTTTTTCTCATTGTTATGGTTCACCACAACAACAAATATATTATTTGGCCCAATGTATTGTATTCAAATTCAGCGGGATATAAATTTGAGGCCTAGTATTTAGGCGCTGGGTGACCGGTATAGATTTAGTGACAGAATTAGACTTGGAAATGCACAGAAGCGTGTGTGTGTGAAGTTATTCTGAATGACCCAATGTGCACCTTGAATATTATATACCCTTTTAGGGATAGATTTCAAATAGCTCTGATATAGCAGAAACCACTAAATTATGAAATTGCTAAATTGGGAATTGTATTTCAACCCAGAACAAAAAATGTGCTTTGACGGACACTAAATAACTTTCCCAGCCACAACAGGACAGCGTTAACGAGAGATTTAGCAGGATATAAATTTGAGGCCTAGTATTTAGGCGCTGGGTGACCGGTATGGATTTAGTGACAGAATTAGACTTGGAAATGCACAGAAGCGTGTGTGTGTGAAGTTATTCTGAATGACCCAATGTGCACCTTGAATATTATATACCCTTTTAGGGATAGATTTCAAATAGCTCTGATATAGCAGAAACCACTAAATTATGAAATTGCTAAATTGGGAATTGTATTTCAACCCAGAACAAAAAATGTGCTTTGACGGACACTAAATAACTTTCCCAGCCACAACAGGACAGCGTTAACGAGAGATTTAGCAGGATATAAATTTGAGGCCTAGTATTTAGGCGCTGGGTGACAGGTATGGGTTTAGTGACAGAATTAGACTTAGAAATACACAGTAGCGGGTGTGTGTGAAGTTATTCTGAATGACCCAATGTGCACCTTGAATATTATATACCCTTTTAGGGATAGATTTCAAATAGCTCTGATATAGCAGAAACCACTAAATTATGAAATTGCTAAATTGGGAATTGTATTTCAACCCAGAACAAAAAATGTGCTTTGACGGACACTAAATAACTTTCCCAGCCACAACAGGACAGCGTTAACGAGAGATTTAGCAGGATATAAATTTGAGGCCTAGTATTTAGGCGCTGGGTGACCGGTATGGGTTTAGTGACAGATTTAGTCTTAGAAATACACAGTAGCGGGTGTGTGTGAAGTTATTCTGAATGACCCAATGTGCACCTTGAATATTATATACCCTTTTAGGGATAGATTTCAAATAGCTCTGATATAGCAGAAACCACTAAATTATGAAATTGCTAAATTGGGAATTGTATTTCAACCCAGAACAAAAAATGTGCTTTGACGGACACTAAATAACTTTCCCAGCCACAACAGGACAGCGTTAACGAGAGATTTAGCAGGATATAAATTTGAGGCCTAGTATTTAGGCGCTGGGTGACAGGTATGGGTTTAGTGACAGAATTAGACTTGGAAATACACAGTAGCGGGTGTGTGTGAAGTTATTCTGAATGACCCAATGTGCACCTTGAATATTATATACCCTTTTAGGGATAGATTTCAAATAGCTCTGATATAGCAGAAACCACTAAATTATGAAATTGCTAAATTGGGAATTGTATTTCAACCCAGAACAAAAAATGTGCTTTGACGGACACTAAATAACTTTCCCAGCCACAACAGGACAGCGTTAACGAGAGATTTAGCAGGATATAAATTTGAGGCCTAGTATTTAGGCGCTGGGTGACAGGTATGGGTTTAGTGACAGAATTAGACTTAGAAATACACAGTAGCGGGTGTGTGTGAAGTTATTCTGAATGACCCAATGTGCACCTTGAATATTATATACCCTTTTAGGGATAGATTTCAAATAGCTCTGATATAGCAGAAACCACTAAATTATGAAATTGCTAAATTGGGAATTGTATTTCAACCCAGAACAAAAAATGTGCTTTGACGGACACTAAATAACTTTCCCAGCCACAACAGGACAGCGTTAACGAGAGATTTAGCAGGATATAAATTTGAGGCCTAGTATTTAGGCGCTGGGTGACAGGTATGGGTTTAGTGACAGAATTAGACTTAGAAATACACAGTAGCGGGTGTGTGTGAAGTTATTCTGAATGACCCAATGTGCACCTTGAATATTATATACCCTTTTAGGGATAGATTTCAAATAGCTCTGATATAGCAGAAACCACTAAATTATGAAATTGCTAAATTGGGAATTGTATTTCAACCCAGAACAAAAAATGTGCTTTGACGGACACTAAATAACTTTCCCAGCCACAACAGGACAGCGTTAACGAGAGATTTAGCAGGATATAAATTTGAGGCCTAGTATTTAGGCGCTGGGTGACAGGTATGGGTTTAGTGACAGAATTAGACTTGGAAATACACAGTAGCGGGTGTGTGTGAAGTTATTCTGAATGACCCAATGTGCACCTTGAATATTATATACCCTTTTAGGGATAGATTTCAAATAGCTCTGATATAGCAGAAACCACTAAATTATGAAATTGCTAAATTGGGAATTGTATTTCAACC
The DNA here is from genome assembly GCF_014858855.1 of Bufo gargarizans. Lineage (NCBI taxonomy): Eukaryota > Metazoa > Chordata > Amphibia > Anura > Bufonidae > Bufo > Bufo gargarizans. Next base: position 92,967,411 of record NC_058083.1, read on the forward strand.
CAGAACAAGAAATGTGCTTGAACGGACACTAAATAACTCGCCCAGCTACAGCACTAAGGACAGATTTAGCTGGATATAAATTTGAGGCCTAGTATTTAGGCGCTGGGTGACAGGTATGGGTTTAGTGACAGAATTAGACTTGGAAATGCACAGTAGCGGGTGTGTGAAGTTATTCTGAATGTCCCTATGTGCACCTTCAATATGATCTACCCTTTTAGGGATAAATTTCAAATAGCTCTGATATAGCAGAAACCACTAAATTATGAAATTGCTAAATTGGGAATTGTATTTCAACCCAGAACAAGAAATGTGCTTGAACGGACACTAAATAACTCGCCCAGCTACAGCACTAAGGACAGATTTAGCTGGATATAAATTTGAGGCCTAGTATTTAGGCGCTGGGTGACAGGTATGGGTTTAGTGACAGAATTAGACTTGGAAATACACAGTAGCGGGTGTGTGTGAAGTTATTCTGAATGACCCAATGTGCACCTTGAATATTATATACCCTTTTAGGGATAGATTTCAAATAGCTCTGATATAGCAGAAACCACTAAATTATGAAATTGCTAAATTGGGAATTGTATTTCAACCCAGAACAAGAAATGTGCTTGAACGGACACTAAATAACTCGCCCAGCTACAGCACTAACGACAGATTTAGCTGGATATGAATTTGAGGCCTAGTATTTAGGCGCTGGGTGACAGGTATGGGTTTAGTGACAGAATTAGACTTGGAAATGCACAGTAGCGGGTGTGTGAAGTTATTCTGAATGACCCTATGTGCACCTTGAATATTATATACCCTTTTAGGGATAGATTTCAAATAGCTCTGATACAGCAGAAACCACTAAATTTTTAAATTGCTAAATTGGGAATTGTATTTCAACCCAGAACAAAAAATGTGCTTTGACGGACACTAAATAACTTTCCCAGCCACAACAGGACAGCGGTAACGAGAGATTTAGCGGGATATAAATTTGAGGCCTAGTATTTAGGCGCTGGGTGACCGGTATGGATTTAGTGACAGAATTAGACTGGGATATGGCCAAAAAATAACCACACTATTGCTGGTTAAATGCACTTGGTGATGGGCGCAGCTTGCCCCTGATGTAGTATATGGCCAAAAAATGAACAGACTATTGCTGGTTAAATGCACTTGGTGTCACAGCTTGACCAACCACACTACTGAGGGTTAAATGCACTTGGTGACGGGCGCAGCTTGCCCCTGATGTAGTATATGGCCAAAAAATGAACAGACTATTGCTGGTTAAATGCACTTGGTGACGGGCGCAGCTTGCCCCTGATTTAGTATATGGCCAAAAAATGAACAGACTATTGCTGGTTAAATGCACTTGGTGTGATAGCTTGACCAACCACACTACTGAGGGTTAAATGCACTTGGTGACGGGCGCAGCTTGCCCCTGATGTAGTATATGGCCAAAAAATAAACAGACTATTGCTGGTTAAATGCACTTGGTGTGACAGCTTCACCCTGATGTAGGCTTTAGCCAAAAAACAAACGCACCATTGAGGGTTAAATGCACTTGGTGACAGGCGCAGCTTGCCCCTGATGTAGTATATGGCCAAAAAATAAACAGACTATTGCTGGTTAAATGCACTTGGTGTGACAGCTTCACCCTGATGTAGGCTTTAGCCAAAAAACAACCACACCATTGAGGGTTAAATGCACTTGGTCGCAGCTTGTGCTGGCGCACCACAAGACACAAAATGGCCGCCGATCACCCCAGAAAAATGTGACTGACAAACGGTCTGGGCAGCCTAAAAACAGTGAGCAATTGAGGATCAGCAGCTCAATGATCCACAGCTGCAGATCGATCAGTTAATCAAGTCCTTTGGAGGAGTTAATCTGCCTAATCTCGCCCTACTGTCGCAGCCGCAACCTCTGCCTACGCTAATCAGAGCAGAGTGACGGGCGGCGCTATGTGACTCCAGCTTAAATAGAGGCTGGGTCACATGGTGCTCTGGCCAATCACAGCCATGCCAATAGTAGGCATGGCTGTGATGGCCTCTTGGGGCAAGTAGTATGACGCTTGTTGATTGGCTGCTTTGCAGCCTTTCAAAAAGCGCCAAGAAAGCGTCACAAAAGCGCGAAGAAAGCGACGAACACCGAACCCGAACCCGGACTTTTACGAAAATGTCCAGGTTCGGGTCCGTGTCACGGACACCCCAAAATTCGGTACGAACCCGAACTATACAGTTCGAGTTCGCTCATCCCTAGTTTTGTGTCTGAAAACCAAGAGTTGTGGTCATCATATTTACCGTTAGCTGAGTTTGTCATAAATAATCGTCGTCAGGAATCCACTGGCAAGTCACCATTTCTTGGTGCATATGGTTTTCATCCCCAATTCTGTACTTTCTGGGGTTTTCGTCATCTCTTTGATCGGTATGGCAGAAAGTGCAAGCTAACTTGAAAAATATGGGAGGTAAATACAAATGCATGGCTGATAAGAGACGGTCGCCAGGTCCGGACCTAGAAGTGAATGACTATGTGTGGTTGTCTACTAGGAATATTAAATTAAAGGTTCCCTCTTGGAAACTGGGTCCTAGGTTTATTGGCCCTTACAAAATTGTAGCCATCATCAACCCTGTGGCTTTTCGCCTGGAGCTACCTCAGACTTTTAAAATCCATAATGTCTTTCATAAGTCGTTACTCAAAAAATATGTTCCACCTCTAGAACTGTCACTGCTGCCACCCCCTCCTGTTGTTGTGGATGGTAATCTAGAGTTTCAGATATCCAAAATTGTTAATTCTCGTCGGGTCCGCCGCTCTCTTCAATATCTGGTGCATTGGAGAGGTTACGGTCCCGAGGAAAGAATGTGGGTTCCTGCGTCTGAGGTAAACGCTGACAGGCTAGTTCGGGCTTTTCATGCCTCTCATCCTGAGAGTCCTGGTCCTGAGTGTCTGGAGGCCTCTCGTAGAGAGGGGGGTACTGTCACGAGGGTGTCAAGAACCACGCCTGACTCCGTTATACCCGGGGTCAGGAAGTTGCAGCGGTTGGCTGCGCGCTCTATGTAGTAAGATAGGGCTGTTTTCTTTTGGTAGCTTTCTGGGTTTGCTTTGCAACCCTTTTTGGCTCACTCAGGGATCCGTAGCTCCTTTTCCTCAGCTGTTCCTTGTCCAGCACTCCCAACCTCATTATATTCCCCTCTCACACTTCTCTGGTTGCCAGATATAGAGCTTCCTGCCTGGACTTCTATACTGACCCACTGGAGCTGTGTTGCTGCGTTCTCTGGTTGTTGGTCCAGAACGTTTCCCTCCGGATCCCTGTTGGACCTTTGTGGTCTGCTGTGGTCGCCCACCTGTGTTTATGTGTTTGTCTGTATTGTCTGTCCTCTCCCTGGTGTTTTCCTCTTAGTGTCAGTGGTGCGGACTAGCGATCCCACCGGCCCGTTCACTATCTAGGGCTCATTTTAGGGAAAGCCAGGGTTTAGGCACGTGATCGCCGCACGGGTGAGGAACCCGTCTAGGGACGTCAGGGCAGTCAGGTGCCAGCCGCAAGGTGAGTCAGGGGTCACCACCTTTCCCACTTCCTTGGACAGGGCTTTCCCTTTTCCCTCCCTGTGCGTGACGCCGGTCATTACAATAAATAGACATTGACCCCACACAAACCAGCGGACAGAGAGGGGAAAGCAAGGAAAAGCCAATAAACACACAGGCTACCGATACTACACATCACTCTGGCAACCAGCCCACACGGAATCCACCGCAGCTAGTACGCCAGAGCACAAACGTGAGCAACAGGCAACCAAAATGTGAATAAAAGCAATGCATTGATTTGCAAATCCTATAGGCCCATATTTTTTCACAATATATCACAGATTATGTATCAGATGTTGAAAGTGAGACATTTTACCATTTCAAAAATAAAAATACCTATTAGGGGTCATGTATCAAGCTGGTGTAAATTAGAACTGGCTTAGTTGCAACCAATCAGATTCCACCTTTCATTTTCCAAAGGAACTTTGAAAAATTAAAGGAGGATTGGTTGCTATGGGCAACTAAGCAAGTTCTACTTTACATCACCTTGATAAATGACCCCAATAGTATTCTGCTTTTATTTACATATATTTACATTTTACACAGGGCATAACTTTTTGGGAATTGGGGTTGTAGATGGATAGATAGATAGATAGATAGATAGATAGATAGATAGATAGACAAATGCAAGATAAATGGGTAGATAGATAGGTAGATGATAGATATAGAGATATGAGATAGATAATGATATTAGTTCAAATATACTAAAATTAGTTTAATTTTAAGCTTAGAATGTGACATATTCCCTTTAAGAGATCAAAACACTGATAATCACTGAGGTCCTCACAGTATGCCTCAGCTATCAATGGCCATATTCACTGCCACCTAAAGATTCCCCAGTAACGCTGTGCCAGACATCGATGACCTCAAAATTCTATTCCAGCCACAGGTTACCCCCATAGGTTGGATAGTTTCATATGCAATTAAAATCAGACATGTAGTTGTTTTGTGTAGATGGGACGTGTTGAGACCTTGGAATAATTTCCTCTGGTGACCCCAATGATCCTCGGTCTTACACGGTGACTACATTTGCAGAGACTGGTTAAAGGGAACCTGTCACCTCAAAAATGCATCTACACCCGCCAGCAGTACCTCATAGTAGCCCGCAGCCTGTTAATAATCATATATTTCATCCTGTTGTCCGATGCTGCTTAAGTAAAAAAAAAACGCAGTTTTATTCTCCATCAGCACTACAGTGCCGGCCAGCTTTAAGTCAAGGGGGTAGCAACCTCCCTGCTTCAAGTCAAGGTAACCACGCCCCCTGAACATCCTCTCTTGCCTGTGAGCGACAGCCTGCAGTGCGGCCTCGATTCCCCAAGTCTCGCGCATGCGCGGTGCGCTCTGTAGCAATGCGCTATCCCATCTCCTGCTGCCGCTGCAAGCTGGGTTTCAGTGGCGCAATGCGCATGCGCGAGACTTGGGGAATGTCTGCAGGCTGTCACTCTCAGGCAAGAGGGGACGGTTAGGGGAAGTGGTTACCTTGACTTGAAGCAAGTAGGCTGCTGCCCCCTTAACTTCAAGCTGGCCGGCACTATAGCGCTAATGGATAATAAAACCGTGTTTTTTTAACTTACGCAGCATCGGACTACAGGATGAAACATATGATTATTAACAGGCTGCGGGCTACTACGAGTTACTGCTGGCGGTTTTAGATGCATTTTTGAGGAGACAGGTACCCTTTAAGCTCTGAATTACAGTTCGCTTTATCCATGGCTTCCACGTCTCTGCTCCTTTCTCCGCTGCCAGTGGACTGCTGAAGATGAGGGATATCTCTAGTGAACAGACACATTAGCAATTCATTTTATCAGCTGTCGGAGGTAGAAGCACTTTCCATACACCCTCCCTCGTGTTTCAAGTTTCCTCTTAGATCCACATATATCCAGATATTAAATTATAGATAAAAGAACCTGTGTGGGTGCAGAGAGATGGAAGAAGTGATAAGACAGCCATACAGGCACATGCTGCCGCCCTAATGAGCTTTCCCTAGCATCTCGGCTCACCTCGCGTTTCATGTTCACATAAACACCGCTAAAACCTCATTTCATTGTCGGCCGGGAGTTGAATCCAGCTTTTCTTTCCCGTTGTTCTGTTATTAGTACATAGAAGACTTTACACTTTGTCTGTCTTATTATATCTGCAGTAAGGATGTTTCTCTTGCAATTACTTTAACTCCTTTAGTTCTAGATAAATCCCACCTCAATTCATTTCCTATTTGAGGTAATTAGGTTATATTGATGAAAGCACGAGTGGGCATAGTCACATTCCTGAGCGTACATATTGTGATGTGCATAGCCTTCCCTCGCTACTAGTACAGATGTGTCCTTCCTTACAGGCTCAACATATCCCAAGATATGTAGTGTGATAGTACCAACCAGATATTGTGGAAGAATGACATGATATAAACAGCAGACTGTTGGCTTAAAGTTTGATATTGATATCACAGACGAGGGAGATCCTGGCAAGGCCTAGATAAAAGCACTTGAATGGACACTTCCATCACATTTTAGAAAATCCCATATTAACAACCTGCATTTGAATATTCTTTGTAATTTTTCAGGTGGATGGTTTTCTTGATATAATTTTTTAAACCACTCCATGTATGAAGCCTCCTGTCCTGCCTCTATTTCCTCTTTTTTTATTTTTTATTTTTGAAAGGGGGGGGGGGGACTTTTACATGTAGCATGCAATCAGTCTAACTTAACTTTTTAAATCCAACCATCACTCCAACCAAAGAGATCCCTCCTGTAGTGACTCAGAGTATCACGCATTACAAATCGAGGCAGTGCTCTTATGTGGGCTTCTTGATCTAGGTCTACAGAACAAGAGATCTGTCATACCTTTTCCTCAATTATACATCTACTATCATGAGGATTACCTTTCAGATAACATCTTTCCCTCGCAACAGCAGTAAACGGACAATGAATTATCTATTTTATAGTTTGTGTTGACTGCTAAAGAAGGACAATATTTGTATATAATTCTCAAGTTATAGCACTGCTGAAATGAAAAAGAAAAGCAGCCCAAAATTGTTGAAAAATTGTTTCTCTGAATATTGGGAGTAGGATACAAGATCCAAAGTTTAAAATTTGTGTTAATGCTGTACGGAGATCCATCTCCATACAGCATTAGGGTATATTCACACGACCGCAAATGGGTCCACATCCGTTCCACAATTTTGCGGAACGGGTGTGGACCCATTCATTTTCTATGGGGACGGAAAGGATGCAGACAGCACACAGTGTGCTGTCCGCATCCTCATTTGCGGAGCGCGGCCCCGATCTAAAATGTTTTTCAAGTTTAATAATCAAATATACAAGTTATTCTCCAAAATTGGTGATAAGTCACTTCGCCTTGCTGGAGTGCAAACATTTAAATGCCATAAGCATCCATGCAGCATTAAAACTAATTTTGGAGCAAAGCGACTTTGGATCTTGGATACGAAGCTCTCTTCTCTCATCCTTAATTGGGAGAATATGTGATTTAAAATGTCTATTTTATTACACACTTGTATTCCCTATGAAATAACGGCGCTGGACACAGTATTATTTTTTGCTAAAATAGACATTTCTGGGCTGTGGAGTTGGTTCACAAACCTACTACTTCTTTATTTTACCATGTTTCAAATTCATAATTAGTAATACATTTACTGTAGCGAAATAGCAACATCAGGATATAGGTATAGATTGTAATCATGGCAATTAGTGGTTACTAATGGATATCTACAAGAGAAGAAACAAAAATAAAGTAACTGAGGAGAACGTATTACAACTTGACCAAGAAGACAACTTAACTCTTTGAAGATTTTCAGTTTTCCCAAAGCCATAACTTTTTTATTTTTTCATTCACATACCATATGAGGGCTTGATTTTTGTGGGACAAGATGCACTTTCTAATGGCACCATTTACGGTTGCATACAATGTGGTGGGAAGCCAGAAAAAAATCCAAATGGAGTGGAGCTATAATAAAAAAACACCATTCTGCCACAGTTTTATTTTATATTTTTAAACTGTTTACTATTTTGTAAAACTGACCTGTTACCGTACTTTTATTCTTCAGGCCAGTACACTTACAACTATACCACATATGTATAGTTTTTCTTGCATTTTAATGCATTTTTTTTTTTTAAACCTTTGGAAAATAAAAATCTTTGCATTGCCATATTCTGACCCCCATAACTTTTATATTTTTATGTGTACAGCACTTGTGGGCTCATTTTTTGCTGGGCGATCTGTACTTTTTACTGATACCTGTGACTTTTTTCTGCTTCACTGTTTGCCTTATGGGATAAATATTTTTATATTTTAATAGTACAGGTAGCTAGCCACTGAGGAAGAGGGTGACCCCTCGAAACGCGTCTGGCTGGTCCTGAGAGCGACAAACTACCCACTTAAACCCGAACAGCATTTGAGTGACTATCGGTCACGAGAAAATCTATGCGCTGATTTGGATGCGAGCGAAATAGAAACTAGCTAAAAGCTATCGCGAGACTCCGCGATCCCAGCTGAGTGCTTCCTGGAAAGCGAAACCTAACCACCACGTGGAACGCTGAAACCAGAGAGAGCTGAAAAAGCATATACAGAGTATCGAACAAAAGGTACAAAAGAACTCAGCAAGCGCTGGAACGGCAACTTCACACTCTGAAGACAAGGTAAGAGGGTTGAGGAAGAGGGGGACGCCCCAATTAACAAACCCGACCTCTAGTTACATACTAACTTTACCTTGCTTCACTACGAGTGCGGACTCTGTATACTGGTGCATTTGGAGGATATACATCATTATAGCAACAGTACTGGACACAGTTCATATGCAAAAATCGATTCAAACTATTGCAAGATATCAAACCATATGAGTTTCTATCACAAGGTTGATTCCTTTATAAATTACAAGCCATTATCACAAGGTTGTTTCCTTTTTCACTGGAAAACTGCACTTGTTCACAGAACATTCTTACTTTACAGGCACAGGACATTATCAATTCAAAATTCAAAATTAGAACACATTATATTAATTCTTGCATGATTTGAACCTATGATCATTTATGAATTTGTCTATGTAAGCGGATCCCGGACCTCAGTATAATTTTACAAAATTTTATATTGTTGGATTGTTTAATAGGAGTTTAAACCTGTATGTTTTATATATACTTTGTATCTTAAATATAAACTATCTACTATAGACATACCAGCTGGTGAGTGCATATTTTTTATTTATATTTTAATAGTACAGGTGTTTGTGCACATGGTGATGCCCATTATGTTAATTTTTTTAAATTATTTGTGTATTTTTATTTTTATTTTGGGAAAAGGGGAGTGATTTTAATTTATATTTTTTTTTTTTCATTTTTAAAAACTTTTTTCTTTTTACACTTTTTAACATTTCCCCTAAGCTGCTGCAAACTACATGTCCAAAGGAGAAAATATATCTGTATCGCACATCCACATACTATGCTTTGATCTAATAACTGCTATAAACTACATCCGACTCCCCCGATCCTCACTGTGAAGCCACTACATGGCTGATGGCGCACCCACCTGGTCTTTAAATTCCCATGGTCAACATGGTTAAATGCCTGATCACCAACGTAAATTTACATGTGGTGTTTGGGAAGGGTTAAGAATGTATATCTACATGATTTATTTTACATTTATTGGTCTTATCCATTCTAGGCTATGGTCACATGATCATGTCCATGTGATGTTATGTCCATGGGCGTGTCAGTGATAGGGGAGTATTTATGTAACTAGCTGGTAGGAGAAGCTTTAAACGAGCTGGGAGTTGCTAGGGGCGGTGCTGGAGCTGTGTAGAGAAAGGAGCAGTGCATCATGAGTTGGGTCGGATACAGCAGCAGGAAGTGCTACATAAAGGAGGGATACAAGACTGATGTGTTTCCATGGTGAAGTGGGTCAGGAGAGCCCAAATAAAAATAAGTAAAAAAACATGGAGAAGGTGTACATGAGGCAAGAAACTGCATGAGCATATCTGTTAAACTCCAAAGAATTCCCAGAAAACATTAACATCACTTGAATGGAGTGGGGAATGCAAAGCCATACACAACCTATTAGCAAGAGTGGTAGTGTATCTTAAAAATATCAGATCTACTTTTACAGTCTCAGACAATGAATTTAGTCCAAAATCTCAAATATGATTTTGAGGTATAATTTATTGTCCTGTAGAATATTAAAACTAATATTAATACTTTGCTACATTTATATATCTCACACAACACAATAACCCTTTTTACTATGCTCCGCTTAAAAGGGTTATTTGGGAATTGATATCAATCTTCAGGATAGGTCATCAGTATCAGATCGTGGTGGTCTAACTCCCAGGACACCCTTTAATCAACTGTTGGAAGAGGCCCCAGTGCAGAGGGGAAACTAAAATAAATTTTCTCTTTAAAAGTGTCAGATGTAGTTTCTCCACACATGATTTGGGAAGCTCATAAATCAGTTATAAGAGGGGACTTTACTTCAATTGCTTCCCACCTGAACAAACAGACGTGTCAGAATAGCCGAGCTTTATGACAAAATCTCCAAATTGGAATCTACACACAAACGCTCCCGGAATAAACATTGCCTACTAGAACTCTCCTCAGCTAGGGATGAGCTCAGGAAGTTCTTAAATAAAATTTTGACAAAATTATATCTATCTCTGAAAAAGAAACTTTTTGTGCATGGTAACAAACCTACAAAGTTTATGATGGCTATGATAAGACAACGTAAACAGAAGTCTAGAATCTCAGCTATTCTAAACAAAGATAAGAAGATAGTAAGGGAGAAAGTGGAGATAGCAGAGGCTTTCCAACAGTTCTACTCAGCTCTTTATAACATAGATGTTTCAGATCCTGATAGTCTTAGAGAGAAGAAATTAGAGCTGACTAAGGAGTTTCCCTGTTTTAACCCCTGATCAAGCTGTAGGTCTGTGCTCACCAATAAACACTTCAGAAATCTCAGAACCCATTAAAAAAAAATGGCCAAAGGAAAATCTCCTGGAGCAGATGGCCTACCAATGCTTTACTATCTCTCCTTTCAGGAGATCTTCATGCCTCATCTGCTTAAGACCTTTAATGCAGCACTATCTGGCTTTGCATTCCCTCTTCAAGCAGTCAATACCCACATCACTCTTATACCCAAACCACAGAAGGACCCAAGCTTGTGTTCCAGTTACAGACCTATTTCTCTCCTAAATTTAGACCTTAAAATGTACGCTAGGATACTGGCCACCAGAATAAAACCCCTATTAAAAGACCTTATACACCCAGATCAGACAGGTTTTATTCCCGGGTGTGAGGGTAAAGATAATACATACAAAATCATAAATTCAATTGCATTGGCAAAAAAGACAAAGACTCCTTTTGTGGTTCTGGGTACAGACGCTGAAAAATCCTTTGACAGAGTGGCATAGGCCTTTGTTAAATGTACACTGTCTAAGCTAGTCTTCCCTGATCCTTTCATAAAGGCCATTTTCACCATGTATATCTCCCCGAGTGCAAACATTAAAGTAAACTACATATTATCCCAAGTGGTCATTATAAACAATGGCATGAGACAAGGCTGCCCTCTCTCACCAATTCTCATTATACTCACAATTGAACCCCTTTTACAATATATTAGACAATCTCACAAGATAAGAGGTTTGGTCTGTGGGGGCTTGGAAATCAAACAAGTGGCATATGCTGATGACCTATTGCTAATGGTTTATAACCCTTCACAGGCCTTTCCAGCTATAATTAGGATCTTCACCTCCTTCGGTTACATCTCAAATTATCAAAATCGCAAGCTATGAATCTATATATCAATCTATCATCTAAACTCCTACAAAAGCTACAAGCAGACTCTCCATTTGAGTGGACACATTCATACATAAAATTCCTGGGAATTAATATCACGCCAGAATTGTCCAAACTACAGTATATGAAGTAAATTCCCCCCCCCCCCCCCCCCCCCCCGCACTGCTAAAATCAATACCGGCAATATAAAATTCCTGGTCGCCTTCCTTTATCTCTTGGATAGGTAGATGTAACATCTTCAATTCCTTAATCGTTCCCAAAAGACCTATCTACTACAAGTACTCCCAGTGAAACTACCAAGTAGCTTTTTTGACTCCTTCAGGAAAATATGTTCCTCTTACATTTGGGGTAATATAAAATCCAGAATTTCTAACAAGATTTTGGTTCTCCATTTTTTGAAGGGAGGGATTGGCTTTCCCTCTATTAAAAGATATTACAGGGAAGTCCATCTTAATAGGATCATCGATTGGATAAGAAAACCAGTCCATAACCATTGGATTCCCCTGGAAAAAGCTTAGCAGGACTTCCACTTAGGTCCCTTATCCTATCTGAACATGGGAGGGCTCCACAGTCACAAACTACTGCTGTCAACTACCCTGTTGGTTTGGAACAATCCAGAAATAAGAGAGATATGCTCTGATTTCCCCTCTCCCCTTTTGACCATTGGAGACTGCTTATGTTTCAAGATAGACAGTTACAAGACTCTTCCCTCACAATTGCACACAACTCCACCTTGCCAGTTGACGAGTTACTAGATGGGGAGGGAGCTTTCCTAGATCGGCCAGCTCTAGCCGCAAAATTCCAGCTAAACAATCTTAAATCAGATCCAATTCATATGTCTGAAATCTGCCACCTGCACAGTCCTAAAACCTGACACTTACTTGGTTCAAGAAACTAATATCTCAAACTCAATACCCCTTATCTCCATTGTCTCTAGAAACGTATTAACAATGGAATACCCAACCTCTCTTTACTTTGTAAAGGAATGGGAGAGGGACCTAGGCGTGAAACTCTCTGATAAGGAGAGGCATATTGTAGTAGGTGCCCCAAAGACAATCTCTAGATGTGTGATTATACAAGAAAATGCCTACAAAGTCCTCAATAGGTGGAATCTGACCCCAGTGAGATTGAGTCTGATGTACGGTGATACATAGGACAGGTGCTGGAAATGTCTAACAGCAAGGGGTTCCTTTCTACATATCTGGTGGACCTGCCCCATAATCAAAGACTACTGGTAATCAGTTTTCAAGTTTACAAGAGATATCTTCGAGTTAGATAACTCCCTCCTTCCCGTATGTCCTCCTTATTACCAAGCACTATAGCAAAACCTAAGATTTCCTTGCTGAAAATTCTGCTGACAGTCACTAGACTATTGATTGCCTCAAACTGGAAATCAACTGCCCAACCATCGATTTCTCATTGGCAAAAAAATGTAGAATCCCTAGCTAGGTTGGAAGAACTCTCACATTGGGAATTACGAACTCATCACAGATACACTAAAATATGGAACCCCTGGGTAACCTGGACAGCCAACAAAACATACATATAGTTAAAGGAAGCTGTTCTTCACTAACACTTACACAGAAGAGGGCTGGATATTTAAATTCCCCCATTACAGAACAAATACATGTAAATCTCAACCCAATAACACCGCTGGTAGCCTGACTAACTTCCTGGTCCTAAAGTGTTACCTGGGATCACCCTTGGCATGAAAATCGGAAGAACTACCTTCCATACCTCCCCTCAATTCCCCCCCCCCCCCCACACACACACACCTTCTGTCTTTGTTTTTTGTTTTGTTTTTCCTCAACTCCATTCCTATGGAGAGTTAGGTTTTGACTTTGGTTACTGTTTTGGAGCTTTTGCTCTTAATGTTGAATCACATTTTCTAAAGGTTTGTACAATGAACAGGAGTAGCTATGGTTCTGTCGTCAGGAAGATTAAAGGAGCCAGCCACAAGCCTCTTGTTTATAGATATTTTCTTCTCCATTACATGAAAAAGAGGTCTGGCCAAGCATTATCCTGAATCTCATCTTTATACCATGTTCTTTGTCTCTGTAGAAATGTTTGCTTTCCTTATTAAGCCCATATGTATTGGACTCCTTAACGCTTCCTTAAGCAATATTTCTATATTATACAAGCTTTTGAAGTTGATGTATAAGTTGCTCTTTATTCAAAATCAATAAAAAGATTTTAAAAAGAAAAAAAAGGAAGAGGCCCCAGTGCTTCGTTAGTGTGTAGACCTCTTCTTAGGCCAGTGACGTCACTGTATAATTGTCACATGGCTGGTGATGTCAGCTCAGACCCATTGAAGTGAATAGGGCTGAGCTGCAAAACCAAACACAGCCCCTAAACAATGTATGGCGCTGTGATTGGTAAGATTTAAAGAGACCTTATCACGATCGGCGTGACTATCACATACGTGACACAGAGGGAGGGAAAGAGGAAGGCCCTGCCCAAGTGAGAGGGAAGGTGGTGACCCCTGATTCACCTTGCGGCTGGCACCTGGCTGCCCTGACGTCCCTAGACGGGTTCCTCACCCGTACGCCGATCACGTGCCTAAAACCCTGGCTTTCCCTAAGATGAGCCCTAGATAGTGAACAGGGCGGTGGGAACACTAGTCCGCACCACTAGCTCTAAAGGAAACACCAAGGGGAGGACAGACAATACAGACTCAACATATAATCCCAGGTGGGCGACAACAGGAGACAACAAAAAGCCCAACAGGGATCCGGAGGGTAGCACTCTGGAACAACAACCAGGATTCACAGCTCCAGTGGGTCAGTATAGAAGTCCAGGCAGGAAGCTCTATAACTGGCAACTAGAGAAGTGTGAGAGGAGAATATAAGGAGGTTGGGAGTGGCAGACAAGAAACAGCTGAGGAGGAGAAGCTACGGATCCCTGAGTGAGACAAAAAGGATTGCAAGGCAAACACAGAAAACAATCACTAAGAAACAACGTGATCTTTAGACATAGAGCGCGCAGCCACCCGCTGCGACTTCCTGACCCCGGGTATAACGGAGTCAGACATGGCTCTTGACACCCTCGTGACAGTACCCCCCCTTTCACGAGGGGCCTCCGGACACTCAGGACCAGGTCTCTCAGGATGAGAGGCATGGAAAGCCTGAATTAACCTGTTGGCGTTTACCTCTGACGCTGGAACCCACATTCTTTCCTCGGGACCGTAACCCCTCCAATGCACCAGATACTGAAGAGAGCGGCGGACCCGACGAGAATCAACAATTCTGGATATTTGAAACTCCAGATTACCATCCACAATAACAGGAGGAGGTGGCAGTGGTGATGGTTCTAGAGGTGGAACATACTTCTTGAGTAACGACTTATGGAAGACGTTATGGATCTTAAAAGTCTGAGGTAGCTCCAGGCGAAAAGCCACAGGGTTAATGACGGCTACTATTTTATAAGGACCAATGAACCTAGGGCCCAGTTTCCAAGAGGGAACCTTCAACTTAATATTCCTAGTAGACAACCACACATAGTCATTCACTCCTAGGTCCGGACCTGGCGACCGTTTCTTATCGGCCATGCATTTATATTTACCACTCATATTTTTCAAGTTAGCTTGCACCTTCTGCCATACCGATGAAAGAGATGAAGAAAACCGTTCCTCTTCGGGAACCCCAGAAGACCCCCCCTCTTTGAAAGTACAAAATTGGGGATGAAAACCGTATGCACCAAGAAATGGTGACTTGCCAGTGGATTCCTGACAGCGATTATTTATGGCAAACTCGGCTAACGGTAAATATGATGACCACACCTCTTGGTTTTCAGACACAAAACACCTTAAATATGTTTCTAGGTTTTGGTTGGTACGCTCAGTCTGTCCATTCGACTGAGGATGGAAAGCTGAGGAAAAGGACAAGTGTACCCCCAAACGGGAACAAAAAGCTTTCCAAAACTTAGAAATAAACTTGGTTCCCCGATCCGAAACCACATCGGAAGGGACCCCGTGAAGCTTCACGATTTCACTGATAAACACCTGAGCAAGAGTCTTAGCATTAGGAAGTGCGGGTAGCGCAATAAAGTGTACCATTTTGCTAAACCTGTCTACTACTACCAAGATAACTGTTTTACCCGCAGACAACGGTAAGTCAGTGATGAAATCCATTGACAGATGTGTCCATGGCCTATTGGGGATGAAAAGTGGCAATAAAGACCCTGCTGGACGTGTATGAGAGACTTTCGCGTGTGCACAAGTAGAACAAGTAGACACGAAATCCATTACATCCTGACGCAACCTTGGCCACCAAAAATGACGAGACAATAGCTCCAAGGTTGCTTTACTACCCGGGTGCCCAGCAAGTGCCGAATTATGATGTTCCTTTAATAATTCAAGACGCAGGTTTAACGGTACAAACAATTTCTCTGAGGGGCAAGAGGCCGGGGCGTCCCCCTGGGCCTCTAACACCTTTCCCTCTAGAACAGAGTGTACAGCAGAGACAACCACTCCTCTTTGTAAAATAGGTACCGGATCACTAACATTACCCCCTCCAGGGAAACTACGAGATAATGCGTCTGCCTTGGTATTTTTTGCCCCAGGACGATAGGTGATTACAAAGTTAAATCTGGTAAAGAATAGCGACCACCTAGCTTGTCTAGGGGTGAGACGCTTAGCCGATTCTAGGTACAGAAGGTTTTTGTGATCCGTAATCACCGTGACGGGGTGGATTGCTCCCTCTAAGAAGTGACGCCACTCTTCAAACGCCAGTTTAATCGCCAACAGTTCCCTATGTCCAATATCATAGTTCTTTTCTGCAGTAGATAACTTTTTGGAAAAGAAAGCGCAAGGACGCCAATTGCCAGGAGACGGACCCTGAGACAATACAGCCCCCACTCCCACCTCTGACGCATCTACTTCAACAATAAAAGGATGGGAGACATCAGGTTGAATTAGAACAGGTGCCGAGGTAAATCTCTCTTTTAGAGAGGAAAATGCAATTTTAGCGGAGTCAGACCATTTAGAAAAATCAGTCCCCTTCATAGTCATGTCAGTAAGGGGTTTAACGATCACTGAATAATTTTTAATGAACTTTCTATAGAAATTTGCGAAACCCAAAAACCGTTGTAGAGCTTTAAGGTTCTCAGGAAGATCCCAATCTAAAATTGCCTGGACCTTCCTAGGATCCATACGGAAACCTGAAGCAGATAATAGATATCCCAGGAACTGTATTTCCTGAACGGCGAAGACACATTTTTCAATTTTCGCATATAATTTATTCGTCCGTAGGACCTGCAGTACTTGCCTGACATGTACTTCATGTGTTTTCAGATCAGCCGAATAAATTAAGATATCATCTAGGTATATGACTACAAACCTGCCGATGAGATGACTAAAAATATCATTAACGAAATGTTGGAAGACAGCAGGGGCATTGGTCAGACCGAAAGGCATGACTAAATTTTCATAATGCCCCTCAGGGGTGTTAAAAGCTGTCTTCCACTCATCCCCTTCCTTGATACGAATCAGATTGTAGGCCCCCCTAAGATCAAGTTTGGAGAACCACCTAGCACCCGCAATCTGATTAAAAAGGTCAGGAATGAGAGGAAGAGGGTATGGGTCTCGAATCCGGTTATCCGGTTTAGCTCACGGAAATCTAGGCAAGGACGCAGGCCCCCATATTTCTTTTTAACAAAGAAAAACCCTGCAGCCACGGGTGAAGAAGAGGGTCTGATGTGTCCCTTAGCCAGACTCTCGGAGATATAATCTTTCATGGCTTGTCTCTCGGGACCCGAAAGATTATACAACCTGGACTTGGGAAATTTTGCACCGGGAATCAGGTTAACCGGGCAATCATAAGGACGATGAGGTGGTAGCTTCTGACAACCCTTTTCAGAAAAAACGTCCTCAAAGTCCGAAATAAATGTAGGTAGGGAAGCTATGGAGGCTATTAAGCAATTGTTATTTAAGCAATTCTCTCTGCAATGCTCACTCCACTCCAATATCTCCCTGGCCTGCCAATCCACCACTGGATTGTGCGCTACCAACCAGGGAAGACCCAATACCACAGGAGAGGGAAGGCCCCTCCAGAACGTAACATGAAAGACACTCATTATGGTGGTCCCCTACCCGAAGGTGTAAGTTATGGACTATGTGAGTGAGGTTTCTCTGAGACAGAGGAGCAGAATCAATAGCGAATATGGGAATAGGTCTCTGCAGCGTACAGAGAGACAAACCCATAGTGCGGGCAAAATGGGCATCTATCAAATTTACCCCTGCTCCACTGTCTAGAAAAAAAGAAATAGACTCCGTCTTAACACCAAAAACAATAACCGCTGGCAACACAAATTGAGATGTTCGTATGGAGGAAACGTATAACCCCCGACTGACATCCTCCGCACAGCCTGGGGTTAGTAGTTTTCCGACGGTCTTTTGTTTTTGAGAAAGGAGGGACAGACATTAATGAAATGACCCCTCCCCCCACAGAAAAAACAAGCCCCCCACCTACGGCGAACCTCAGGAGGACGGACCTGACGAGAAGTTCCTCCTAGCTGCATAGGCTCATCTAAGTCAGTACAGACTAACTGCTGCTTGGGAGAGGTTACCAATTGCTCAGGAATTTTCGATCTCTCCCTAAGACGTCTATCTTTTCTGATAGAGAGGGACATAACAGCATCAAGGGAAAGGGGGGTCTCATACAGCGCCAGCGCATCCTTAACCCTTTCAGATAACCCAGAGCAGAACTGACTCCTGAGAGCCGGGTCGTTCCACTGAGTATCCGTAGCCCACCTACGGAACTCTGAGCAATATTCCTCTGCTGGCCGATCTCCCTGTAGGAGTCTACGTAACTTCGACTCAGCCAGGGCGACTCGGTCAGGGTCATCATATATGAGACCCAAAGCCCCAAAAAATCCCTCAACTGACCGGAGAGCCTGGGAACCAGGGGGTAACGAGAACGCCCAGGATTGCGGGTCCCCCTGAAGCAGGGAAATAACAATCCCCACCCGCTGTTCTTCATTACCTGAGGAGTAAGGGCGCAGCTTAAAAAATAATTTGCAGGCCTCACGGAACGTCACAAATTTGTCCCTTCCCCCAGAAAATCTGTCAGGAAGAACAACTTTGGGTTCTGTAACAACCTGGTTACCCATAGCAACCGCTGGGCTTGCGGTCTGCTGCATTTGCTGCTGTTGTTGGAGGACAGACGCCTTCAATCCTGCCACCTCCAAAGACAGGCCTTGAAGCTGTTTTGCCAAAGCAGCAATAGGATCCATATTGGATTCTAAGTAGAGAGGAAAAAAAAATATATTTTTTTTTTTTTCTCCCAAAAAATAAGGGCCAGTTATAATATCACGATCGGGGTAACTATCACATACGTGACACAGAGGGAGGGAAAGAGGAAGGCCCTTCCCAAGTGAGAGGGAAGGTGGTGACCCCTGACTCACCTTGCGGCTGGCACCTGGCTGCCCTGACGTCCCTAGACGGGTTCCTCACCCGTACGCCGATCACGTGCCTAAAACCCTGGCTTTCCCTAAGATGAGCCCTAGATAGTGAACAGGGCGGTGGGAACACTAGTCCGCACCACTAGCTCTAAAGGAAAACACCAAGGGGAGGACAGACAATACAGACTCAACATATAATCCCAGGTGGGCGACAACAGGAGACAACAAAAAGCCCAACAAGGATCCGGAGGGTAGCACTCTGGAACAACAACCAGGATTCACAGCTCCAGTGGGTCAGTATAGAAGTCCAGGCAGGAAGCTCTATAACTGGCAACTAGAGAAGTGTGAGAGGAGAATATAAGGAGGTTGGGAGTGGCAGACAAGAAACAGCTGAGGAGGAGAAGCTACGGATCCCTGAGTGAGACAAAAAGGATTGCAAGGCAAACACAGAAAACAATCACTAAGAAACAACGTGATCTTTAGACATAGAGCGCGCAGCCACCCGCTGCGACTTCCTGACCCCGGGTATAACGGAGTCAGACATGGCTCTTGACACCCTCGTAACAAGACCACAATGCTCACCAGAGCTCTAGTGAGTAGGGTTAAGCGAACCTGAACTGTAAAGTTCAGGTTCGTACTGAACTTTAGGATTTTTGGACCACGTACCTGAACCCGAACATTTCCGTAAAAGTTAGGGTTCAGTGTTCAGCGCTTTCTTGGTGCTTTTTGAAAGGCTGCACAGCAGCCAATCAACAAGCGTCATACTACTTGCCCCAAGATGCCATCACAGCCCTGATTACTAATGGCATGGCTGTGATTGGCCAGAGCAACATGTGACCCAGGCTCTATATAAGCTTGAGTCACGTATCGCTGCAAGTCACTCTGCTGTTACAAGTGTAGGGAGAGGATGCTGCTGGACTTGTGATTTCAGGGAGAGAATAGGAGAGAATCTAACTCCGCTATCTACCTAGAAATAGTTGTGTCGGTGTAGGACACAATAGTTTTACCCTGCCCTGATGCCATTGACCAAAAAAAAATTGTATGCATGCTCAGTGCACCAGCACTGCATCTGAGCTTTTGGGACATTGCAAATCACCATTTTTGGGGGGCAAACTACAACATCTGGATTAGTCAGTGTGCAATTTAAGGTAGAAATACACCCATAATTTTCTGGGGTTTGAAAAACACACTTTTTTTCTTCAAAAAACTGTATTTTCCAGATCTGCAAGTGTTAAATTCAAGTTTTATATATACAGCTTTCATATTCTGTTACCCAAAAAAATACTTTTTGGCAATCTGCAACATCTGTATTAGTCAGTGTGCAATTTAAGGTAGAAATACACCCATCATTTTCTGGGGTTTGAAAAACACTCTTTTAAAAAAAAACAAAAAAAAATGCATTTTCCAGATTGCAAAGTGTTAAATTCAAGTTTAACATATACAGCTTTCATATTCTGTTACCGAAAAAAAAACACTTTTTTTGGCAATCTACAATATCTATTAGTCAGTGTGCAATTTAAGGTAGAAATAAACCCATCATTTCTGTGGTTTGAAAAACACTTTTTTTTCAAAAAACTGCATTTTCCAGATCTGCAAGTGTTAAATGCAAGTAAAAAATATACAGCTTTCATATTCTGTTAGCAAAAAAATACTTTTTTGGGCAATATACAACATCTGTATTAGTCAGTGTGCAATTTAAACTAGAAATACACCTATCATTTTCTGGGGTTGGAAAAACACACTTTGTTTTTCAGAAAACAGTATTTTCCAGATAGCAAAGTGTTAAATTCAAGTTTAATATATACAGCTTTCATATTCTGTTACCAAAAAAGCACTTTTTTGGCAATCTACAACATCTGTATTAGTCAGTGTGTAGTTTAAAGGGAATCTGTCACCTAGTTTGAGCATATTATTAAACTGTTACATTGCAATGTTCAATAAACTACCTTCATTCCAGCATGTGTCTTCTTTCTTTTATTCAAGTTGTAATTTTGATAAAAAAGTGATTTTTCAGATATGCTAATTAACCTTCAAGGTGGAAGTGTCAATGCAACCCTCTTCTGAAACTACGGATACTGGAAGCCTGTGCTAGCATTTCTCCTGTGGTATTGCTATCAGTGTGTGAAGAGTGGGAGAAGAGGGTTGCATTGACACTTCCAACACAATGGGCAGCACATTGAACACATTTTATAAGTGGTCAGAAACTTGTAAATAACTCATGAAAGAATAATGTTAGGTTAAAACCAAACACACTTATTGAATTCCCAATAAGTTTGATGTATCACATGACCCTCTTCCTATTGAAAAAACAAAAGTTGGAATTAAAATAGCAGACTTCAAAATGGCCACCATGATCACCACTAGAGTTGAGCGGACACCTGGATGTTCGGGTTCGAGAAGTTCGGCCGAACTTCCCGGAAATGTTCGGGTTCGGGATCCGAACCCAACCCGAACTTCGTCCCGAACCCGAACCCCATTGAAGTCAAGGGGGACCCGAACTTTTTGGCACTAAAAAGGCTGTAAAACAGCCCAGGAAAGGGCTAGAGGGCTGCAAAAGGCAGCAACATGTAGGTAAATCCCCAGCAAACAAATGTGGATAGGGAAATGAATAAAAATAAAAATAAAATAAATAAAAATTAACCAATATCAATTGGAGAGAGGTCCCATAGCAGAGAATCTGGCTTCACGTCACCCACCACTGGAACAGTCCATTCTCAGATATTTAGGCCCCGGCACCAGGCAGAGGAGAGAGGTCCCGTAACAGAGAATCTGGCTTCATGTCAGCAGAGAATCAGTCTGCATGTCATAGCAGAGAATCAGGCTTCACGTCAGCAACCAGTGCAACAGTCCATTGTCATATATTTAGGCCCAGCACCCAGGCAGAGGAGAGAGGTCCCGTGACAGAGAATCTCGCTTCATGTCAGCAGAGAATCAGTCTGCATGTCATAGCAGAGAATCAGGCTTCACGTCACCCAACATTGGAACAGTCCATTGGCATATATTTAGGCCCAGCACCCAGGCAGAGGAGAGAGGTCCCGTAACAGAGAATCTGGCTTCATGTCAGCAGAGAATCAGTCTGCATGTCATAGCAGAGAATCAGGCTTCACGTCACCCAACATTGGAACAGTCCATTGGCATATATTTAGGCCCAGCACCCAGGCAGAGGAGAGAGGTCCCGTAACAGAGGATCTGGCTTCATGTCAGCAGAGAATCAGTCTGCATGTTATAGCAGAGAATCAGGCTTCACGTCAGACACCAGTTCAACAGTCCATTGTCATATATTTAGGCCCAGCACCCAGGCAGAGGAGAGCGGTCCCGTAACAGAGAATCTGGCTTCATGTCAGCAGAGAATCAGTCTGCATGTCATAGCAGAGAATCAGGCTTCACGTCACCCAACATTGGAACAGTCCATTGGCATATATTTAGGCTCAGGCACCCAGGCAGAGGAGTGAGGTCCCGTAACAGAGAATCTGTCTTCATGTCAGCAGAGAATCAGTCTGCATGTTATAGCAGAGAATCAGGCTTCACGTCAGCCACCAGTGCAACAGTCCATTGTCATATATTTAGGCCCAGCACCCAGGCAGAGGAGAGAGGTCCTGTAACAGAGAATCTGGCTTCATGTCAGCAGAGAATCAGTCTGCATGTCATAGCAGAGAATCAGGCTTCACGTCAGCCACCAGTGCAACAGTCCATTGTCATATATTTAGGCCCAGCACCCAGGCAGAGGAGAGAGGTCCCGTAACAGAGAATCTGTCTTCATGTCAGCAGAGAATTAGTCTGCATGTCATAGCAGAGAATCAGGCTTCACGTCAGCCACCACTGCAACAGTCCATTGGCATATATTTAGGCCCAGCACCCAGGCAGAGGAGAGAGGTCCCGTAACAGACAATCTGGCTTCATGTCAGCAGAGAATCAGTCTGCATGTCATAGCAGAGAATCAGGCTTCACGTCAGCCACCAGTGCAACAGTCCATTGTCATATATTTAGGGCCAGCAATCAGGCAGAGGAGAGAGGTCCCGTAACAGAGAATCTGGCTTCATGTCAGCAGAGAATCAGTCTGCATGTCATAGCAGAGAATCAGGCTTCACGTCACCCAACATTGGAGCAGTCCATTGGCATATATTTAGGCCCAGGCACCCAGGCAGAGGAGAGAGGTCCCGTAACAGACAATCTGGCTTCATGTCAGCAGAGAATCAGTCTGCATGTTATAGCAGAGAATCAGGCTTCACATCAGCCACCAGTGCAACAGTCCATTGTCATATATTTAGGCCCAGCACCCAGGCAGAAGAGAGAGGTCCTGTAACAGAGAATCTGGCTTCATGTCAGCAGAGAATCAGTCTGCATGTCATAGCAGAGAATCAGGCTTCACGTCACCCAACATTGGAACAGTCCATTGGCATATATTTAGGCCCAGCACCCAGGCAGAGGAGAGAGGTCCCGTAACAGAGAATCTGGCTTCATGTCAGCAGAGAATCCGTCTGCATGTCATAGCAGAGAATCAGGCTTCACGTCAGCCACCAGTGCAACAGTCCATTGTCATATATTTAGGCCCCCGGGCTGTGCTGAAGTTGGTGGTGAAGGTGTGTGGCTGACTGGATGAGCAGGTGGAAGAAGAGGAGGAGGAAGCCGAGTAGGAGGAGGTGGCAACAGGAGGCAAAGAATGTTGCCATGCGATCCTTGGCGGCGGAAGGACGTGCGCCAAACAGCTCTCCGCCTGGGGCCCAGCTGCCACTACATTTACCCAGTGTGCAGTTAGGGAGATATAGCGTCCCTGGCTGTGCTTACTGGTCCACGTATCTGTGGTTAGGTGGACCTTGCCACAGATGGCGTTGCGCAGTGCACACTTGATTTTATCGGATACTTGGTTGTGCAGGGAAGGCATGGCTCTCTTGGAGAAGTAGTGCCAGCTGGGAACAACATACTGTGGGACAGCAAGCGACATGAGCTGTTTGAAGCTGTCTGTGTCCACCAGCCTAAATGACAGCATTTCATAGGCCAGTAGTTTAGAAATGCTGGCATTCAGGGCCAGGGATCGAGGGTGGCTAGGTGGGAATTTACGCTTTCTCTCAAATGTTTGTGAGATGGAGAGCTGAACGCTGCCGTGTGACATGGTTGAGATGCTTGGTGACGGAGGTGGTGGTGGTGTTGGTGGTACATCCCCTGTTTGCTGGGCGGCAGGTGCCAACGTTCCACCAGAGGCGGAGGAAGAGGCCGAGGCGGCAGAAGCAGAAGAGGCCGAGGCGGCAGCAGCAGAAGAGGTAGCAGGGGGAGCCTGAGTGACTTCCTTGGTTTTAAGGTGTTTACTCCACTGCAGTTCATGCTTTGCATGCAGGTGCCTGGTCATGCAGGTTGTGCTAAGGTTCAGAACGTTAATGCCTCGCTTCAGGCTCTGATGGCATAGCGTGCAAACCACTCGGGTCTTGTCGTCAGCACATTGTTTGAAGAAGTGCCATGCCAGGGAACTCCTTGAAGCTGCCTTTGGGGTGCTCGGTCCCAGATGGCGGCGGTCATTAGCAGGTGGAGTCTCTTGGCGGCGGGTGTTCTGCTTTTGCCCACTGCTCCCTCTCTTGCTACGCTGTTGGCTCGGTCTCACCACTGCCTCTTCCTCCGAACTGCGAAAGTCAGTGGCACGACCTTCATTCCATGTGGGGTCTAGGACCTCATCGTCCCCTGCATCGTCTTTCACCCAGTCTTGATCCCTGACCTCCTGTTCAGTCTGCACACTGCAGAAAGACGCAGCAGCTGGCACCTGTGTTTCGTCATCATCAGAGACATGCTGAGGTGGTATTCCCATGTCCTCATCATCAGGAAACATAAGTGGTTGTGCGTCAGTGCATTCTATGTCTTCCACCGCTGGGGAAGGGCTGGGTGGATGCCCTTGGGAAACCCTGCCAGCGGAGTCTTCAAACAGCATAAGAGACTGCTGCATAACTTGAGGCTCAGACAGTTTCCCTGGTATGCATGGGGGTGATGTGACAGACTGATGGGCTTGGTTTTCAGGCGCCATCTGTGCGCTTTCTGCAGAAGACTGGGTGGGAGATAATGTGAACGTGCTGGATCCACTGTCGGCCACCCAATTGACTAATGCTTGTACCTGCTCAGGCCTTACCATCCTTAGAACGGCATTGGGCCCCACCAAATATCGCTGTAAATTATGGCGGCTACTGGGACCTGAGGTAGTTGGTACACTAGGACGTGTGGCTGTGGCTCTGGCAGAATGGCCACGTCCTCTCCCAGCACCAGAGGGTCCACTAACACCACCACGACCATGTCCGCGTCCTTTACTAGATGTTTTCCTCATTGTTATTGTTCACCACAACAACAAAAATATTATTTGGCCCAATGTATTGAATTCAAATTCAGGCCTTTTTTTACAGACACCTAACACTATCTGGCTATCTATTTAGGTACCGTATTACACTAATACAGGCACAGCAGTAACCACAGATTTAGCTGAATATAAATTTGAGGCCTAGTATTTAGGCGCTGGGTGACAGGTATAGGTTTACTGACAGAATTAGACTTGGAAATGCACAGTAGCGTGTGTGTGAAGTTATTCAGAATGACCCTATGTGCACCTTGAATCTGATATACCCTTTTAGGGATAAATTTAAAGTAGGCCTGATACAGCAGAAACCACTAAATTAGGAAATTGCTAAATTAGGAATTGTATTTCAACCCAAAACAAAAAATGTGCTTTGACGGACACTAAATAACTTGACCAGCCACAACAGTACAGCAGTAAATACAGATTTAGCTGGATATAAATTTGAGGCCTAGTATTTAGGCGCTGGGTGACAGGTATAGGTTTACTGACAGAATTAGACTTGGAAATGCACAGTAGCGTGTGTGTGAAGTTATTCAGAATGACCCTATGTGCACCTTGAATCTGATATACCCTTTTAGGGATAAATTTAAAGTAGGCCTGATACAGCAGAAACCACTAAATTAGGAAATTGCTAAATTGGGAATGGTATTTCAACCCAGAACAAAAACTGTGCTTTGACGGACACTAAATAACTTGACCTGCCACAACAGTACAGCAGTAACGACAGATTTAGCTGGATATGAATTTGAGGCCTAGTATTTAGGCGCTGGGTGACAGGTATAGGTTTACTGACAGAATTAGACTTGGAAATGCACAGTAGCGTGTGTGTGAAGTTATTGAGAATGACCCTATGTGCACCTTGAATCTTATATACCCTTTTAGGGATAGATTTAAAATAGCTCTGATACAGCAGAAACCACTAAATTAGGAAATTGCTAAATTGGGAATTGTATTTCAACCCAGAACAAAAACTGTGCTTTGACGGACACTAAATAACTTGACCAGCCACACCAGTAACGACAGATTTAGCTGGATATAAACTTGAGGCCTAGTATTTAGGTGCTGGGTGACAGGTATACGTTTACTGACAGAATTAAACTGGGATATGGTAAAAAAATAACCACACTATTGATGGGCTATGATTGATTGCACTTGGTGTGACAGCTTGACCAACCACACTACTGAGGGTTAAATGCACTTGGTGACAGGCGCAGCTTGCCCCTGATGTAGTATATGGCTAAAAAATAAACAGACTATTGCTGGTTAAATGCACTTGGTGTGACAGCTTTACCAACCACACTACTGAGGGTTAAATGCACTTGGTGACAGGCGCAGCTTGCCCCCGATGAAGTATATAGCAAAAAAAAAAAAAAAAGACTATTGCTGGTTAAATGCACTTGGTGTGACAGCTTCACCCTGATGTAGGATTTAGCCAAAAAACAACCACACCATTGAGGGTTAAATGCACTTGGTGACAGCTTGCCCCTGATGTAGTATATGGCCAAAAAATAAACAGACTATTGCTGGTTAAATGCACTTGGTGTGACAGCTTCACCCTGATGTAGGATTTAGCCAAAAAACAACCACACCATTGAGGGTTAAATGCACTTGGTGACAGGCTCAGCTTGCCCCTGATGTAGTATATGGCCAAAAAATAACCACACTATTGCTGGTTAAATGCACTTGGTGTGACAGCTTCACCCTGATGTAGGATTTATAAATCACAGAAAAAATGCACCACACGGATATGCCACTGACTATACTGGCTAGTCATAAATGCAGATATTAAAAGCTGAGACTTTTGCCAATATATTCCTGTCAGGAAGATATCGGAGCCCCAAGCACCACGTCACGGTTCTCAGCATGGCAAGGGGTCCTACCACTACGCTACCTATGGTGTGAACAAGGTCTGAGGGTGATGTAATCCAGCTCACAGCCAGGCTTCCACACAACCGCCTAGCAGGACAACTAGTGCAATGTGAACAAAGCCAGACTGTAAGCCACACCCATATCAGACTATGTAATGGAGGCTACCAGGTGCAAAGAGTGTTTGAATGCCAGGTGAAGGCACATACACTACATATAAAACAAGACAAAAACACAGAAATATAGTGGCAAATCTGGGGGAGCTGCTCAACCCCTAACACTGTAGCGTGTTTTTCATTGGGGGAGCAGCCCCACCACATGTGGACCGCAGCAAACGACTATCCCCAGCAAAAAATATTTTGCATACGGTGGAGGATGTCGGCGCGGTCCACATGCACCACAAAGGCATCCTACACAAAACGGAGCATTGTGCGGATGAAAATACAATCATAAATCACAGAAAAAATGCACCACACGGATATGCCACTGACTATACTGGCTAGTCATAAATGCAGATATTAAAAGCTGAGACTTTTGCCAATATATTCCTGTCAGGAAGATATCGGAGCCCCAAGCACCACGTCACGGTTCTCAGCATGGCAAGGGGTCCTACCACTACGCTACCTATGGTGTGAACAAGGTCTGAGGGTGATGTAATCCAGCTCACAGCCAGGCTTCCACACAACCGCCTAGCAGGACAACTAGTGCAATGTGAACAAAGCCAGACTGTAAGCCACACCCATATCAGACTATGTAATGGAGGCTACCAGGTGCAAAGAGTGTTTGAATGCCAGGTGAAGGCACATACACTACATATAAAACAAGACAAAAACACAGAAATATAGTGGCAAATCTGGGGGAGCTGCTCAACCCCTAACACTGTAGCGTGTTTTTCATTGGGGGAGCAGCCCCACCGCATGTGGACCGCAGCAAACGACTATCCCCAGCAAAAAATATTTTGCATACGGTGGAGGATGTCGGCGCGGTCCACATGCACCACAAAGGCATCCTACACAAAACGGAGCATTGTGCGGATGAAAATACAATCATAAATCACAGAAAAAATGCACCACACGGATATGCCACTGACTATACTGGCTAGTCATAAATGCAGATATTAAAAGCTGAGACTTTTGCCAATATATTCCTGTCAGGAAGATATCGGAGCCCCAAGCACCACGTCACGGTTCTCAGCATGGCAAGGGGTCCTACCACTACGCTACCTATGGTGTGAACAAGGTCTGAGGGTGATGTAATCCAGCTCACAGCCAGGCTTCCACACAACCGCCTAGCAGGACAACTAGTGCAATGTGAACAAAGCCAGACTGTAAGCCACACCCATATCAGACTATGTAATGGAGGCTACCAGGTGCAAAGAGTGTTTGAATGCCAGGTGAAGGCACATACACTACATATAAAACAAGACAAAAACACAGAAATATAGTGGCAAATCTGGGGGAGCTGCTCAACCCCTAACACTGTAGCGTGTTTTTCATTGGGGGAGCAGCCCCACCGCATGTGGACCGCAGCAAACGACTATCCCCAGCAAAAAATATTTTGCATACGGTGGAGGATGTCGGCGCGGTCCACATGCACCACAAAGGCATCCTACACAAAACGGAGCATTGTGCGGATGAAAATACAATCATAAATCACAGAAAAAATGCACCACACGGATATGCCACTGACTATACTGGCTAGTCATAAATGCAGATATTAAAAGCTGAGACTTTTGCCAATATATTCCTGTCAGGAAGATATCGGAGCCCCAAGCACCACGTCACGGTTCTCAGCATGGCAAGGGGTCCTACCACTACGCTACCTATGGTGTGAACAAGGTCTGAGGGTGATGTAATCCAGCTCACAGCCAGGCTTCCACACAACCGCCTAGCAGGACAACTAGTGCAATGTGAACAAAGCCAGACTGTAAGCCACACCCATATCAGACTATGTAATGGAGGCTACCAGGTGCAAAGAGTGTTTGAATGCCAGGTGAAGGCACATACACTACATATAAAACAAGACAAAAACACAGAAATATAGTGGCAAATCTGGGGGAGCTGCTCAACCCCTAACACTGTAGCGTGTTTTTCATTGGGGGAGCAGCCCCACCGCATGTGGACCGCAGCAAACGACTATCCCCAGCAAAAAATATTTTGCATACGGTGGAGGATGTCGGCGCGGTCCACATGCACCACAAAGGCATCCTACACAAAACGGAGCATTGTGCGGATGAAAATACAATCATAAATCACAGAAAAAATGCACCACACGGATATGCCACTGACTATACTGGCTAGTCATAAATGCAGATATTAAAAGCTGAGACTTTTGCCAATATATTCCTGTCAGGAAGATATCGGAGCCCCAAGCACCACGTCACGGTTCTCAGCATGGCAAGGGGTCCTACCACTACGCTACCTATGGTGTGAACAAGGTCTGAGGGTGATGTAATCCAGCTCACAGCCAGGCTTCCACACAACCGCCTAGCAGGACAACTAGTGCAATGTGAACAAAGCCAGACTGTAAGCCACACCCATATCAGACTATGTAATGGAGGCTACCAGGTGCAAAGAGTGTTTGAATGCCAGGTGAAGGCACATACACTACATATAAAACAAGACAAAAACACAGAAATATAGTGGCAAATCTGGGGGAGCTGCTCAACCCCTAACACTGTAGCGTGTTTTTCATTGGGGGAGCAGCCCCACCGCATGTGGACCGCAGCAAACGACTATCCCCAGCAAAAAATATTTTGCATACGGTGGAGGATGTCGGCGCGGTCCACATGCACCACAAAGGCATCCTACACAAAACGGAGCATTGTGCGGATGAAAATACAATCATAAATCACAGAAAAAATGCACCACACGGATATGCCACTGACTATACTGGCTAGTCATAAATGCAGATATTAAAAGCTGAGACTTTTGCCAATATATTCCTGTCAGGAAGATATCGGAGCCCCAAGCACCACGTCACGGTTCTCAGCATGGCAAGGGGTCCTACCACTACGCTACCTATGGTGTGAACAAGGTCTGAGGGTGATGTAATCCAGCTCACAGCCAGGCTTCCACACAACCGCCTAGCAGGACAACTAGTGCAATGTGAACAAAGCCAGACTGTAAGCCACACCCATATCAGACTATGTAATGGAGGCTACCAGGTGCAAAGAGTGTTTGAATGCCAGGTGAAGGCACATACACTACATATAAAACAAGACAAAAACACAGAAATATAGTGGCAAATCTGGGGGAGCTGCTCAACCCCTAACACTGTAGCGTGTTTTTCATTGGGGGAGCAGCCCCACCGCATGTGGACCGCAGCAAACGACTATCCCCAGCAAAAAATATTTTGCATACGGTGGAGGATGTCGGCGCGGTCCACATGCACCACAAAGGCATCCTACACAAAACGGAGCATTGTGCGGATGAAAATATAATCATAAATCACAGAAAAAATGCACCACACGGATATGCCACTGACTATACTGGCTAGTCATAAATGCAGATATTAAAAGCTGAGACTTTTGCCAATATATTCCTGTCAGGAAGATATCGGAGCCCCAAGCACCACGTCACGGTTCTCAGCATGGCAAGGGGTCCTACCACTACGCTACCTATGGTGTGAACAAGGTCTGAGGGTGATGTAATCCAGCTCACAGCCAGGCTTCCACACAACCGCCTAGCAGGACAACTAGTGCAATGTGAACAAAGCCAGACTGTAAGCCACACCCATATCAGACTATGTAATGGAGGCTACCAGGTGCAAAGAGTGTTTGAATGCCAGGTGAAGGCACATACACTACATATAAAACAAGACAAAAACACAGAAATATAGTGGCAAATCTGGGGGAGCTGCTCAACCCCTAACACTGTAGCGTGTTTTTCATTGGGGGAGCAGCCCCACCGCATGTGGACCGCAGCAAACGACTATCCCCAGCAAAAAATATTTTGCATACGGTGGAGGATGTCGGCGCGGTCCACATGCACCACAAAGGCATCCTACACAAAACGGAGCATTGTGCGGATGAAAATACTAATCATAAATCACAGAAAAAATGCACCACACGGATATGCCACTGACTATACTGGCTAGTCATAAATGCAGATATTAAAAGCTGAGACTTTTGCCAATATATTCCTGTCAGGAAGATATCGGAGCCCCAAGCACCACGTCACGGTTCTCAGCATGGCAAGGGGTCCTACCACTACGCTACCTATGGTGTGAACAAGGTCTGAGGGTGATGTAATCCAGCT
This sequence comes from Bufo gargarizans, assembly GCF_014858855.1. Taxonomy (NCBI): domain Eukaryota; kingdom Metazoa; phylum Chordata; class Amphibia; order Anura; family Bufonidae; genus Bufo; species Bufo gargarizans. The sequence goes on from NC_058083.1 coordinate 92,998,613, forward strand.
CACAGCCAGGCTTCCACACAACCGCCTAGCAGGACAACTAGTGCAATGTGAACAAAGCCAGACTGTAAGCCACACCCATATCAGACTATGTAATGGAGGCTACCAGGTGCAAAGAGTGTTTGAATGCCAGGTGAAGGCACATACACTACATATAAAACAAGACAAAAACACAGAAATATAGTGGCAAATCTGGGGGAGCTGCTCAACCCCTAACACTGTAGCGTGTTTTTCATTGGGGGAGCAGCCCCACCGCATGTGGACCGCAGCAAACGACTATCCCCAGCAAAAAATATTTTGCATACGGTGGAGGATGTCGGCGCGGTCCACATGCACCACAAAGGCATCCTACACAAAACGGAGCATTGTGCGGATGAAAATACAATCATAAATCACAGAAAAAATGCACCACACGGATATGCCACTGACTATACTGGCTAGTCATAAATGCAGATATTAAAAGCTGAGACTTTTGCCAATATATTCCTGTCAGGAAGATATCGGAGCCCCAAGCACCACGTCACGGTTCTCAGCATGGCAAGGGGTCCTACCACTACGCTACCTATGGTGTGAACAAGGTCTGAGGGTGATGTAATCCAGCTCACAGCCAGGCTTCCACACAACCGCCTAGCAGGACAACTAGTGCAATGTGAACAAAGCCAGACTGTAAGCCACACCCATATCAGACTATGTAATGGAGGCTACCAGGTGCAAAGAGTGTTTGAATGCCAGGTGAAGGCACATACACTACATATAAAACAAGACAAAAACACAGAAATATAGTGGCAAATCTGGGGGAGCTGCTCAACCCCTAACACTGTAGCGTGTTTTTCATTGGGGGAGCAGCCCCACCGCATGTGGACCGCAGCAAACGACTATCCCCAGCAAAAAATATTTTGCATACGGTGGAGGATGTCGGCGCGGTCCACATGCACCACAAAGGCATCCTACACAAAACGGAGCATTGTGCGGATGAAAATATAATCATAAATCACAGAAAAAATGCACCACACGGATATGCCACTGACTATACTGGCTAGTCATAAATGCAGATATTAAAAGCTGAGACTTTTGCCAATATATTCCTGTCAGGAAGATATCGGAGCCCCAAGCACCACGTCACGGTTCTCAGCATGGCAAGGGGTCCTACCACTACGCTACCTATGGTGTGAACAAGGTCTGAGGGTGATGTAATCCAGCTCACAGCCAGGCTTCCACACAACCGCCTAGCAGGACAACTAGTGCAATGTGAACAAAGCCAGACTGTAAGCCACACCCATATCAGACTATGTAATGGAGGCTACCAGGTGCAAAGAGTGTTTGAATGCCAGGTGAAGGCACATACACTACATATAAAACAAGACAAAAACACAGAAATATAGTGGCAAATCTGGGGGAGCTGCTCAACCCCTAACACTGTAGCGTGTTTTTCATTGGGGGAGCAGCCCCACCGCATGTGGACCGCAGCAAACGACTATCCCCAGCAAAAAATATTTTGCATACGGTGGAGGATGTCGGCGCGGTCCACATGCACCACAAAGGCATCCTACACAAAACGGAGCATTGTGCGGATGAAAATATAATCATAAATCACAGAAAAAATGCACCACACGGATATGCCACTGACTATACTGGCTAGTCATAAATGCAGATATTAAAAGCTGAGACTTTTGCCAATATATTCCTGTCAGGAAGATATCGGAGCCCCAAGCACCACGTCACGGTTCTCAGCATGGCAAGGGGTCCTACCACTACGCTACCTATGGTGTGAACAAGGTCTGAGGGTGATGTAATCCAGCTCACAGCCAGGCTTCCACACAACCGCCTAGCAGGACAACTAGTGCAATGTGAACAAAGCCAGACTGTAAGCCACACCCATATCAGACTATGTAATGGAGGCTACCAGGTGCAAAGAGTGTTTGAATGCCAGGTGAAGGCACATACACTACAGTGTGGCTTACAGTCTGGCTTTGTTCACATTGCACTAGTTGTCCTGCTAGGCGGTTGTGTGGAAGCCTGGCTGTGAGCTGGATTACATCACCCTCAGACCTTGTTCACACCATAGGTAGCGTAGTGGTAGGACCCCTTGCCATGCTGAGAACCGTGACGTGGTGCTTGGGGCTCCGATATCTTCCTGACAGGAATATATTGGCAAAAGTCTCAGCTTTTAATATCTGCATTTATGACTAGCCAGTATAGTCAGTGGCATATCCGTGTGGTGCATTTTTTCTGTGATTTATGATTGTATTTTCATCCGCACAATGCTCCGTTTTGTGTAGGATGCCTTTGTGGTGCATGTGGACCGCGCCGACATCCTCCACCGTATGCAAAATATTTTTTGCTGGGGATAGTCGTTTGCTGCGGTCCACATGCGGTGGGGCTGCTCCCCCAATGAAAAACACGCTACAGTGTTAGGGGTTGAGCAGCTCCCCCAGATTTGCCACTATATTTCTGTGTTTTTGTCTTGTTTTATATGTAGTGTATGTGCCTTCACCTGGCATTCAAACACTCTTTGCACCTGGTAGCCTCCATTACATAGTCTGATATGGGTGTGGCTTACAGTCTGGCTTTGTTCACATTGCACTAGTTGTCCTGCTAGGCGGTTGTGTGGAAGCCTGGCTGTGAGCTGGATTACATCACCCTCAGACCTTGTTCACACCATAGGTAGCGTAGTGGTAGGACCCCTTGCCATGCTGAGAACCGTGACGTGGTGCTTGGGGCTCCGATATCTTCCTGACAGGAATATATTGGCAAAAGTCTCAGCTTTTAATATCTGCATTTATGACTAGCCAGTATAGTCAGTGGCATATCCGTGTGGTGCATTTTTTCTGTGATTTATGATTGTATTTTCATCCGCACAATGCTCCGTTTTGTGTAGGATGCCTTTGTGGTGCATGTGGACTGCGCCGACATCCTCCACCGTATGCAAAATATTTTTTGCTGGGGATAGTCGTTTGCTGCGGTCCACATGCGGTGGGGCTGCTCCCCCAATGAAAAACACGCTACAGTGTTAGGGGTTGAGCAGCTCCCCCAGATTTGCCACTATATTTCTGTGTTTTTGTCTTGTTTTATATGTAGTGTATGTGCCTTCACCTGGCATTCAAACACTCTTTGCACCTGGTAGCCTCCATTACATAGTCTGATATGGGTGTGGCTTACAGTCTGGCTTTGTTCACATTGCACTAGTTGTCCTGCTAGGCGGTTGTGTGGAAGCCTGGCTGTGAGCTGGATTACATCACCCTCAGACCTTGTTCACACCATAGGTAGCGTAGTGGTAGGACCCCTTGCCATGCTGAGAACCGTGACGTGGTGCTTGGGGCTCCGATATCTTCCTGACAGGAATATATTGGCAAAAGTCTCAGCTTTTAATATCTGCATTTATGACTAGCCAGTATAGTCAGTGGCATATCCGTGTGGTGCATTTTTTCTGTGATTTATGATTGTATTTTCATCCGCACAATGCTCCGTTTTGTGTAGGATGCCTTTGTGGTGCATGTGGACCGCGCCGACATCCTCCACCGTATGCAAAATATTTTTTGCTGGGGATAGTCGTTTGCTGCGGTCCACATGCGGTGGGGCTGCTCCCCCAATGAAAAACACGCTACAGTGTTAGGGGTTGAGCAGCTCCCCCAGATTTGCCACTATATTTCTGTGTTTTTTTCTGATGTAGGATTTAGCCAAAAAACAACCACACCATTGAGGGTTAAATGCACTTGGTGGCAGCTTGTGCTGGCACACCACAAGACACAAAGTGGCCGCCGATCACCCCAGAAAAAAGTGACTGAAAAACGCTCTGGGCAGCCTAAAAACAGTGAGCAATTCAATAGCAGTTCAATCATCCACAGCTGCAGATCGATCTCTGAATGAAGTCATTTGGAGGAGTTAATCACTGCCTAATCTCGCCCTAACGTCGCGGCTGCAACCTCTCCGTATGCTGATCAGAGCAGAGTGACGTGCGGCGCTACGTGACTCCAGCTTAAATAGAGGCTGGGTCACATGGTGCTCTGGCCAATCACAGCCATGCCAATAGTAGGCATGGCTGTGACGGCCTCTTGGGGCAAGTAGTATGACGCTTGTTGATTGGCTGCTTTGCAGCCTTTCAAAAAGTGCCAAGAAAGCGACGAACACCGAACCCGAACCCGGACTTTTACGAAAATGTCCGGGTTCGGGTCCGTGTCACGGACACCCCAAAATTCGGTACGAACCCAAACTCTACAGTTCGGGTTCGCTCATCCCTAGTCACCACCCATCTTGAAAAGTTTCCCCCCTCACATATACTAATGTGCCACAAAGCGTTTTCTTTGATGGCCGAAAATTTCTATTTTAGTCTCATCAGACAAGAGAACCTTCCTCCATACATTTTGGGAGTCTCCCACATGCATTTTTGCAAACTCACAACTTGCCTTTTTGTTTTTTGCTGAAAGTAAAAGTGTTCTTTCCATTTGGTTATGATAGATTTGATGATGTTCCTGGGGATCATCAAAGATTTGGATATTTTTTTTATAACCTAACCCTAGCGTTAGGTTATAAACAACATTGTCCCTTGCTAGTTTGAAGAGTTCATTGTTCTTCATGGCTGTGTTTGGTTAGTGATGCCTCTTCCTTAGGTGTTGCAGCATCTGAGGCCTTTCAAAAAAGGTGTGTATATGTAATGACAGATCATGTGACACTTAAATTGCCTTGCAAAAATATTCACCCCTCTTGACTCTTTTCGTGTTTTGTTACATTACAGCCTTAAGTTCAATGTTGTGTTAATCTGAATTTTATGTGATGGATCAGAACACCAATTACAGTATCTAAGTTGGTGAAGTGAAATGAGAAAAATATATAAATAAAACTATTGTTTAGAAATAGAAAACAGAAAATTGGCTTGTGCGTATGTGTTCACCCCTCTTTGTTAGGAAGACCATAAAAATCTCTGGTGCAACCAATTACCTTCAGAAGTCACATAATTAGTGAAATTATGTCCACCTGTGTGCAAACTAAGTGTCACATGATCTGTCATTACATATACACACCTTATTTGAAAGGCCCCAGAGGCTGAAACATCTAAGCAAGAGGCATCACTAACCAAACATTGCCATGAATACCAAGGAACTCGTCAAACTAGTAAGGGACAATGTTGTTGAGAAGTCAGGGTTAGGTTATAAAAAAAAATATCCAAATCTTTGTTGATCCCCAGGAGCACCTTCAAATCTATCATAACCAAATGGAAAGAACATGGCACAACAGTAAACCTGCCAAGAGATGGACACGCACCAAAACTCATGGACTGGGCAAAGAGGGCATTAATCAGAGAGGCAGCACAGAGACCTAAGATAACCCTGGAGGAGCTGCAGAGTTCCACAGCAGAGACTGGAGTATCTGTACAAAGGACGACAATAGCCGTATGCTACATAGAGTTGGGCTTTAAGGCAGAGTGGCCAGAAGAAAGCCATTACTTTCAGCAAAAAACAAAACAAAAAGGCAAGTTGTGAGTTTGCAAAAAGGCATGTGGGAGACTCCCAAAAGGTATGGAGGAAGTCGCTCTGGTCTGATGAGACTAAAGTTTAACTTTTCGGCCATCAAAGAAAATGCTTTGTCTGGTGCAAACCCAACACATCACATCACCCATAGAACACCATCCCCACAGTGAAGCATGGTGGTGGCAGCATCATGCTGTGGGGGTGTTTTTCAGCAGCTGGGACTGGGAAACTGGTCAGAGTTAAGGGAAAGATGGATGGTGCTAAATACAGGGAAATATTTGAGCAAAATCTGCACAACTCTGTGCATGATGTGAGGCTAGGATGGAGGTTCACCTTCTAGCAGGACAATGACCCCAAACACACTGCTAAAGCAACACTTGAGTGGTTTTAGGGGAAACATGTAAATGTGTTGGAATGGCCTAGTCGAAGCCCAGATCTCAATCCAATAGAAAATCTGTGGTCAGATTGCTGTTCACAAGCGCAAACCATCCAACTTGAAGGAGCTAGAGCAGTTTTTCAGGAAGGAATGGGCAAAAATCCCAGTGGTAAGATGTGGCAAGCTCATAGAGACTTATCCAAAGCGACTTGGAGCTGTGATTGCCGCAAAAGGTGGCTCTACAAAGTATTGACTTTAGTTATGCACATTGACTTCTTCTGTTATTTTGTCCTATTTGTTGTTTGCTTCGTAATAAATCAAAAACAAATCAACAAAATTGTGGGCATTTTCTGTAAATTCAATTTTGCAAATCCTCACACAATCCTTGTTAATTCCAGTTTGCGAGGCACCAAAACATGGAAAAAGTCAAGAGTGTGTGTGTGTGTGTGTGAATACTTTTGCAAGGCACTGTAATTATGTGACTTCTGAAGGTAATTGTTTGAACCAGATATTTTTATGGGCTTCCTAACAAAGGGGGTGAATACATAAGCACATGCAAATTTTCTGTTTTCTATTTCTAATCAATAGTTGTATTTATATATTTTTCTAATTTCACTTCACCAACTTAGACTATTGTGTTCTGATCCATCACATAAAATTCAGATTAACAAAACATAAGGCTGTAATGTAACAAAATATGAAAAAAAGAGGTGAATACTTTTGCAAGGCATTGTATTATTAAAAAGCCTTTAGTGGCCTATTTTAGTACAGAAAGAAAAAACATATACACACTTAACTGCTGCAGTTATTTGTGGCAAAAGCGTTTAGTAGCCCATTTCAGTTCAAAAAGAAAAATACATACTCAGTTCACTTCTGCAGTTACAGTATATGTGTTGAAAGCGTTTAGTGGCCTATTTCAGTACAGAAAGAAACATATATTCTCAGTTCACTTCGGCAGTTATATGTGTTGAAAGCGTTTAGTGGCCTATTTCAGTACAAAAGGAAAAGTATATTCTCAGTTCACTTTGATGGTTATATGTCTTGAAAGTGTTTGGTGAGCTATTTCAGTGAACAAATAAAAATATATACACACTTCACCATTGCAGTTATTTGTGGCGAAAGCATTTAGTGGCCTATTTCAGTACAAAAATAAAACTATATTCTCAGTTCACTTCGGCTGTTATATGTGTTGAAAGCATGGCTGGAAGTCAGAAGGATGGCAGCAGTGGGAGGTCGGGAGTAAAATGTGCCCGGGGTAGACCACCTGCTTCGCAGCAGCCTACCTGTCTGGGAAGTAGCGGTGCAGGGCTTCACTGAAGCAGCGGCGGTTGCAGTGAGTCAGTGCGGACTGTTGAGGGGAAATCACCATGTCACCTTGCCACTCTGTAGTATCCTGTTGCTGCTGTTGCTACTGCCATCTCCTTACTATGTCACCTTGCCACTCTGTGGTATCCTGCTGCTGCTTCTGCTGCTACTACCATATCCACACTATGTCACCTTGACACTCTGTCATATCCTGATGCTGCTGCTGCCATCTACACACTATGTTACCTTTCTACTCTGTGGTATCGTCCTCATGCTGCTGCTGTCACCACCTACAGACTCTGTCATTGTGCCACCCTGTGGCCTCCTCCTGATGCTACTGCTGCCGCCATCTCCACACTCCGTCATTGAGCCACTCTGTGGTCTCCTTATACTGCTGCCAACTCCAGACTTGGTCATTGTACCACTCGGTGGCCTTCTCATACTGCTGCCAACTCAACACTTTGTTGTTGTGCCACTCTGTGGCCTTCTCATGCTGCTGCCACCTCCACAATCTCTTGTTGTCGTGCTACTCTTTCCTACTCATGCTGCTGACAACTCTACACTTTGTCTTTGTGCCACACTGTGGTCTGTCAGAAGGAAGCAAAAATGAGACGCACAATGGATCATGTCTGTGTAGCAGCTGTAAGGCCTTTATGGTCCCATTAGAATTTGCATGTCTATTGTGTTTTGTACCCACTCCTGCTTTGGTAGCCGAAAGCAGGAGTGGGTACAAAACACAGAAGACATGCAAATATTCCATTCACGTGTCATCTGTTTTAGATCCACTCCTGTTTTTTTTGGCATTAGCAATACTGATAGATTATTGAGCAAATGCTGACCGAGTGAAGGCGGATGCTCAACAGAGAGGATATGACTTTTGTGGGTTATTGTTCTTACGGATCAGAGAAAGGGCAAATTATTCTGTGATGTCAACTTAAACTTACTGTTGACACCCTCTCCACTCTGTCGTGGGGCTCTACTTGTAAAAGTATTTAATTGAACAGGTTCTGTAGATATCTATGTGTAATCAGCTTGCAAAGGTGTAAAAGGAGTGCACTTCTTCTTGGCGCTAACATCGACCTGTAAGGCTGAGTTTATACTTGAGCTATTTGGTCAGTTTTGGCTCGTGACTGTCCAAATAAGTGAAGTGTGCAATGATTCTAAGAGCGACGCCTGCCATCTGCATGTCATATGGACTCACAGTATTATTTCACTACCAAACCTGACTCCCTATGCATGTTACTGCAAGGCACAGTGTTTTACGCCACTAAAAGGCTCTCCGCAGCCAGGAAATAGCAGTTTTTTAACGTAATTCGCCGCAAATATATTTGGATCTGACCAACTTTTTCCTGAAAAATTCAGCAAACCGGTGAATCAATTTTTTTTTAAATTTGCTCATCTGTAGTAGTAACATAGTAACATACACTGCCTGTCCAAAAAACAAAGTCACCACCAAAAAAAGCCTATTGCTTTGATTACTACAAGTATTAGCTGAGGCATTGTTTTGATAAGCTTCTGCATTGTCACAAGATTTATTTCCATCCAGTGTTGCATTCATTTTTCATCAAGATCTTGCATTGATGATTGTAGAGTCTGACTGCTGCGCAAAGCCTTCTTCAGCACATCCTAAAGATTCTCAATGGGGTTAAGGACTGGACTCTGTGGTGGCCAATCCATGTGTGAAAATGATGTCTGATGCTCCCTTAACCACTCTTTCACAATTTGATCCCGATGAATCCTGGCATTGTCATCTTGGAATATGCCCATGCTATCAGGGAAGAAAAAAATCCATTGATGGAATACGCTGGTCATTCAGTATGTTCAGGTAGTCAGCTGACCTCATTCTTGGAGTACATACTGTTGTGGAACCTAGACCTGACCAACTGCAGCAACCCCAGATCATAGCACTGCCCCCACAGGCTTGTACGGTAGTAGGCACTAGGCATGATGGGTGCATCACTTCATCTGCCTCTCTTCTTACCCTGATGTGCCCATCACTCTGGAACAGGGAAAATCTGGACTCATCAGACCACATGACCTTCTTCCATTGCTCCAGAGTCCAATATTTATTCTCACTAGCAAATTGAAGCTTTTTTTATGGTTTACCTCACTGATTAGTGGTTTTCATACGGCTACACAGCTGTACAGTCCCAATCCCTTGAGTTCCCTTCGCATTGTGCATGTGGAAATGCTGTTACTTTCACTATTAAACATAGCTCTGAGTTCTACTGTTTTTCTTCTATTTGATTTCACCAAACGTTTAAGTGATCACCAATCATGATCATTCAGAATTTTTTTCCCACCACTTTTCTTACTCGAATACTATGGATCCCACTATCCTTCCAGTTTTTAGTAGTTTCTGCAATCTCCTTAGATGTTTTCTCTGCTTGATGCATGCCAATGATTTGACTCTTCTCAAACAGACTAACATCTTTTCCACGACCACGAGATGTGTCTTTCGACATGGTTGTTTAAGAAATGAAAAGCAATTCAATGCACCAGTTGGGGGTAAATAACTTATTGCCAGCTGAAAGATAATCGCCCATGCAGTAATTATCTAATAGGAGGCTCATAATTATTTGCTTAGTTAAATTCAGTTGGCAACTGTTTTGGGGGACAGGGAGTGTAGTTCATAAGTCTGAAAAAAGACATGTGTCTATCCACTTCAGCATGTTATCCTGCAAGTTGATCCAGAGGAAGGGAAAAAAAACTGAGGTAAAAGCCAATTTTCCACACTTTAGGGGGAAAAAAATCCTTCCCAAGTCCAATCAGGCAATCAGAATAACTCCCTAAATCAATGACCCATCTCTAGTAACTGTAACCTGCAATATTATTAAACTCCAGAAATACATCCAAACAACTCTTGAACTCTTTTAGTGAATTCACCATCCCCACCTCCTCAGACAGAGAGTTCCATAGTCTCACTGCTCTTACCGTAAATAATTATCCTCTATGTTTGTGTACAGACCTTCTTTCCTCCAGACACAGAGGATGTCCCCTTTTCACACTCACAGTTCTGGGGATAAATAGATGATGGGAGAGATGTCTGCACTGACCATTGCTATATATTATACATAGTTATTAGATCTCCACTGAGTCTTCTTTTTTATAAAGTGAATAAACCTAATTGTATTCTGTACTGGTACTGTAGTCCACCTATTTCAGTTACTACTTTATTTATTATTATTATTATTATTATTTATTATTTAAGCGCCATTCATTCCATAGCGCTGTACATATGATAAGCGGTGCACATACATAACACAGACAATTGTACTAATCATAAGTTGCCCTCCTTTGAACCCTCTCCAGCTCTTCTATGTCTGCCTTGTTCACAGGAGCCCAGAACTGTACACAGTACTCCATGTGTGGTCTGACTAGTGATTTGTGAAGTGGCAGGACTATGTTCTCATCATAGGCATCTATGCCCCTTTTGATGCAACTCGTTATCTTATTGGCTTTGGCAGCAGCTGCCTGACACTGGTTTTTACCGCTTAGTTTGCTGTTCACTAAAATTCCTAGATCCTTTTCCATGTCAGTGTTACTGAGTGTTTTACCATTTAGTATGTACTGGTAACTTACATTATTCCTTCCCATGTGCATAACTTTACATTTATCAGTGTTAAACCTCATCTGCCCCTTCTCTGCCCAAGCCTCCAATCTGTCCAGATCCATCTGTAGCAGTGTATTGTCCTCTTCCGTGTTAATTACTTTACACAGTTTAGTGTCTTCTGCAAAAATGTATATTTTACTGTGCAAGCCTTCTACAAGATCATTAATAAATGCACTGAGCAATAATATAAATGCAACACTTTCGGTTTTGCTCCCATTTTGCATGAGCTGAACTCAAAGATTGAAAAACATTTTCTACATACACAAAAGACCCATTACTCTCAAATATGGTTCACAAATCTGTCTAAATCTGTGTAAGTGACCACTTCTCCTTTGCAAAGATAATCCATCCCACCTCACAGGTGTGGCATATCAAGGTGCTGATTAGACAGCATGAATATTGCACGGATGAAATGAAATGTGCAGTTTGATCACATAGCAGAATTCCACAGATGTTGCAACGTTTGAGGGAGCGTGCAATTGACCTGCTGACTGCAGGAATGTCTACCAGAGCTGTTGCCCGTGCATTGAATGTTCATTTCTCTACCATAAGTTGTCTCCAAAGGAGTTTCAGAGAATTTGGCAGTACATCCAAACTGCCTCACAACTGCAGACCATTTGTAACCACACCAGCCCAGGACCTCCACATCCAGCATGTTCACCTCCATGATCATCTGAGACCAGCCACCCGGACAGCAGCAGCAACAATCGGTTTGCATAACCAAAGAATTTCTGCACAAACTGTCAGAAACCGTCTCAGGGAAGCTCATCTGCATGCTCGTCATCCTCATCAGGGTTTGGACTGACCGCAGTTTGTCGTCGTAACCGACTTGAGTGGGCAAATGCTCACATTCGATGGCGTCTTGCACGTTAGAGAGGTGTTCTGTTCATGGATGAGACCCGGTTTTCACTGTTATGGGCAGAGGGCAGACAGTGTGTGGCGTTGTGTGGGTGAGTGGTTTGCAGACATCAACGTGGTGGATCGAGTGGCCCATGGTGGCGGTGGGGTTATGGTATGGGCAGGCATATGTTATGGACAACAAACACAGATGCATTTCATTGATGGCATTTTGAATGCACAGAGATACCGTGACAAGATCCTGAGGCCCATTGTTGTGCCATTCATCCACGATCATCACCTTATGTTCAGCATGATAATGCACGGCCACCTATTGCAAGGATCTGTACACTATTCCTGGAAGCTGAAAATATCCCAGTTCTTGCATGGCCAGCATACTTACCGGACATGTCACCCATTGAGCATGTTTGGGATGCTCTGGATCGACGTATACGACAGCGTGTTCCAGTTCCTGCCAATATTCTGCAACTTTGCACAGCTATTGAAGAGGAGTGGACCAACATTCCACAGCCAACAATCAACAACCTGATCAACTCTATGGCCTCTTTCAGACTGGGCGTTGCAGGAAAAGGTGCGGATGCGTTGCGGGAACATGCATGATTTTTCAGCGCGAGTGCAAAACATTGTAATGCGCTTTGCATGCGTGTGAGAAAAATCGGCATGTTTGGTACTCAAACCCGAACTTCTTCACAGAAGTTCGGGCTTGGGATCGATGTTCTGTAGATTGTATTATTTTCCCTTATAACATGGTTATAAGGGAAAATAATAGCATTCTGAATACAGAATGCATAGTACAATAGCGCTGGAGGGGTTAAAAAAATATAAGAATTTAACTCACCTTAATCCACTTGATCGCGCAGCCCAGCTTCTCTTCTGTCTTCTTATTTTCTGTGTGCAGGAAAAGGACCCGTGGTGACGTCACTCGGGTCATCACATGGTCCGTCACATGATCTTTTACCATGGTGATGGATCATGTGATGACTGGAGTGATGTCACCACAGGTCCTTTTCCTGCACACAGCAAATAAGAAGACAGAAGAGAAGCCAGGCTGCGCGATCAAGTGGATTAAGGTGAGTGAATTTTTTTTTAATTTTTTTTAACCCCTCCAGCGCTATTGTACTATGCATTCTGTATTCAGAATGCTATTATTTTCCCTTATAACCATGTTATAAGGGAAAATAATAATGATTGGGTCTCCATCCCGATCGTCTCCTAGCAACCGTGCGTGAAAATCGCACCGCATCCGCACTTGCTTGCGGATGCTTGCGATTTTCACGCAGCCCCATTCACTTCTATGGGGCCTGCTTTGCGTGAAAAACGCACAAAATAGAGCTTGCTGCGATTTTCACGCAACGCACAAGTGATGCGTGAAAATCACAGCTCATGTGAACAGCCCCATAGAAATGAATGGGTCCTGATTCAGTGCGGGTGCAATGCATTCCAATCCAATCACCCGTGTGAAAGGGGCCTATGCGACGGAGATGTGTTGCACTACGTGAGGCAAACACCAGATACTGACTGGTTTTCTGCCCCCCCCCCCCCCCCCCCCGTAAGGCAAAACTATGCACAATTCAGTGTGGCCTTTTATTGTGGGCAGTCTAAGCCACACCTGTGCAATATTCATGCTGTCTAATCAGCACCTTAATATGCCACACCTGTGAGGTGGGATGGATTATCTCGGCAAAGTAAGTAAGAGTAATGGGTCTTTTGTGTATGTACAAAATGTTTTAGATCTTTGAGTTCAGCTCATGAAAAATGGGAGAAAAACCAAAAGTGTTGCATTTATATTGAAGAGAATTGGGCCCAATACTAATCCCTGTGGTACCCCACCCAATCTGAGTGTGTACCTTTAATAGCTGTCCTCTGTTTTCTATCACTGAGCCAGTTACTTACCAACATACACATATTTTCCCCCAGTCATAGCATTCTCATATTATATAATAACCTTTTTATGTGGTACAGTGTCAAATGCTTTGGATAAGTCCAGATATACGACATCCATTGATTCGCTGCTGTCAAGTCTAGAACTTACCTCCTCATATAAATAGAGATGTCGCGGCAAACTAAAATTTACGCAAATGTTAGCGAACGGGCATTAGACTTCAATAGGCAGGTGAATTTTAAAACCCACAGGGACTCTCTTTCTGGCCACAATAGTGATGGAAAAGTTGTTTCAAGGGGACTAACACCTGGACTGTGGCATGCCGGAGGGAGATCCATGGCAAAACTCCCATGGAAAATTGCGTAGTTGACGCAGAGTCGGGTTTTATTCCATAAAGGGCATAAATCACTTAACATTCCTAAATTGTTTGGAATAACGTGCTTTAAAACATCCAGTGTGTGTATATGATCAGGTATGATGTTGTATCGATCAGGTAGTGCAAGGGTTACGCCCGCTTCACAGTGACAGACCAAACTCCCCATTTAACGCACCTCAAACAACCGCAAAGAGTTGTCGTCAATAGTTGACACACTCATGACATAAATTTTATTTCTCTATGCGTCAATCTTGGTGTAGTGATGACTGTGCTCGTGCGCACATTCGGGAGATTGCAGGCGATGGCGGTTTTTCAAAGCCTATGGTCGTGCTGATGTAGTTAAATGACCCAGAAAATAATGATTCTGCAGTGTGGGCCCATTGTTGGCTTTAATGATCACCTTAGATGATCAAAAATAAATTTCATGTTTTTTCTATGAAAAATTATCCAGCCGATCGGTTTTGGTCTGTTCACAACGACCTTATCATCTGGGGTGTGCCAACATTGCCAACACACTCATAGAGGTGATCGCTTCATTGTGATACGCAAACCCCTTCACCACAACAAGGTAACGATCAGGAAGGAGAATTGACACATGTATGTGCTTTTTTTTGTTTTGTTTTTGCAGCCACAGTGCAGCACCAGAGGCCAGAAAAATTAGGCATGCACACATGCCTGAATAATTAAGTATTATTGCAGCTGCTGCTGTAGCAGCGGCCAGAAAAATTTATGTTTTCCAGGCAGAAAGTGTACTAAAATATTGCGGCTTGAACCCTAGTTGGTGGCGGAGAAGACACGCAAGTCATCCGGCATGCAGAGATTAAATACAGCAGCGTGGGGACCAAGGCATCTCATCAGGCCTTTTTTTGTCAAATGCATCCCCTACTGTCAGTCCCTTCAGGATCCATGCCTCATTCATCTTAATAAAGGTGAGGTAATCTAGACTTTTGTGACCTAGGAGACTTCCCTTCTCAGTGACAATACCTCCTGCTGCGCTGAAGGTCCTTTCTGACAGGACACTTGAAGCGGGGCAGGCCAGTTCTATCGCAAATTGTGATAGCTCAGGCCACAGGTCAAGCCTGCACACCCAGTAGTCAAAGGGTTCATCGCTCCTCAGAGTGTCGATATCTGCAATTAGGGCGAGGTAGTCTGCTACCTATCGGTCAAGTCGTTCTCTCAGGGTGGACCCCGAAGGGCTGTGGCAATGCGTAGGACTTAAAAAGCTCTGCATGTCCTCCATCAACAACATGTCTGTAAAGCGTCCTGTCCTTGCCAGCATGGTCGTGGTAGGAGGAGGATTACTTTCACCTCTTCCCCTGTTAGATTCCCGTTGTGCTGTGACATCACCCTTATACGCTGTGTAAAGCATACTTTTTAACTTGTTTTGGAACTGCTGCATCCTTTCCGACTTCCGGTAATTCAGTAACATTTCAGCCACTTTCTGCTTATACCGGGGGTCTAGTAGCGTGGCCACCCAGTACAGGTCATTCTCTTTCAGCCTTTAAATACGAGGGTCCCTCAACAGGCATGACAGCATGAAAGACCCCATTTGCACAAGGTTGGATGGCGAGCTACTCATTTCCCGTTCCTCCTCCTCACTGATCTTATTGAAGGTCTGTTCTTCCCCCCAGCCACGTACAACACCACGGGTCCCAGATAGGTGACAACGAGCACCCTGGGATGCCTGCTGTGGTTCGTATTCCTCCTCCTCAAAGCCACATTCCTCCTCTGACTCCTCTTCCAGCATTGCCGCAGGTCCAGCAAGCGATGATGATAAGGCTGTTTCTGGTGGTGATCGTGACCACAACTCTTCCTCTTCACGCTCATCTACGGCCTGATCCATCACTCTTCACAGGGCATGCTCCAGGAAGAAAAGAAATGGGATGAGGTCGCTGATGGTGCCTTCGGTGGGACTGACTAGGTTTGTCACCTCCTCAAAAGGACGCATGAGCCTACAGGCATTGCGCATGAGTGTCCAGTAATGTGGCAAAAAAATTCCCAGCTCCGCAGAGGCTGTCCTAGCACCCCGGTCATACAAATACTCGTTGACGGCTTTTTCTTGTTGGAGCAGGCGGTCGAACATTAGGAGTGTTGAATTCCAACATGTCAGGCTGTCGCAAATCAAGAGCCTCACTGGCATGTTGTTTCGCTGCTGAATATCGGAAATATGCGCCATGGCCGTGTAGGAACGCCTGAAATGGCCACACACCTTCCTGGCCTGCTTGAGGATGTCCTGTAAGCCTGGGTACTTATACACAAAGCGTTGTACGATCAGATTCAACACATGTGCCATGCACGGCACATGTGTCAACTTGCCCAAATTCAATGCCGCCAACAGATTTCTTCCATTGTTAAACACAACTTTGCCGATCTCCAGTTGGTGCGGGGTCAGCCACTGATCCACCTGTGCGTTCAGGGCGGACAGGAGTGCTGGTCCGGTGTGACTCTCTGCTTTCAGGCAAGTAAAAAGACGGCGTGACACTGTCGTATCCAGGATGTGGAATAGCCCCTGGGGAGCTGGAGGTACGGTTGATGTGGAGCAAAACGCAGCAGCATAAGAGGACTCAGCCGAGGAGGTTAGCGAAGAGGATGGAGTAGGAGAAGTAGAGGAGGTGGCAGCAGGCCTGCCTCAAAGTCGTGGCGGTGTCACCAACTCCGCTGCAGAGCCACGTATTTCATGCTTGGCAGCCGTCAGCAGGTTTACCCAATGCACAGTGTATGTGATATACAGTCATGTGAAAAAATTAGGACACCCTTTGAAAGCATGTGGTTTTTTGTAACATTTTTAATAAAAGGTTATTTCATCTCCGTTTCAACAATACAGAGAGATTAAAGTAATCCAACTAAACAAAGAAAACTGAAGAAAAGTCTTTTCAAGATCTTCTGTAAATGTCATTCTACAAAAATGCCTATTCTAACTGAGGAAAAAGATAGGACACCCTCACATGTATTCCCTCTTAAATTGGCTCAGATCTCACACAGGTATATCACACCAGGTGCACATAATTAGTAGATCGTTACTCTGCATGTTGAATGAGGCTTGCCCTATTTAAACCTCAGACATTTAGTTTGGTGTGCTCCTGACTGTTGAAGTGAGAGTGAGCACCATGGTGAGAGCAAAAGAGCTGTCAGAGGACTTCAGAAAAAAGATTGTAGCAGCCTATGAGTCTGGGAAGGGATTTAAAAAGATCTCAAATGATTTTGAAATCAGCCATTCCACTGTCCGGAAGATAGTCTACAAGTGGAGGGCTTTCAAAACAACTGCCAACATGCCCAGGACTGGTCGCCCCAGCAAGTTCACCCCAAGAGCAGACCGCAAGATGCTAAAAGAGGTCTCCAAAAACCCTAAAGTGTCATCTCGAGAACTACAGCAGGCTCTGGCTACTGTTGATGTAGAAGTACATGCCTCTACAATCAGAAAGAGACTGTACAAGTTTAACTTGCATGGGAGGTGTGCAAGGAGGAAACCTTTGCTTTCCAAGAGAAACATCGAGGCCAGACTGACATTTGCCAGAGATAAAGTTGACAAAGACCAGGACTTCTGGAATAATGTTCTTTGGACAGATGAGTCCAAAATTGAATTATTTGGACACAACAGCAGAGGACATGTTTGGCGTAAACCAAACACAGCATTCCAAGAAAAGAACCTCATACCAACTGTGAAGCATGGAGGTGGAAGTGTCATGGTTTGGGGCTGCTTTGCTGCAGCAGGACCTGGTCAGCTCACCATCATAGAATCCACGATGAATTCTACTGTGTATCAGAAGGTGCTTGAAGAACATGTGAGACCATCAGTTAGAAAATTAAAGCTGAAGCGGAACTGGACCATGCAACATGACAATGACCCAAAACATACTAGTAAATCAACCAAAGATTGGCTGAAAAAGAAGAAATGGAGAGTCCTGGAATGGCCAAGTCAAAGTCCAGATTTGAATCCCATTGAGATGCTGTGGGGTGACTTGAAAAGGGCTGTACGTGCAAGAAACCCCTCAAACATCTCACAGCTGAAAAAGTTCTGCATTGAGGAGTGGGGTAAAATTTCCTCAGACCGATGTCGAAGACTGGTAGATGGCTACAAGAACCGTCTCACTGCAGTTATTTCAGCCAAAGGAGGTAACACTCGCTATTAGGGGCAAGGGTGTCCTATCTTTTTCCTCAGTTAGAATAGGCATTTTTGTAGAATGACATTTACAGAAGATCTTGAAAAGACTTTTCTTCAGTTTTCTTTGTTTAGTCGGATTACTTTAATCTCTCTGTATTGTTGAAACGGAGATGAAATAACCTTTTATTAAAAATGTTACAAAAAACCACATGCTTTCAAAGGGTGTCCTAATTTTTTCACATGACTGTACCTTCCCTGACCGTGCTTTGCAGACCAGGTATCAGTGGTCAGATGGACCCTTGCCCCACACTGTGTGCCAGACATGCCATGACTTCCTTTTCCACAATAGAGTACAGGTTGGGGATTGCCTTTTGTGGAAAAAAAATTCGGCCGGGTACCTTCCACTGCGGTGTCCCAATAGCTACAAATTTTTTGAAGGCCTCAGACTCCACCAGCTTGTATGGTAAAAGCTGGTGGGCTAAGAGTTCCGACAAGCCAGCTGTCATACGCCGGGCAAGGGGGTGACTCTGTGACATTGGCTTCTTACGCTAAAACATTTCCTTGACAGACACCTGACTGTGGGCAGGTGAGCAGGAACTGCTGAAGTTGAGAGGCAGAGTGGTGGATGGTTAAGAGGGGGCAAGCAGGACAGCAGTGGTTGACATGGCTGAAGATGCTGGACCAGGAGGAGGATGGTGGCTTTGAGTTTGTGTGCTGCTTGTACTCATGTGTTGATCCCATATGCGTTTGTGATGTGAGATCATGTGCCTTTGCAAAGCACTTGTACCTTGGTGGGTGTTGGACTTCCCACGACTCAGTTTCTTTTGGCACATGTTGCAAATGGCATCGCTGTTATCAGAGGCAAACACACACAAAAATATGCCACACTGCTGAGCTTTGCAATGACGGAGTTCTGGTGGTAGCAACAGCATGCGTTAATTGGCGTGCCGTCTTGCTTACCCCGGGTGCCGATTCATGCTGTCTGACTGTTCCACACCGGCGGGCGGGTGAGTGGTAACTTTAGAGGTGCCTGAAGCTGAGCTGGAGGAGGATGGTGCGTCAAGGTTCTGAGCGGAAACTGTAGAAGATTGGGTGTCCTGTGTAAGCCAGTCAACTATGTCCTCAGAATTTTTCGAGTTCAGGTTACGTGGCCTCTGAACACTGGGCATTATTCTAGGGCCAAAGGAAATCACAGCACCACAACCTCGATGGCCCCTGCGGGATGGCCTGCCTCTGCCTGTCATTTTTTTTTAGATTAGTGCTACTATGCGTGTACTATATGAATGGTGGGGTGGGCGGTGGGCAGTGGGCACAGTACAGTCTGTGGGCCTGACACTCACTGACAGGCAACTACAATTATATTACAGAGGAAAAATTAAATTAATTATTAAACAGCAATGTGCTGTGCCACCCCATATGAGTGGTGGGCAGTGGGCACAGTACAGTCTGTAGGCCTGACAGTCACTGGCAGGCAACTGCAATTATATTACAGAGGAAAAATGTAATGAATTTTTTAACAGCAAGATGCTGTGCCACCCTATTTGAGTGGTGGGCAGTGGGCACAGTACAGTCTGTGGGCCTGAAACTCACTGGCAGGCAACTACAATTATATTACAGAGGGAAAATTAAATTAATTATTAAACAGCAAGGTGCTGTGCCACCCCATATGAGTAGTGGGCAGTGGGCGCAGTCCAGTCTGTAGGCCTGACACTCACTGGCAGGCAACTGCAATTATATTACAGATGAAAAATTAAATTAATTACTAAACAGCAAGGTGCTTTGCCACCCCATGAGTGGTGGGCAGTGGGCACAGTACAGTCTGTAGGCCTGACACTCACTGGCAGGCAACTGCAATTATATTACAGAGGAAAAATTAAATGACTTTTTTATATGCAAGGTACTGTGCCACCCTATATGAGTGATGGGCAGTGGGCACAGTACAGTCTGTGGGCCTGACACTCACTGGCAGGCAAATGCAATTATATTACAGTGGAAAAATTTAATGAATTTTTTAACAGCAAGGTGCTGTGCCACCCTATATGAGTGGTGGGCAGTGGGCACAGTAGAGTCTGTGGGCCTGACACTCACTGGTAGGCAACTGTAATTATATTGCAGAGATAAAATGTAATGAATTTTTTTAACAGCAAGGTGCTGTGCCACCCTATATCAGTGGTGGGCAGTGGGCATGGTACAGTTTGTGGGCCTGACACTTACTGGCAGGCAACTGCAATTATATTACAGAGGAAAAATCAGACTGGCAGACAACTGCAATTATATTACAGAGAAAAAATGTAATGATTAATTTCATCTGCAAGGTACTGTGCCACCCTATATGAGTGGTGGGCAGTTGGCACAGTACAGTCTGTGGGCCTGACACTCACTGGCAGGCAACTGAAATTATATTACAGAGGAAAAATAAGTGACTTTTATCTGCAAGGTACTGTGCCACCCTATATGAGTGGTGTGCACACAGTACAGTCTGTGGACCTGTGGCCTCTCACACACGGGCAGGCAACTGCAATATATATATAGATTTTTTTTTATAAAAGCAGACTGATGTACCAGCCCTAAAAATGGCTTTTTGGGGTGCTGTCAGGACGCTGTCCTTACAGCAGATGAGTCTTTGAGGACTGGAGTGGACACAGAACACTGTCTAGCTAACGCTTTCCCTATTAATTCAGCAGCAGCAGCACTCTCCCTGCTCTAACTAACACTGCAGCTTCAGAATGAATCTAAGAGGGCAACCGTCCTTGCTTTTTTAGAGGAGGCGGGAGGGTCTGAGAGGGAGGGTATGCTGATTGGCTGGAATGTGTCTGCTGACTATGAGGTACAGGGTCAAAGTTTGCTTAATGATTACGTATAGGGGGTGGACCGAACATCGCATATGTTCGCCCGCCGTGGCGAACACGAACAAGCGATGTTCGCCGGGAGCTTTTAATAGTTCGGGACATCTCTACATATAAATGGATTCAATTAGTTTGACATGACAGATCCCTCATGACGCCATGCTGATATTATTATATTATATTTGCTTACTTTCATTGAGGTACTCAAAGATAGCATCTCTTAGAAAACCTTTAAACAGTTTACCCATGACAGATGTTAAACTTACTGGCCTATAGTTTCCAGGCTCTGTTTTTTTTACCCTTTTTGAATATTAGCACCACATTTGCTATGCGCTAGTGTTGGGCGAGCATGTTCGGTCGAACACTAGTTCGGCTCGAATATCGCAATGCTCGGCACATTGCGGTGTTCAGCCGAATACCGAGTGTGCTCGAGAGCAATTGCAGTGCAGAGCTCAGAGTCAGGGAGATGAAAAAAAACTGCTTGGCTCTGAGCTCTGCTCTGTGATTGGACAGCGCTGCTGTCAGGGAGAAGGAGAGACACTAGCGTCTCCTCCTACCTGTTCCGAATGTTGAGAAATTAGCAGAGTCACAGAGGGCGAACGGAGCAGCGCCCAGGAATAATAGTAAGTGCACTTAGATCCCTGGGCGCCACTCTATGTAGCCTGCTACTTAGTTCATATTCTTAGGACCCTTTAAAGGTCCTCTTTAAGGACTATTTTTGTATCTGGCAGCAATATGTATTTTTAGCTCAACCTGCGCTAAATAGCTTGCAATTGTTTGGCCGCTGCAGACAGCGACATTATCTGCGCTACATCTCCTGTCTAACGTGTGCGCAGCCTAAAAATATCTGTGACATCCAGTGTACTTTTTCCATAGACAGTGTCCGCTGTGTACAGTTACATTTCCTGCGCTACATCTCCTGTATAACATTTGCTGATCCTAAATATCAGTGACATTAATTCAGCGTAGTTTTTTATTAGCCGCTGGTGACAGCGACATTACTTGTGCTATACCTCCTGAATAGCGTTTGTGCATTCTAAATATCAGTGACATTCATTCAGTGTAATTTTTTTATTAGACGGTGGTCACAGTGACATTACTTGCTCTATACTTCCTGTTTAACGCGTCCGCATCCAAAAATATCTGTGACATTCTGTGTACTTTATTTGCGCATACACTTACAAAACCTGCACTACTAGTGATGAGCGAGCATGCTCGACCGAATATCTGTTCCGCTCGACGAGTACCGCATGTGCTCAAGCGCAATGCTTCAGTCTCCTCCCCGCACGTTTCACAGGTTTTAAGCAGCTAATAAATGTGCAGGTAAGTACTGACCTCACTGTAATGCCAATAGCCATGTTGGCTGCTGGCATTACAGTGATTGGTTGGCCGGAACGCGTCATTGGGTGCTATATAGCACCGATGATGCATGTTTGGCTCAGACGTAGACAGGAAGAGCAGAGCGTAGGAAAGGAAAGACAGTAGAGTAGGGAGCGAATTTTACAGTTTTTATTCTGAGAAAGCTTTTCCAAGACCCCAAAGTCCTTTTAAGGACTAGTGTGTGTGTGTGTTTGTGTGTGTTTGTGTGTGTGTGTTTTAGAGCAGCAATCTATTTACGTGCAGTCTCAGGGACAGTGATGAGGAAGGGACAGATAGTGCAGGGATAGAAATTTGCAGTTTTTACTACCAAAAGCTTTTCAAAGACCAGAAAGTCCTTTTAACCTGCTCACGACCGCGGTAGCAGGCAGGTTGATGATTTTCAAAAAAACGAATCAGCAGCCAGATAACCCATCGTATTAGTAAATATGATGTGGTTATATGGCTGCTGTGCTCCTCTGCTCCTTCTTTTGGTCGGTTGGTTCCAGCAGAGGAGCAGAGGAGCACACATCACTGTGAGTACCCACCAACACCACACTTAGCCCCCAGATCACCTCCCAGCACCCAATTAACCCTTTGATCACCCCTTCTTGCCCCTGTCAATCACTAGTGAAAAGGAAAAAAGTGATCAGTGCAAACTGTCACTTTTTTTTTTTTCACTGGTATTGACTGTTAGGTTTTAGGTATAGTTTAGGCCCCTTGGTTAGGTAGTTTAGCGATCAGTTAGCGCCCAGCCCACCGCACCGCAGTCCCTTATTCGCTGATTAGCATATCGCTAATCAGCATTTGTACTTTTATAGTATCTGGAAGTGATCAAAACTGATCACGGTCAGATCTATAATAGTATTAGTGTCACTTTAGTTCGCCCTCCACCCAAAACGCAGTGTTTGCCCGATCAGGCCTGATCGGTCGCCCACACGTGCGTTCACCCACGCCCGCCCCACTGCAGTGACAACATTTATTTTATTTTTTTATCACTGCACATTCACTTTACATGCACTGCGGCGATAAAAAAATCAGTTTTGATATTTTTTATCAACCGCAGCGGCCTCCGGTACTTCGCTAGCCTCCCCTTTGTAAGACAGGCTTGCTTTTTTTTGTTGGGTAGTCTCAGGGAATACCCCTAAATTTAGTTGGCCAAATGTCAAACAGGGGGTATTCTTCTGAAGAGGCCTACAGGCTTCTGACCCAGTCGGATGAGGAATGGGAACCCTCATCTGACGAATCTAGCGGGTCAGAATACGAACCTGTAGAAAGCAGTGGCTCTCTGACCCAAAGTTCGGACGAGGAGGCTGAGGTCCCTGATAGCACCAGGCGTACCCGGCCCCGTGTCGCTAGACCGCAGGTTGCGCTGGACCCGCTTCAAGAGCAGCAGAGTGGGCCTGGTGCTGTCGGATTACGTGGTGAGGCATACACCAGCAGCCCAGCCCTTCCTGGACCTAGTACCAGCACTGCCGTACAACCTGGTGAAGTGGCGAGCACCAGAAGGGCAGTTGAAGCTGGTACGGTGGCACGAGCAGTAGTGACCCTGTTACAGCCACCGCAAAGACGTGCCCGTAGAGCCCCTAGAATCCCTGAGGTGCTGGCAAACCCTGATTGGCAGTCCCCAACTTCAGCCGCACCTGTAGTTTACCCTTTCACTGCCCAGTCTGGAGTTCGGGTTGAGACAGCTCAGATCGGTTCGGCCCTGGGATTTTTTGAGCTGTTCTTGACTGCGGAGCTCTTGGACTTAGTCGTGGCCGAAACAAATCGGTATGCCACACAATTTATATCCGCCAACCCGGGAAGCTCTTATGCCCAGTCTTTCTGGTGGAAACCAGTCCAAGTTTTCAAAATTAAAACTTTTCTGGGCCTCCTCCTCAGCATGGGTCTAACTAAAAAGCATGAATTGCGGTCATATTGGTCCACGAACCCAATTCATCACATGCCCATGTTCTCTGCTGCTATGTCCAGGACACGATTTGAGACCATCCTGCGTTTCCTGCACTTTAGTGATAACAGCACCTCCCGTCCCAGAGGCCACCCTGCTTTTGACCGGCTCCACAAAATTCGGCTCCTCATAGACCATTTCAACCTGAAATTTGCAGATTTGTATACCCCTGAGCAAAACATCTGTGTAGACGAGTCCCTGCGTAGACGAGTCCCGGTATGGGGTCAAATTGTATAAGCTCTGTGAAAGGGCCACAGGCTATACCCACAAATTTCGGATCTATGAGAGAAAAGATCAGACCCTGGAGCCGGTCGGTTGCCCTGACTACCTGGGGAGCAGTGGGAAGACAGTTTGGGACTTGGTGTCACCCTTATTCGGCAAGGGGTACCATCTTTATGTGGACAATTTTTACACAAGTGTGGCCCTCTTTAGGCATTTGTTTCTAGAACGGATTGGCGCCTGTGGCACCGCGCGAACTAGTCGCGCAGGCTTCCCCCAATGGCTCGTTACCACCCGTCTTGCAAGGGGGCAGAGGGCCGCACTGTGTAAGGAAGAACTGCTCGCGGTGAAATGGAGAGACAAGCGTGACGTTTACATGCTCTCCTCCATTCACGCAGACACGATAATCCAAATTGAGCGAGCAACCCGTGTCATTGAAAAGCCCCTCTCAGTCCACGACTATAATTTGCTCATGGGAGGGGTGGACTTCAATGACCAGATGTTGGCTCCATATTTAGTGTCCCGCAGAACCAGACGCTGGTATAAGAAGGTGTCTGTATATTTAATTCAATTGGCTCTGTATAATAGTTTTGTTCTCTACAGTAAGGCTGGGAGAACTGGATCCTTCCTCAATTTTCAGGAAGAGATCATCGCGAACCTCCTGTACCCAGGAGGTTCCGTGGCCCCATCCACCAGTGTAGCCATCTACACGAGCGACATTTCCCCAGTGTCGTTCCTGGTACCTCAAACCGACCGCCACCCCGAAAAAATGGTCGTGTCTGTAGCAGGAGTGGAATAAGGCGTGACACCCGCTATTTCTGTCCTGACTGTCCTGACCACCCTGCCCTATGCTTTGGAGAGTGTTTCCGGAAGTACCACACACAGGTACACCTAGCATAGGGATCATCTCACCAGGACAGGCACACAGGGCTATTAGGGCCCATTCACATACAGCTGCTGCAAACCTCTCCTTTCACCTGGGACAAAGTGCATAACGCACTTCGCCACATCTTTGGGCGATTTGCGCTTTGCACATTGACCCATGGGGAAGGAGAGGTTTGTTCTATAAAGGTAAAAAAAAAAAAAAAAAAAAAAAAAAAAAAAAACACCAGTAAGCAAAAAGGTTAATGTTTAGTTCAAAAAGTTAAAGTTTATATGTTCTGTTCCAAAGTTAATAAAATTATTGCGTTGCGGCCTGGTTTTTTCTTTTTTTTTCTTTTTTTACCTTCCAGGTGGACCAACCGATCGACTAGCTGCAGCACTGATGTGCATTCTGACAGAAGCATTGCGCTGCTGTCAGATTACACGCAAGTCGGTGTATGCGGCGCTGCAAGATGAGATTTCTCCTCTGCAGTAACAGATACGTTTGCCAAGGCATACGAGATGAGGAGGAGGCGGCGTTCCTATGCGTTGGCAAACACTTTGTATGTAAAAAAATTTTTTTAAAAAGTCCCGGCAATGATTTATTCATCCACATCGATTGATGTGAATGGAGAAATCTGGTTTGCCAGGGCATACGAGCTAAGTGGGTATGGATGTTGGGCGGAGCTCCTATGTCCTGGCAGACGCCTTTCCCCTCCTTTTTTTTGGGGCAGAGATTTTTTCATCCACATTGATCGATGCGAATGAAGAAATCGGTGCCGTTCATTTTTTTATTTCAGCCCAGAGGCTGAACGGAAAAAAAAATCTCATTACCTGTATGCTCAATATAAGGAGAATAGCAGAAACTCCTAATGCTGGCCATACATGTAATGATTGCGGAGACCCTCAAATGCCAGGGCAGTACAAACACCCCACAACTGACCCCATTTTGGAAAGAAGACACCCCAAGGTATTCGCTGAGGGGCATATTGAGTCCATGTAAGATTTCAATTTTTGTCCTAAGTTAGCAGAAAGTGAGACTTTGTGAGAAAAAACTAAAAAAAAAATCAATTTCCGCTAACTTATGCCCAAAAAATACATTTCTATGAACTCGCCATGCCCCTCATTGAATACCTTGGGGTGTCTTATTTCCAAAGTGGGGTCACATGTGGGGTATTTATACTGCCCTGGCTTTTTAGGGGCCCTAAAGTGTGAGAAGAATTCTGGGATCCAAATGTCTAAAAATGCCCTCCTAAAAGGAATTTGGGCACTTTTGCAGCCTAGATGCGCAAAAGTGTCACACATCTGGTATCGCCGTACTCAGGAGAAGCTGGGGAATGTGTTTTGGGGTGTCATTTTACATATACCCATGCTGGGTGAGATAAATATCTTGGTCAAATGCCAACTTTGTATAAAAAAAAATGGAAAAGTTGTCTTTTGCCAAGATATTTCTCTCACCCAGCATGGTTATATGTAAAATGACACCCCAAAACACATTGCCCAACTTCTCCTGAGTATGGCGATACCAGATGTGTGACACTTTTTTGCAGCCTAGGTGGGTAAAGGGACCCACATTCCAAAGTGCACCTTTCGGATTTCACCGGTCATTTTTTACAGATTTCGATTGCAAACTACTTCTCACACATATGGGCCCCTAAATTGCCAGGGCAGTATAACTACGCCACAAGTGACCCCATTTTGGAAAGAAGACACCCCAAGGTATTCCGTGAGGGGCATGGCGAGTTCCTAGAATTTTTTATTTTTTGTCGCAAGTTAGTGGAATATGAGACTTTGTAAGGGAAAAAAAAAAAAACATTTTCCGCTAACTTGTGACAAAAAATTAAAAATTCTAGGAACTCGCCATGCCCCTCACGGAATACCTTGGGGTGTCTTCTTTCCAAAGTGGGGTCACTTGTGGGGTAGTTATACTGCCCTGGCAATTTAGGGGCCCAAATGTGTGAGAAGTACTTTGCAATCAAAATGTGTAAAAAATGGCCTGCGAAATCCGAAAGGTGCACTTTGGAATATGTGCCTCTTTGCCCACCTTGGCTGCAAGAAAGTGTCACACATCTGGTATCGCCGTACTCAGGAGAAGTTGGGAATGTGTTTTGGGGTGTCATTTTACATATACCCATGCTGGGTGAGATAAATATCTTGGTCAAATGCCAACTTTGTATAAAAAAAAATGGAAAAGTTGTCTTTTGCCAAGATATTTCTCTCACCCAGCATGGTTATATGTAAAATGACACCCCAAAACACATTGCCCAACTTCTCCTGAGTATGGCGATACCAGATGTGTGACACTTTTTTGCAGCCTAGGTGGGTAAAGGGACCCACATTCCAAAGTGCACCTTTCGGATTTCACCGGTCATTTTTTACAGATTTCGATTGCAAACTACTTCTCACACATATGGGCCCCTAAATTGCCAGGGCAGTATAACTACGCCACAAGTGACCCCATTTTGGAAAGAAGACACCCCAAGGTATTCCGTGAGGGGCATGGCGAGTTCCTAGAATTTTAAATTTTTTGTCGCAAGTTAGTGGAATATGAGACTTTGTAAGGAAAAAATAAAAAATAAAAAAATCATCATTTTCCGCTAACTTGTGACAAAAAATAAAAAGTTCTATGAACTCACTATGCCCATCAGCGAATACCTTAGGGTGTCTACTTTCCGAAATGGGGTCATTTGAGGGGTTTTTCTACTGTTTGGGCATTGTAGAACCTCAGGAATCATGACAGGTGCTCAGAAAGTCAGAGCTGTTTCAAAAAGCGGAAATTCACATTTTTGTACCATAGTGTGTAAACGCTATAACTTTTACCCAAACTATTTTATTTTTGCCCAAACATTTTTTTTTTTTATCAAAGACATGTAGAACAATAAATTTGGCTAAAAATTTATATATGGATGTCATTTTGTTTGCAAAATTTTACAGCTGAAAGTGAAAAATGTCATTTTTTTGCAACAAAATCGTTACATTTTGATTAATAAAAAAAAACAAAAATGTCAGCAGCAATAAAATACCACCAAATGAAAGCTCTATTAGTGAGAAGAAAAGGAGGTAAAATTCATTTGGGTGGTAAGTTGCATGACCGAGCGATAAACGGTGAAAGTAGTGTAGTGCAGAAGTGTAAAAAGTGGCCTGGTCTTGAAGGGGGTTTTAGCTAGCGGGGTTGAAGTGGTTAAGGACTACTGTGTGTGTTTGACAGCAGCAAGATATTATTATCAGACTGTGTCTTTAATCATCTGGGCCACATCTGGTGTCCATAGTGTGTGGCTTTGTGTAAAAAATACTGAACTACATCTGCAAACAGTGTCTGTATTACAAACTCCAATAATCTGGGCCTAATATAGTGTCCATAATCTGTGGTGTTCTGTAATCAATACTGTACTACATCAGAAAACTGTGCCTGTATTGCAAATTCCAATAATCTGAGCCTAATATAGTGTCCATATTCTGTGGTTTTCTGTGACATATACTGTCCTGCATCTGAAAACTGTGTCTGTATTGCATATTCCAATAATCTGGGCCAAATATAGTGTCCATAATCTGTGATGTTATGTGACATATACTGTCCTGCATACGAAAACTGTGTCTGTATTTCAAATTCCACTAATCTGGGACTAATATAGTGTCCATAATCTGTGGTGTTCTGTGACGTATACTGTCCTGCATCCGAAAACTGTCTGTATTGCAAATTCCAATAATCTGGGCCTAATATAGTGTCCATATTCTGTGGGTTTCTGTGACATAAACTGTATCTGTATTGCAAATTCCAATTATCTGGGCCTAATATAGTGTCCATAATCTGTGGTTTCTGTAACTAATACTGTACTACATCAGAAAACAGTGTCTGTATTGCAAATTCCAATAATCTGGGGTTAATATAGTGTCCATAATCTAGTGACAAAACTATTAATATGAAGAAGGCGAGCACTGAGGGACGGGAAAGTAGGCGTGATGCTGATGGTACGCGCAGAGACCGCGGCCCTGGGCGCAATGAAACTGTGCCTGCTTCCAATGCACCAGAAAAAAAAAAAAACATCCACTGTACCGAGCTTCATATCCAACTTAGCTTGGCGGCGCAGGACAACACTGTTCCAGTCGTACCAGTGCGAACACTTAGTCAGTTGGATTGCTGAAGATAATTCTTCCAGTTGGTTAAGCACCACCCTCTCTTCCACCAAGTCCAGTCTCAGTAGCTAAGAGTCAGGTCAACCGAATCCTCACTCTGATCATCCTTGCTCCCATCATGGAGAGGCATGCCAAACGAGTGATCCCACACTCGGATATTCCTAGGAGCTCTATCCAGCGTCACTATTAGATTTGGCCCTCGCGCCCAGCACGCCCTGATTCCCAACCTCTTAAGCCTTCACAGTATCAAGAAGATGACGGTGGTGAACGGCAATCATTTGTTCACGAGGTGGATGATGAAGACACAGTTTTCAATCACTGAGGTTGTGGTTAGGTCAAGTCAGAAGCATAAGCAGAGTGAGGAAGTGGAAGAGGAGGTGGTGGACGATGAGGTCACTGACCCAACATGGGAAGGTGAAAAGCTGAGCGAGGACAGCAGAGGGGGAGGGATCTGCAACACCGCAACAAGCTGGAAGAGGCAGTGGGGTTGCAAAAGTGAGTAGTCGGCCCACACCAAACAGGCCTGAAACTGTTACACCGAGCACCCCCATGTGTAAATCTACCATGCGAAGGGGTAGGTGTTCCGCATTATGGCACTTTTTTGAGTAAAGTGCAGACAACAAATAAATGGTAGTTTGCAACCTGTGCCATACCAAATTGAGCCCGGGCGTGAAAACTAGCAACCTCACCAGCATCAGCATGATCTGCCAATAAGTGGACCAAACGCCTGGTTCCACAATCTGGGTCTGCGGGTCACACTGCTACCTCCTCTTCCCCTGTGTTACGCACTGCTGGACAATCCTCTGTGGAAGGTGCAGGCCCAGATGCCCCTCACCCTGCACCTGGACCTTCGCATGAACCATCAGCAACAATATCCACTTCCCTGTCCCAGAGCAGCTTCCAAATGTCCATAATACAGTCATTTGAATGCATGAGCAAATACCCACCCACCCACAGGCCATAGCACTAAATTAAATTACTGGCCCTTCAAATGTTGCCATTTAGGTTTGTGGACACTGAGGTCTTCTGCAGCCTGATGTCGGCGGCCGTCCCTCAGTACGCAGTCCACAGCCTCCACTATTTTTCACGGTGTGCCATGCCCGCCTTACACCAGCATGTGTCCCAGAACATCACCCTTGCTCGACTAACACACTTACTGGGAAGGTCCACTTTACCACAGACACATGGACAAGTGTTGGTGGCCAGGGATGCAACATTTCCCTGACCACACACTGGGTGAATGTTGTGGAGGCCGGGATTGAGTCGTACCCTAGGATGGCACAGGTGCTATCCACGCCCAGGATTGCAGGCTCTACGTCCATCAGGGTCTCCACCAGCAGCTATGTTACTGGCTCCAACCCCCACTTCTCCTCCTCCGCCGCCTCCTCCTCCACTTCTACCTCCAGCAGCAGTCAGCCATCAGTCGGTAGCTGGAAGCAGTGTAGCTCTGTTTTGGCCGTGCTGAAGCTGATCTGCTTAGGGGACAAACAGCCCACCGCCACAGAGCTGTGGCAGGGTATAAGAGACCAGACCGAGCTGTGGCTCTCGCCACTCAACCTACAACCAGGCATGGTTGTGTCTGACAAAGGCCATAATTTGGTGGTGGCTTTGGAGCTCAGCAACCTGACACACATCCCATGCCTAGCCCGCATCTTAAACTTATTGGTTCAGCGGTTTATCAAAACCTACCCCAATATACGAGAGCTACTAGTGAAGGAGTGCTGCGTGTGTGCCCATTTTCGCAAGTCATCCACAGCTTCAGCCGGTCTGTCAACGCTGCAGCAGCGCTTGCAGCTTCCAGCTTATCGACTGTTGTGTGACATGAGCACACACTGGAACTCTATGTTCTACATGTTGGCCAGGCTTTGTGAGCAGCAGAGGGCAGTTGTGGAATACCAGCTGCAACATGGTCGCCGCCTTTCGAGTCAACTGCCACTATTCACAAGCAAGGAGTGGGCATTGATGTCAGACCTCTGTGAGGTTTTAAAAAACTTTGATGAATCCACACAGATGGTCAGATGGGGAGTGGCGATAACGCTATTATCAGCGCAACCATCCCACTGCTGTGTCTACTCAAACAATTGATGCTCACAATTAAGGACGACGCTCTGAATGTGGCAGACGAGGAAATGGGGGAGGACATTACACAGGGTTATAGCCAGACCACCCATAGTTCGTCTTCTCAGCGCGAATTGGACCATGAAGAGGAGGAGGCGCTGGAGACAGTTGCCTCTGCTACAAAGGGTAGTACCCAAGGAACTTTAATTCCATCTGTTCAGTGTGGATGGGCAGAAGAGGAGGAGGAGATGGAGAGTCATCCTGATGTCGACATCGACATCTTGTCTGTTGGTACTCTGACTAACATGGCTGACTTCATGTTAGGCTGCCTTTCCCGCGGCCCTCACGTTATACACATTTTAGATAACACGGATTACTGGGTGTTCACCCGTCTTTACCCCCGCTACAAAGAGAACTTCTCATCTCATTCTTGTGGTGGAGAGGACGAGCAAAACGGTGCAATATCAGAAGGTACTTGTGATAATTTTCCATCTTACAATGCGGCCAACAGAGTCCGTACTTCCTTAGGCAACCGAGGAAAGGAGACAAGGGAAACACACAGCAGTTCCAACAAAGGCAGGGCAACACTCTCCAAGGCATGGGACACTTTTATGAGACCCCGCCAGCAACCTCACTCTGAAGCGTGGCCTAGTAGTACAAGGAGGGAAAAGTTTTGGAAAATGGTGAAGGAATACATAGCAGAAGGTGTCAGCATCCTAAATGACCCCTCAGTGCCTTACAACCACTGGGTGTCCAAGCTGGACACTTTGCATGAACTGGCGCTCTACACCTTGGAGGTGCTGGCCTGCCCTGCCGCCAGCGTTTTCTCTGAGCATGTATTTAGTGCTGCTGGTGGCATAATAACAGATAAGCGTATCCACTTGTCCACTGGAAATGCTGACAGGTTGACTCAGATAAAAATGAACAAGGCCTGAATTGCCCTTGACTTCTCCACCAGAGAAGAGCTGAGCTGATGATGAACATAAAGGCAATTTCAATCTATCATTTATAATGTACTCAATCTACTGTAGTGTATTCCCATGCACCTTTTCCAGCACAAAAAAAAGAGTATATGGTTGAATCTTGTTTTCTCCTCCTCCTCCTCCTCCTCCTCATCCAGATTGTATATATTCCATCCACTCTATGTCACGGATGGTGTTGCAGAAAACTAGAAGACACAAATGATGATCCGACTGACTTGATCCAAAACTAAGGAACAAGAGGGTAAGCCCTGTAACAGCCCTAGCACTCTCCCTGACTGCTCAGCCTATGCAAAAATCTTTATGGTAGATAATTGCATACCCTCGTTCCTCGACTGTATGACACCTAAACACCCTATAATAGTGAGGGGACACGACCACTGGCTCCCTACACTAAATACAGAGGGAGTCAGGGTCACCTAGGATCAAGATCACAGGAAAACAGAAATAAAGGAACAGACTTATCTTGTGGATGCAGCAGTAGCAGCTTCTAGCATCAACACAGTCCAGGAAGTTGTATAAACCGCAAGGTGAGGCAGTATGGGGAGGAGATATATAGGGAGGAAATCACTGCTAATAGATGACAGCTGGGAGAGGGAGGAGAGATGTCAAAACAAAAGCAAAAGAAAAGAAGATCATGCAGGAAGTACTGAAGAACGTCTATCAGAATTTCTCAAAGATCTGGTGGTGACACTCAAATTTTTTTAATAGGGTCAGCTCAACTGCAGGCCTTCAACTCAAATCTTTTTATAGGGTCAGCTGAACAGCATTCACTCACATATAATGTTTTATAGTGTCAGCTGTACAGCATGCACACGCATATAATTTTTTAGAGCATCATTTGAACAGCATGCACTCGCATATAATGTTTTAGAGCATCAGCTCACCTGAAGGCACTCTCAAATAATGTTTTATAGCGTCAGCTGAACAACATACACTTTAAAATAATGTTTTATACCGTTAGCTGAACAACATGCATTTGAAAATAATGCTTTAGAGCATCAGATCACCTGCAGGCACTAGCATATAAAGTTTTAGGCCCTTTCACACGGGTGAGTTTTCCACACGGGTGCAATGCGTGAGGTGAACTCATTGCACCCGCACTGCATCTGAACCCATTCATTTCTATGGGGCTGTGCAGATAAGCGGTGATTTTCACGCATCACTTGTGCGTTGCGTGAAAATCGCGGCATGCTCTATATTGTGCGTTTTTCTTGCAACGGTGATGGATCATGTGACGGACCATGTGATGAGCGCAGTGACGTTACCAAAGGTCCTTTTCCTGCCAGGTCCTCAAAGAAGAAGAAAGAAGACAAGTCGGCAGCGAACAAGTGAATGAGTTGAGTTTAATTTTTCATTATCTTTTTTTAACCCCTCTATCCCTCATTTACTTAGCATTCTGTATTAAGAATGCTATTATTTTCTCTTATAACCATGTTATAAGGGAAAATAATAAAATCTACACAACACCTAACCCAAGCCCGAACTTCTGTGAAAAAGTCCGGGTTCGGGTCTGTGTACCAAACATGCAGATTTTTCTCACGCGTGCAAAACACATTAAACGCTTTGCACTCGCTCAGAAAAAAATTGCACATTTTCCTGCGACGCACCCGCATCCTTTAAGGCCCTCAAACGCGACTCACATGTGAAAGAGGCCTTAGAGCATCATTTGAACAGCATGCACTCCCATATATTGTTTTAGAGACTCAGCTCACCTGAAGGCACTCACAAATAATGTTTTAGAGCGTCAGTTGAACAGCATGCACTCGCATATAATGTTTTAGAGCCATTTAGGCTTGTGGACACTGAGGCTTTCTGCAGCTTAATGGCAGCAGTTGTCCTGTGGTACTCTGTCCCCAGCCGCCAATATTTTTCACGGTGTGCAGTCCCAGCCTTACTCCACCATGTGTCCCGTAACATCACCCATGTCCTGACCTACGCAGTTATTGCGAAGGTCCACTTAATGACTGACGCATGAACAAGTGCTTTAGGCAGGGACTCTACATTTCCCTGATGGCACACTGGGTGGAGGTCGGGAGCGAGTCGTAACCTGGGATGGCACAGGTGCTACCGATGCCAAGGATTGCAGTCACTACTTCCATCAGTGTTTCTGCCGCCACCTATGTTAATGGCTGCAACCTCCCTTCTCCTCCTCCTCCACTTCCAGCTCTGAATTATCATCTTGTAGCACCAGTCAGACATCAGTCAGTAGCTGGAAACAGTGTAGCACTGCAGTGGGGAAGCTGCAACAAGCCGTGCTTAAACTGATCTGCTTAGGTGACAAACAGCACACTGCCGCAGAGCTGTGGCAGGGGATAAGGGACCAGACTGAGCTGTGGTTCTGGCTACTCAACCTACAACCAGGCATGGTTGTGTCTGATAATGGCCGTAACTTGGTGGCGGCTTTGGAGTTCGGCAAGCTCACACACATACCATGCATAGCCCACGGGTTCAACCTAGTGGTTCAATGGTTTCTCAAAAACGACCCCAATTTGCCTGAGCTACTGGTGAAAGCGTGCCACGTGTGTGCCCATTTCTGCAAGTCATTGATAGCTTACGCCGGTCTGGCAACGCTGCAGCAGCGCTTGTAATTGCCAGCTCACCGACTGTTTATCAACGTGAGCACGTGCTGGAACTCCAAATTCCACATGTTGGCCAGGCTGCAACATGGTCGTCGCCTTTCCAGTCAGCTTCCGCTCTTCACAAGCGACGAGTGGGCATTGATGTCTGACCCCTGTGAGGTTTTATGCACGTTGAAGAATCAAAGCATGTGGAAGAGGTGGAAATGGGGGAAGACAGTACACAGGGTGATAGCCATAGTTTGTCTTTTCAGTGCAAACCGGATGATTAGGAGCAGGAGACGATTGCCTGCACGTGGACGGGTAGAAGAGTAGGAAGAGGATGAGGAGATTGAGAGTCATCCTCCTGATGAGGACAGTTTTGTATAAATATTAATAGTTGTAATCTGCTCTCCAATATCTTTGTGTAAGGAAATGTAAACCCCCTTTCCCTCAACCAAAGTAAGAGCCAGATCCAGGTGTTACCATCTTGATTGAATTCTGAGCAACTCCTCCTCCTCCCTGCCCAGTCTGTTTCTTATTTTTACTAACAAAAGGTGTAAAAGGGACTGGCCCAAGACAAGGATACAGGAAGTGATGACATACAGGAAGTGATGACATGTCAAAGGACAGGGAGGGGCAATCACTGTGGCTGGACAGACAATGCACACACCCCATCCCTGTATAAGGAAGGATGAGTCATGTCCATTGTCTGACCAGCCAGGTGGCCGCCCACCCCCCATAACTGTCAGCATGGACCTCATTCAATACTGCTCAAAAGTGACTTCAAATTGAATGTAGGGGCACCGCGCTCATCTAAAAAACTTCTATATACTATGGTAAGGGGGCACTGTTTAGAATCAGCTTATATACAAATGATTTACCTTATTTTCTTAGTGTTCTTTGCTAGTCCTCCTTGCGGCTGTTGGTGGATCCGCTTGTGGAGTAGTTTAAGTTTTTGGTATTTTGCTTGTTCAGAAGGCTTCAGGGGTTCTCCGCTGATGATAAACAAAGTTCTGTTAAAGTCTTTTCCAAGGCTCGCCCCGGCCGGTAGCGCAGCCTTTGCTTTCAATTTTGAATTTCGCTCACGCTCACAAAGATGAGCGGGTAATGTCACCAGAGCTACGATTCCTCACAGGCACCAGAAAGGAGAGTTCATTCAACACGTTTCTAGCACTACGGTGCTCTTCGTCAGGGATTCTCCTAGGTGCCATCTTTGTCTATCTTGTATCAACTGCAGTGTTTATCTGTTTAACCCTTACCCTCCTGCAAAATATTTAATCAAAGCCGAATAACTCGATTTCTTTATTTAACTCACTTGGTTCCATTGAATCCATAGTGCAGATCCACTGTGTCTCCTTTTTAGACATATATTTATATCTAGGAAAGTTCATTCATTAACATCAAACATCCCAAAATGGCCATATTCTATCAGAATCCAAAAATCCATAAGGACATAAACAAACCACCCGGGAGACCTATAGTCTCTGGGGTAGAATGCCTAACTAGCGCTCTATCCAGGTATGTTGACCAGTATCTGCAACCAGGCGCTCAAAATTTATGCGCATACTTGAAGGACGCGAAACACATACTGCAGATACTGGAAGGCATTACGTGGATTGAAGGGGATATCATAGGGACCCTTGATGTTAAGTCCCTATATACGGTCATTGAAAATGAAAAAGGCTGCGCAGCAGCCAAACACTTCCTAGAACAGCAGGAAAACCTTTTGAGTATTCAGATAGATTTTATAGGGGAGTGTATTTTATTTATTTTAGAAAAAAAAAATTTAGATTTAAAGACAAATTTTACCTCCAGGCGTGGGGGACCGCGATGGGGACGAGGTTTGCACCGGGGTTCGCAAATTTATATGTAGGAAGATGGGGAAAATAATTTATCCACCCCAATGGGGCGCTCAGGGCGGGCCTCTGGCGGCGTTTTGTTGATGATGTGGTATTTATTTGGAGGGGTGGTGAACTAACTTTATATATGTTTTTAGAGGACATTAATAAAAATGAGTTTTATTTGGAGTTCACCCCAAACTATAGTTTTAAAGAAGTGAATTTTCTGGATCTTACAATTTATGTGGAAAAGAGTAAAATCTTAACAAAAACCTACGAAAAACCCACAGATTCCAATAGTTACATATCACGAACCAGCTGCCCTCTCCCCTGGTGGCTAGATAATATTCCTAGAAGCCAATTTATGCGCCTAAGGAGAAACTGCACAGATGTCGCAGAATATGATAAGGAGGCCGAAAAACTGCAGAACAAATTTGAGGATAAAGGGTATGAAACGAATAAATTAACAGTGCAGAAGGGGGAAATTTGGATGTTAGAAAGAACACAACTAGTGGGGGCTAGTAATAGGGATAAAAAGGGCGTGGAGGGGGATAAGTATGGGAGCAAATAAATACCACCAATCATAATCCCATTTAATTCTCAAACACATATGTTCAGAAAAATAGTGGGTAGACATTGGGATGTGCTGAGGGAAAACAAATGGATTGGAGAATTAATACCAGAAGTACCAGTATTTGTATATAGGAAGGCAGCTAACATTGGGAACATAATTGCATCAACAAAAAAAATGTGCAGCCATAACCAATAAGAAACTACTAAAGATGAACTTTCCTTTCTGGTGCCTGTGAGGAATTGTAGCTCTGGTGAAGTCACCCGCTCATCTTTGTGAGCGTGAGCGAAATTCAAAATTGAAAGCAAAGGCTGCGCTACCGGCCGGGGCGAGCCTTAGAAAAGACTTTAACAGAACTTTGTTTATCATCAGCGGAGAACCCCTGAAGCCTTCTGAACAAGCAAAATACCAAAAACTTAAACTACTCCACAAGCGGATCCACCAACAGCCGCAAGGAGGACTAGCAAAGAAAAGTAAGAAAATAAGGTAAAACATTTGTATATAAGTTGCTCCTAAACAGTGCCCCCTTACCATAGTATATAGAAGTTTTTTAGATGTGCCCCTACTTTCAATTTGAAGTTGTTTTTGCCTGTCACCACAGCGGAGGTACGGGGCTGTCTGGGACACTGTTGCATTACTGCTACGAAGTAGCACCGATGGATCGT
This sequence comes from Bufo gargarizans, assembly GCF_014858855.1. Lineage (NCBI taxonomy): Eukaryota > Metazoa > Chordata > Amphibia > Anura > Bufonidae > Bufo > Bufo gargarizans. The sequence continues at coordinate 93,036,627 of NC_058083.1, forward strand.
GGCGTTGCCACATAGTAAATAGTACTGCTCAAAAGCAGCCAATATCTAATGAAGATCATTCTACTGGTTCTTATAGGTTTGAGATTATCTGCCAGACATTGCTAAGGCTATTGTCAGTATATGGTACGAGTATACCGACAAGGCAGATATGCATGTCTTAAAAGCAGATATGTATCCAGAAAGGGATAGCAAAGCCGCAGCAGAGGTATAATATGTATCTCTCGTTATGCAGACTTCACTTCTCTAATGTGTATAGACATTTGAAGGAAGAAGCCCAGTGCATTGCACTTAGTGCTCACAACCCAGCAAACGCCCCCCTACACACTGAGAACACGTCTCCAAGCCCACGAGAAGGTTTTTATACTGACGGTTTTACCACTGGTCCCGATTCAACCCAAGTACCCTCTGCTAGAGCATTCCTCGGCTAAATCCGACACAGGGAGACAGATGACAATCTATAAAAACACACACACATCCTAAGATAAAATGTCTGCATGATAACATTTCCACAACAGTCCCTCCCTCTTTGTCATATGCTCCCCAGTGTTCCTTGACGAATCTCGATCTTCTTCTTTGAAAAAAAAAAAACAGTCTTGGGCAGGGAGGAGGAGGAGCTGCTCAGAATTCAATCAAGATGGTAACACCTGGGTCTGGCTCTGACTGTGGTTGAGGGAAAGGGCGGTTTACATTTCCTTACACAAAGATATTGGAGAGCAGATTACAACTATTAGAAGAAGAAGATCGAGATTCGTCAAGGAACACTGGGGAGCATATGATAAAGAGGAGGGACTGTTGTGGAAATGTTATTATGCAGACATTTTATCTTAAGATGTGTGTGTGTTTTTATAGATTGTCATCTGTCTCCCTGTGTCGGATTTAGCCGAGGAATGCTCTAGCAGAGGGTACTTGGGTTGAATCGGGACCAGTGGTAAAACCGTCAGTATAAAAACCTTCTCGTGGGCTTGGAGACGTGTTCTCAGTGTGTAGGGGGGCGTTTGCTGGGTTGTGAGCACTAAGTGCAATGCACTGGGCTTCTTCCTTCAAATGTCTATACACATTAGAGAAGTGAAGTCTGCATAACGAGATACATATTATACCTCTGGAGCGGCTTCGCTATCCCTTTCTGGATACATATCTGCTTTTAAGACATGCATATCTGCCTTGTCGGTATACTCGTACCGTACCAGTTTTCCCACTATGTCATAGTCCTCCTCATACATCACTAATTCCAGTTCAGCAGTTTTATTAGTCAGGCTTCTGGCATTAGTATACATACAATTAAGAGGTTTATGTATATTTTTTTTTTACTTTACAACTTTCCTTCTGAACTTTTCTAGTCCCTCCTTCCATTCCTCCCCAGTTCCATTACCTTGCCCCCGGTCTCTATCTGCACTATCTTCCCCTCCTATAACATAATTACCCACCCCCAAGTGCCAAGTTTAAACACTCATCCAACCTTCTAGCCATCTTCTCTCCCAAACAGCTACCTCTTCCCCATTAAGGTGCAGCCCAATCCTATGATAGAGCCTGTAGCCGACAGAGAGGTCGGCCCAGTTTTCCAGGAAACCAAACCCCTCCTTCCTACACCAGTTTTTGAGCCACTTGTTAACCTCCCTAATCTCCCATTGCCTTTCTTGTGTGGCTCATGGTACAGGTAGTATTTCGAAAAACACTACCTTTGAGGTCCTTGCCCTAAGCTTGTGACTTAAATTCCTAAATTCATTTTTAAGGACGCTCCACCTACCTCTAACGTTGTCAATGGTTCCGGTATGGACCATGATTGCTGGATCTTTTCCAGCCCCTCCCAATGATGTAAAATTATATCTAGTGAATATATGTTGTCAGGAGACTTGACAGGAGTGGAATGCTTAGAATGAAACATCTTTCTATTTGACTACTGTAATTGTCTGCCATTCTGGATTGTTCTCTTTTATCACTCTGCTTTTTGTAGCTACCTATTGAAATCTAGGTCTTCTGTACACTGCAGCAGATGCCATGAATACATGGAGTATAATTGGTAACCACACATATTACATTTCTAACTATGTGTCTCCGAATTAGTATCATTTTCCTAGTTCTGCCCTCTTCTCTCCTTTAATCGTAGGGTTCCTGCAGACCTGCATTACTTTGACATTCACATCTGAGAAACAATGTGAGTAAAAGATAAAAATCCTTTATTGATAAGCACATTGGCTGAAGGAGTGTTATTTTTTCAGCAATATAATTTCAAAAACCTGGAATGACACCCTACTCCACTATAATCACTTGCAGCAGTAAAGTCAAATCATGAAAAGCTTATGATTGTTTTTGGCTTCCCTTATCCACGTGGATAATTGACACTGTGCAGAGATGTGCAGTGATGTCACAGTACACTGATATAACAGTAGAAAATAAACACAAAGATATCACATTACAGGGTTAATGCACACGGTGATGTCACAGTACAGGGATAATAAACTGTAATGTCACAAAACAGGGATAATGCACACAGTGATGTCTAGTGATGAGCGGCAGGGGCTATATTCAAATTTCACAAATATTTAGGTGAATATTCGTCATATATTCGCAAATTCAAGATTATTTTCTTGATTGCAAAAAATCAGTAATGTAATATTCGTGTAATGCGCACGCAATAGAGGCGTGGCTCACTTTTGCTACTTTTTCCAAGCTGCTAGAAGTTTCTGAGACTCAAGAAAATGGTTGGCACGGCATAACATTAAAAATGGCTGTATATGCATTTAGAGTGCTCCAATATATTTGCGATTGCGCTAATGGGCACTAATGATGCAAATATTTTGGCACAATACGTGAAAGTTTACATTTTTGCAGGTCTGCCTGTATGTATGGGCAGTAGAACCTATCACACTACCTAACACACTGCACTGCAACAGCTACACTATATCAGGAGATAAGCTACACTGACTATCTCCCACTAACTATCTGTGTTTTATATATATATATATACATACACACAAGCTATCTAAGTATCTATCTAATGTAGTGTGGAAAGCACAGAGCACAACAATCTCTCTCTCTCAGAACTTTAAAATACTGTAGAAAATGGCTGCTGGGGAGGTTCTTATATAGTAAGGGGTAGGCAACTTTCCTATTGGTTGCTAGGGATGTTGCTAAGCTCAGACAAAGACATTGCAAGTCTTTGCATAAAAGGTCCAGAGTTCATTTCAAGTGTGCCATTTGCATTTGGAATCAGTTGCTGTCAACTCTCAAGATGAGATCCAAAGAGCTGTCACTATCAGTGAAGCAAGCCATCATTAGGCTGAAACCCCCCCCCCCCCCCCCCACAAAAACAGAGAGATAGCAAAAACATTTGGTGCGGAACATTCTTAAAAAGAAGGAATGCATCGGTGAGCTCAGCAACACCAAAAGACCTGGAAGACTTATTTCCCTGGTGAAAAAAACACCCTTCACAACAGTTGGCCAGATCAAGGACACTCTCCAGGTGGTAGGTGTGTCAAAGTCAACAATCAAGAGAAGACTTCACCAGAGTAAATACAGAGGGTTCACCACAAGATGAAAACCATTGGTGAGCCTCAAAAACAGGAAGGCCAAATTAGAGTTTGCCAAACAAAATCTAAAAATGCCTTCACAGTTCTGGAAAAACATCCTATGGACAGAGGAGACCAAGATCAACTTGTACCAGAGTGATGGAAAGAGAAGAGTATGGAGAAGGAAATGAACTTCTCATGATCCTAAGCATACCACCTCATCAGTGAAGCATGGTGGTGGTAGTATCATGGCATGGGCATGTATGGCTGCCAATGAAACTGTATTTATTGATGGTGCATATTTTTTGTATTTATTGATGATGTGACTGCTGACAAAAGCAGCAGGATGAATTCTGAAGTGTTTTGGGCAATATGATCTGCTCATATTCAGCCAAATGCTTCAGAACTCACTGGATGGCACTTCACAGTGCAGATGGACAATTACCCAAAGCATACTGCAAAAGCAACCAAAGAGTTTTGTAGTGGAAAGAAGTGGAATGTTATGCAATGGCCAAGTCAATCACCTGACCTGAATCCGATTGAGCATCCATTTCACTTGCTGAAGACATAACTGAAGGGAAAGTTCCTATAGAACAAGCAGGAACTAAAGACCGTTGCAGTAGAGGCCTGGCAGGGCATCACCAGGGATGAAACCCAGCATCTGGTGATGTATATGCGTTCCAGACTTCAGGCTGTAATTGACTGCAAAGGATTTGCAACCAACTATTAAAAAGTGAAAGTTTGATTTATGATTAGTCTGTCCCATTACTTTTGGTCCCTTAACAAGTGGGAGGCACATATTCATACTGTTGTAATTCCTACACCGTTCACCTGATTTGATGTAAATACCCTCAAATTAAAGCGGACAGTCTGCAGTTAAAGCAAATCTTGTTTGTTTAATTTCAAATCCATTGTGGTGGTGTATAGAGCAAAAAATGTTAGAATTGTGTTGATGTCTCAATATTTATGGACCTGACTGTACAAGAAGGATATAACTTGTATACCTACAGTCCTTCAATATTTAGAGAAAGGTCTTATTCTAAGGCCTCTACAACCTTTATACATCCTGTATGACTTGTTGAATGACCCTATCAAGTAACTATGGCAAGTCAGTGAGTAGTAGTGCTGTGGTATCTGGCACCAAAATGTTAGTAGAACATCCTTTAAGTCCTGTATGTTGTGAGGTGGGGCCTTCATAGATTGGACTTGTTTTTGCAGCACACCCCAGGGACTGTCTACATGATGTAAAAGGAAACATGATTCATCAGACCAGCCAATTCATTTCTCATTGTAGTTTCTGTCAGTGATGGACAGGGGTTATTATAGGCTCTCTGACCAGTCTGCTGTGATGCAACCCAATACACAAAAGGTGCAATGCACTGTGTGTTCAAGAATGGATTCATACCCAAATCAGTTAAGAGTGCCTTCCAGATGGATGAGTGGGCTCTTAGAATGCCACAAAGACATTCTCCAGACAATAATTCTGACACCACCAGTCTGTGTTCTTCCAGCAATGGTTGCAGGGTGTTTGTTCTCTTACGTTCCTCTCCTGACACGCCACCATCCATCCACTCGATAAAAATGTGATTCATTGGAGATCCGATTCGATATATTTCCACGAAAATGAAGCCTTTTCTGCTGAAGCAACTTTGTTAGTAGATGTGCAGTGACCATCCATCTGCTTCGGAGCCCAATAAGTTGTAGGGTTCACTGAAATGATGTTTTAGACACATTTCCACCATAGGAGAACACAAAGAATTCATGAACTGCGCAGTAACAGAAATACTGCCACCTTTTACCTATGACAGCAATGGTGGATATGTGTGCAGAAAATCTATTGCACACCTTATATATATCTACCAAGCCAGCTATGCGCTTCTGACTTCAAAGCAAGGAAATGGTCATAATAGACTCTATTGTGCATAATTAGTGTTGAGCAAATTGAAGAATCCAAAGTATAATTCAATACAAAGGTTAGGAAAAATGACATTCGCTAGGAATCCAAATTTCCTCGCACTTCATGGTAATGAATATATATATATTTTTTTTAAAATGTGGCTGCACATATCACAAATAGAGTTGAGCGAACCCAAACTGTAAAGTTCGGGTTCGTACCGAACTTTAGGTTTTTCCGCACCCGGACCCGAACCCGAACATTTACGTAAAAGTTCGGGTTTGGGTTCAGTGTTCGGCAATGTTTATGGCGCTTTTTGAAAGGCTGCAAAGCTTATGAAGAACTGCTACTCAGCGATCTACAGCAAATGTGTTTTGTGGGTGCAGTGCACAATTGTTTTAAGCCTGCCCTGAGCCAACTACTGCTGAAAACAAACTTTTTTTCCTTCAGTTAGTCAATATCAATAAATGATCGGCAGCCATTTTATGCAACGATAGTGCACCAGCACAGGCTATCTGCATGTCTGCAAGTCCAGAAATACTGCTTTGAAACACTGGGGTTAAAAAAAAACTTTGTTTCATATAGTGCACATCTAGGATTATCGCTGCATAAGTGACTGTGAAATTTAGGCCAGAAATACGGCTCTCTCATACTGGGGCATACTGGGGTAAAAAAAAAAAAAAACATCTGTTTCATATAGTGCACATCTAGGATTATAGGTGCATAAGTGAGTGTCACATTTAGGCGGGAAATATGGCTTTGGCATACTGGGTGAAACAAACCCCTCTGTTTCATATAGTGCACATCTAGGATTATAGGTGCATAAGTGAGTGTCACATTTAGGCGGGAAATATGGCTTTGGCATACTGGGTGAAACAAACCCCTCTGTTTCATATAGTGCACATCTAGGATTAGAGGTGCATAAGGGACTGTTCATTTTAGGCCAGAAATATGTCTTTTGCTTACTGGGGTTAAAAAAAACCTCTGATATACTGCACATCTGGCATTAGAGGTGCATAAGTTACTGTGAAATTTAGGCCACAAATACGGCTTTCTCATACTGGGGCATACTGGGGTGAAAAAAACATCTGTTTCATATAGTGCACATCTAGGATTAGACATGCATAAGTGAGTGTCACATTTAGGCCAGAAATACGGCTTTTGCTTACTGGGGTTAAAAAACCCTCTGATATACTGCACTCATCATCTTCTCTGTAGATCTTCTCCACTCGGTCCGGACACTTCTCTCAGCCGCCTCGTCTCTGCAGAGTGTGACACACAGACATCTTAGCTTCCTCACATTCTATCATTATTCGCCAACTGGAGTCCCCACAGTCTTATCCTGCTGCTTGCTGTGCCCCCCCCCCCCCCAGGGGTGTAGCTATAGGGGGTGCAGAGCTAGCAGTCGCTACCAGGCCCAGGAGCCTGAAGGGGCCCAAAGACACTTGTGCCGCATAAGAAGACACACAAAGCACTAAGGGAAGGGGGGCCCCAAGCTGAACTCTTGCACCGGGACCCATGAGCCTTTAGTTACGCCCCTGCCACTACCCCCAAATACTATCCTGAAGAAATATTACTGCCCCCCATAGTAATAGTGCTCCTCATAGTCCCACCAATAGTAATTCCCTTCTAGAATGCCCTCATTAGTAACACTGCCCCAACCGTGATAATGCTCCTCAACAATGCCCCCATTATTAGAAGAGCCCTCCCATATTAATAATACCCTCACAGAGTCCCCAGTAGAAATAAGGCCCCCTATTGGTCCCCCAGTGGTAATAAAGCTCCCTACAGACCCCTCAGTAGTAATAAGGCCACCATAGTGCGCTTAGTAGAAATAAGGCGGATCTATAAGACCCTCCTATAGAGCCCCCAGTAGTAATAAGACTGCCTATAATGTCCCCTGGATCTGCAGTGCCCCCTGCAGTTATAATCCTCCCTCCACCATACAGTCCCATGTAAATAACATCACCTCCTCCCCAGCCGCCTCCAACCCACAATCCCATGTAAACATCACCCCCTAAGGCTACTTTTCACACTTACTTGTACAGGACGGATCCGTACCGATAATACAAACAAATGCATCCGTTCAGGACCGATTCGTTTGTATTAGATTTGAATTTCTAAGTCTCAATACGGATCCGTCCTGACTTACATTGAAAGTCAATGGGGGATGGATTAGTTTACAATTGCACCATTTTGTGTCAATGCAAAGGGATCCGTCCCCATTGACTTACATTGTAAGTCAGGACGGATACGTTTGGCTCTGCAAGGCCATGCGGACACAGAAACGCTGCTTGCAGCATTTTGGGGTCCGCCTCCAAAGCGGAACGGGGGGGCCGTACGGAGCCGAACGAATGCATACTGAATGGATCCGCATCCATTCAGAATGCATTGGGGTTAAACTGATGCATTTGGGGCTGCTTGTGAGAGCCTTGAAACGGATGTCACAAGCGGATACTCAAATGCAAGTGTGAACGTAGCCTAAACATTAAGTCCCATGTACATAAACATCATTCCCCCCACCATCCACTTTCCACATACAGTCCCATGTAAATAACATCACTCCCTCCCCCAGCCACCTGAAGCACACAGTTCCATGTCAATAACATCCCTCCCTTCAGCCCTAACATACATCCTAGTTAAATAACTACAACTCCCAGCATCTGCCTCTCCCTTAACTTACCTCTCCTCATGTACAGATATCACCATTAGGCTCCTTCTCCTCTTCACTCCGGTCCAATCCTGCACTGGTCACATGATGGTGACATCATCCAGGTGATCCTATCACAGCCTGTTTTGCTGATCACATGACCTGTGATGTCACCACAGGTCCTTCACCTCTTCCCAGTGTAAGATTCAATTGTATTGCCGTTCTGTGTACGGAAATACAGTTGCATCTAGCAGGCAGGCAGAACATTCGGGGCATGGGACAAAACATCAGGGGCCCAGGCCCCGAATGTTTTAACCTAGCGACGCCCCTGGACAGTGTTGTAGAATACTATTACTACAAAGAATATTGGATAGGGAGAGTGCAGGAACAGTGCAGCGACTGTGCAGGGTGATAGTAGGAAGAGTTTTTTGAGACCGCAGTGAGAGCATTGGGATTCAGCAGGGACACTGCAGGTTGCGTGTAGTCGCATGTGCACCACATTCATAATTAGGGTCCATTTGCACCTCCGTGGTGTGTTGCGGATCCCCCAACACACCCGGCCAGCACCCGCTATAGAAATGCCTATTCTATCTTTTGCGGAGCTGCGGATTGAAATTCGGGGCTGAAACCCGGAAGTTCAGGGCCGCGCTCCGCAAATGCGGAATCGGAGAGCACATAGTGTGCTCTCCGCTTCATGTCCGGGCCCATAGAGAATGAATGGGTCCGCACCCATTCCGCAAAATTGCGGAACGGGTGCAGACCCTTTTGCGGACGTGGGAATGGACCCTTAATCTATTATTTTATGCACAGACTTACAGTGCATTAGACTTAGTATTAAAGGGTGGTATAATATATAGCCAAGTGCATCTTTTTCAACTGCTGCCACATTCATAGTTAACCTGTTATTTTATACATAGACTTACTGTGAGTCAGACTTAATATTAAAAGATGGTCTAATATATCGCTGCGTTGATCTTGTTCAACTGCTGTGCCATTCATAGTTAATATGTTATTTTACACATAGACTTACTGTGCATCAGACTCAGTATTAAAGGGTGGTCTAATATATCACCGCATGCATCTTCTTGAACTGCTGACACTAGTGTTAAGTGAATTGAAGTCCACAAAGTGGACATCATCACGGGCCGAACAAGATTTTGCACCAGATCTTTTAGCAAAATGGAGGCTGCCAGTTCATTGCGAGCAAATGGATCCGGTAAGCATTATTTTTTATTTTTTTATTTTGCACTTTATTATTTATATCAGATGCTGTGATGATATATGAACACAGCATCTGAGGGGTACAATTACGGGAAGCGGTTAAATCATTGTCATTGCAACCACTACTTACAAAGAAATGCACTTTGCAACAAAATAATACTGCACACTATGGCCAACAGACAGTTGCCTGGGGCTCGCAAAAGGAATGCGCAGTGGCAAAAAGGATGCTGTAGCTGGCACAAATAGCAGCAGAAGAAGAGAGGTTGGTAGCAGTAGCAGCAACAGGCCAGAGCTGCCATTGTCATCCAGTGGTCGTGTTTTGACCAACAATTCAGCTGTGCTGGAATGGTTGACTCGCTCTTCAGGTGACAACAGATAAACACAGTCAGGAATCAGTGGGTTCATCTGACATTTATGCTTAGTTGGCATGACCCAGGAATTTCCTCTGTACACTCACCTGTCCTGAACCTGCCTCTTGCATTTGCGGCTCCTTTTGCTAGGCAAGTAATGTATGCTGCCAGCCCTGTGCTGCTTTTCAGCGAGGATGAGATTTGTGAGGACAGTTAGCAGTTCTCGTCGGACAGCAGGGTGGAAGCAGTGGGAGATCTGCAGCAAAATACAGGAGGGGTACATCATCTGCTACTCGGGAGACTGCCTGTAAGCAACAAACCAGCAGTGCACAGGTTCATAAAAGCAATGGCAGGCAAGCATTACACAGTGATGAAGGGAAAATACCATACTCACCAGTGTGGGAATTTTTCACCAAGTTGCTAAGGGATCTTAGTGTGGCAGTATGCAGGATGTTTGGGCAGAAGGTAAGGCACATCCAGGGTGCTAAAGTTGTCACAACAGCCCTGCATCAACACATTGAGGGAAACCACACCACTTATTTAGTGTTGCAGCGATTGTTGCATCGGGATGTATCTCCCACCGGCCCGCACCCCATCTTCAGCAGTCAAGGGTCGACAACGTCAGCAGAAGGAAGCTGTTGTTCCTTCCCATCAGCTTCAATGTTGTCTATTGCTCCTGATGCTCATCTTTCTCCTCCCCTCTAGGCATAAGTTCACAGTGGTCCTCCAGAATATCACCTATGCAAAATTAGGCAGTGTCACGTAGTTCTGCACCTGGTCAGGGCATGTTGAACTTTAAATAGGATAACTGATAACGAGAAGAACATTTTGTCTGTGCTGCATCAGGGAGGGCTGACACATGCACCGTGCATGGTGTACGTCTTCAATTTCTTTGTCACCCGGTTCCTCAAGTCTTCCACTGAATTTAAAAATGTCCAAGAAACTGAGCATGCACTTCAGCCACTCTTGCTGTGCAAAACACATCCTCCTTGAGCTGCAAAGGCAAAATGCTATTCCCTAACAACGCCTGATATAAGACATTTCCACCTGTTGAAACTCCACCCTCCATATGTTAGACCACCTGTACGAGCAGAGGAAGAGAGTCAACAATTTCTTAATTCAGCAGATGGACAGGCCTACTCCCCGATGTAACTTCCACGTTAGCAAGAGGCAGCTCATGTGTAAGACCCCGGAGTGGTGTTACCATTCCTGCACTCTGCTACTGTCTCTAATGGGCTAACATAAATGCCATCCTGTGTATTTCTTTCCAGGTCCTCCACATTGTGCAGTGATCTAATCTTTCTATGAAACTGTTATTTTAGATAATATGCCTGAGTCAGCAGAACTACGAGATGAATGATATCATTCCACTCTCTCATGTCCTGGAGAGGATGCTGAAACATCTGATTGACGAGGTGACAGATAATGTGGCACCTACATCTCTCTGTCACCTGAGCCCTGAGAAGGATGAACTGGCAGAGGACGAGGACATAAACACTCAGGTGGTTTATCTGCCTAAGCGACAGGAGAGGAGCAGAAGGGCCAAGAGGAGCAGGAGGATCTGGAGGGCACCGACGAAGACAAAGCTGATGACCCAACAGACCATGGCAGCACGCAGTGGAGATGGAGGCAGGAAGGCCCTTTGAGTCCCTTGTGCAAATGGACAGATGGATGCTGTCATGTTTCTTAAGTGACAGATGCATTGTCAGGATTCGGCAGAGGGATGACTGCTGGCTCTCCACAATGTTAGACCGTCACTACTGGTCCAAAATTGGGGCATTATTTAGACCTTCTGAGAGGGATGCAAAAATGTAATACTACAGAGACATGCTGTGTAGTCAGTTGATCGCTCCTAAGAATGCCAGCGCCCACATTTGACCGGGGGGATCCTCTGTGCTCATGCTCCACTACAACGACTGGTTTTGGAGCAGGCGCAGTACCAGCTCCATATGCAGCAACTTCAGTCTGAAATATCTGATGAGCAGTCTTTTTCAGCTGCCTATTAAATAATCCACCCAGCAGCGGGAGATGCAGCAGAACCTTAACCAGCAGGTGGTGGCATACTTGGACTGCACACTGTCATCCATGATCCAGATCCCCTGGACTGTTGGGCATCCAAACTTGAAGTGTGGCCACAACTGGACAAGTTTGCCATGTGCATGCTTTCCTGCCCAGCCAGTAGTGTGGCATTAGAGCGAATGTTCAGTGTGGTGGGGGGTCATAGTTACCCCTAAGAGAACTTGCCTTTCCTCACAAAATATTGAGAGACTAACCTTTATAAATATGAATCAGACGTGGATCAACTAAGATTTACAGACCCCAGGGCCTAATGTAACAGAATAGATCACTCTGCTACTAATTATCATAGTGTAGTGTGCTGCTACACCAGAATATTCAGCAATAATTGGATGTTACATCTGGCCACGTGCTGCTGCCACCATTATGATGCTGCCATCAGCCTGATGGTACCCTCCTGATGCCTTTACTGCATGTACATGTAAAATTTTTAGAAGGATATACATGCCTCTGGCCTTTGCTATCACACTGCTGTTTTGTGGGCTCTGCTACTACTGTGATCGGCCACCATCTTGTGCTGTATGCCACTGCTGTCCCCCCTCCTGACTCTGTCATGGGAGTTATTGTCCATCTTACTGCCACTGCTGTTGGTCCCCATCCCCACTAATGGGGCCCCTATTGTCTGTGTTACTGCCACTGTTGTTCGCCCCCCTCCCCACTCTGTTTTGAGGCCACTATTGTCCCTGTTACTGTCACTGCTGTTGGCCCGTATCCCCACTCTGTCATAGGGCCACTATTGTCTCAGTTACTGCAACTGCTGTTGACCCTCATCTCCACTCTCATATGGGGCCACTATTGTCCCTTTATGTCAGTGTTGACATCACTGTTTATTTTTCCATTCTTCTTGTATTTCAGTGACTTGAGGGAGTAAACCACTATCTTAGAATTAAATCACCCAGGCTCAACCAAACCTTGCAAATAAAGCCATCACCCTCGTTTTGTGCATAATTGTGGGGTGGCCACAGCTTTATTTAACCACAACTATCAATGTGAGCCCTGAAAACAAATTAATTTAACGCAACCCTACTTCCTGTTTTCCAAAGACACATAACCTCCTGTTATGCCGACCGCTGTAGGTAGCGACACATGTAGGATTTCCCACCAGCTACCTTCCGCCAGCTGTGACAATTCTGAGAGAAAGAAAATGAAAACAAAAACAACACCATGAAAAAACAAAGACACCACAAACAAAATTAGCAGATACTCCCAAACAAAATCAGGGAGGGCAGATGGGCACGTCCTCTCTGCCACTGGTGAACTCTGCCTTAGCCCCCCACCCTCCTGCTCTTTTATACCTTCCTCCAGGCACTCCTCTGGCTGTACATTACCAGTGTTTCCCAACCAGTGTGCCTCCAGCTGTTTCAAAACTACAACTCCCAGCATGCCCGCACAGCCAAAGGCTGTCCAGGCCTGCTGGGAGTTGTAGTTTTGCAACAGCTGGAGGCACACTGGTTGGGAACACACTGCATTAAACCAACCCTTTGCCTGGATTTTCCAGCCAGAGCATTAACCCCTCCAGCACCTTTCTCCTCCTTCCCCCTGCAGTCCCAGGCACCCTCGTTATTCACTTTGTCGCCACAATCATTTAGTAAGTATTTGATCAGTATTTGCAAGCCAAAAGCAGGAGAGGGTTCAAAACACAGTAGAGATACAAATATTTCCATGACATTTTATCTCTCTTTTAGACCCACTCCTGGTTTTGGCTTACAATTACTGATAAAATACTGACCGTCTGAAAGAGGCTTTATGGATGCTAAAAATACAAGCTTGTTTTTTTGTTTTCTGTTCTTCTGGCAGATCAGATGAATGGAAAAATAAACAGAGATGTGAACACAGCCTTACGGCCACTGCTGCTGCCCACCACTCTGTCGTGGGGCCAGTGTTGTCACTGGTACTGTCACTGCTGCCACCCTCCCCACTCTGTCATGGGCCTCTACTTGAATCTTGGTGCACTGCATGGTTAAATCCACACCGATAAATTAGTCCTAATGGTAACAGTACCCTGTGATACTGATGCACAGTAAATCTACAGCTGACAGAAAGGATTAAAAAGCATGTATTTAAACTGCCACAACATGTATTAAAAGAATATTTTTTTCCACTACTTTATTGGTGCTTCCTCCACCAGAGGTGTATCTAGGTTTTCCTGCACTCAGGGCAAGGATTCAGCATTGTGCCAAACAGGGAAAGTTTAGCAGCGCGTGTAGCGGCAATTATTATTATTTTTACACTAAGCCACTCCTTTAACTCTACACAATGCATAACTATACCCACCCAGTCCCAACTAATAAGATCTCTCATAGGGTACAAGGTGGTACAAATACACATTGCAATAAAGGAACCTACGTTCCTCCCATACCTCATCCAGGGTGTCGCTGGCATGTTGGCATGATGTCTGTTGGATATAGATCAAGGTCCCTATGGTGAAAGGACAAAAAGATTATTCACATAAGGCCTCATGCACACGACAGTATTTTTTCACGGTCCCCAAACGGGGTTCCATTGTTCCGTGATCCGTGTCCGTTTTTGTTTCCGTGTGTCTTCCTTGATTTTTGGAGGATCACCAGACATGAAGGAAATAGAAAAAAAATCTAAGTCAAGTTTGCCTTGCAAATGATAGGAAAAAAAACGGACACGGATCACGGACGCGGATGACAATCTTGTGTGCCTCCGTGTTTTTTCACGGACCCATTGACTTGAATGGGTCCGCGAACCGTTGTCCGTGAAAAAAATAGGACAGGTCATATTATTTTCACGGACTGGAAACACGGATCACGGACGCGGGTGACAAACGGTGCATTTTCCGAATTTTCCACGGACCCATTGAAAGTCAATGGGTCCGCTGAAAATCACGGAAAACGGAACAACGGACACGGAACACAACAACGGTCGTGTGCATGAGGCCTAAGGAAGGGTTGGTAACTGCCCCTGTGAAATCCCTAGCAGGGGGCGCTGTGATGGCCCTGCAAGACCTAGCCACCCCAATATATAACAGGGTAATCTAGGGCATTTCCCCTTAGTGCTACCACACAGTACAAATTCCCACATTGTGCCCCTTCACAGCAGTTATATCCATTGTGCCCCTTCACAGTAGTTATGCCAACCTCTGTGCCACTCGCAGTAGTTATGCACACCTTTGTGCCTTCTCACAGTAGCTATGTCCACCCTTGTGCTCTGTGACGAATACCACCCTCGTGCCCGCTTGACGTCGAGCTCACGAGATACGGTATGGTCACTGGTTAACACCCTCCTGGAGGAGCGGGTATGGTCAGTCTTGGTACAGTTTTCACAGATTCCTCCTGTCCACACGGGCAGAGAGAGGCAACAAGCTGAGAGAGCCTTTTCACTGCCACAGTGAAACAGCGCGTTCTCAGCCCGGAAACACTGCCATCAGTACCTTGTTTACTATAAGCCTGGTCCATTACCGAGATTATATAGGGTAAGAAACAATCCCGCGGTAACGTATAACTAGGCCGAAACACTGACGTGGGGATTTGTGATCGAGAAACAAGACAGCACAAAATTAAATTATATATTTAATTGCCTTAACCTCTTCAGAACACAGGGCGTACCGTTATGCCCTGATGTCCTGGTACTTAAGGACACAGGATGTACGGGTATGTCCTGTGTATTTCCTATCACTGCCACACGGCGGGCGGTGATCGGAACCCGGTGCCTGCTCAAATTGTTGAGCAGGCACCTTGGCTAAATGCAAGGGGGGTCCCGTGACCCCCCCCCCCCCGTGTTTGTGATCGCCGCAAACCGCAGGTCAATTCAGACCTGCGGTTTGCGGCGGCGATTGGCGGTGCCATCGGGTCCCCATGCGGCTGTAGGGGTGACCCGATGGCATGGAAGGCAGTGCGATGCCTAAGGAATGAATCGCACTGCCTTCTGGTGACGAGCCTGTGAGATCCAGCCCCCTGGATCTCACAGGCCGGAAGCTGTATAAGTAATACACACTGTATTACTCATACAGCCAATGCATTTGAATACAGAAGTATTGGAATGCATTGTAAAGGATTATACCCCCATAAGTTCAAGTCCCAAAGTGGGACAAAAAAAGTAAAAAAAAAAAAAGAGTTGGAAAAATAAAGTTTTCCCCCCAAAAGTTAAAAGTTTCAAGTAAAAATAAGCAAAAACATAATTTTCCCCAAATAAAGTATAAAAAAAATTGGAAAAAATAGGGGGGAAAAAGCATACATATCAGGTATCGCCGCATCCATATCGACCGGCTCTATAAACATATTACATGACCTAACTCCTCAGATGAACACCGTAAAAAATAAAAACTGTGCTAAATAAACAATTTTTTTGTCACCTTACATCACAAAAAGTACAACAGCAAGCGATCAAAAAGGCGTTTGCCCACCAAAATAGTACCAATCTAACCGTCACCTCATCTGGCAAAAAATGAGCCCCTACCTGAGACAATTGCCCCCCCAAAAAAAAACTATGGCTCAGAATATGGAGACACTAAAACATCATTTTTTTTATTTTAAAAAAGCTATTATTGTGTAAAACAAACATAAATAAAAAAATATGTATACATATTATGAATCGCCGCATCCGTATCGACTGGCTCTATAAAATTATCACATAACCTAACCCCTCAGATGAACACTGTAAAAAAAAAACTAAATAAACCATTTTTTGTCACCTTACATCACAAAAAGTATAATAGCAAGTGATCAAAAAGTCACACGCACCCCAAAATAGTGCCAATAAAACCGTCATCTCATCCCACAAAAATCAACCCTATCCAAGGTAATCGCCCAAAAAACGGTAAAAATTATGGCTCTCAGACTATGGAAACACTAAAACATTTCAAAAAAGAAATCATTGTGTAAAACTTACATAAATAAAAAAAACAGATACATATTAGGTATTGCTGCATCCGTGACAACCTAGTCTATAAAAATATCATATTATCTAACCTGTCAGATGAATGTTGTAAATAACAAAAAATAAAAACGTGCCAAAACAGCTATTTCTTGTTACCGCCTCATAAAAAGTGTAATATAGAGCAACCAAAATTCATATGTACCCTAAACAAGTACCAACAATACTGCCACCCTATCCCATAGTTTCAAAAATGGGGTCACTTTTTTGGAGTTTCTACTCTAGGGGTGCATCAGGGGGGCTTCAAATGGGACATGGTGTAAAAAAAAAACAGTCCAGAAAATCTGCCTTCCAAAAACCATATGTCATTCCTTTCCTTCTGTGCCCTGCCATGTGCCCGTACAACAGTTTACGACGACATATGGTGTGTTTCTGTAAACTACAGAATCAGGGCCATAAGTATTGAGTTTTGTTTGGCTGTTAACTCTTGCTTTGTTACTGGGAAAAATGAATTAAAATGGAAAATCTGCCACAAAAGTGAAATTTTGAAATTGTATCTCTATTTTCCATTAATCCTTGTGGAACACCTAAAGGGTTAACAATGTTTGTAAAAATCTGTTTTGAATACCTTGAGGGGTGTAGTTTATAGAATGGGGTCATTGGGTTGTTTCTATTATCTAAGCCTCACAAAGTGACTTCAGAACTGAACTGGTCCTTAAAAATTGTTTTTTGCTTCTAAATTTCTAAGCCTTGTAACATCCCCAAAAAATAAAATATCATTCCTAAAATGATCCAAACATGAAGTAGACATCCGGCCGGGAGCTCCTCCTACTGGTAAGTGACAGCAATGCGCCGCATAGACCTGTCACTTACCAGTAGGAGGAGCTCCCGGCCGGACACGGAGATCGCAGCAGCCAGCAGCCAGGTAAGTATGATGCTTCTACTCCGCTGCCACCAATGATCGGGGGGGGGGGGGGGGGGGGCACACTGCCACCAATGCTATTATCACAATAGAGGGAGGGAGGGGGGGGCGCACACTGCCACCAATGCTATTATTACAATAGAGGGGGGGGGCGCACACTGCCACCAATGCTATTATTACAATAGAGGGAGGGAGGGGGGGCGGGGGCGCACACTGCCACCAATGCTATTATTACAATAGAGGGAGAGGGGGGCGCACACTGTCACCAATGCTATTACAATAGAGGGAGGGGGGGCGGGGGCGCACACTGCCACCAATGCTATTATTACAATAGAGGGAGGGAGGGGGGGGCTGGGGGGGGGATCGCACACTGCCACCAATGCTATTATTACAAAAGAGGGAGGGAGGGGGGGCGGGGGCCACCAATGAGTTAAAAACAGCAGGGGGCAGTCATGTACACAGTTTTTTTGTATATTCTAACCTAAAGCGTCCCCATCACCATGGGAACGCCTCTGTGTTAGAATATACTGTCGGATCTGAGTTTCACGATGTAGCTCATATCCGACAGTATATTCTAACATAGAAGCGTTCCCATGGTGATGGGGACGCTTCAAGTTAAAATATACCATCGGATTGGAGAAAACTCCAATCCGATGGTATAAAAGAACTCCAGACTTTACATTGTAAGTCAATGGGGACGGATCCGTTTGAAATGGCACCATATTGTGTCAACCTCAAACGGATCCGTCCCCATTGACTTGCATTGTAATTCAGGATGGATCCGTTTGGCTCCGCACGGCCAGGCGGACACCAAAATGACTTTTTTTTTCATGTCCGTGGATCCTCCAAAAATCAAGGAAGACCCACGGACAAAAAAACGGTCACGGATCACGGACCTACGGACCCCGTTTTTGCGGACCGTGAAAAAATACTGTCGTGTGCATGAGGCCTAAGGCTGAGTTCAGACTTGAGCGTTTTACAGCGCGTTCCTACGCACTGTAAAACGCTCAACAGACAAGAACTAATGATTCCCTATGGGAATGGTTCTCACCTGAGCGTTTTACAGCGCGTACGATCATGTACTTCTTGGGGCCCGACGCCCCAAGAAGTACATGAGCTTCTTTGGGGCGTCTTGACGCGCGTTCCCGTACATAGACTTCAGCGGGAACGCCCGACAATGGGCGTTCGCTTGTCCCTGTATGTGCGATTGCAAACGCCCGTACATTCGCGCATACAGAGCGCTCCATCGCGAACTCTCAGGTCTGAACCCAGCGTAAGGTGAAATAAGGCTGTGTCCTGAAGGGGGTAAGGGCTCATTAGACATAACACAATATACACAGAAAATATATGCAGTGGTCTGAAGTTACAAATACAGGTGGTATGGTACAATCAGTGTTAAGCAGAACAAAAGTCAGTTTACCAGATGGATGAGTCCTTTTGGGTTGTGATGAGTTCTTAGGCTACTTTCACACTAGCGGCAGGACGGATCCGACAGGCTGTTCACCCTGTCGAATCTGTCCTGCCGCTATTTTGCCTTACCGCCGGACTGCAGCTCTGTCCTCATTGAAGGAGGTGGAACTCCGGTGCAGCATGGCAGTGCACGGCGAGAGGCTGCCGGACTAAAAGTACTGCATGTCCGACTTTTTAGTCCGGCGGCCTCTCACCGTGCACTGCCATGCTGTGCCGGAGCTCCGCCTCCATCCCCACAATAGTCAATGGGGATGGAGCGGCAGTCCGGCGGCACGGTGAAATAGCGGCAGGATGAATCGGTCCTGCTGCTAGTGTGAAAGTACACTTAGCTGTATTCAAATGAAGGGCAGTGATGTCAGCAGGCTGCCGGTCCCTCTAAACACATGGCAAGATGTGACTCTACTTCAGAGAAAAGACATGCTAGTTTGCTGGCACAAGCCTTTTAAACTGTAACCGGACCATCCTTTTCCCGCCTCTGGGAAGGGTCCCCGCTGATCCTGGCAGCTCAATGACCCACAAAACTATAGCTCCAGACCAGAATGTCAGAGGGAGATGGTTCTGGGACCAACAGACCCGCCTGGGTTCCGGCTGCAAGTAGAGTCCAAGCTTGGTACCATTATTTAGTTTCTGTGGGGAGATATGTATATCTCCCTTCCCTGGCCTCCCACCACCTAACCATAACCACGGACCTGTTCATTGTGGCCACAGGGACACAAATATGTATCCAGTTTGTGCCTGTGATGGCCGGGCGATTCATAATTACTTATAAACTGCCAGCCCCAGAAAGTCTGATCATTTCCATTGAACTGGGAAATTGACTAGACCTCCGGCAGAGAGATCTTTCCTGTTTCCTTAAGCTGGGTTTCTGGCTGGCTGAATAGAAGTGTGAAAATTTGTAAACACTGGTGGACTGCTAGAGGTCCTCTGGCATCTGCTGGCTTTGAAGGAAATGGTGGGTGTGAAAACATGACTGACAAATAATAATCCATATTCCTCACATGCTCCTTCAAAGTAGTTATGCCCCTTCACAGTAGTTATTCCCACCTTTGTGCCACCTTACAGTAGTTATTCCAATATTTGTGCCGCTTCACAGTAGTTATGCCCACCTTTGTGCCACCTCACAGTAGTTATACCCACCTTTGTGTGACCTCACAGTAGTTATGCCCAACTTTGTGCCCCTTCACAATAGTAATGCTCACTTTTGTGCCCTTTCACAGTAGTTTTGCCCACCTTTGTACCCCTTTGCAGTAGTTATGCTCACTTTTGTTCCACTTTACAGTAGTTATGCCCACCTTTGTCCCTCCTCACAGTAATTATGTCCTCCTTGTGGCCCCTCAAGGGCTCCTCTTCACCACTTCTCCTACATAGCCAGCAACGCAATGTGTGACCTGTAGGGGAGCGATAGAGATCAGCTGAGCAGTGAACCAGGCAGCGGACAGCTCCCTAATTCATGATGTAAAAGGAACTGCCTGACAGGTGCGTTTCCGCAGCCTCTGCAACCGGGGCACATGACCCGGCTGCCCCCCCCCCCCCCCCCCACTACACCCCTGCTTCCATTTCTTTCTTTTGTTCCACTAAGGAGCCATTTGGACACAGCTCCTGCAGGGGTGCGCACAGGTTTTTGGCTTTACTGAAGAGTGCTGTATGGTATTCTTTTTGTTTAACAGAAGGGATTAACTGTGAATCTTGGTACACTGCATAGTGATATAGATGGCAATAAAGTACACCCATAAAACTATACACAATGCCTACAGAATGGGTTAACTATGAATGTCTGGGCACTAGAAGGTAACGCACATGGCGATATAATCCCCCTGCACTCTACCTGCTGTTTAAGTAACAAGTTTTCACACTGAGACTGGGTCACCAAGTGGGATGAATATTATTGGGCACACTTGCCTAGGTATACTTGACAAATTCATTCAGAACAAATCAAATTTCTTATCGAAGTTCAGTGAATTGGCAAATTCAATTTTATTCAAAACTTCACTGATTTCTATGCATAATATATAAATACATTAAGGGGAAGATTTATCTAACTGGTGTAAAGTAGAACTGGCTTAGTTGCCTACAGTAACCAATCATATTCCACCTTTTATTTTTCAGAGCTCCTTTGGCTGGAAATCTGATTGGTTGCTATGGGCAACTCAGCCAGTTCTACTTTACACCAATTTGATAAATCTCACCCTATATTTCTACTCAAATATACATGGGTGACATCTAGCATTGGTTTCTACCTATACATTCCATCTTATTAAGGGCAAGGAATGAGCAGACACACACAAGCAAGCAATTTTGAGCTATGAGCTCTTTACTCAATATTCCACCAAGACATGAATCAAGCGTGAGCCTGCAGTCAGGAAGAGGCAGATACAATGTGTTCCCCACTCTGTAAGGCAGCTTCATGCCATGAATATTTTATAAAGGCTCTGAATTAGCTCCTGCGAGCTGTAACATCGCTGCTCTTTTTTTGCTCAACACAAAAATCAATAAACCATTACAACGGAGTGGTGTGGGCAGAAAGATACAGAGGAGAGGCACAATCAACACGGCCAGGTGGACAATGCAATACTGCAACTGCACAATCTGCCCACGTGCAATGACAGAGCTAAACCCTGGATGAGGTAATGAGGATAGCCTTACACTTTAGATTACATGTACTATCTGCTGTACTGAATATTGCAGGCTTTAAGCCAGTTATTGTCCTGCGAGATGTTCAAATTAATGTAAAAGTATATAATATGGCCCATAAATACCAGGAAAACTGGAAAATATGCAGTACATACAACATGTTGGAGGGATGACCATGGCTATAAAGCGTGTACAGTTCATTTTTTGTCTCCAAACCTGTCAATATCTATCTGCTCAGTGAAAAACCATGAGGGTGTGCCAAACTTTATATCTCACAGAGCTACTGTACATTTAGGTCTACATTGGTCTTCCTGTCTCCTAGTTCAAATTACCAGTCTGTGTGGCTACATCAGTGTTCTCCTCCCTTCTCATATGCCTTCAGTGGTTGGAATGTCCACCCCTACACTGTGGAAGAAAAGCAAGGAGCTACAAAAGCCCAACTGAGAGTTCCTGGGCACCAATGCAAAATCTGTAACAGGGCCTACCACCAATGATGTGTCACTTATAAGACTGACATATTCTAGCATTGGGGCCCCTGGACAAGGGTGTGATTGGGGCCTCTGCACCCTCTATAGCTCTTTTTCTGAACGATGAAAATCCTATATATATATATATATATATATATATATTTGCTGAAGGAGGTAACAGTCGGCCTCAGTGCTGTTTACTGATGAAAGTCGATTCACGCTGAACAGAAATGATGGCCGCCAACGATGTTGGAGACGTCAAGGAGAGTGCTATGCATCAGACAAAAAGGCAATCCGGGGACACACCAAAAGAATAGTAACAAACAACAGAGTTTAAGCTGCGGTATTAATATTTATACCTTGTGAAATAAGAAAAAGCAAAACCTCCATATTAAAAATGTATATTTTATTTATACAAAAGTAAAAAGCATTGTTTACAATTATGACCATGTGTTAGGACAAAACAATATGTTCAATACACATCCCTGTGGTCACCAAGTCCTACATATAGACAAATGTAAGCCGCCAAAGAGGTATAGAATTCATAATACAGCCAGGTTCATAAATATTGGGACACTGACACAATTCTAACATTTTTGGCTCTATACACCACCACAATGGATTTGAAATGAAACGAACAAGATGTGCTTTACCTGCAGACTGTCAGCTTTAATTTGAGGGTATTTACATCCAAATCAGGTGAACGGTGTAGGAATTACAACAGTTTGCATATGTGCCTCCCACTTGTTAAGGGACAAAAAGTAATGGGACAGAATAATAATCATAAATCAAACTTTCACTTTTAATACTTGGTTGCAAATCCTTTGCAGTCAATTACAGCCTGAAGTCTGGATCATTGTGGTGGTGTATAGATCCAAAAATGTTAGAATTGTGTTGTTGTCCCAATATGTATGGACCTGGCTGTATATGATACATATGAGCCAAGGAGCATCTACGCTTGAGGGTCCAGTAGACCTATGGACTGTTCACTGGTGAAAGGCAGTTTACAGAGAGAAGAAATTATTGCCGCCAATGTTGTTGGAGATGTCAAGGAAAGCTCTGTGCATCAGCCACTGTTGGAGACTTGGGTAAGGCTGTTGGAGACTGGGGTACCTTAAATGGAGTGGACTGCACTTTCTCCAGACCTGAATCCTATTGAAAGCTCATAACTCTGTACCCCGGAATCTCAATAACCTTAGGGCTGCTCTTCAAGAAGAGCAGGATGTCATGCCTCAGCAGACAATAAGTTGACTTGTGAACAGCATGATATATCTTTGTTAAGCTGTAATTGATGCACAAGGCCACATGACAAGTTGTTGAGACATTAACATTTTTTGTTTCAATAAATAGTTTGAGATGAGGAAATCACCATTGCATGCTTCTACTTAGATGCCCTACTTTCATAATATAATATCATTGATATCACTGTAACGAGAACTTTTTCACCGAAAGCCAAATATCCCTAACTTTTTGTGAGTAGCGAATATGTGTGTATATATATATATATATATATATATATATATGTAGTAGGAAGGCGCAAGGGTCTGTCGTTGATGGAAAGTATGTGTCACCGAGGTTCCTGGCCTCGTTGAAGTAGGATCCAGTATTTTCAGGTGTCAGCGGCAGTTAATGCTGATTGACACTTTGCTATTTTAGTATGGCTGTATAGTTGATCTGGATGGCTCTTACTGGGAGTAGTCAAACTGATGGGTGGTTGACTAGTCCCCACTTTCCAGGCCAGATCCTGACTGGCCTATAAAAAACCCAGCCAGCAGTGTCAGGTGGGAGTGATTACCTCTCTCTCACAGAGGAGCTCTGGCAATCGCTGGTGTTGGAACTGAGCCCTGTGCTGGGCTGAAAAGCTAAGACCTGTGTCTTGGGAGAGCAGGCCACCTAAAGCCTGCATCTTGACTGCTGGAGGCAGAACCGCCGACGAGGTGACTTTTTTTGTTACGCACAAACTTTCTACTTGGTGTGAATAAACACCAACCTTGCAAAGAGTATTTTTTTTTTACCTTATGTGTGAATTAACACAGACATTTGAATTACGAACTTGTACTTTGTCTTATCCCAACTTATCCCAACTACCAGAGCGAATCCCCACAATATATATATATATATATATAGGCGATGAAAAATCAGAGCAGCACTCCTGATAATAAATGTGTGGGTGCCAGCGGTGAACACACCTTACCAAGGTGTAAATTTAGAATAAATGAAAGACACCGCAGCACTCCATTTGGTGAAAAAAGTGGGACCCTTTATTCACCTGTGCGACGTTTCGGTCCGCTCACTGGGACCATTGCTTGAGAATGGTCCCAGTGAGCGGACCGAAACGTCGCACAGGTGAATAAAGGGTCCCACTTTTTTCACCAAATGGAGTGCTGCGGTGTCTTTCATTTATTCTATATATATATATATATATATACACACAGTAGCTTTAAATATAGTTGTGTGCATTTTTTTTACAATGATTCTCCAATTTTTGGTCCATCGCACTAGAATTGACAGAAGTTTTTAGTTGCGAAGAACATTCCCTAAGTGGAACATTTCCCAAGTAAGCAGTGGAGCAGAGCAGAACCATGATCAATGTAGGCCACAGTTCTGTACTTATAGACTCCTGTGACTCATCCAAAGTGTGAAGTTTTGAGGTTTGGATATTGAAATGGATATTGTGTATGCAATAACCGAGTGCACATAGACTGGCTGGTTAATTTAGAAGCTGAACGTCTGATCTCTAAACCAGAAAGCTTGAGAGGCTGATTAAAACGACTCATTAACATGCATTCATTACACTGTTCACAATTCTGTTGCTAATGAGGATTTTTTTCTGTGCGGAACAGTACAGCCCTTGGCCCTTCTCTGCATGCGTGTTTTGTGCCGTCAGGAAAGTTTTCCTTTACAGTTCAGGCGTACAGGCAGTTTCGCCATCTGCCGCCTGCACATCATTAAGCAGTAGTATCCTTGCAGGCAGCTTCTGGCCAACAGGGATGTACAAGGAAGACATCTTCCTAAACCAAAAAGGGACATAAGGGTGGAAGGTCACATCCCGAAAGCCAATTCCATAACATTTCAGGTAGAATAACTTAACAGGTGTTGAGAGGTGACAGCAATTATAATGCTGTGAAATACTAACGGGGACGGATACAAGTCACAGCATGTGATTAGTGAAGAGCTTCCTTGGTGGTTTTAGCAAAAGTGAATGAATGATGGTTAGAAAAGAAATGCATACTGAAGACCATAGGTCATTTTTATCCAGTGTTGGACTGGGGTGCCTTTGGCCCACCAGTAAAATTCATTCTGGGGGCCTAATATAAAGATACATGCAAATATTACCCGTTCACACAGAAGCAGACAGAAGCAAGATGTTACTAGGTGATTCATTATAAGGGGTCCCTAGGAAATGAGGATACAGGATGGCCTGCTTAGGTGTTTAAGTGCATCAATGATAATAAACTTAAATAATTTGCACAGTTTTTTATATGAACATAGGTTGGTTGAGATGCTGCACTCTGCCCATCTATGTGTAGTGCAATTACTCTACTGTGCTAGCTGTCATTTGTGTAGGGGATGGGGGACTAGGGGCCCACCGGGGGATTTCTATGTACCCCTGTGGGCCAGTCCGAGCCTGTTTTTATATATCCACTTATCTATCCATTGATAATTTGCCCCATTAAATGTTTTATTTTTTTGTGCTTGGACATTTCTTAATCAGTTGGCATTTACTGAGTGCTATTAACAATTTGTTTGGTCAACCCCTTTAAGATAAATTGGAAGTCAGATGTACTCCTCATTATATAAACCTGTGCTTTTCTATTAAGAGTTAAAATACCTACGTATATATGTTTTAGGTAACAGTAGATTAAGCATTATTATAAAGCAAACAACATAAGTAAGTAGCTCAATAAATAACCTCAAAGGGTAAAAAAGTAGAACAAAATATATCAAATATTTATTAAGACACAAGCTATTGACAGTCATGATTAACAACAAATAAAATGCATGTCTGGTGCATGTTCAAAAATGTGCATGAGTACCATGATAATACCCAAAATCCCTGCACTCTTTTTCACTTTTTCTCAAAGACACACACAAGAGGCCCTCAAATTGGAACCCAACCACCCCTTACAATAATGCAAAAAAACATAATGCCTACCTCCAGGGAATAAATTTATCAATAAGCAGGAAGAAGACCTTATGTGTAACACCACAGTACAATTATTAACCATAGTAATATAATAACATAGGGGAGCATTTACCACTTTTTGGTGTACTTTTGTCGCAAAGGGGATTTGCAGACAAACCTGCGACACTCATGCCACTTTTCTAAGATGGCGAAAAAAGGGGGGGTGGCGTGGGCAGGGAAGGGGTGAGGCTGAACCGTCTCATTTATCATTTTCAACTGCCGTTTTTGGCATAGAAAATTACTTAAATCTATGTTAGCAAGTTTCACAGCTGGCGCCTAAGTTGCATAGAGGCCAGCATCTATATACAAACCGGATTCCAAAAAAGTTGGGACACTATACAAATCGTGAATAAAAACTGAATGCAATGATGTGGAGATGGCAAATGTCAATATTTTATTTGTAATAGAACGTAGATGACAGATCAAACGTTTAATCCGAGTAAATGTATCATTTTAAAGGAAAAATATGTTGATTAAAAATTTCACGGTGTCAACAAATCCCCAAAAAGTTGAGACAAGTAGCAATAAGAGGCTGAAAAAAGTAAATTTGAGCATAACGAAGAGCTGGAAGACCAATTAACACTAATTAGGTCAATTGGCAACATGATTGGGTATAAAAAGAGCTTCTCAGAGTGGCAGTGTCTCTCAGAAGCCAAGATGGGTAGAGGATCACCAATTCCCACAATGTTGCGCAGAAAGATAGTGGAGCAATATCAGAAAGGTGTTACCCAGCGAAAAATTGCAAAGACTTTGCATCTATCATCATCAACTGTGCATAACATCATCCGAAGATCCAGAGAATCTGGAACAATCTCTGTGTGTAAGGGTCAAGGCCGTAAAACCATACTGGATGCCGTGATCTCTGGGCCCTTAAATGACACTGCACCACAAACAGGAATGCTACTGTAAAGGAAATCACAGAATGGGCTCAGGAATACTTCCAGAAACCATTGTCAGTGAACACAATCCACCGTGCCATCCGCCGTTGCCAGCTAAATCTCTACAGTGCACAGAAGAAGCCATTTCTAAGCAAGATCCACAAGCTCAGGCGTTTTCAATGGGCCAGGGATCATTTAAAATGGAGTGTGGCAAAATGGAAGACTGTTCTGTGGTCAGACGAGTCACGATTCAAAGTTCTTTTTGGAAATCTGGGACGCCATGTCATCCGGACCAAAGAGGACAAGGACAACCCAAGTTGTTATCAACGCTCAGTTCAGAAGCCTGCATCTCTGATGGTATGGGGTTGCATGAGTGCGTGTGGCATGGGCAGCTTGCATGTCTGGAAAGGCACCATCAATGCAGAAAAATATATTCAGGTTCTAGAACAACATATGCTCCCATCCAGACGTCATCTCTTTCAGGGAAGACCCTGCATTTTTCAACAAGATAATGCCAGACCACATTCTGCATCAATCACAACATCATGGCTGCGTAGGAGAAGGATCCGGGTACTGAAATGGCCAGTCTGCAGTCCAGATCTTTCACCTATAGAGAACATTTGGCGCATCATAAAGAGGAAGGTGCAACAAAGAAGGCCCAAGACGATTGAACAGTTAGAGGCCTGTATTAGACAAGAATGGGAGAGCATTCCTATTTCTAAACTTGAGAAACTGGTCTCCTCGGTCCCCAGACGTCTGTTGAGTGTTGTAAGAAGAAGGAGAGATGCCACACAGTGGTGAAAATGGCCTTGTCCCAACTTTTGGGGAATTTGCTAACATCATGAAATTCTGATTCAACATATTTTTTCCTTAAAATGGTACATTTTCTCAGTTTAAACTTTTGTTCTGTGATTTATGTTCTATTCTGAATAAAATATTAGAAGTTGGCACCTCCACATCATTGCATTCAGTTTTTATTCACGATTTGTATAGTGTCCCAACTTTTTTGGAATCCGGATTGTACCTGCTTCCACCAAATATTGATTGAGGCCTGTGATACACCTGCTTCCACAAAATACTATTTGAGGGGTTTGATATAACTGCTTCCACAAAATATAGATTGATGGGTGCAATATAACTGCGTCCACCAAATATTGATTAAGGGGTTCTATATCCCAGCATCCACAAAATACACATTTGAGGGTTGAGATATACCTGCTTCCACAAAATACTGATTGATGCCTGCGATACACCTGCTTCCATAAAATATTGATTAAGGGGTTTGATGTTCCGGCTTCCACCAAATAATGATTGAGTCTTGCAATACACCTGCTTCCACAAAGTACTGATTGAGGGGTGCGATAAACTTGCTTCCACAAAATATTGATTAAGGGGTTTTATATACCTGCTTACACAAAATACTGATTAAGGGGATTGATATACCTGCCTTCACCAAATACTGATTGAGGCCTGCAATATACCTACATCCACAAAAGACTGATTAAGAATAATAATATATCTGCTTCCACCAAATATCGATTGAGGCCTGCGAAATGCCTGCTTCCGCAAAATACTGATTAAGGGGTTTGATATAACTGCTTCCATCAAATATAGATTACCGTATTTTTCATTGTATAAGACGCACTTTTTCCCCCCCAAAAGTGTGGGGGGAAATAGCAGTGCGTCTTATGCGGCGAATGCTGCTGATTTTGCGAGTTTTCAATGATACACCCGCCGCGATGCCGCGCGGCGGGTGTATCAGCTGTCAAGGAGGAGGGGCTGGGGGCTGGCATCTGCTTTTATAATGACAGCGGGGCCCGTGCAGTGACTGTATTCTACTACACGGGCCCCGCTCACTGTATAATCGTATCTCTAATAGTAAATTGTTATGCATATAATCGCATAATGAGCGCTGTGTATTACTTACAACTACAAGCGCTCACCGCTCGGTAGGTAGCAGAGAGGAGGGAGGAGGCAGGCCGGAAGGACGGGCGCTGGCAGTGTGAGTCATACGTCACGCGCCTGCGCCGCCCACTTTATGAATGAAGCAGGCGGCGTGGGCGCCTGACGTATTACTCACGCTGCCAGCACCTGTCCTCCCGGCCTGCCTCCTCCCTCCTCTCTGCTACCTACCGAGCGGTGAGCGCTTGTAGTTGTAAGTAATACACAGCGCTCATTATGCGATTATATGCATAACCATTTACTATTAGAGATACGATTATACAGTGAGCGGGGCCCGTGTAGTAGAATACAGTCACTGCACGGGCCCCGCTGTCATTATAAAAGCAGATGCCGGCCCCCAGCCCTGTATTGAGGGTCATTCACTACAGGGACACTTATGGAGGGGATCTGAGGATGACACATAGCATAAGATGCTATGAGTCATCCACAGATCCCCCCCCCCCCCATAACGGTCATACACAGATCCTCATAACAGTGCCATCCAGAGAGCCCAATAAGTGTCACCCACAGATCCCCCATAAGTGTCACCCACAGATCCCCCATAAGTGTCACCCACAGATCCCCCATAAGTGTCACCCACAGATCCCCCATAAGTGTCACCCACAGATCCCCCCATAAGTGTCACCCACAGATCCCCCCATAAGTGTCACCCACAGATTCCCCCATAAGTGTCACCCACAGATTCCCCCATAAGTGTCACCCACAGATTCCCCCATAAGTGTCACCCACAGATTCCCCCATAAGTGTCACCCACAGATTCCCCATAAGTGTCACCCACAGATTCCCCCATAAGTGTCACCCACAGATTCCCCATAAGTGTCACCCACAGATTCCCCATAAGTGTCACCCACAGATCCCCCATAACAGTGCGTCACCCACAGATCCCCCATAACAGTGCCATCCACAGACCACAATTAGTTCAAAACCCACCAAAAGCACACCTTTTGATTAAAACATTTTTTTTCTTATTTTCCTCCTCAAAAACCTAGGTGCGTCTTATTGGCCGGTGCGTCTTATACAGCGAAAAATACGGTAAGTCCTGCGATACACTTGCTCCCACAAGATACTAATTAATGAGTTTGATATAACTGCTTCCACCAAATATTAACTAAGGCCTGCGAGATATCTGCTTCCACAAAATACTGATTAAGGGGATTGATATACCTGCTTCCACCAAATATTGATTTAGGCCTGTGATACACCAGCTTCCACAAAATACTGATTAAGGGGATTGATATACCTGCTTCCACCAAATGTTGATTGAGGCCTGCGATATACCTGCTTCCACAAAATACTGATTAAGGGTTTTGATATTCCAGCTTCCACCAAATACTGATTAAGGCCTGCAATGCACCTGCTTTCACAAAATACTGATTAGGGGTGTGATATTCTTGCTTCCACCAAATTTTGATGTTCGTCCATCACTAGTGACTATCTCTATTGGTTTTTGAACTCCTAACTAATCTGTCTCTCCCCCAGGCTGATGTTAATTAGTGTAACTATAAGGGCTCATGCACACGACCATAAGTATATAGCAGTCCGCAAAACACGGATTTGCAAAAGAAAATGGATGACATCAATCTGACGTCTGTGTTGCACCCTGTTATTTTTTTTGTTTCGTTTTTTTGCAGATCCATTGTAACACTGCCTGTCCTTGTCCACAAAATGGACAAGAAAACGGACTTGCGGACATACGGACACGGAATGCACATGGAGTCATTTCCAATTTTTTTCAAGCCCCATTGAATTGAATAGTTCCGAATATGGACCTGTAAAAACAGAAACGTACAAAAAACATGTTTGCGTGCATGAGCCCTATAGCTGTAGCATGCTCTCCCTCTATTCTTTGGAGGCCATTTGGCACCATAAGAGGTAAAATACAGTGTCTGCTCAGAAAGTATATGGAACCTGTGTCCTCTACATTTGTTTAATCACAATTGTTTTTCTATTACATTATTACAAAGCAATCGTAAACATTTAAAAGAAAATCTAATTGATGATTATTGCATGCCTCTCTGAAATTTACTGTGTCTAAGGCTACATGTACATGACTGTATGTGTTTTGCGGTCCGCAAATTGGGGATCTGCAAAAAAAACGGATGACGTCCGTATGTTATCTGTTTTTTTTACGGATCCATTGTAACAAGCCTATCCTTGTCCACAAAATAGACAAAAATAGGATGTTCGATTTTTTTTTCTGGGCTACGGAAAAGGCATACTGATGTGCTATCCGCATTTTTTCCGGACCCATTGAAATGAATGGGTAGGCATCCTATCTGCAAAAAAAACGGAACGGACACGGAAACAAAATACCGTAATATTTACAGTGACATCAAGCCTCAGTGCAAAATAAGGTAAAAATCTGAAATCATGTCTGGAATGTTATCTTCTTGAATATCGGGTTGTTGAAAGAGTCCAGCGTTCTTATTCTGTGGATAAAGCAATGTGTAATTAGCAGCCATGATACAAGCTAAAATATAAGGTCAATACTGGGATTATAACAAGAAGATTTCTGTTCTCACTTAAGCTACATTCACACAAATGTATTTTGTTTCCGTGTCTGTTCTGGTTTTTTGCTGACAGGTTTGTAGACCCATTAATTTCAATGGGTCCGAAAAAATGTTGACAGGACACCGTGTGCTATCCTCATCCTTATGTCCGTTCTGTACCCCCGCAAAAAAAAAAAAAGAAAAAAAAAACATGTCCTATTCTTGTCCGTTTTGCGGACAAGAATTGCCATTGTTGCAATGGATCCCCCCAAAAAAGGATGCCATACAGACATCATCCCTTTTTTTTGCGGATCCGCAATTAGTGGACCGCAAAACACATACGGTCATGTAAATGTAGCCTAAGGGTCCATTCACACGTCTGTAGAATGGATCCAGATCTGTTCCACAACGCTACGGAACGAATCCGGACCCGTTACTTCTCTATGGGGCCGGAAGAGATGGGGACAGCACACAGTGTGCTGTCCGCATCCGCATTTCCGGAGCGCGGCCCCGATCTTCCGGTCCGCGACTCCCGTAAAAAATAGAACATGTTCTATTCTTGTCCGCAATCGCGGACAAGAATAGGCAGTTCTATGAGGGTGCTGGCCGTGTGTATTGCGGATCCGAAATACACTACGGACGTGTGAATGGACCCTTAGGCCTCTTGCACACAAACATTTTTTTTTTCCCGTTTACGTTCCTTTTTTTGCTTTCCTTATACGGACCGTATGCGGAACCATTAATTTCAATGGATCCGTAAAAGATACGGAAGGTACTTCGTATGCCTTCCATTTCTGTATTTCCGTGCATCAAGCACCGTGCAAAATTTCACTCTGGGTCTTCAGTCAAGATGGCCACAGCGGACTCTAAGTAAAGGGACAGGGAATTCAAATGATAGTCTCTACATTTATTTTTAGCAATCAAGTGGGGCACATAAACTAAAGACCAGGGTTTCACATGCCAGTCTTGTCCAAAAGTTTTGTGGAGCAAGATGCGCTGAATATATTAAGAGTTGCTCTCCTCTTATTAAACTTGTAGCATCTTGTGCTGTCCGTGCTCTGTTGGGACACACACAGAGAAACTCTTTAAACATTTCTTACAACTTTGGCTGCAATTAGAGATGAGCGAATTTCTCAAAAATTCAATTCGGCCAGTTCACCGAATTCTCCCCAAAAATTTGGTTCGATCTGAATTTATTTGTGGCGAATCACGTTAAAAAACTGCTATTTCCTGGCTGCTGAGAGCCTTTATAGTGGTGTAAAACACTGTGCCTTGCAGTAACACGCATAGGGAGTCTGCTGTGGTAGTGAAACAATACTGTGAGTCCGTATGGCATGCAGATGACCGGCGTCACTCTAAGAATCACTGCACACTTCACTTATTTGGGCAGTTTGGGCAAATAACTCAAGTGTGAACTCAGCCTTACAGGTCAATGTTAGCGCCAGTTATAAAGAACCATGCAGAGGCCCAAGATCCTTTTATAGCGTGAAATAGTGCACTCCTTTTACACCAATTCACTGATTCCACATAGATTTCTACAGAACATATTCTATTAAATGCTTATACAAGTAGGGCCCCCCCTGGCAGAGTGAAGTGGGTGTCAGCAGTAAGTTTGTGTGGAGATCACTGATTATTTTTCCCTTTCTCTGATCCGTCAGAACAATAACCCCAAAAAACGGATCCTGTCTTTGTTGCATCCATATTTACTCGGTCAGCATTTGGTCAGTAATCCATCAGTATTGCTAAAGCCCAAAAAAAAAACAGGAGTGGATCCAAAACAGAGATGACACATGAATGGAATATTTGCATGTCTTCTGTGTTTTGTACCCACTCCTGCTTTTGGCTACCAAATCATAAGACAATTCTGATGCAAAATAGGGACCATGTCATGCAGGCCTTACAGCTGTTACATAGACAGGATCCGTTGTGCGTCTCATTTTTACTTCCTTCTGACAGATCAGAAGAGTCAAATAAATAATGATGTCAGCCAGGCCGAAAGGCAAAATAGTGGCCCAGTTATGAAGTGGGGAGGGTGGGAACAGCATGAGAAGTCAACAGAGTGGCCCTATGACATAGTGTTGAGGTGGAAGAAGTATGAGGAGACCACAGAGAGCCACAATGACAGAGTCTGGAAGTGGCAGCAGCATCAGAAGGAGGTCACAGGGTGGCACAATGACAGTGTGGAGGTGGCAGTAGCAGCATCAGGAGACCACAGCATGGCGCAATTACAGAGTGTGGTGGTGGCAGCAGCAGCATCAGGAGAAGGCCACAGGGTGGCACATTGACAGAATGTGAAGGTGGCAGTAGCCTCATCAGGAGGTCACAGAGTGGCCCAATGACAGAGTGTGGAGTTGTTGGCAGCAGCATGAGGAGGAGGCCACAGGTTGGCACAATGACAGTGTGGAGGTGGCAGAAGCAGCATCAGGAGGGTGGCACAATGAAAGTGTGGAGGTGGCAGAAGTAGCATCAGGAGGCCACAGAGTGGCACAATGACAGTGTGTGGAGGTGGTGGCAGCAGCAGCACCAGGAGGAGGCCACAAGGTGTCACAATGACAGTGTGGAGATGGCGGCAGCATCAGCAGGTCACAGAGTGGCACAATGACAGAGTGTGGAGGTAGAGGCAGCAGCAGCATCAGGAGGAGGCCACATGGTGGCACATAGACAGTGTGGAGGTGGCAGCAGCAGCATCAGGAGACCACATTGACAGAGTGGGGAGATGGGTGGCAATACCAGTACCAGCTGAAGATAGTGGGTGAAAGAAGGAGCACTTGGCATCAGATGTGTAGAATCAGGCAGGTGGCAGCATCAGAATAGTAACTGAGGCAGATAGCCAGAAGAAACCAGTCTCTTTTGTCAAAGTGTTGGTGTGGCACCATGGATGATCTAGAATGATGCATCAGGCATTGGTCGGTGGAAATCCTGACTGATCCATGCCTGATTCATTTTGACAAAGGTCAGTCTCTCCACATTTTGGGTGGACAGACAAGTTCTTCTTGGGGTAACTGTGGCCCCTGCTGCACTAAACACCCGCTCTTTTGCCACACTACTGAATAGCCAGGAAAACTCTGCTAGTTGCTGCCACAAATACAGTTTGGCTGCCCAGTAGTCCAGTATGGGGTGGAAGAGTACTGTCCAAGTATGCCATAGCGGCTGGTTCAGGTCCTGCTCCAGGTCTAGATGCTGCTGGTGAGTAGTTTCTTCATTAGGCGGGTGAAGAAAGCTGCTCATCAGCGACTCTAGACTCCAGCTGCTGATGATGGACCTGGTACTACTCCTACCACCCCACAGCAGCCATGGCAGAGGAACGTGAGTGCAGAGGCCCCCCCCCCCCCTCCCGGTCAGACCTGAAAGAGGATGGATGATGGTGCAGATAGGCAGCGGCCAACTAACTCCATAGGATGTCTCTATAGTAGTTCAGTTTGTCCTCCCTCTCAGCAAGTATAAAAATAGGCCCCCATTTTGGACCAGTAGCGAGGGTCCAACAAGGTGGAGAGGAGAGCCAGAAGTCATCCATCTGCCGAATGCTGACAATTCGGCTGTCACTACGCAAGCAAGTGATCATGCATTGGCCATTTGTGCAAGTGACTCGGAGGGACTTCCTGCCTCCATCTCCACTGCATAATGACACAGTGTGTCTGGGTCCTTTTCCTTGTCTTCCTCATCGCTCTGTAGCTCCTCTGGCTGCTCCTGCTCCTCCTCTCCTGTCACCTGTGTATAAAAACCACCCATTTCACTACACATTGCTTGTGCTCCAATGTCCTCCTACTCCTCCTCCTCCAGTTCAGCCCCCACAGGGCTCATGTGGCCGTGAGATCTAGTTGCCAGTCCCCTGACATGAAGCAGTGGAATGATGTTGTTCATCCCGTGGCACCTACCGCCGCTGCTTCAGTGAACACCTGCACCACTACTTTCCAGGCAGGTAGGCTCCTGCGAAGCAGGTGGTCTACCCTGGGCACATTTGGCTCCCGACCTCCCACTGCTGCCACCCTGCTCACTTCCGGCCATGTTAGCAACTTGCTGGCTCCGCCGCTACCTCATGGGCAAGCTGCCACCCTCTTCTCCTGATAATAATGAAGCCCCTAATTCCCAAGTGCAATCAGCTACATCATCATCATCGAGTACTGTCTGCATGTCATTGATGTCCTACTCAATGGTCTCTGGGTCAGGAGCCTGACCGCTCGCAACTCTATCTCACACGCAACTTTCCTCATCAATACTTGCCCGCCTACCAGAGGAAGCGACAGATGTCTACATCAGATGTTGGCTGGCCAGTAGCTGCTGGCTGTCCTTTAGTAGTTTGTCCTTGCTGTATTGTGGAGTTGAGACACAGCATAAAATACTTGTCTGGCTGAGGGAACATAAAAGGATAGAAGCAGGTTGAGGACAGGTGACAGCACAGGGTCTGCTCCCAGGCCATGCCAACTAAGGGTTGTGTCTGACAAACCCACCGACTCTTGGCTGGGGGTGTCTGATGTCACTTGGGATGAAGTGGATGACCAAGTCAACCTTTCAAGAACCACTGTAGGTCAAGACACGACCACTAGATGACACCGGGAGCTCAGGCCTCTCAAAGTGACCCCTGCTACCATGCCCCCTTACTCTACTGCGACCTGTGCCTGCACCAGAAACATTTAGGCCTCTGCCCCTTTCCTGTGCAGGGTCTGTCACTTCTCTGTCTGACTTACTGTTAGAGAAAATAAATAAATAAAAAGGAAATTAATACACCTCAAGAAAGGCTGTAATTTTCTCACTTTACCACAAAACGGCTAATAAGTCCCTTTTTTCCCACTAATACACCCCAAAAAAGGCTTTAGAACATATAACTGCACCGCTGAACGGCAAATAAGCCCTTATTTTTTTCCACTTATACATCCTAAAAAAGTCTTTAGAACATATAACTGCACCGCTGAACGGCGAATAATACTTTTTGTTTTCCACTAATATACGACAAAAAAAGGCTGTAATTTTCTCACTTAACCACACAACAGCTAATAAGCCCCTTTTTTTCTACTAATACAAACCAAAAATGGCCTTAGAACATATAACCCAGGCTGTATAATCCCCTATTGGACCCTATTCTCCGTTTATAGTGTGGAATAATTCCTCCCTATCCTTTCCCTACACTTCTAATGATCTTTCCCTGAACTTCTATGGCTAAATCCAAGGGCTGTGACATCACAGGACTGGCTGGCTGCTGATTGGCTGCATACATGGTATTGTGGGTGATCCCTCATTCCCAGAGTCCTTTTCTCCATGTACTAACATGTGCAACAGCCATTTTAGGAAAAAATGCAATTCGCTACCATGAAGAGTCAGGAAATTCGGATTTGGTCCGAATAAAATTTTTCCTGAAATTTGGATCGAATTCCACTTCGTCAACTTCGATTCGCTCTCTCTAATTATCATATAATTTTTTTTAGATGGATTGACATAATTGCATGCTGCATGATACTATATGGATCTATCTATAAATCTATATATAATTGGGCAATTGGATGATTAAGCCCCTGTGAGCTCAAATTTCATCAGTGCATGCTCTTGTATTAGCATGATATAATCACAACATCCATTGACTAAAACCAGAATGTGAATAATACATAGATTAAGTTAATAGCATGCACATGGGTACGCATGATTCAGATTTAATCACCAGCACTTATCATTTCACTACCCTACCCCTTCCATTTCAAACTTTCCCTTTGATTTATTATTGATGTATAACTATTCAAATTATTATTATTATTTTTTTTTAAAACCAAGGTCAATAATTTAAACATGTAACACACTGAAAACATTACTAGTGTTGACAATATGGCGTAAAAATCAATCTAAGCCTTATGCAGCTTCTAACCCTACTTTCCATGTTCTTACGTATTCAATTCTGTCATGTCAGACTTATTGATTGTACTTCTGTGAATCTTACGAGTTCTGAAAGTGTGTGGGGATATTCTGGTACATGGCATTATTGGGTTGGCAATGTAAACATGTACAATATATGTAGTGTAGGAAATTAATCAATGTGATCAGAGGAACCCGCTAAAGATGGAGGCAAATGATATGTTGACTAATAGGATGTAGCATCTGCATACATACAATAGAAGGTTTCAACATATTTTAAGAAACTTTTGGTCTAAACAAAATGTTTAGTGACGAATACCACACCTCGTGCCCGCTTGATGTCACTTACGTCGAGCTCATGAGACGCAGTATGGTCACTTGTTACCAAAGCGTGACGTTACGCCCTCCAGAGGAGCAGGTAAGGTCAGCTTGGTACAGTTTACACAGACACCTCCTGTCCACGAGGGCACAGAGAGGCAAGCTGAGAGAGCCTTTTCACTGCTGCAGTGAAAACAGCACTGTCTTGGGTATCTGCCACCAGCTTCTCGTTTGATATAAGCCCAATCCGGTAATGGGATTATATAGGGTGAGAAACCAACCCGCAGTAGCTAATAACTAGGCCAAAACACGGACGTGGGGATTCGTGATCGAGATACAAGACAGCATAAGATTAAATTATATATATATGTCATATTCTAGGTTTTTCAAAGTAGCCACCTTTTGCTTTGATTACTGCTTTGCACGCTCTTGGCATTCTCTTGATGAGCTTCAAGAGGTAGTCACCTGAAATGGTCTTCACTTCACCAGTGTGCCCTGTCAGGTTTAATAAGTAGGATTTCTTGCCTTATAAATGGGGTTGGGACCATCAGTTGCGTTGTGGAGAAGTCAGGTGGATACACAGCTGATAGTCCTACTGAATAGACTGTTAGAATTTGTATTATGGCAAGAAAAAGCCAGCTAAGTAGAGAAAAACGAGTGGCCATCATTACTTTAAGAAATGAAGGTCAGTCAGTCCGAAAAATTGGGAAAACATTGAAAGTGTCCCCAAGTGCAGTCACAAAAACCATCAAGCACTACAAAGAAACTGGCTCACATGCGGACCACCCCAGGAAAGGAAGACCAAGAGTCACCTCTGCTGCGGAGGATAAGTTCATCCGAGTCACCAGCCTCAGAAATCGCAGGTTAACAGCATCTCAGATTAGAGACCAGGTCAATGCCACACAGAGTTCTAGCAGCAGACACATCTCTAGAACAACTGTTAAGAGGAGACTGTGTGAATCAGGCCTTCATGGTAGAATATCTGCTAGGAAACCACTGCTAAGGACAGGCAACAAGCAGAAGAGACTTGTTTGGGCTAAAGACCACAATGAATGGACATTCTCTGGATGAGAATATAACTGCAGAACCAGACTACAAAAGATTTGCTTGTTGTCTGTTACTATGGAGACATATAAATCTGTAAAACATTTTTAATGAAGACTATATGTATAAATGTATTTCCCGTTTCTAAGTATTGGAGCAATGTTAGTGGCTGTGACGGTGGTTATAGCCTTTACAACTAACATGAAAATAATTTCTTAAATAATTATTTTCCATTTATACATTTTATACTCTGAAAATTGCTCAATGTAATATACAGGTCATGTGGCATAGCAATTTAATTGGGGAGCATGAGACAAAGAGACAGAATTACTTACTTCTAGAGGTCACCAGGAAAAATGACTTGGACAAAGGCCAAGCTAAATAAAATTGGTGCAGATGAGCTACCTCACACATAACGGTTTAATGGGGAAATGCACCCAAAAGATACATTAGACTTAATTGCCTTGACTAATAGTGGCAGTTTTCCTGCAACCTTAAATGTTAATATACTTGAATGCAGTCTAAACTGTGGCTGCAGGGAGAGCGTCTATGCTTCATTGCAAACCTCAGTTAGTCCAGTCAATTAACACGTAAAGTGTTGTACAAACTTAGCAAATGTAACCACTTCTACTCTTTTGCAAATAATAAGTTAACTGAGATATTCACATTTTAGGCCTCGTTGGTAAGGCAATAACATTTCTGGTAGTTTATATATTATGTATCATAGGTAATTACATCCAGGAATAGATATGTTGGATAGAAAGACAGACAGACAGATACTGCAACACCAAGAAGGAAGAGTTATGGAAATCATGGGATCAATAGACATGTTAATGATAAGCAGAGGATAAAAAATGGAACCAAATACAGAAATACACACTCACACACCTTATCATGCTATCTATGATGTTAATAATGGTTGTATGATGAATATTGTGAATGCACTTGGGCACACAAATCATCAAGATCCCCTGCTGGCAGTTCCCTTGGGAATTGCTGACCAATGATGTCCCATATGTGCTCGATGGAAGACAAGGTTGGTGATGATACAGGCTATTGTAGAATGGTAAATCCATGCAGGCATCGCACAGTAGCAAGAGCAACATGTGGTCCCATTGAAAAACGGCTCATGGGACAATTTAGAGGAATGGCTGCAACACTGGCTTCATGGCCAAAACAATGTAATGCAGAGCTATAGATGTACCTGAAATGAAGACTAGAGGGGTCTGGCTACCATATATGTAGTGCTGTATTCTTCTGTGTGTATGGAAGCACTGAAACAATAGGCAGGATGCTGAAGTTAGGACCGGCTCCGTGCTGAGGCCTGTGTCTCACCTTCTCATCCCTCTCATGCATATTTTGATTAAAGACAAGAGGAGGAGGAGAAAGAGGACAGAACATAGCACCTGGCACTGGCAACCACAGAGGGGCAGCTTCTGGGTAGAAATTTTGTGCTGCTGGTGCAGTATTTTTTTTTGCTGTACTGTGTTATTTTTAATATGTCAGGAAATATTATTTTAGTTAATGAGTGGTTGATGCTTGGAACAAACTCCAAGCAGATGTAATTGGGAAATCTACAGTAAGTGAACTTAAACATGGGATAAACACATGTCTATCCTAAAATAAAAAAAAATAAAAAAGATAAAAGCAAAAAGAAATAATATAATGGCAGATTCGATAGACCAGTTGTAACATAGTACGATAGTAACAGTTTTTAAGGCTAAAAAAAGACATCTGTCCATCCAGTTCGGCCTGTTATCCTGCAAGTTGATCCAACAGAAGCCAAAATCCCCCTGTGAGGTAGAAGCCAATTTTTCTCATTCTAGCGGAAAATAAATCCTTCCCGACTCCAATCAGGTATCAGAATAACTCCCTGGATCAACGACCCCTCTCTAGTAGCTATAGCCTGTAATATTATTATTACGCTCCAGAAATACATCCAGGCCCCTCTTGAACTCTTTTAGTATGTTCACTATCACCAGTAAAGAATTCTCTTCTATGTTTGTGTACAAACCTTCTTTCCTCCAGACGCAGAGGATGTCCCCTCGTCACAGTCCTAGTCCTGGGGATAAATAGATGATGGGAGAGATCTCTGTACTGACCCCCGATATATTTATACATAGTTATTAGATCACCCTTCAATCCTTGTTTTTCTAAACTCAATAACCCAAATTTTTTAATCATTTTGGGTCCTGTAGTCCACCATACCAGTTATTACTTTACTTGCCTCTCCAGCTCTGCTATGTCTGTCTTGTGCACTGGAGCCCAAAATTGTACACAATACTCTACTTGGTTTTGTCCCTTGCTACTCCTGGTTTCTGCCTTCTGGTTCTGATTTAGTACTGATTTGGATAGTCCTGGCATTGGCCTTAGCGTGGTACGTGTCTGGATTTGACTTATGTTTTCTGTATTATTCTGTCAATAATCACTTACATAGGAAGGGACTGACAATCAGTAGAGATGGCCTTGCGGTTCGCCCGGCGGTCGTTTTGTGGCGAACTTTGCTTGTTCGCACTTCGCTGAATAGGCGAACATATGGCGATGCCCGCCGGCGCCATACTCTTTTGCTTTGTGCAGAACTTTGACCTATGACACATCTGTCAGATGGGACAGGACAGCCAATTGAGACATTTCAGCACATGGACACACCCCCTACCCTATAAATATAACCGATCTGGCTGCCATTTTAGATTCAGTCTTTTGCCAGTGTAGGGAGAGGTTGCTGTGTGAAGCAGGGACAGATTGTTAGGGACACCAAACGCTAGCTAATAGGGACAAAAAAGTCCTTTTAAGGACTGGTATAGGTGGTATAGGTGTGCTATCGATAGTTGTGACATACTGAGGGGTGTGATATACTTCCACTGAACAAAAATATTAACACAACACTTTTGTTTTTGCTCCCATTTTGGTTTTTGCTCAAATATTGTTCACAAATCTGTCTAAATCTGTGTTAGTGAGCACTTCTTCTTTGCCGAGATAATCCTTCCCACCTCACAGGTGTGGCATATCAAGGTGCTGATTAGACAGCATGAATATTGCATAGGTGTGCCTTAGACAGCGCACAATAAAAGACCACTCTGAAATGTGTAGTTTGATCACACAGCACAACGCCACAGATGTCGCAAGAATGTCTACCAGAGCTGTTGCCCATGCAATGAATGTTCATTTCTCTACCATAAGCCGTCTCCATAGGCATTTCACAGAATTTGGCAGTACATCCAACCGGCCTCACAACCGTAGACCATGTGTAACCACACCAGCCCAGGACCTCCACATCCAGCATGTTCACCTCCATGATCGTCTGACACCAGCCACCTGGACAGCTGCAATTGGTTTGCATAACCCAAAAATTTCTGTACAAACTGTCAGAAACAATCTCAGGGAAGCGCATCTGCATGCTTATCATCCTCATCGGGGTCTGGATCTGACTGCAGTTCGTCGTCGTAACCGACTTGAATGGGCAAATACTCACATTCAATGGCATCTGGCACGTTGAAGAGGCCTTCTGTTCACGGATGAGTCCCGGTTTTCACTGTTATGGGCAGATAGCAGACAGTGGGTGTAGCATCATGTGGGTAAGCGGTTTGCTGATGTCAACGTTGTGGCCCATGGTAGCGGTGGGGTTATGGTATGGGCAGGCGTATGTAATGGACAACGAACACAGGTGCATTTTATTGATAGCATTTTGAATGCACAGAGATACTGTGACGAGATCCTGAGGCCCATTGTTGTGCCATTCATTCACGACCATCACCTCATGTTGCAGCATGATAATGCACGGCCCCATATTGCAAGGAACTGTACACAATTCCTGGAAGCTGAAAATCCCAGTTCTTGCATGGCCAGCATATTCACCGGACATGTAACCAATTTAGCAGGTTTGGGATGCTCTGGATCAGCGTATACAACAGTGTGTTCCAGTTCCTGCCAATATTCTGCAACTTCACACAGCTATTGAAGAGGAGTGGACCAACATTCCACAGGCCACAATCAACAACCTGATCAACTCTATGTGATGGAGATGTGTTGCACTGCATGAGGCAAATGGTGGCCACACCAGATACTGACTGGTTTTCTGCCCCCCCCCCCTCCCCCCCAGTAAGGCAAAACCGAGTGGTCTTTTATTGGGGGCAGTCTAAGGCACACCTGTGCAATATTCATGCTGTCTAATCGGCACCCTGATATGCCACACCTCTCATGACTAATTCTGTAGATCTAGCACACGGCTGTGGTTTTGTTTGCTGGCCACCATACAGGAGTTGCTTACACAGAGGTAGAGGCAGGGCCGGCGCTTCCATAGAGGCAAGGGGGGCAATTGCCCCTGGGCCCCCAAGTCCTTAGGCCCCCCCCCGCGCCGGCCCGCAGCTAACTATAGGCAGGACAGTCAGTGTCACACAGAGATGAGCGCTTCCATTGTGGAAGTGCTCATCTCAAGTCATCTGTATCGCCATCCTCAGGACAGCGATACAGATGGCTGTGCAGCAGGGCAGGGGAGGGAGAGGTGTGTCCCTTCCCCTTCCTCTGATAGGCTGCATGCACTAGGCCGGCAGCCTATCAGAGGCCTGCAAGGGCGCCGCAATGACATCATTGTGCCGCCTGAGCCCTGAGCCGTACAGAGCGGGACACAGGCTGGAAGAGGCCTGCATCGCATCGCTGCCAAGGAGGTAAGTGTAAGTGTTTTTTTGTTGTCAATAATGGTGGCTACTGGCACATGATGGGGGGCTCTGGCTTCTGGCACATGTTATAGAGGGGGGCTCTGGCTACTGGCACAT
The DNA here is from genome assembly GCF_014858855.1 of Bufo gargarizans. Taxonomy (NCBI): domain Eukaryota; kingdom Metazoa; phylum Chordata; class Amphibia; order Anura; family Bufonidae; genus Bufo; species Bufo gargarizans. The sequence goes on from NC_058083.1 coordinate 93,080,140, forward strand.
GTTATAGAGGGGGGCTCTGGCTACTGGCACATGATATAGGGGGGGCTCTGGCTACTGGCACATGATATGGGGGGGTTCTGGCTACTGGCACATGACAGGGAGTTCTGGCTACTGGCACATGATATGGGGGGCTCTTATTACTGCCACATGATTGGGGACCATCTATGAGGGCACATTTTACTGGCACATTATTGGGGGACATCTATGGGGACACTTCTTACTGGCACATTGGGGGCACTTCTTACTGGCACATTGGTGGGCATTAAAGGGGCATCTACTGAGGCAACAAAGAACATTATTTTATATGGGGGCTCTGTATAGGGGCATTTTATACTGGGACACATTATGGTGGGTACTATGGGGAAGGGGGAGAGGAGTACTATGGGGTCAACTACGGGGGCACTGAGAAGGGGTATTTTATACTTCCAAATTATGGGGGACACTGAGGGCATCTACTGGGCCACTATATATGGGGGCCTGGGCATTTTATACTGGTACATTATGGGGGGCACTAGGAGGGAGGGGGGAGAGGAGCACTATGGGGGCATTTACTGGGGGCACTATATAGGGGTATTTTATACTGGCACTTTATGGGGGCGCTAATGGGACATTAGCTCAACTGGGGGCATTACAAGGGGGTATTTTTTGCACTGTCACATTATAAGGAGAATTATTTCTACGGGGGCGGGGGCATTTATTACTTCCCCATGGTATGACCCCTAGTAGCAGCACCAGCCTCTCCCTGCTCTGCTATCCCTCTGCCCCTTCTCCAAATCCTTATTATGAAATCTCATTAGGATAAAACACATAAGCTCCGCCGAGCCCCCCAGCCAAAATGTTGAAGTAGCGTCCGAGATCCCCAAGGGCCAAGCCAAGTAATTGTAAGTTTTCATGTGAAATATGTTTGTTTTACACATATAGCATTTACTGTGCCCCACAATATACAGTTTCTTCTGTAAAAGTCATCAAGTGTCATGGGGGGGCCCTTATTTTTTTTTTGCCCCAGGGCCCCATTTCACCTAGAACCGGCCCTGGATAGAGGCAACAGAGGTCTGGACCTTTTTGATCCTACACCCTCCATATCAGCAGCATCACCAGTACCCGAGCTGACACTGACAGTTTTTGGGAGATTTTGGCCTCTGTTTTTTATTGTTGTCATGGCCACTGCCCTCCTCTTCTGATGTCACCTCATTCACAGAATCCCTATCTGGCTCCCAGGTTATTTCCAACATACAATCATTGTCATAGTTCTCACCCTCCCCGCTTTTGTCAGACTGTGATATGTCAACGTGGGCAACTTTACCCCTCCCGACTCCCTACTTTTCATTTGCCCCAAGTTAGGCTACTTTCACAATGTTCGGTGTGGATCCGTCTTGTATCTGCACAGAACGATCCGCACCGATAACGCAAACGCTTGTATCTGTTCTTAACAGATCCGTTTGCATTTTTCATTATTTTTGACTTACATTGAAAGTCAATAGCGGACGGATCCATTTTCAATTGCACCATATTGTGTCAGTGAAAACGGTTTCGTCCCTATTGACTTACATTGCAAGTCAGGACGGATCCGTTTGGCTCTGCATCGTCAGGTGGACACTAAAACGGATTATTAAATGGAACTAGCAAAATTGCAAGTGTTTTTTCATAGTTAAATGTCCCCCCCCCCCCTCTACAAACACATTGATATTGACAATTTATTTGGTAATAATGCAATTTTAACAGTAAAATATGTTTGAACTACATGGTCTAATGCAGTAATGTGTTTACTAAGATGGGTATAACAATATCATTTTGCTGTAAAATGTCTTTGAACTACACAGTCTGATGAAGTAATGCATTCACTAACCGAGGTGTAAGAACACACATTTTGTGATAAAATGTCTTTGACCTATACATGCACTAACAAGGGTATAAAATCTTTGTCTTTGAACTATGCGGTCTGATGCAGTAAGGCATTCGCTAACACAAGAATGAGAATGGAATTTTTTCTGCAAAGTGTCTTTGAACTACATAGCATGTTGCAGTAATCCCTTGCTATTTTTTAGGTAAAATGTCTTTGAAATATGCATTTACTAATGTGAATATAACAATGTAATTTTTGCAATGAAATGTCTTTGAACTACAATGTCTGATACAGTGATGCATTCACTAAAAATGTATTCACTAAGAATGCAATTTTTGCAGTATTTCCATGGTTATGACCACCCAAAATCCAACAGTGGCGACTGTGCTTGCAGACTTTTGTTTATAGTGTGCGAGCACAGTCTCTGCTGCTGGATTGCAAGGTGGTTGTAATAATGGAAACAATAAGTGGATAATGTGATGTACAAACCGGATTCCAAAAAAGTTGGGACACTATACAAATCGTGAATAAAAACTGAATGCAATGATGTGGAGGTGCCAACTTCTAATATTTTATTCAGAATAGAACATAAATCACGGAACAAAAGTTTAAACTGAGAAAAAGTACCATTTTAAGGGAAAAATATGTTGAATCAGAATTTCATGGAGTCAACAAATCCCCAAAAAGTTGGGACAAGGCCATTTTCACCACTGTGTGGCATCTCCCCTTATTCTTACAACACTCAACAGACGTCTGGGGACCGAGGAGTTTCTCAAGTTTAGAAATAGGAATGCTCTCCCATTCTTGTCTAATACAGGCCTCTAACTGTTCAATTGTCTTGGACCTTCTTTGTTGCACCTTCCTCTTTATGATGCACCAAATGTTCTCTATAGGTGAAAGATCTGGACTGCAGACTGGCCATTTCAGTACCTAGATCCTTCTCTTACGCAGCCATGATGTTGTGATTGATGCAGAATGTGGTCTGGCATTATCTTGTTGAAAAATGCAGAGTCTTCCCTGAAAGAGATGACGTCTGGATGAGAGCATATGTTGTTCTAGAACCTGAATATATTTTTCTGCATTGATGGTGCCTTTCCAGACATGCAAGCTGCCCATGCCACACGCACTCATGCAACCCCATACAATCAGAGATGCAGGCTTCTGAACTGAGCGTTGATAACAACTTGGGTTGTCCTTGTCCTCTTTGGTCCGGATGACATGGCGTCCCAGATTTTCCAAAAGAACTTCGAATCGTGACTTGTCTGACCACAGAACAGTCTTCCATTTTGCCATACTCCATTTTAAATGAACCCTGGCCCAGGGAAAACGCCTGAGCTTGTGGATCTTGCTTAGAAATGGCTTCTTCTTTGCACTGTAGAGTTTCAGCTGGCAACGGCGGATGGCACAGTGGATTGTGTTCACTGACAATGGTTTCTGGAAGTATTCCTGAGCCCATTCTGTGATTTCCTTTACAGTAGCATTCCTGTTTGTGGTGCAGTGTCGCTTAAGGGCCCAGAGATCACGGTCATCCAGTATGGTTTTACGGCCTTGACCCTTACGCACAGAGATTGTTCCAGATTCTCTGAATCTTCGGATGATGTTATGCACAGTTGATGATGATAGATGCAAAGTCTTTGCAATTTTTCGCTGGGTAACACCTTTCTGATATTGCTCCACTATCTTTCTGCACAACATTGTGGGAATTGGTGATCCTCTACCCATCTTGGCTTCTGAGAGACACTGCCACTCTGAGAAGCTCTTTTTATACCCAATCATGTTGCCAATTGACCTAATTAGTGTTAATTGGTCTTCCAGCTCTTCGTTATGCTCAAATTTACTTTTCCCAGCCTCTTATTGCTACTTGTCCCAACTTTTTGGGGATTTGTTGACACCGTTAAATTTTGAATCAATGTATTTTTCCTTTAAAATGATACATTTACTCGGATTAAACGTTTGATCTGTCATCTACGTTCTATTACAAATAAAATATTGACATTTTTCATCTCCACATCATTGCATTCAGTTTTTATTCACGATTTGTATAGTGTCCCAACTTTTTTAGAATCCGGTTTGTAAAAACCAAGCAACCCAGCAAAGAAAGCAATATGGACAATCACAATAGATTATAAGTGCCTTGTAATAACTTTCTCTATATGATAAATGACATTTGCTGTAGTGAGATAACCCATTGATTAAAAAGAAAAAAATATATTTATATTTTTCTTGCAAAGCTGTGTAACCCAGTACTAGCTGCCAGCAGTGTATTAAACACACAATTGTATGACCAGTCCCTCACTCCTTCAAAGCTTCCCTAAAATCCACCAAATGATATCTCCCTATTCTCTCTTTATAGTGTTCTTAGTACAGCTAGATTACTGGCATGTGTCTTCAATTGCTTTTTGTCAAACACAACAAATACTTCCACGTCACTATCTAAGCACATAATGGCATTCTATGAAGTTCTCAGCAGAGGACTTTCCTGAATCCTGCCTCTGATTGGCTGATCAGGCTGTCTTTGATCCTCTGAGCCAATCCGGGCAAGCCCTGCCCCCCATTTCCTCTGACTGTCATGTTTTCTTCCATCTCCTTTCTCTGTAATGGTTTTCCCCACCAATATTCACATTAACCCTTTAAGTACTTAGGACGTACCGGTTCAAGTCCTAAAGTGGGACACAAAATTGAGTAAATAAAGTTGAAAAAATAAAGTCCCCCCCAAAAAAAAAGTTTCAAGTAAAAATAAACAAAAACGTAATTTTCCCCAAATAAAGTAAAAAAAATTGGTAAAAAATAGGGGGAAAAAAAAGTATACATATTGGGTATTGCCGCATCCGTATCGACCGGCTCTATAAACATATCACATGACCTAACCCCTCAGATGAACACGGTAAAAAAATAAAAACTGTGCTAAATAAATAATTTTTTGTTGCTTTCCATCACAAAAAGTGTAATAGCAAGCGATCAAAAAGTCATATGCACCCCAAAATAATAATCTCATCCCGCAAAAATCCTACCCTACCCAAGGTAATCGCCCAAAAACTAATAAAAGTTATGGCTCTCAGACTATGGAAACACTAAAACATGATTTATTTTTTTTAAAAAGAAATCAATGTATAAAACTCACATAAATAAAAAATAATGTATACATATTAGGTATCGCCGCATCCGTGACAACCTGGTCTATAAAAATATCACATGATCTAACCTGTCAGATGAATGTTGTAAATAACAAAAAATAAAAACGGTGCCAAAACAGCTATTTCTTGTTACCTTGCCTCACAAAAAGTATAATATAGAGCAACAAAAAATAATATGTACCCTAAACTAGTACCAATAAAACTGCCACCCTATCCCATAGTTTCTAAAATGGGGTCACTTTTTTGTAGTTTCTACTCTAGGGGTGCATCAGGGGGGCTTCAAATGGGACATGGTGTCAAAAAAAAACAGTCCAGCAAAATCTGCCTTCCAAAAACTGTATGGCATTCCTTTCCTTCTGCACCCTCCCGTGTGCCCGTACAGCAGTTTATAACCACATATGGGGTGTTTCTGTAAACTACAGAATCAGGGCCATAAATATTGAGTTTTGTTTGGCTGTAAACCCTTGTTTTGTAAAAGTAAAAAAAAATATTAAAATGGAAAATCTGCCAAAAAAGTGAAATTTTGAAATTGTATCTCTATTTTTCCATTAATTCTTGTGGAACACCTAAAGGGTTAACGACATTTGTAAAATTAGTTTTGAATACCTTGAGGGGTGTAGTTTCTTAGATGTGATCACTTTTATGGAGTTTCTACTCTCGCGGGGTGCATCAGGGGGGCTTCAAATGGGACATGGTGTAAAAAAAAACAGTCCAGCAAAATCTACCTTCCAAAAACCGTATGGCATTCCTTTCCTTCTGTGCCCTGCTGTGTGCCCGTACAGCAGTTTACAACCACATATGGGGTGTTTCTGTAAACTACAGAATCAGGGCCATAAATATTGAGTTTGGTTTGGCTCTTAACCTTTGCTTTGCAACTGGAAAAAAATCATTAAAATGGAAAATCTGCCAGAAAATTGAAATTTTGAAATTGTATGTCTATTTTCCATTAATTCTTGTGGAACACCTAAAGGGTTAATAACATTAGCAAAATCAGTTTTGAATACTTTGAGGGGTGGGGGTGTAGTTTCTTAGATGGGGTTACTTTTATGGAGTTTCTACTCTAGGGGTGCATCAGGGGGGCTTCAAATGGGACATGGTGTAAAAAAAAATTGTCCAGCAAAACCTGCCTTCCAAAAACCGTAAGGCATTCCTTTCCTTCTATGCCCTGCCGTGTGCCCGTACAGCGATTTTTGACCACATATGGGGTGTTTCTGTGAACTACAGAATCAGGGCCATAAATATTGAGTTTGCTTTGGCTGTTAACCCTTGCTTTGTAACTGGAAAAAAATCATTAAAATGGAAAATCTGCCAAAAAAGGGAAATTTTTTAATTGTATCTCTATTTTCCATTAATTCTTGTGGAACACCTAAAGGGTTAGCAAAGTTTGTAAAATCAGTTTTGAATACCTTGAGGGGTGTAGTTTATAGAATGGGGTAATTTTTGGGTGATTTCTATTGTAAGCCTCGCAAAGTGACTTCAGACCTGAACTGGTCTCTAAAAATTAGTTTTTTTAGAATTTCTGAAACATTTCAAGATTTGCTTTTAAACTTCTAAGCCTTGTAACATCCCCAAAAAATAAAATATAATTCCCAAAATGATCCAAACATGAAGTAGACATATGGGGAATATAAAGTAATAACTATTTTTGGAGGTATTACTATGTATTATAGAAGTAGAGAAATTGAAACTTTTTTTTATAAATAAAAATGATTTTTTTTTTTTTAACTTCATTTTACCAGTGTCATGAAGTACAATATGTGACGAAAAAACTGTCTCAAAATGGCCTGGATAAGTCAAAGCGTTTTAAAGTTATCAGCACTTAAAGTGACACTGGTCAGATTTGCAAAAACTGGCCAAGTCCTTAAGGTGAAATAGGGCTGAGTCTTTAAGGGGTTCAAATGGCACTGGGTGCTATTTTTATGTGATTCTTTTGAAAGGAATTTACCAAAATTTTGGATTTGTTTGGTGATCAAATTTTTGTGAAATCTGCAACAAATCTGATTTTTTTTTTAAATCAATTTGTTCACCTCTACCTTATGTCTAAGTATTTTTCAATTTATACATCTTACATAGAGCTGTGATGTATGCTGGTGTATCGGCATACATCTCACTTAGGGTCATACTGTAAAAAAAAAACTGTGTACCTTGCAGAATATATGTTTATTTATTTTATTTTTCCACGTCTGCATGTCTAGCATCTTCCAGAGTCTTCCATATTGCAGTGATGTCACTGAGTGCTCTACACAGAGAGCATATATCGATACAGGAATAGCACTACCAGCTGGGGTGTTTTTTACCTAGTAAGAGTCATCTACACTTACTGAACACCACCAGGACATTGGATCTTAACAAGCAAAGAGTCCCCAGCATAGAATACGCACACGTCTTGCAAGAAAAAAAGTCAAGCATTGAAGAACCACAGTCCGGGGGGTCCCCATAGGGGAACAGTGTCAGCGGTGTCTATATGCTAATCTGTTAAAAATTTACCTACGGTATTTATTTTCCAACCCAGAAACTGCTAGGGAGATATCTGCTGAATTGAGGGAGTTTTTCCACCTTCAATGACGGATCTGTCGCGGATAAATATGTCCTATGGCAGACCCACAAGGCGTTCATTCGGGGTTCCCTGATTAGATTAAAATGCAAACTAAAGAAAGTCAAAGAAAAGGAAATTTCTCAGCTGCTTAAATCCATTACAGATCTCGAAAATCGGAATAAGACATCCCCTCCAGCTCAAATATCTTCCCTACTGAGAACGGAGAGGGACAAATTGTGTAGTCTGCTGTCACATAACTATTCTAGATCCATGCTCAGATTAAAGTCGAGGTATTACGCCCTGGGGAACAGGGCTGGCAAACTATTGGCTAATCAACTTAAGACTCAGCAAACCAAATAAAAAATTCCATTCCTTATCCACCCGTCATCTAAAGCAAAGCTACTAGATCCTAGAGATATTGCGGAACAGTTCCGCTCCTACTACCACAGCCTATATAATCTTAAGGACACGGTTGCCTTACCCGATAGCTACCCTGCATTGGTGGAGAACTTCCTAACTCAATCTGAACTACCTACTCTCTCTCCTGACCAGCTCCATTCATTGAATGTCCCCCTGACGTCCATAGAACTCCAAAAGCTAATTGCGACCCTCCCATCAGGCAAATCCCCAGGCCCGGACGGCTTGTCTAATGAGTACTATAAACATTTCCTTCCCGTATTGTCCCCCTATATCCTCGATATTTTTAACCGCGCCTTTGAAGGAACCCCATTCCCGCCCGAGATGCTTACAGCCCTTATAGTTACACTACCAAAACCTGGGAAGCCCCCAGAAGTTCCTCAAAATTTTAGGCCAATTTCGCTATTGAATTCGGACGTCAAAATTTTCGCCAAGTTGATAGCCAATAGATTGTCAGCTATACTCCCTTCCTTGATCAAAGATGACCAAACAGGGTTTGTTAAGGGCCGCATATCATTAGACAACACTAGAAGGTTGATCAACTTGTTCGACCACTCTGAGCAAAATAGCCTCCCTATGTTAGCAGTGACATTGGACGCTGAGAAGGCGTTCGACCGTTTACACTGGTCGTTCGCATTCTCAGTCCTTAGTAGGATGGGCTTTCAAGGTAGCATATTGAACGCCTTTTACAGCTTATATGCATCCCCCACGGCTAAGGTATGGGTTAATGGGGTACTATCTGCTCCTTTCCAGATTACCAATGGTTCGCGTCAAGGGTGCCCTTTGTCACCCCTCCTGTTCATCCTGGCTCTGGAACCTTTGGCTCAGCACATAAGGAAATCTCCCCTCATTCATGGTGTAGATATTGGTGGGAGGGATCATAGAATATTGTTATATGCTGACGATATTATCCTCACCCTATCAAGTCCCCTTCAGTCGTTAAGCTCGGCTTTTGATATAATAGCACACTTTGGCACGCTTTCATATTATAAAATAAATAATTCCAAAACTCAAGCCCTATTACTTAATATTCCTCAGGATGATGTTGGGGTGTTAAAGTCCCAATTTCCCCTAGACTTGCAGGAATTGGAACTTCCATACTTGGGAATCAAGCTGACGTACCCCTGCTCTCATTTGTATAAACTGAACTATGAACCCCTCCTCGAAACTATGTTGTCCAATTTCTCCCATTATTCCATGAAGGAGATATCATGGGTTGGTAGGGTGGCAGCATTTCAGATGATGACATTGCCTAAATTGATCTATATATTTAGAGCTCTCCCTATTCCAGTCCCTGATATATTTTTTTTTGAAAGGCGCAGGCAACACTGTCCAAATACGTTTGGAAATCGTCTAAACCCAGGATGGCCCAAAAACTGCTTTTCTTACGGAAAAAAGCAGGAGGGTTGGGACTACCTTGCATTAGTGACTATTACAGAGCCATTAGTCTGTCACTTGCTAGGGAATGGTGGGACAAAGATTGTAATAAAGCTTGGCACCAAATTGCATCTCACTCAATTAAGGAGGGCTCCTTAAGAGACTTGTTGATTAGCATATTATGGAGCGGGAAGGTTCCTGATGTTTCCCTGCGGACCGTGAAGCATGTAGGGAAGCTCTGGCTACACTTTCACACCGCATACGCAGACTCTACTGACGCCCTATTCTCCCACTTAGACACTCGCTCCCTGGAATGGATTTTGAGGGACATCAGTCTTCGAAGTTGGCGTGATCAGGGAATCGAGAAGGTCTCTCAACTCATTTGTTCTGAGGGAGTCCTCCCATTCACCACCGCCCAACAGATGTTCCAGCTTTCAGCTAGTGAGATATTCAACTATCTCAGGGTTAAACACCTACTGACATCCATCATTACTAAGCCCCCTCCTACACATGCAGGGATCCTTCAACTTTACTGCTCCCAGAGCTTGCTGAAGAAAGGGACGACAGGGCGTATATACGAATACATGGGTGATAAGTCTGAATTAGCCAAATCCAAACCATTCCAGAAGTGGGAGCGTAAGCTGGGCAGTACATTTTCTGAGGTTGATTGGTCCTCTGCAATAGGCTTCTTAGCCTCTAATTTTAAATTGTGGCACACATTATGAGGCTGGTGTTAAGACGCTTTTAAACTGGTATTTTACGCCCAAGAGGTTACACATCATCTACCCTACATCTTCTCCCCTATGTTGGAGGGGCTGTGGAAACGTAGGCTCTTTGCTCCATGTTTTGTGGGCATGCCCAGTTGTCACTAGTTTCTGGAAGCAGGTGTTTGCATTGCTGGGTGAAATATCTGGTCATGACATTCCCCCATCTCCAGAAATTGCTCTTTTGTTTCTAGGCATTCAGCGCTTCCACCCGTCATATAGACCCATAGCGGGGCATGTCTTACTCGGCGCTAAATTAGTTATAGCCCGCCACTGGAAAAAAGCGACTACCCCAGATATTTCGGAGGTGGTAGCTGAGCTAAATAACACATGTCGTTATGAGAGGATGATTCCGCCCTCATTACTCTCTCCTGTGAAATACAGATGTACCTGGAACCCCTGGATGGTTCACCCGAAGCTCTCCCAGTAGACGATCTTCAAAACTCTGGCCCCCTATGAGAGGTAGTGGTCGGATATATCCTTTTGAGACCCCTTCCTATAGGTCCCTCCTGCAGCTAAGCCTCCTGATTAGACAGATCCGTGTTCGACACTTGTTGCCTATGGTTTTAGTGTTTAATTGTAGATACTTAATACCTAATATATGCTAAGGAATGTATTCTGACCATACTTGGTGATGCCGTGAGTACCATGGGCAATGTATGGATTGATGAAGATAATAAATCCGACGTGCCTTTGGCCAAATTGTAAGGATAATACGTTGCCAATGTTACCAGTTTTGGTCCTGATTTGCGATGTATATAAGTCGCTGTTAAGCCATGTTTTCCATATTAATGGAAATTTTTGTTATTGGAATAATACCTGTCCTTGGTGGCTGCATCCACCTCGAATTGTTTATGCAACGTCATGCTTCGCTGATCTTTAAATGAAACATTTTCAATAAAAATTTGAACTCCCCCCAAAATCTTTTTTACCTACACCATATGGGGAGATGTTGCCATAGTGTTATGTTGGATAGTTAGTGCAGCATTCAATGCATTGATTCAGTAGTGGTAGTATTTGTCTATGCAATGGAGTGCTTTGCTCAGTAACAGTGCGGAGATAATATTTAATCAATGTATGCTGGTAATACACAGTCGAGTCACACTGTTGTGACCATTTCCTACTTTTGATGTCAGCAGGATGTAGCTCATGAAGGAAATAACATGTCATGTGTTTGCTTGGTGGGTATATAAGGTGTGCAATCGGTTATCTGCACACATATCCCTCATTGCTCTCATGGGTAAAAGAGGCAAATTAGTAGAGTTGCAAAAATGTATCATTAGTGAGTGGACAAATGGCACCATTGCGAATAAGCAATCTGGCTAGGAAATATATACCTTGGATCTTGTGTCCCAGATATTTTAAAACCCAAGCAATATGGCTTTAATCACAGGAGATGAATGCTACAGAATTGTGTGTACTGTTTTCTTTACTGACTGAATGTAATTGTTGTTTGTACTGTATTTTAGTATTTGGAACCTCACTTCTAATTTTGCCCAGGACCACACTTTGTCTAAAACCTGCCCTGATTACTATTACAGTGCTCATGCTCTGTTCCCTCAAAGCTCCTTTGCACATACCGATCCTTGCTGAAGTGCTTGGACCAGCCCGCTCCTTGGTGCTATCCGTGACGTGGCCCCAGAGTCACGAAGGTTGTGCCTGTAAGGCTAATCACATTTTAAAGGGAATGTTCATTATTCAGGAAAAGAAGGTTAGCTTTACAATTATTTTGCAGGGCCCAATAGCTTCAACTTACTCTTCTGTATATCATCTTAATATGGCTTGTCTAGTTTGTCTTCTGTTTGTGGGGGCCATCCTTCCAGATGCTAATTTCTAGAAATAGAGACCCCTTTCAGGCATTTAAGGATTAAAAAGCTGTTAAGCCAAAAGCGACTTATCCCTCCTCCCTGTCTCACAAACTGGCAGAGCATCACCTTGGAGAGACTTACAGAGAAACAGCAGAAAGGGAAAAGGTTAGCAAATCGATTGGTGCTGTTATTCCTTTGTATGGAGAATGGATTCATGGATTCAGGTCATGTCTCACCAGAGGCATTGTGGGGAAGTAATAAGCCTTACACAGAAATCCTCTATGTGCAGCATTCTGAATTGATAAGTCAGCTCTTGTTCACTCTACTTAATTATGACTCATTTATTACGGCTGCACAGCGTGATTCTGTGATGGTGTAGATAAGTGCTCCGTCATTGTACCAGCATTGTACGAAGGACACCACCAGGCTCGCAGCTTTATCAATATCTTTTTTTTTATTTTATTTTTTATCTTATTTGATTTATCTAAAGAAGAATCTTGCCTTCAAGGTATAGGGTTGAGGTATATGATTGATGCCGCCATATCAGTACTCTGATACTTGTGTATGAACCATGATATCTGCAAAAAGTAAAATGTTGTTTCTCTCATCCTTCCCTCTGTATTTTGCATGACCACAAGACATACAGTAATGTATAGAAAACTAACGAGGTGTGAAGGTTGAGAGAGAGATAAGAGAGGCAGCCTGCTCAAGGAGAGAAAAAAATCAGAAAAAAAAGAAACAGGAAAACACATAGGAATACTGCACATGAGCCAGGAAGGAAGGGGGGCAGCATCATGGCCTCCAAACTTGGGACAGGACCGGAAGACAATCAGGGGACTTTATTAATGCACCATATGTATGAAAGCTCTATCCTGTGACACTCTTTCCAACACCTCCAACAACTTTCATTAATGTCCGCAAAAAGAGACGTGTAACGTATACATTGCACAAAATGGGGTCAACATAGCCGCCCGCAACTTCACATTGTTCAGCATCTGTGCCATTTTCCACGAAGGATACAGCGCTAGGGAACACAGCACACGATGGACAAGGATTTCACACTGGCGTACCATAAACTGGAGTGGTAGCCAGGGGCATAGCTAGGAGGGGGCTACAAGAGTATGTTGCCTGGAGCTGATAAAAAGCTATAATAATAATAATTTTGGCAGCAAACTAACATTGCATGTTGGAGGAAAGCAAACCGCCAAACAGCAGCAGCCATGTCGGAGTAGGGTGATGAATCCGCCAGTGCTCTAGTAGTTGCATGAATGTCAGAATTCAGAAATTTGCATGATTTTTGCAGTGAGAGGTAGAAAAAGTTGTTTCATTCCTGTTAGTAGATTTCCCCTTGAGAGAGACCAGGAAAACATTGTCCTTGTTTTTTTTTTTTTTTACAGTTCTTCCTGTCTTTCTGTAGACATGTCTTCTCCTGCCGTACAATGCTTGTTGCATTCTACAAACATATAGGCAATGGAGAGGTTTTTTGGGGGGAGTTGAGTCTCTTCTTCCTTTGTTGCTTTTGCCACTTCAAAAAATCATTAAAAGCACAGAAGGCACCTATCTATTCTTCTTGGATTCCGAGCTTATGCACTCAAGAATCTGCATAAATATCTTTCTTGAAAGACACTTTCAAGAGTTTGCACGTCAACATTCTTCTAAAAACATGCATGAAATTTGGAATAACACCATGGTCCACTGGCTGAACAGAATATCATAACTTGCATGAAAAGAAAACTTTAAAGGTGCTTTTGCCTCAGGACTCATGCACATGACCGTATATATTTTGCGGTCCTCAAAACAAAGATCCGCAAAAAACAGATGACATCCGTGTGATGCCCATATTTGTTTTTGCAGATCTATTGTAACATTGGCTGTCTTTGTCCACAAAATGGACAAGAATAGGACAAGTTCTATTTAATTTTTTTGCAGAATCGGCATGAGGACAGAATGTACATGGAGTCCTTTCCATTTTTTTAAAGCTCAATTGAAGTGATCGGCTCCGTGTACAGTCCTGTAAAAAAATTTATATGGGAAAAAAATACATTTGTGTGCATGAGCCCTTATTCACATAGTCAGTGTTTGGTCAGTCAGGCCGGACGGGGAGCGCAGCGGTAGGGGAGGCCGCTCATGAAGAGGTTTTTGGCAGTGAGGGGACAGGTGAGGCAGGGGTTAAGTGGTGGAGGCGGGGAGAAGACAAGGGGCGCGAGTTGCTCGGAGAACGGGGGGGTGGCCAGCGGTTACGAGGGAGGAGGAGGCGGGAGCAGGAGCATTGCGGCCAGGGCGAGGAAACGCCCACCCTCCCGTCCCTGGTGAATGCGGTATTGGGCGAGGTTTTAGGGTCCTTTATTTTGTCGCAGCAGTCGTGGAGGCGGGGGAGGTCCTTGAAGTGGAAGAATATGGTGGTACCTGAGGATGGGAGGGCCCCGTGGGAGGGGCTGGACTCTCATTGAGGAGCTGGTATTAACTAACTATGCGTCCATCAGTTGCTGCCTCCGAGCTGGGTTCCACGGCTGGGGGCAAGATGGAGACACAGGTTTTCCTGGTGTTTATGAGGTTATTGGGGCTTCTAGGACCTCCCTCGTCATTGGTTAATTTATTTAAGTTAATTATGTTATGCATTTATTCAATAAACTGCTGCTGTGGCCAATTAAATCTGAGCAGTAGATTTGTGTATTTATTTCTATGGGGTGGGGGGGTTAAGTAAAGAATATGGTAGGGGACCGAACGGATAGTCAATGCCCTCTTCATGTGATTTCAGTGATTGTGAGCCAAAACAGGTGCAAATCTGTCAATGATACCGTATCTCTGTGTAGCCTGGTTTTTGGCACAAAATGACTGATGGAAATCACTGATCAAACCTTGACAGCATGAATGAGGTGTTGCTGTAAACCTGAAGCAGTTGAAAGGTTCTGCAATCCTCCCAATCCTCTGACCTAGATATGCAGAGCATACAGTACATGTAACCACTTTCAACTTGCCTTCTACCAGCACAAATTTGAGGTATTGTCTCTTGTAATCAACCATACTGCAGACTGATATTTGATAATGTAAATATACCTTATCTTCTCTGCTTGATAGAAACTATTAAGGGTGCTTTATATTGCCTGGTGGTCAAGCAGATTATGGCTATCGACCGTGCATTTGTATAGTCTGCTGGTGTAAGGGTGCTACCGATTTTAAATGACTCATTAGTGCACACACCTAAATCATCGTTTGCCGGCAGTAGATTGTGCCATCTAAACAGCCTCTGCTGCCAGCAAACAACGATTCTGTATGGGAACGAGCAATGGTATTAATGATCGTTCCTCCCCATATTGTGGAGGAGATCACTGCATTTAAATGTCTCCTTCACTGATGAGTAAGTGATTGTTGGGAAGGAATGCTTTTTTCCCGACAATGAGCAATGCAAAGGGGCCTTTAGATTAGCCTTCATCATTACTCGCTTCCCATTTCTAAAGTGTCATCGCTACTAAATTGCTATCTCCTATTCACTCCCTCTCTTTTGTGAGATTCATCAGAGATTAGTTCTGAATATTTTGGCACCTTAATCAATTTGGCTTTTGAATACCATCTATTTGATGAGGACACCCAACTTTGTTTCCCACCCACTTCTTTAACTTGCCCCCTGCCATACGTATTTTTTTTTCAAATTTAAATACATTTTATTAGACATGTATAAACAGTGCGCCATATACATGAAGTTCAAAGTAAGCAGCATATGGACAATCAAAAAGCACAATAAGAATAAGGAATACAGTGTGAAAAGTACACATAGCAGAACCACAATCCAAAATTACAGATATATACAGGGTGGGCCATTTATATGGATACACTTTAATAAAATGGGAATGGTTGGTGATATTAACTTCCTGTTTGTGGCACATTAGTATATGTGAGGGGGGAAACTTTTCAAGATGAGTGGTGACCATGGTGGCCATTTTGAAGTCGGACATTTTGAATCCAACTTTTGTTTTTTCAATAGGAGGGGGGTCATGTGACACATCAAACTTATTGGGAATTTCACAAGAAAAACAATGGTGTGCTTGTTTTTAACGTAACTTTATTCTTTCATGAGTTATTTACAAGTTTCTGACCACTTATAAAATGTGTTCAATGTGCTGCCCATTGCGTTGGAGTGTCAATGCAACCCGCTTCTCCCACTCTTCATACACTGATAGCAACACCGCAGGAGAAATGCTAGCACAGGCTTCCAGTATCCGTAGTTTCAGGTGCTGCACATCTCGTATCTGAAGGCAATTGTCTATGCTGTGAAGATAGTGGGAGAAGAGTGGGAGAAGAGGGTTGCATTGACAATCCAACACAATGGGCAGCACATTGAACACATTTTATAAGTGGTCAGAAACTTTTAAATAACTCATGAAAGAATAAAGTTACGTTAAAACCAAGCACACCATTGTTTTTCTTGTGAAATTCCCAATAAGTTTGATGCACATGACCCTCTTCCTATTGAAAAAACAAAAGTTGGATTCAAAATGTCCGACTTCAAAATAGCCACCATGGTCACCACCCATCTTGAAAAGTTTCCCCCCTCACATATACCAATGTGCCACAAACAGGAAGTTAATATCACCAACCATTCCCATTTTATTAAGGTGTATCCATATAAATGGCCCACCCTGTAGAATCATGGCAGAAGGTAAAGCAAATGGGCATTGAAAGTGTTAACAGAAGGTACTGTGAGGAGAGACGCATACCACACACCCCATACTTTCTAAAAATGTTGCTGAGAACCTCATTTTTAAATACAACATGTTCAAACATCACAGTCTGATTTACTGACTTTCTATTGGTTGAGTCGTGCAGGGCGATTCCCCCATCCAACACAAAGCTATCACCTTGCAGGCCATAAATAATGTTTCCCTCAAAATGATTCTATCATGGTGTGGCCATATTCCCTCAGATAAGATGCCCAAGAGACAAACCTCTGGGTCAAAAGGGATTGGATGCAGCAGGACTCTTGAAAAGATATCCACTACCTCTCTCCAGAATGAGCTCACATAGTTACATTCCCATATCAGATGCCAAAAATTCCCTTGCGGGTTACCACACCTATGAAAATTAGTATGAGAAAGACAGCCCGTTCTGTGGAGCCTAGTTGGGTATAGAGAGCAACAGTGCAGAATTAACAACTGTATCAGTTTGTTATTAACAGATATGGAAACCAGCAATGGGGATTCCAACGCTTCCTCACAACCTTCACTAGACCAAGAAGGAATATGTTCCTTCCACTTAGTAGATGCTGGTAGCAGGGCCAAAGACAGCCTAGAATCAATCAGGTAGGTCTACAGCATGGAAATAATACCACACAGGCCCTGTGTAGCAAAGACTCCTATTAAGGGGTACTCTGAGATCGCCCTCTGCTCTCCCACTAATTGCTTCTGGAGTGAACGGCACGGTTTCAAGAATCTAAAAAAGTGCTCATGTGGGATACAATATAATTCTTGTATGTGTACAAAAAATAGAACCACTCCATCCTTGTATACATCCCCAACTGACCACATCCAATGTCCCTTCCAGAATTCCTTGACTTCCAAATTAAGCATATGGGAGAACAGTATATTATCTCACAGAGGAACTTCAGAAAGTAAGTCTGTATAGAGCCGCAGGTCTTTTGGCACTTCCAGACGTGGTTAGCTAGACGGTGTAGAGGAAGAGGCATTACAGGTACCATACAACCTCCAAAATAGGCCAAAGTGAAGCTATTTGTAAATGATCTAGGCAAATATTCAGAATTAGGCAGATCAGAGAGAGTGACGGAAGTCTGCAGATATCTTAATTGACCTGCCAGAAAATAAAAGTAGAAATCCGGCAGGGAACAATCCCCCTGATCCTTGGAGCCATTGGGGATTCCATAAGGGCATGAGGACTTACTTAGACCAGTTAATCTGTAGCCCAGAAAAGGTTCCAAAATGGCCAGTCAACTCTATGGCGTATAGCAAGGTATCATCTACTTCAGGCATGAACAATAGGCTTGAGCGAATCGATGTCACAACCAGACAGCTGAGAAGTTCTGACAGAGGCCTTTCAGAACCTCCTCCTTGAGTTTTCTTTGTTGTGGTATTCAGTTCCTCATCTCGTTAGCCTCTCTCAGCTGTCATGTAGTTGGACTGATTGCTTCCCTTTAAATTCCTCCCCATAATGCTTTACTGGGCGGCTTATACTTCTTCCTGGAGTGTGTGTGCATGCTAATCCTGTTTCCCAGTCTGCTACAAAGTTAAGTGCTGTACATTTATCTGTTATTTTCTGTTTGCTGGATCCCAGGTGACCCTGACTCCCTCCGTGTCTGGTGTAGGGAGCCGGTGGTCGTGTCCCCTCACTATTGTAGTGTGTTCAGGGATTATATAGTCGAGGTACGTGTATATGCAACCATCCACCTTTGGGATCTTTGCGTAGGCTGAGCAGCCAGGGAAAGTGCTAGGTCTTGTGCAGGGGTCTCCCTTCTGGTTCCTTAGCTTTGGATCCAGTGAGTCATATATATACATGTTGCTTTGTCTTGTTTCCTGTACACCGTCCGTGACATTATAAGCCGCCAAAACCGTCTCAAGCATGGATCCAGTTTCACTTTTGGCTGAACGCCTTCAGGGTCTTTCATTGGAGGTAGCTGATCTCCGCAGGACTTTTTATCAGCTTCAAGTGACCGGTTCAGCTGGCGTTCATGGAGTTTGTTCTGAGCCTAAGATCTTGCTCCCGGATACGTTTTCCGGGGGTAGTGAGAATTTTGTGCGTTTTAGAGAGGCTTGCAAACTCCATTTTCGCCTTCTTCCCCATTCCTCTGGTGATGAGGAACGGAGGATGGGGATCATTATATCGCTGCTCAGGGGTAACGCTCAGTCCTGGGCCTTTTCTCTGCCGGAGGGGGCACGGCCCCTCCGT
The DNA here is from genome assembly GCF_014858855.1 of Bufo gargarizans. Taxonomy (NCBI): domain Eukaryota; kingdom Metazoa; phylum Chordata; class Amphibia; order Anura; family Bufonidae; genus Bufo; species Bufo gargarizans. The sequence continues at coordinate 93,098,913 of NC_058083.1, forward strand.
TCAGTGGATGAATTCTTTTTAGCCCTGGGTCAGATATATGATGATCCGAATCGTATTGCTCTGGCTGAGTCTAGACTACGTCTATTATGCCAGGGTAAACAATCCGCAGAGATATACTGCTCAGAATTTCGGAGATGGGCAGCTGATACTGGTTGGAATGATGCTGCACTCCGAAGTCAATTTTGCCATGGTCTTTCAGAGGGATTGAAAGATGCATTTGCCTTTCATGAAAGGCCTATTTCCTTGGACTCTGCTATATCTCAGGCCGTTCGTATTGACAGGCGTCTTAGAGAGAGAGGAGAGATCTCTCCTTCCTGTCATACTCAGTCCCAGGACAGTGCAGCGGTCCCATTCTGTGCGCAGGGGTATCAGTCGCTGTCAGCCCCTTCTGAGCAGGAGCCCATGCAGCGGGGGTTGATTGCCTATGACAATAGAAGATTCAGCCCGCATGGGAGGGTTTGTTTTTGTTGTGGAGGTATAAATCATTTGGCAAATGTTTGTCCCTCTAGGAGATTCAGGCAGTTCTCTGGGAGTAATAAAGAAACAAAGAGGAAAAAATCTTTTAAAAATGTTCCGTCTGTTACTATTGGCAGGGTTGAGGCGGAAATTGAAGGTTTTCCGTTTGCTTGTAGTTCCTGTTTTGTCCTGCCTGCTAGGGTGGCGCTAGAGAGCAAGAACATTTTTTGTGAGATTTTTGTGGATAGTGGAGCAGCGGTCAATCTCATTGATAGTCAATTTGCAATAACTCATGGTTTCCAGGCGTGCACTTTGGGAAAGGATATTCCTGTTTTTGCTTTTGATTCCGCTCCACTTTCTCAGAAATCATTAAAGGGCATTTAATTGTGAGTGATGCTCATGTTGAGGATGTGTCATGTTTTGTCCTTAGCGGTTTGCCTACTCCTCTAGTGTTGGGGCTACCCTGGCTCACTAAACATAATCCCACCATTGATTGGCAAGCGAGGCAAATAAATGGTTGGAGTGACTTTTGCAGAGAGAATTGCCTCACGACATCGGTTTCTGAGGTTTCTACTAAGACTGTACCATCTTTTCTCTCAGAATTTTCGGATGTCTTCTCTGAGAGTGGAGTTCAGGATTTGCCCCCGCACAGGGAGAACGATTGCCCTATTAATCTCATCCCAGGCGCCAAGCTGCCTAAATCTCGTTTATACAACCTCTCCCAACCTGAAAGGGTCGCTATGCGTGCTTATATCTCTGAGAGTCTGAGAAAAGGACACATACGACCCTCGAAGTCACCTGTTGCCGCTGGTTTTTTCTTTGTTAAGAAAAAAGATGGTTCTTTAAGATCTTGTCTGGATTTCAGGGAGCTGAACAACATCACTATTCGTGACCCTTATCCGCTTCCTCTAATCCCGGACCTGTTTAACCAGGTTGTTGGGGCTAAAGTCTTTTCCAAATTAGATCTAAGAGGGGCATACAACCTGGTCAGGGTCAGAGAAGGAGACGAATGGAAGACGGCCTTCAATACCCCTGAGGGCCATTTTGAAAATTTGGTTATGCCTTTTGGTTTGATGAATGCCCCAGCCGTTTTTCAGCATTTCGTGAACAGCATTTTTTATCATTTGATGGGAAAATTTGTATTAGTGTATTTGGATGACATTTTGATTTTTTCTCCTGATTTCAAAACTCATAAGGAACATTTACGTCAGGTCTTGCTCATTCTGCGGGAGAATAAATTATATGCGAAACTGGAAAAATGTGTGTTTGCGTTTCCAGAAATTCAATTTCTGGGGTTTCTTCTCTCCGCTTCTGGTTTTCGCATGGACCCCGAGAAGGTCCGCGCTGTGCTTGAGTGGGAGCTTCCTGAGAATCAGAAGGCGCTGATGCGTTTTTTGGGCTTTGCCAATTATTACAGGAAGTTTATTTTGAATTATTCCTCTATTGTTAAACCACTCACTGATATGACCAGAAAGGGGGTAGATTTTTCTTCTTGGTCGGTAGAGGCGCGTAAGGCTTTTTCTAATATCAAGGAGAGTTTTGCTTCCGCTCCCATCTTGGTGCAACCTGATATTTCTTTACCCTTTATAGTTGAGGTTGATGCTTCTGAGGTGGGTGTGGGTGCGGTCTTGTCTCAGGGTTCCTCTCCTGCCAAATGGCGACCGTGTGCCTTTTTCTCGAAAAAACTCTCCTCCGCAGAGAGAAATTACGATGTGGGAGATAGGGAATTGTTGGCCATCAAGTTGGCTTTTGAGGAATGGCGCCATTGGCTGGAGGGAGCCAGACACCCTATTACCGTGTTTACTGACCATAAAAATCTGGCCTACTTGGAGTCAGCCAAGCGTTTGAACCCGAGACAGGCCAGATGGTCTTTGTTCTTTTCAAGATTTAATTTTGTTGTTACGTTCCGCCCTGGAGTTAAGAATGTGAAGGCAGATGCCCTGTCACGTTGTTTTCCGGGAGGCGGGAATTTTGAAGACCCGAGTCCCATTTTGGCTGAAGGTGTGGTGGTCTCTGCTCTTTTTTCTGAATTGGAGGCAGAGGTGCAGGCAGCCCAGTCAGAGGCTCCTGATCTTTGTCCTCCTGGGAGGTTGTTTGTGCCTCTCGCTTTAAGACACAAGATTTTTAAGGAACACCACGATACGGTCCTTGCTGGGCACCCGGGGGCAAGAGCCACACTGGATCTCATCGCTCGGAGATTCTGGTGGCCTGCGCTTCGTAAGTCGGTTGAGGGTTTTGTGACAGCATATATATATATATATATATATATATATATAATATACACACACAGGCCGGGCCTCACCCTAGCGTTGCCGTGACTCCGCCATTGCGCAGTGGCGACTCTAGGAACAATATATAGGGGAGGCACATAAGATATCACAGTCAAAAATGGGGGGGCACTAATAATTTTCACCACTTAATCATACTACTGAAAAAAACTAAATAAGTATATATAAATAAGATTACAAAATAGGAGAGTATTGCGGTATGCAGAGATACCTTTTTATTGTACTATCCTAATACTTAAAAGACAAGCTTTCAAGAGTTTTCCTTTCTTCCTTGGTATTGCTTCAGACCTGAGAAAGAGAGAAACACTCTCCAAATCTTTTCTTTAGAGTTTAAAGCGGTTTCAGCACTATAATAAAATAATTTACTTACAAAAGAAGCTATTCAGTCTGCTGTGTCGTCCTCTGCTTGCTTCAGCGGATCTTCCCCTCCTTTCAGTCTCTCCATAGTGCGCAGGTGCCCTGTTATGGGGGATCTGTGGATGACACACTGTTATGGGGGATCTATGGATGACACACTGTTATGGGGATCTGTGGATGACACAATGTTATGGGGGATCTGTGGATGACACGCTGTTATGGGGGATCTGTGGATGACACACTGTAATGGGGGATCTATGGATGACACACTGTTATGGGGGACCTGTGGATGACACACTGTTATGGGAGATCTGTGGATGACACACTTATGGTGGATCTGTGGATGACACTGTTATGGGCATCAGTGGATGACACACGGTTATGGGGGCATCTGTGGATGACACTGTTATGGGGGCATCTGTGGATGACACTGTTATGGGGGCATCTGTGGATGACACTGTTATGGGGGCATCTTTGGATGACACTGTTATGGGGGCATCTGTGGATGATGCACTGTTAAGGGGATATCTGTGGATGATGCACTGTTAAGGGAATATCTGTGGATGATGCACTGTTATGGGCATCAGTGGATGACAGACGGTTATGAGGGATCTGTGGATGACACTGTTATGGGGGCATCTGTGGATGATGCACTGTTGTTAACAGTGCGTCATCCACGGATCCCCCCATAACAGTATCAGCCACAGATCCCTCATAACAGTGTCATCCACAGATCCCCCATAACAGTGTCATCCACAGACCACAGATATCCCCTTAACAGTCTATTAAGGGGATATCTGTGGATGGCACTTTTATGGGGGGCCAGGGGGATCTGTGGATGACACATATATAGCAGCATCTTGTGCTATATATGTGTCATCATCCACAGATCCCCCCATAACAGTCCCTGACAGTGACCCCCAACAGGGGGTGGAGGCCTCAGGCCGGCAACTATAGACCCCGCCGCCTTCCTTTGGTAAAGTGTTGTAAACCTGTAGTTGTACTACTATTAATTACTTACTAGGACAGTGGGACTCCCTCCAGCTAGTATTCACACAGGCACTGGACGGGCTCTCAAACATTCAAACTAGGCCGGCGGCAGCATAACGTGGCGTCACTCACACTGTCACGCCACACGCGCATGCTCCTCCCACTTTATTAATGAAGCAGGCGGAGCAGGCGTGTGACGTCGGAGTGAGTGACGTTACGACGCCGGCCGCCGTGAGACTGAGACAAGAAGCACAGCGGAGCAGTGGGGTGGAGTCTGGATTGGATTACACTACAGAGGAGACCAGCAGTATGTCACTCACTCTCATACAGGATATGATGAAGTTGTGCGGTCGGACACTAGTGCGGGGCGGCTGGCAGGCGGCAGTGGAGGAGGCGGAGCACAGGGGTGTGATTAGGTATGCGAGGTGAGGTGGTGGATGATAGGTATGTTTCACCTCGCATGCGCTCTGTTGTCAGGGACTGAACCGGAATTCGGCCCGAGTTTTTCCAGCCTCTGTGGCAGGCTTGGTTCCGGTCCAGAGATTATGGTCCACTGGAGTTCACCTCCAGGTGGACTTTAAATAAACAGGAAGAGAGCACAATAGCTCTCTCATGTGCTGAGTCTCAGGACTGTAACCTGTGTTGCTGAAGAGAGAGCTATGTTTGGATGCGGGAAAAATAAAAGGTTTGCTTCACCATTTGTGTTGTGGATGTTGGGGAGCAGCCCCACACCGTATAGTCAGGACACGGCTGTATAGCTTAGCGCCGGACGGCAAGGATTTACTTTATGTTTTGTTTGTTTTCTGCTGTGCAAACCTTTGTGCCTAAATAAACCTGGCAACAAGCCAGATTTTCAAGGAAACTGCCTGCTTACGGACTGTCTGTTCAGAAAAAGGTGATCCCCACAAGCTAATCTCCCACACGTGGTGGAGGATGCAGGCTTTTTCTGAAAACGGAGGAAATGTTAAAGGCCCTGCTACAGGCCAATGCCGCTCAGCGGGAATCCAACCGCCAAGTCGCAGAGGCCACTGCAGCACAACAGGCCGCCCAACAGGAGATGAACCGGCAGTTCGCAGAGGCTCTTGTGGAACTGAAAAAGGGGTTCGCACCTCCTGTGCCAGGGGAACCAAAATTGGTACGTGCCTCGTACCACCTACAGAAGATGACACCTACTGATGATGTTGAGGCCTACCATGCGACTTTTGAGAGAGTTGCTGTCCGCGAGGAGTGGCCAAAAGAACAGTGGGCGGGTCTAGTGGCCCCGTTCTTGAGCGGGGAACCTCAAAAGGTGTACTTTGATCTCGAACCGGATAAGGCCCAGGACTATGAGACACTGAAGACGGAGATACTTGCACGCTTGGGTGTCACCATGGCAGTCCGAGCCCAGCGTGTGCATCAGTGGAGTTATTCCAGCAGCAAGCCACCTCTTCTCAAATGTTTGACCTGATCCATCTCACCAGGAAGTGGTTTCAGCCAGAGACCTTGACCGGCCCTCAGATCGTGGAGCGGGTAGTAATGGAGCGGTACCTGCGTGCGCTCCCTGCGACACTGAAGAAGTGGGTCGGACAGGGGGACCCCAACACTGCAACCCATTTGGTGGACCTAGTGGAGAGGTACCTTGCTTCTGAGGACTTGCTGAATCCGTCTATGCCCCACCGTGGAGCGTCTTGGGACGCAAGATCACCCCCAGGATCTGGTAAGACTGTTCCAGTGTTCAAAAGCAGGGGTAATGTTAAGACTGATTGTGCAGCTAATGAGACTGTGGGTCCTAGACCTGGAGACTGGCCGAAGAAGCCAAAAAGGTCTTTGGGACCCTTCAAAGGACTGGGGGTAGAGCACATACAGTGTTATCGGTGCCATGCATTTGGACATATTGCTGCAAACTGTCCTTTAAATGATGAACCTATGCAGTGTGACTATGCTTACAGGAAAAGACACATTTCTCTTTTTGCACAGGTCGCGTGTACTGCAGCAGTCACACCGAGAGACAAATGTGTGCTATTTCTATGGATGGAAAACCACTCACAGCCCTGCTAGACTCGGGTAGTGTGGTGACACTAATCAGGAAGGATTGTGTAAACCCCACCAAACTACACCCCAGTACTATCGGGGTCATTTGCATTCATGGGGACACACGGGACTACCAGACAGCAGTGGTTGAGGTTGATACCCCTTGGGGCAGTTTGACACATTCAGTCGGGGTGGTGCCGTCACTGCTTTACGAAGCGTTAGTGGGGAGAGATTTTCCCCATTTTTGGAGCTTATGGGAAGGCAAGGGGAGACTGGTAGATAGAGCTCCCCCTGCTGGGGAAGCACGGGAGCTTTCGCCAGATCCTTTTTTCCAAAGGGAAGGGGACATTGTTGAAGAAGCAGGAGATCCTCTTCCTTTCCCTGTCCTGGCTGGGGAGCCGGAGGACCGGGAAGCTATCCCTCAGTTTGAGTGTAATGAACAGGAGAACATCTCTGACCTGACAGTGAGAGTAGTCCAAATGTTATGCCAGATTTAGAAGTCAGGAGAGAGGATTTCTGTACCGAACAACTGCGAGATGTCGCCCTCATTAGAGCTAGGGAAAATGTTAAGATGGTGGATGGGGAACCGGTGGTCCCTAACTGGGTGGTGTCCTTCCCCTACATGGCCCTCAACAACAATTTACTGTATCAGGTGATAAAACGTGGAGAAGACGAGGTCGAACAGTTACTGGTTCCCAAACCCTTCCGCAGGGTCGTACTAGACCTGGCACATAGTCACGTGATGGGGGGACATCTCGGGGTTGAAAAGACCAGGGAGAGAATCGCCCAGAGATTTTTCTGGCCTGGGTTGCATGCAGATGTCAGGCAGTACTGTGGGTCGTGCCCCGAGTGCCAATTGTCAGCACCGGCACCCCATTTTCACAGTCCCCTGGTCGCTCTACCAATAATTGAGGTCCCTTTTGAACGGATTGGCATGGACCTGGTGGGGCCAGTGGTGAAGTCTGCCCGGGGTCACCAGCATATTCTGGTAATCCTGGACTACGCGACACGCTACCCTGAGGCCATCCCCTTGTGTAACACCTCCGCTAAGACTATCGCCAAGGAGTTAGTCCAGGTGTTTAGTCGAGTCGGGATCCCAAAGGAGATCTTAACCGATCAAGGCACCCCATTTATGTCCAGGGTCACCAAGGAACTGTGTAAAGTATATAAAATTTCCCATCTCCGCACCTCTGTCTACCACCCCCAAACGGATGGACTTGTGGAGCGATTTAATAAAACGCTGAAAAGTATGTTGAAAAAGGTGGTTGACAGAGATGGGAAAAATTGGGATTTTTTGCTACCATATCTCATGTTTGCCATACGCGAGGTTCCGCAGGTGTCCACAGGTTATTCCCCCTTTGAGCTTTTGCATGGTAGACATCCCAGGGGGCTGCTAGATGTCGCTAAAGAAACAAGGGAAGGAGAGGCCACCCCGTATCGAAGCGTCATAGAGCTTGTCTCCTTGATGCAGGATCGAATCGCAGCTGTCTTGCCCCTGGTTCGTGAACATATAGAGCGAGCCCAGGAATCCTGAATCTCACAGGCAGGAAGCTGTATGAGTAATACACACTGTATTACACATACAGCCAATGCATTCCAATACAGAAGTATTGGATTGCATTGTAAAGGGGATCAGACCCCCAATATTGAAGTCCCAAAGTGGGACAAAAAAATTAAGAGTTTTCCACCCAAAAAATTAAGTAAAAAAAAGTAATTTTCCCCAAATAAAGTAAAAAAAAAAAAAATAGGGAAAAAAAGAAAAGTAGACATATTTGGGTATTGCCGCGTCCGTAATAACCTGCTCCATAAAAATATCACATGATCTAACCTGTCAGATGAAAGTTGTAAATAGCAAAAAATAAAAATGGTGCCAAAATCGCTATTTCTTGTTACCTTGCCTCACAAAAAATGTGATATAGAGCAACCAAAAATCATATGTACCCTAAAATAGTACCAACAAACTGCCAACTTATCCTGTAGTTTCCAAAATGGGGTCACTTTTTGGGAGTTTCTACTCTAGGGGTGCATCAGGGGGAATTCAAATGGGGCATGGTGTCAAAAAAACAGTCCAGCAAAATCTGCCTTCCAAAAACCGTATGGCGTTCCTTTCCTTCTGCGCAATGTGTGACCGTACAGCAGTTTACAACCACATACGGGGTGTTTCTGTAAACTACAGAATTAGGGCCATGAATATTGAGTTTTGTTTGGCTGTTAACCATTGCTTGGTAACTGCAAAAAATTGATTCAAATGGAAAATCTGCCAAAAAAGTTACATTTTGAAATTTTATCTCTGTTTTCCATGAATTCTTCTGGAACACCTAAAGGGTTAACAAAGTTAGTAAAATCAGTTTTGAATACCTTGAGTGGTGTAGTTTGTAAAATGGGGTCATTTTTGAGTGGTTTCTATTATGTAAGCCTCACAAAGTGACTTCAGACCTGAACTGGTCCTGAAAAAGTGGGTTTTAGAAATTTTCTGAAAAAGTTCAAGATTTGCTTCTAAACTTCTAAGCCTTCTAACGTCCCCAAAAAATAAAATGGCATTCACAAAATGATCCAAACATGAAGTAGACATATGGGGAATGTAAAGTACGGTAATTACTATTTTTGGAGGTATTACTATTTATTGTAAAAGTAGAGAAATTGAAATTTGCAAATTGTTCCACATTATTTATAAATTTGGAATTTTTTTATAAATAAAAATTATTTTTTAATAAAATTTTACCACTGTCATGAAGTACAATACGTGACGAGAAAACAATCTCAGAATGGCCTGGATAAGTGAAAGCGTTTTAAAGTTATTACCACATAAAGTGACACATGTCAGATTTGCAAAAAATGGCCTGGTCCCTAAGGTGAAAAATGGCAGGGTCCTGAAAAGGTTAATGGAAGTGCTCACTAGTATTACATTTACAAGATGCACTGCATCTTATAAAAGGAAAAATACAGCGCCACTTGCAAGACTAAGAGGCCTGGTGAAACCCCTATAGCTACGCCACTGACCATTAACTAAGATTCCTGCCTTAAGATGTTTAAATGAGATGGAGACCCATTTAGGGAAAACTGGGCCAAAGCCAAAACTTCACAGCACTTCCAGGGGATATCCTCATTCCATGGATTCAAACACCTTAGCTGTATCGAGGGATACAAAGGCCCATTTCCTCGATTCTACTACACCCTTTTGTGTCACCGCATGTACTCTATGTATATTGGATGACATGGAACTTCCAGGGATAAAACCAGACTGTTTTTTCTTGAACAATAGATAATATGACCTTTTGGAGCCTATTTGCTAGGATTTTAGTAAATATTTTATAATCAATGTTAAGTAGGGATATGATACATACAACAAACTTATAGGTCCTACAGGAGGTGGCCACGCTATTTAATTATATAACATGATTTTCAGGGGTTACTAGGACCAATGCGTGACTTGGATCACCTCTCTGACTATCTTTTATTTCATAAAACATATACCTTTATTTATTGTATTTTAAAAATGTCAACTCTAAATTATATGATTAAAATTCCTCAGAGTGGGCGGTGAGACTATCGTTTTAGCTGTGTATCGCTCTTCTCGATACACATTGCTTTCTAGAGTGGCACCTGATAATGATCTCAGGACTTGCCCAGCTATCCTATATTTCTATAACAACTTTATGTTTAGTTGCCTATAAATCTCCACTATGGAGGCTCACAATCGCTTTGTCTGAACTAAAAAAATGCTCCCGCATCCCTACATGTTTCCCCATACTTCGGCGTCCTCAGGGGATAATGCAGGTTCGCGTTGGAGGGGGCGGTCCCTAGATTATTTGTGCTCGGTTCCTATGGGTGGGTTTGGGACGTCCAATCAACGCTGTGCTCTCTATGATTGGCATTCTTTACAGCCAATCCCTATGTTGTTCCGACGCCTGTGGTCTGCGTCACCCTTCTTTGACTGGTGACGTTTTCTTGGCCACTCCTATTAAATTCCGGCGCTTCGTCCTTACGTCACTCGACCTCCGTCAGTGACGTTTCCCCCATCCAGTCCCTATGCAGTTTCGGCGCACAGGCACCCACGTCACTCGTTCGCTGCTAGTGACGTTTCCTCGATGCCGGGCACTCCAAGATGACGTCTATCTTCTACTGTCATCCCGGATATCTTCTACGCCTGCGCCGGTACTTAGAATTTTTTTATTATTATTTTGTTCGATGTTATGGGATATTGCGCCTTACAAATGCGCTTGCGTCTACACTTAGAGGGATTCTGTAGTCTCTCTACTATAGATCTTCACATTCCTTATTGTAGCAGGATTGGGGGTTTGATGGTATATGTACGGGACCCATCAATTATATGCTGGAGGTTCTCTTCATCAATATTCAAATACCACATTTTCTCTCTATTATTTGTACAGTGTCTATTATTTACTCTTATGATTATATGAACTACCTCTTCACCCATGATCACCCTCTGTTCTATACTCAGAACTCCTAACACCTTACTAGTGTTCTTTTTTTTATAACATTATTTAATCTACTTCTATAAATATACTATTCTTGGGAGTATTGGTCCCAGGTCCCTATCTGCTTTCAAAATAAGCCAGTGTTTTTTCAAGATGTTGTACACTTGTTTGTTTTGGACATTAAAGGTTCCTATGCACCTAGTCATTTTGTCATTCTCTCTTTGTTTTTCAACAAGGAGGTCTTCTCTGTCCATATTTTTAGCCCTGTTATAGGCTTGATGCAGTACCTTTTTCAGGTACCCCCTCTTCCAGAATCTGGAATATAGAGTTTGACCCTCTCTGTTGAATTCCTCTATGTTAGTACAGTTCCGTCGTGATCCTGCTACAATAAGGAATGTGAAGATCTATAGTTGAGAGACTACAGAATCCTTCTAAGTGTAGACGCAAGCGCATTTGTAAGGCGCAATATCCCATAACATCGGACAAAATAATAAAAAAAAAATTCTAAGTACCGGCGTAGAAGATAGACGTCATCTTGGAGTGCCCGGCATCAAGGAAACGTCACTAGCAGCGAACGAGTGACGTGGGTGCCTGTGCGCCGAAACTGCATAGGGACTGGATGTGGGAAACGTCACTGGCGGAGGACGAGTGACGTAAGGACGAAGCGCCGGAATTGAATAGGAGTGGCCAAGAAAACGTCACCAGTCAAAGAAGGGTGACGCAGACCACAGGCGCCGGAACAAAATAGGGATTGGCTGTAAAAAATGCCAATCATAGAGAGCACAGCGTTGATTGGACGTCCCAAACCCACCCATAGGAACCTGAGCACATATAATCTAGGGACCGCCCCCTCCAACGCGAACCTGCATTATCCCCTGAGGACGCCGAAGTATGGCGAAACATGTAGGGATGCGGGAGCATTTTTTTAGTTCAGACAAAGCGATTGTGAGCCTCCATAGTGGAGATTTATAGGCATCTAAACATAAAGTTGTTATAGAAATATAGGATAGCTGGGCAAGTCCTGAGATCATTATCAGGTGCCACTCTAGAAAGCAATGTGTATCGAGAAGAGCGATACACAGCTAAAACGATAGTCTCACCGCCCACTCTGAGGAATTTTAATCATATAATTTAGAGTTTACATTTTTAAAATACAATAAATAAAGGTATATGTTTTATGAAATATAAGTAGGGATATGCGCCTATATGATCCAAACTCCAAAGGATCTTTATCCGATTATAGCAATATCACAATCATTTTGTTTTAAAGACAATCTGGCAAGCTACCTTTAGTAACAGCTGTCCAATACATACAAGGATCTGGGGGTTTAATAACTCCAGATATTTCGTAGATACCTCCAGAGGTAGACCATCTGGGCCGTGAGATATCCCAAAACCTAGGCTGCTAATTGTAACCTTGATCTCCCCCAGGCTGCCCTTCCATGCATTCTTCAAATTAAATTTTCAGAAAATGCTACAAATATGATCATTTTAGCAGAATACGTGATTATTTATGGTGTTTATTAGCATACCACAAATATCAATGAATATTATACTGTACGGCCCATGTATTTTCTACCTAATTATGGGTGGTCTTCTGATTCTGAAAGGAGTTTTACTCTATGCTGATTCCTATGAATTTGACAGATGGATAGATATGAGACCAATAGATAAGTAGATATAGGCTGGCTAGAGAGATACAGTAGAAGGGTATGAGATGGATTGATCGTTAAATAGATAGATAGATAATAGATAGATAGGTAGTCTTTGAAATAAATACCAAGCTCACAAAATCGCCTCCTCCTCAGTGCATTAGCTGTTGTAAATTCCTGAGATGATATCCCAGAGGTAAAATAATAGCACATCGCAGGAGTTTTTTCCAGGATAGATCTTAGATACAGTAATTTGATGTGAAATTATAATTATTCACATGTAAGAAAGAAAAAAAAAGATAAAATAATTAGAATGTGCGTGACTAAAATAACTTGTGGCAATAATGAACATAACATTTCACTTAACTCTTTTATTGCAGTCGTTTTCATAGCTTCAGACTTGGCTGTACTCTGATGAGAATGCAGCAGCCTTGGGATTTCACTTCTGATCGTTCCGCCTCCCTCCACTTGAGGATCATGCTCTCCGAAGCACAGAGGGATTAATTAAATCCTCGATCCAGTATAAACAATAAGAACAGCTGAAATGCCCTCTCATATATTTTATCCGGCACTTCGTTTCACAGTTTTATCTTCTCAGGAATGTATTTTTCTCCTAAGCCTTTGCTGTATAATTGTGAATGATATTTTCTAGATTAAATTTTGGTTCTCTCATTAAAGTAAATATCAAAATTGGGACCTTCATTTAGTGCTTTTTAATACCACCATAGACTCCATTCCAAAAATGTAGGGCCTAGTGGTTGCTTCCTTTATCTTTCCCTTCCTTTTTTTGAGTAAATGGTTAAAGATGTAACCCTTAGAACCAGCAGTAGACTGGCCATTCAGGTATTGATGTAGCACCTAAGGGGCTAAGGCTCAGAAGAGGTCCATAACTTTTCATTCAGATGCAGTGCCTAGTTTAAAGGGGTTGTCCAGCAAGGTAAAATGTTTGAGGTTGGACAAATAAAAGAATTGATACTCACCCTTATTGATTCCCCACCACTCCTGTTCTGATTAGGCTTGAGCAAATCGAGCTTTGAATCATAGATCTGAAGTCGATTTGTTAAAAAAAAAAACGTTGTCTTTAATGTTAAAATGTATGAGCTCCATGTATCCAAAATTTTGTCTCGGCCAAAGTTGTGCGAGACTTTGGTGAATGAGTATGGTTTTCTTATCTGTGTATTTAAAAACATTTAAAAATGGGAATCCTTTGTTACCAGCCAGTACTAAAGCCCACTTCGTATTCCTATTTTTTTATTTTTTAAATACGCTGATTGGAATACTGAAGACATTCACTGAAGTCTCACACAACGAAGTTTGGCTACATGGAGCTCATACATTCCAATGCTATACGGAAACAGCATTAACAACATTTTTTTTTTAGCTAATCAGATCAAAGCTTGATTCACTCAAAACTAGTTCTGATGATTACCTTGTCTCCACTGGTCTCTACTTCTTGGTCCAGGCTCGATAAACAGGAAATTCCAGAAGAGGCCTACTCACCCAATGACTGGCTGAGCAGTAATGAAGAGGGGAGTAATTATGAAGTACTGTAAATGAGGATGCTTTAGAAGAAGTTTTGTCTTTAGCTGCAGCTTAAAGGATTTTGATGCAGAAGAAATGGATGGTTTTACTGACCTTTCCATAGATGTGTTAGAAAAATCCCAACAATTAATGAGAATGTTGCTTAAGTCTGACAACCAGCAGTTATGTGTCAAATGTCTGGCAAGAGAGAAGACTTATCATGCCTGGCCAAGAAAATTGTTTACTTCTTGTGTGTGAAAATGTGTATAGCCTACAATAGACATCTCATGTCACTTATATGTCTTGTCTCTTACAGTGAGCAGAAGAAGAAATATAAGCCACCTAGAAACGTATGCATGGTATATGTTTCTAGTTGAGGCATCATACTGAAAAGGTATTTATAGACCAAGCAGTCAATTTGATGATACAGGCTCCAGCACTGGCAAATATTAACTGCCATCACTCGGTGAAATCATCAAAAAATCACTCCAAAATAAATCCTGAAATCAAGCACCCATCTCCCAAAAATATGCATAACCTTATATTTATCAGTGTTAAAAATTATTTGCCATTTCTTGGCCCAAATCTAACTTGTATAGAATGTGGTAAATTTGTGAAATTCAGCACTTTACCTACTTCAATGGCAGTACAGTAACAAACCATGAGATGGAAGGAAGGATAACCTCACTCATTATCTCCATTCTATACAAATTTCTTCAGCACCTTAACACAATATCATTAAAAGGCATCTCTGCCACTAAATGCCTGGGTCATCCCCCTCACTAAACTACTTGATCAGCAGCTGGAGTAGCAGAATAAATCATTAAAAGAAACAAATGATCCTGCCAGATAGCTTCATCTCGTGGAGCTATTAATTTCTTTCCTCCAGAAGGAGGACCCCAGGGTTTGCAGCATATTGCAATGTAATGTGTTCCTGCTTGTAACCCTCATTGAATATAGGCTTTAGTCATACATGCATCTTGTTCTCCTTCAGGCACAGAAGTGAAAAAGTGTAAACAACTCCTTAATTTAAAAAATTATAATACATTTTTATTTATAGGACAACAAACAATGCTTGTCAATCTGCTGAACTCAAACAGTGACACTGCACAAGGAACCCAGCCGAAGGTCATGGACTGACAGAATATTTGGAAGAGATGAACAAATGTCTGACCTCCCCTTCACTGCCCTAACATTCACTTTCTGGTAAAAAAGGTGGAGCATTATATATGCGGTGCCCAATGAGATGAAGACTGTGGCACTACTAAAGAGAAAGAAGTCTGTTTGGAGATCATTGCAAAGACTAACCGTGATTTATTTTAGTTGACCTCTCTCAAAT
The DNA here is from genome assembly GCF_014858855.1 of Bufo gargarizans. Taxonomy (NCBI): domain Eukaryota; kingdom Metazoa; phylum Chordata; class Amphibia; order Anura; family Bufonidae; genus Bufo; species Bufo gargarizans. The sequence continues at coordinate 93,113,965 of NC_058083.1, forward strand.
GCCTACCCAGTGGGTGTTTAGTAACATAGTAACATAGTATATAAGGCCAAAAAAAGACATTTGTCCATCTAGTTCGGCCTGTTATCCTGAAAGTTGATCCAGAGGAAAAAAAAAACAAAAAAAAAACTGTGAGGTAGAAGCCAATTTTCCCCACTTAAGGCCACTTAAGGGGGGAAAAAAATCCTTCCTGACTCCAATCAGAATAATTCTCTGGATGAACGACCCCTCTATAGCCTGTAATATTATTACACTCCAGAAATACATCCAGGCCCCTCTTTAACTCACCATCACCACCTCCTTAGGCAGACAGTTCCATAGTCTCATCGTAAAAAATTATTTTCTATGTTTGTGTACAAACCTTTCCTCCAGACGCAGAGGATGTCCCCTTGTCACAGTCACAGTCCTAGTCCTGGGGATAAAAAGACGATGGGAGAGATCTCTGTATTGACCCCTGATATATTTATACATAGTAATTAGATCTCCCCTCAGTCGTCTTTTTTCTAAAGTGAATAACCCTAATGTTGATAATCTTTCAGGGTACTGTAGTCCCCCATTCCAGTTATTACTTTAGTTACCCTCCTTTGTACCCTCTCTGTCTCTACTATGTGTTCCTTGTTCACAGGCGCCCATAACTGTACACAGTACTCCATGTGTGGTCTAACTAGTGATTTATAAAGTGGTAGGACTATGTTCTCATCACGGGCATCTATGCCCCTTTTGATGCAACCCATTATCTTATTGGCCTTGGCAGCAGCTGCCTGACACTGATTTTTACAGCTTTGCTGTTCACAAAAATTCCTAGGTCCTTTTCCATGTCAGTGGTACCCAAATTTTCGCAAACCATGCATTTGCGGTGGGTGCCATTCACTTTAATGGCAGGCGAACCTGAAAAACCTTCAGGTCATATTTGCAGCCAGAAAACACTTACTAAAAGTGCACAAATAGTCCCACAACATGGACAATGGTATACCAGAGGGGGGTCACTGGCAAAAATTCCCACAAAAAAATATTTATTTACATTTTTATGCATCTTAAAGGGAAACTCTGAAAAATATGCCCTGCTGGAGCCTAGAAATTTTTTATTTTAGGCTACGGGAGTACGGGCCCCAAAAATTAGGCCTTTACCTGACAGAAAATAATTTGTGATTATGTGACTGGAGGTACATTAGACGGTCACTGGCTAAAAATTTTACTGTTGGTCAGTACAGGCCCCAAAAATTTGGCATTCACCTGATAGAAAATAACTTTTGCTGATGTGGCTGGAGGTACATTAGGTGTTCACTGGATACAAATTCTACTGTAGGCCACTGGAGTACAGGCCCAAAAATGTTGGCATTCACCGGACAGAAAATAACTTTGTCTGATGTGGCTGGAGGTACATTAGGCGTTCACTGGATACAAATTTTACTGTAGGCAACTGGAGTACAGGCCCTAAAAATTTGGCATTCTCCGGACAGAAAATAACTTTGGCTGATGTGGCTGGAGGTACATTAGGCGTTCACTGGATACAAATTTTACTGTAGGCCACAAAGTACTGGCCCCAAAAATTTGGCATTCACCTGACACAAAAGAACTTTTGATTCTGTGGCTGGAGGTACATTAGGCGGTCACTGGATAAAAGTAGAACTGTAGGCCACTGGAGTAGAGGCCCCAAAAATTAGGCATTCACCTGACACAAAAGAACTTGTGAAAATGTGGCTGGAGGGTACATTAGGAGGTCACTGAATAAAAATAGAACTGTAGGCCACTGGAGTAGAGGCCCCAAAAATTTGGCATTCACCTGACACAAAAGAACTTGTGATCCTGTGGCTGGAGGTACATTAGGCGATAACTGGATACAATTTTTACTGTAGGCCACTGGAGTAGAGGCCCCAAAAATAAAAAAAATTCACCTGACACAAAAGAACTTGTGATTATGTGGCTGGAGGTACATTAGGCACTTGATAAAAATTGCACTGTAGGCCACTGGAGTGGAGGCCCCAAAAATTAGGCATTCATCTGACAGAAAAGGCCTTTTATGCCACTGTATATACATAAGACCAGGACCATTCTTTGTTCTGATTAGTGGCAGATATGTGTGGGCTGGCATGAGGAACTTAAATTATACGTGGTAATCGCAGGTGTTGAATTTCTCCGAGAATCATGCCTCATAATTTTTTAGAAATGTGAGGTAATCCACATTGTTGTGATCTTGGAGAGTGCGCTTATCGGTCACGATCCCCCCTGCTGCGCTGAACTTCCTTTCGGACAGGACACTCGTCGAGGGGCAAGCCAAGAGTTACATGGCAAATTGTGCCAGCTCTTGCCACAGGTCAAGCCTGCACACCCAGTAGTCCAGAGTTTCCTCACTTCTCAGAGCGTCCACATCGGCCATTAACCCGATGTAGTCAGACACCTGTCGGTCTAGGCATTCCCTGAGGCTGGATCCTGAGGGCGGCTGTCGATGGGTTGGCTGCAAGAATGATCTCATATCCGTAGTGACTAGTGTTGAGCGCGATAATTCAAATAACTAATTTTTATTGCGAATATCGTCACTTCCAGAATTTGCGAATATTTAGAATATTGTGCTATGTATTCGTTATATTGAATATTCTGCATTTTTTCCCATCTGAGCACATGATTCCTCTCTGCTTCTTGCTTGTGGGCCAATGGGAAGGAAGCAATGTCAAGTTCAAAACAATACATAGTGCATTAATCAGTAATCTGTAGTCAGACCTGCTAAAATGTGAAGTTGCACAAAAATATTCTTATCACTGCCGATTAGTGCAATTGCGAATTTATTGGAGCACTTGACTCTATCTGCATATAAAGCTATTGTAATGTTCTGCCGTAACAACTATTTTCTCCAGTCTCAGGAGAAACTCATGAAACTTATAGCAGCTTGAAAAATGTAGCTAAAGTGACCCACGTCTGTATTTCGCTTTACAAATTTGCATTACGCAATTTTTACATTGCTGATTTTTCGCATTCAATAAAATAATCTCAAATTCGTGAATATATGACGAATATTCTACAAAATATTAGTGAAATATCCAGAATTCGAATATAGCCCCTGCCGCTCATCACTAGTAGTACCAACACATTTTCAAACCGCCCTCTTCTTGCAGGCACGGTAGGATTAGTACCCACACTTGCTTTACTGTGGGTGAAAATTCTTCTGCCAGCACCCGCAACAGAAAAATACAGTATCTCTCGCAGCAAGTACATTGCCACCCAGTACTGGTCCTTGTCCTTTATGCTTTTTTACGGGGGTCACTCTGCAGACACTGGAGCATGAAGGCCCCATGTGCACTAAATTGGAAGTGGTGGAACGCCCTGGCTCCTGCTCATCGCCCAGGAGAATGTTATCCTTGGTCTCCTCCCCCCAGCCACGGACAACACCATGGATCCCCAAAAAGTTTGAAGTCCCCCTCAAAACCTGTTCTTTTTGCTCCCCCCCCAGCCACCATCCTCCTCTGACTCCTTCTTCAGACTCCTGCTGACTTGTCTCAGATGGAGTAGCCCCCTGTGGGAATTCATTCAGCATTGAGACTTCCTCATCTTCCTGCTCCTGCTCCTCGATGGCTTGATCAATGACACGATACAATGCACGCTTCCAGGGGCGTCGTTAGGTCAAAACATTTGGGTCTGGAGCCCCGAATATTTTGTCCAGTGCACCGAATGCAGGGCCAGCGCTCTCCGCAAGTGGTGTCGCTGCTAAAAGTCAGCAAGGCGAGCCATGGCCGTGTAAGATCTTCTAAAATGGCCAGAGATTTTCCTGGTCTGCCGCAAGACGTTCTGGACCCAGGGTATTCGGCAACAAATCGCTGTACGACTAAGTACAGGACATGGGCCATGCACAGCTTGTGTGTCATTTTGCCCTGTTTCAGAGTGCTCAGCAGATTGGAACCGTTGTCGCACAACTGTCAAATTGAGCGGGGTGAGCTACTGATCTGCCTGTGACCGCAGAGCTGAAAGCAGTGCAGGATCCGTGTGGCTCTTGGCTTCCAGGCACAACATCCGCAGCACAGCATTGCAACGTCTCACCTGGTACCTCGAATAGGTTCTGGGGAGCTTGGGGGCGCAGCAAAAAAAACTGTAGCAGTGGAAAAAGGAGTCAGCCGAGAAGGAGACAGAGGATGGAGTAGGAGGAGGAGGAGGAGAAGAAGAGGCAGCCCTGCATGCAATCCGTGGTGGTAATGCCAAATCCACACTGGAGCCCCAGGTTACATGCTTGACGACCGTCAGAAGGTTCACCCAGTGGACAGTGAAAGTTATGTACCTTCCCTGCCCTTGTTTGCTAGACCATGTGTCTGTGGTCAGATGTATCTTGGCACCGACACGTGTGCCAGAGATATATTCACTTGCCGCTAAACGTGGCCATATAGCTCTGGGATGCCCTTCTGGGAGAAATATTTCCTTCTGGGGACCTTCCTATGCTGTGTGCCAATGGGCAAAGTCCACCAGTTTATATGTCAGTAGTTGGCGGGCTAGCAGTTCCGACAAGCCGGCGATCAGCCGCTGGGCAAGAGGGTTATCCGGCATCATCAACTTCTTATGTTCGAACATTTAGGCCACGGAAGCCTGCTTTTTGCCAGATGAACTCGACAATGGCCTGGTGGAAGGTGGAGAGGAGGACAAATGGGAGGAGAAGGAGAAGAGGCAGGACGTAGAGCGCCAGGAGTGTGGATTTGTGGGTTCTGACGGCGTTGCTCCCACTGGGCTCGGTGACAGGAGGCCAGGTGCCTTTTTAGGGCGGTCGTCTGCGTTGACAGCACAGGCTACAGATGGCAACACTATTCTCAGCAGCTGACACGTTAAAAAAAAGTCCACACTGCGGAGCCATGTGCCAGTGTCCTGGAAGCACCAGAAGTGACCGTGCATGCTGGATGGCTAGCTCCAGATACATTTGCAGTCTGATTTTTGCCTACTGTACGCTGCAAACTGTGCCTGCTTCTGTTCCTTCTGTTCCCTCTCTGCTGCTCAGTTTCTCCCTCTGAACTCCCCTCCTCTTCATCTCTTGTGGGCACCCATGTGACGTCCATTGACACGTCATCATCTTCACCTTCACCACCACTGACATTTGAGATCTCGTAGTAGGCATCAACAGTGGAGACCTCCCTCCTTGGGCTGATCTGGTCGTCAGACCGCTGGGTAGCGGCTGTTGCTACCTCCTCTTCCTCATCCAATGTCAAGAATGGCTGCGCATCGGTAAGGTCTGGGAATGGATGGGAAAATACTCTGACTCATGTGGAGGGGCTATTGTGGTGGTGGATTTGGGGGTGCACACAGCTAAGGCTACTTTCACACCTGCGTTTAGGTGCGGATCCATCTGGTATCTGCACAGACAGATCCGCACCTATAATGCAAACGCTGGTATCTGTTCAGAACGGATCCGTCTGCATTACTATGTAAAAAAAAGTCTAAGTCTAAGTGTAAGTCAGACGGATCCGTCCTGACTTACATTAAAAGTCAATGGGGGCGGATCCGTTTACAATTGCACCATATTGTGTCAATATAAATGGATCCATCCCCATTGACTTATATTGTAAATCAGGACGGATCCGTTCGGCTCTGCATCGCCAGGCGGACACCAAAACGCTGCAAGCAGCGTTTTGGTGTCCGCCTCCAGAGCAGAATGAAGGCGGAACGGAGCCAAACTGATGCATTCTGAACGGATCCTTATCCATTCAGAATGCATTGGGTCTAAACTGATCCGTTTGGGGAACCTTGTAAGAGCCTTGAAACTGATCTCACAGGCGGACACAGAAACGGCAGTGTGAAAGTAGCCTAAGACTGAGGACGATGCAGATACAGAGGACGAGGAGTGTGCATAAGTGGAAGGCTGAGTGAGCCACTCACACAATCCTTCTCCAACTTCCCACTTAGGCTCTGGCCTGGTGCACCTGCCTGACCCCTACCACCCCGGCGGAATGGCCTGCCTCTTCCTCTGCCTGTCATTTTCAAAATGACCCTGTGGCTAAATCCCTAGAGAAGAGCAGTATTTGTGGAAGCAGGTATATTGCAGGCCTCAATCAATATTTGGTGGAAGCAGGTATAACACACCCCTCATTCAGTTTTTTTTTGCGGGGCAACTGGTATATCACACCCATTGCAATTAGTTGTTCCAATAGCGTTTGTCCCTCTATATCGCAGCAGAACCGCACACAACTGCTGCACAGTTTAAATGCACTAGATAGAAAGTATATTATAGGTACATCACACCCCTTCCTCAATCTGTTTTTTGGGGGGTTTACAGGTATATCACACCCGTTGCAATTACTTGTTCTAATAGCATTTGTCCCTCTATATAGCTGCAGTATTGCAGCAGAACCGCACACAAGTGCTGCATAGTTCAAATGCACTATATAGAGCACATATTATAGGTATATCACACCCCTGCCTCAATCTTTTTTTTTTTTTTGGGGGGGGCAAAAGGTATATTACACCCATTGCATTTAGTTGTTCCAATAGTGTTTGTCCTATATAGCTGCGGTATTGCAGCAGAACCGCACACAATTGCTGCACAGTTCAAATGCACTATATAGAAAGTATATTATAGGTATATCACACCCCTGCTTCAATCAGTTTTTTTTGGGGGGGGGCAACTGGTATATCACACCCATTGCAATTAGTTGTTCCAATAGCGTTTGTCCCTCTATAGAGCTGCGGTATCGCATCAGAACCGCACACAACTGCTGTACAGTTCAAATGCACTATATAGAAAGTATATTATAGGTATATCACAACACTGCCTCAATCCGTTTTTTGGGGGCAACTGATTTATCATACCCATTGCAATTGGGTGTGCCAATAACGTTTGTCCCTCTATAGAGCTGTGGTATCGCAGCAGAACCGCACACAACTGGTGCACAGTACAAATGCACTATAATATACTTTCTATGTTAGAATGTATATTATAAGTATATCACACCCCTCTGTATATCGCATCTATCGATAGCACACCTATACCAGTCCTTAAAAGGACTTTTGTGGCCCTATTAGCTAGCGTTTGGTGTCCCTAACAGCCTGTCCCTGCTCCACACAGCAACCTCTCCTTACACTGACAAAATACAGAATGTAAAATGACAGCCAGATCGGGTTTTCTTATAGGGTAGGGGTGTGTCAATGTGCTGAAACATCTCAATTGGATGTCCTGTCCCACCTGATGGATGTGTCAGGGTAAAAATTCGGTGCACCATATGTTTCACTGCACGTTCGGCGGATCGCAAATGTTCAAAGTTTGCCGTGAACTGACCGCTAGTGAACCACAAGGCCATCACTAGTGTTAAACCTCATCTGCCACTTACCTACCTAAACCTCTAATCTATCAAGATCCATCTGTAGCAGTATACTGTCCTCTTTCGTGTTAATTACTTTACACAGTTTAGTGTCAGCTGCAAAAAATGATATTTTACTATGCAAGCATTCTACAAGATTATTAAATATATTGAAGAGAATTGGGCCCAATACTGACCCATGAGGTACTCCACTAGTGACAGTGATCCTATCAGAGTGTGTACCATTAATAACCACCCTCTGTTTTCTATCAATGAGCCAGTTACTTACCCACATACAGACATTTTCTCCCAGTCCAAGCATTCTCATCTTGTATACTAACCTTTTATGTGGTACAGTGTCAAATGCTTTGGAGAAGTCCAGATATACAACATCCATTGATTCTCCGCTGTCAAGTCTAGAACTTACCTCCTCATAGAAACTTATTAAATTAGTTTGACATGACCAATTTCTCATAAAGCCATGCTGATATGGCGTTATTTGCTTATTTTCATTGAGGTACTACAAGATAGCATCTCTTAGAAAACCTTCAATCAGTTTAGCCACAACAGATTTTAAACTTACCGGCCTATAGTTTCCAGGCTCTGTTTTTGGACCCTTTTTGAATATTGGCACTACATTTTCTATGCTCCAATCCTGTGGAACACTCCCTGTCAGTATAGAGTCCTTAAATATCAGAAATAAGGGTCTGGCTATGACATTATGACAGTATATAATTCTCTTAGGATACAGGGGTGCATGCCATCTGGTCCTGGCGATTTGTCTATTTTAATATTTTTAAGACGCTGCTGTACTTCTTCCTGGGTCAGAAAGGGCTCTTTTAATGTGGAATTAACTTTTTAATTTTGCATTTCATCTGACAGTTTATTTTCTTCAGTGAATATAGTGGAGAAAAAAATGTTTAATAGCTTTGCTTTCTCTTCATCGCTCTCTGCAACTCCCCTATCATTACTCTGTAGAGGGCCGACACCTTCAGATTTATACTTTTCAACATTTATATAATTTACAAACATTTTAGGGTTAGTTTTGTTTTCTTTAGCAATTAATCTCTCTGTCTCCAGTTTGGCTGCTTTTATTTGTTCTTTACAGTTTTTCAGTGCCTTAAATGCTTTCTTTGTGTCATTTATTGCTTTCTTTACAGTTCTATTTATCCACATTGTTTTTTTCTTGTTCCTTAACCTTTTATTCCCTTAAGGTATGTACTTCTCACAATTTTAGATTTTAGGATGATTTTAAAAATATCCCATTTTGTGGCTGTATTTTTATTTTAAAGAACTGTTTCCTTTATAAGATATACAAGTTTCAGTTTCCAAGTCTATATCTGGGTAGTTAAAGTCCCCCATAATAACCACCTCATTATGATTTGCTGCCTCATCAATCTCGTTTAGTAGCAGATTTTCTGTGGACTCTGGTATATTAGGTGGTTTATCATAAACTCCTATTAGTAATTTATTATTGTTTTTGCCTCCATGTACAGTACGGAACAAAAGTTTGGACACACCTTCTCATTCAAAGAGTTTTCTTTATTTTCATGACTATGAAAATTGTAGATTCACACTGAAGGCATCAAAACTATGAATTAACACATGTGGAATTATATACATAACAAAAAAGTGTGAAACAACTAACAATATGTCATATTCTAGGTTCTTCAAAGTAGCCACCATTTGCTTTGATTACTGCTTTGCACGCTCTTGGCATTCTCTTGATGAACTTCAAGAGGTAGTCACCTGAAATGGTCTTCCAACAGTCTTGAAGGAGTTCCCAGAGATGCTTAGCACTTGTTGGCCCTTTTGCCTTCACTCTGCGGTCCAGCTCACCCCAAACCATCTCGATTGGGTTCAGGTCCAGTGACTGTGGAGACCAGGTCATCTGGCGCAGCACCCCATCACTCTCCTTCATAGTCAAATAGCCCTTACACAGCCTGGAGGTGTGTTTGGGGTCATTGTCCTGTTGAAAAATAAATGATGGTCCAACTAAAAGCAAACCGGATGGAATAGCATGCCGCTGCAAGATGCTGTGGTAGCCATGCTGGTTCAGTATGCCTTCAATTTTGAAAAAAAAACAAACAACAGTGTCACCAGCAAAGCACCCCCACACCATCACACCTCTTCCTCCATGCTTCACGGTGGGAACCAGGCATGTAGAGTCCATACGTTCAGCTTTTCTGCGTCGCACAAAGACACGGTGGTTGGAACCAAAGATCTCAAATTTGGACTCATCAGACCAAAGCACAGATTTCCACTGGTCTAATGTCCATTCCTTGTGTTCTTTAGCCCAAACAAGTCTCTTCTGCTTGTTGCCTGTCCTTAGCAGTGGTTTCCTAGCAGATATTCTACCCTGAAGGCCTGATTCACACAGTCTCCTCTTAACAGTTGTTCTAGAGATGTGTCTGCTGCTAGAACTCTGTGTGGCATTGACTTGGTCTCTAATCTGAGCTGCTGTTAACCTGCGATTTCTGAGGCTGGTGACTCGGATGAACTTATCCTCCGCAGCAGAGGTGACTCTTGGTCTTCCTTTCCTGGGCGGTCCGCATGTGAGCCAGTTTCTTTGTAGCGCTTAATGGTTTTTGTGACTGCACTTGGGGACACTTTCAAAGTTTTCCCAATTTTTCGGACTGACTGACCTTCATTTCTTAAAGTAATGATGGCCACTCTTTTTCTTTACTTAGCTGCTTTTTTCTTGCCATAATACAAATTCTAAGAGTCTATTCAGTAGGACTATCAGCTGTGTATCCACCTGACTTCTCCACAACGCAACTGATGGTCCCAACCCCATTTATAAGGCAAGAAATCCCACTTATTAAACCTGACAGAGCACACCTGTGAAGTGAAAACCATTTCAGGTGACTACCTCTTGAAGCTCATCAATAGAATACCAAGAGTGTACAAAGCAGTAATCAAAGCAAAAGGTGGTTACTTTAAAGAACCTAGAATATTACATATTTTCAGTTGTTTCACACTTTTTTGTTATGTATATAATTCCACATATGTTAATTCATAATTGTGATGCCTTCAGTGTGAATCTACAATTTTCATAGTCATGAAAATAAAGAAAACTCTTTGAATGAGAAAGTGTGTCCAAACTTTTGGTCTGTACTGTATTTCTACCCACAGTGACTCTACATGTTCATGTCCCTCACTTACATCTTCTCGGACTGTGGGCTTTAGACAGGACATTACATAAAGGCAGACCCCTCCCCTTCTCCGGTTTTGGCGATCCTTTCTAAACAGACTGAAACACTGTACATTAACCGCCCAGTTATAGCTATCATCCAGCCATGTCTCAGTTATTCCCACTATGTCATAATTGTCATGGTCTTACCTCCTTGCTGTTCCCTTCGTTTGACATGTGCTGGCGGCCATCTTGGTTTCTGGGTTTTCTTGTAGCCTCCCACCCTGCGGCTCCTCCTTCCCACTGGGAGGAGCTGGATGCCTAGCTCATATATATAGGAGGTCTGTGGCTTCAGTTCCTTGCTTGGTCCTCCTGTGTTCACATGCTTCCAAGACTGCTGCTGCTTCTGGTTCCTGATCCTGGCCTCGTCTGACTACCCCGTTGGTTCCTGATTCCGGCTTCGTCTGACTACCCCGTTGGTTCCTGATTCCGGCTCCGTCTGACTACCCCGTTGGTTCCTGATTCCGGCTTCGTCTGACTACCCTTCTGGTTCCTGACCTCTGTCTCCGCAAGACCCTGCTTCGGTTTAGCCATCCGTTCGGACTTTGCTACGGCTTGCTCTTCAATAAAACCTTCTTATTTTCCACTTATCTCTTGTTGTACGTCTGGTTCATGGTTCCATGACATTAGGACCAAGCCATGAATTCTGACGGTACAGGGCCACCCTCGCTACCTACGCTGGTTGCCAGACTTGATCAGCAGGATCACCTGTTGGGTCGGTTCGCTGTGGCGTTGCAAACCCTGCTTGAACGCACGGCTCATTTAGCTTCCGTTGCCGATGGGTCGGTTGTCGCTCCTGGGCCCGCTCCTACTGCCGCTCCGGTTGTTGCGCCAGAGTCTACCCTGACACCTGTTGCTGCGCCTGTGGGGTTTCAGGGTATGACCGGTTCTGCCCCCCTTCCACAGCGCTTTGGGGGAGAGCCAACTCAGTGCCGAGGTTTCCTTAACCAGGTGGGCATTTACTTCGAGTTGCTGCCACATGCCTTTCCTACTGAGAGATCAAGGGTGGGCTTCTTGATCTCGCTGCTCTCGGACAAGGCCTTGGCCTGGGCCAGCCCTTTATGGGAGAACAACAATCCGGTGGTTGCCGAGTTTTCCGGTTTTGTTGCTTCTCTTCGGAAGGTATTCGATGTGCCGGCTCGTGCTGCCTCTTCTGCGAAGCTCCTTATGTCCATCAGACAGGGTTCACGATCCGTAGCTGAATACGCCATTGAGTTTCGTACCCTGGCAGCAGAGGTGGGCTGGAATAATGAGGCTCTGGTCGCTGCTTTCTCTCATGGTCTCTTGGATGCCTTGAAGGATGAGGTTGCAGCTAAGGACCTACCAGTGGAGCTCGAGTCTCTTATTTCTTTCCTGATTTTGATTGACACCAGATTGGCGCCTACGTCTCCTAACAGATTGGCGCCTACGTTTGCTGTCCCACCCGTGCCTCCCTCTCCTCCCACGCCTCCTGGGGATGACTTGTCTGGGGGTGAACCCATGCAGCGGGGGTTTGCTCGCCTGTCTGAGGGGGAGAGGGTACTCCGGAGACGCGAGGGCCGATGCATGTACTGTGGTCTCGGTGGGCATTTTCGGTTGGCATGTCCGAACCGTCCGGGAGAACGCTCGCACCTGAGGTCCTGTCGGGGGCAGATCTTGGGTGGAGTCTCCTCGTCCCCGGTTTCCCGAGTTGACAAACCACTGATCACGGTTGTCCTCTCCTGGGTCGGGGGCTCGGTGACGACCCAGGCGTTGGTGGACTCTGGTGCTGGTGGTTTGTTCATTTATAGAGTGTTCGTTGCCGCCAATTCCATTCCTCTGCAGCCTCGAGGTTCCCCACTGGCTCTTGAGGCGATAGACGGCAGACCCCTTCTGCCGCCACACGTGACTCATGAGACCCTTCCAGTGGGGATGGCCATTGGTGCCGTTCACAGAGAGTCGGTCTGTCTCCAGGTTATTTCGTCTCCACACTACTCGGTGGTCTTGGGGTACCCCTGGCTCCAGAAGCATAATCCGACTTTCGATTGGAGATCGGTCGAGATCCTCTCGTGGTCACCGCAGTGTGGGGCTAGTTGCATCCATGGGCCTGTCAAGTTGCTGTGTACTTCCTCGGACTCTCTGTTGCCTCCTGAATACGAAGAGTACCGGGATGTATTCGATAAGGTGCGCGCGGTTGCCCTACCTCCGCACCGCCCATACGATTGTGCCATAGAGTTACAATCCGGTGCCGTTCCTCCTCGTGGCAAAGTCTATCCACTGTCGGTAGCGGAGAATGAGGCCATGGAGGAGTACGTGAGGGAGGCGCTTTCACGCGGACACATTCGCAAATCCTCGTCCCCGGCAGGGGCTGGATTTTTCTTTGTGAAAAAGAAGGGCGGCGAGTTGAGGCCTTGCATCGATTACAGGGGTCTCAATCGCATCACGATCAAGAACGCTTACCCGATACCCTTGATTTCCGAGCTGTTCGATCGCCTCAAAGGGGCCACGGTCTTTACCAAACTCGACCTGAGGGCGGCATATAACCTGGTAAGGATCAAGGCGGGCGATGAGTGGAAGACCGCGTTTAACACCAGGACCGGTCATTATGAATCCTTGGTTATGCCCTTTGGGTTGTGCAATGCGCCCGCAGTCTTCCAGGAATTCATCAACGATGTTTTCCGTGACCTGTTGCAGCAGTGTGTGGTGGTCTATTTGGATGACATCTTGGTATATTCTGCATCCATGGAGGCCCACATTCTGGATGTCAGACGAGTGTTGCAACGCTTACGAGAGAACAAGCTGTTCGGTAAGCTTGAGAAATGCGAATTTCACCGATCCCAGGTAACCTTCTTAGGTTACATCATTTCCGCTGAGGGGTTCTCCATGGATCCTGAGAAGGTTTCGGCTGTCTTACAGTGGCCCCAGCCCAGTGGGCTTCGTGCCCTGCAGCGCTTTTTGGGCTTCGCCAATTATTATCGGAAGTTCATCAGGGACTTTTCCATGCTAGCCAAGCCTCTCACGGATCTGACCAGGAAGGGCAGTAATCCGCAGGTCTGGCCGCTCGAGGCCATCCGAGCTTTTGAGGCTCTAAAGTCCGCCTTTGTGTCAGCTCCGATTCTGTCGCATCCCAACCCTGGGTTGCCTTTTGTCCTCGAGGTGGACGCGTCTGAGACGGGAGTAGGCGCCCTCCTGTCTCAGCGTAGAACACCAGAGGGTCCTCTGCTTCCTTGTGGGTTTTACTCCCGGAAACTGTCTTCCGCGGAGTGCAACTATCAGATTGGTGACAGGGAGTTATTGGCCATCGTGCAGGCCCTTAAAGAATGGAGGCACTTGCTCGAGGGCTCGGTGGTTCCGGTTCTCATCCTGACGGACCACAAGAATCTGACCTACCTTTCTGAGGCCAAGAGATTGACACCACGTCAGGCCAGATGGGCTCTGTTCTTGTCACGTTTTAATTACGTGGTCTCCTACCTACCCGGCTCCAAGAACATCAGAGCGGATGCCTTATCACGGCAGTACTCCGAGCTGTCCGGGGAGGAGTCGATTCCGACTACGGTCATACCCCCGAATCAGATCCTGGCCGCTATTCGCACCAGCCTGACTTCTCCTCTGGGTGAGCAGATTTTGGCGGCTCAATCTGGTGCTCCCTCTGGGAGACCCAACGGCAGATGTTTTGTGCCTGAGGAGTTGCGCACTCGGTTGTTGCGAACCTACCATAACTCCAAGGCCGCGGGGCACCCTGGAAAGAATCAGCTGTCCTGGGCGGTTTCACGTCTGTTCTGGTGGCCTTCTCTACGTTCCGACATCGCCGCATATGTAGCGGCATGCTCCGTTTGTGCCCAGAGTAAGTCCCCTCGGCACCTTCCGTTGGGCCTTTTGCAACCCATAGCCACCGGGGAGCGTCCATGGTCACACCTGGGGATGGATTTCATTGTGGACCTCCCTGCATCCCGAGGCCATACGGTCATTCTCATGATTGTGGATCGGTTTTCCAAAATGTGCCACTGTGTTCCTCTCAAGAAGTTACCCTCTGCACAAGAGTTGGCCTCGATTTTTGCCAGGGAGGTCTTCCGGTTGCACGGTTTGCCCAAGGAGATTGTGTCGGATCGGGGGAGTCAGTTTGTGTCCAGGTTCTGGCGCGCCTTTTGCTCCCAGTTGGGGATTCATCTCTCTTTCTCCTCGGCCTACCACCCTCAGTCCAATGGGGCCGCAGAACGATCCAATCAGGCCTTGGAGCAATTCCTTCGTTGCTATGTCTCCGATCACCAAGACAATTGGGTTGACCTCCTGCCTTGGGCTGAGTTTGCCAGGAACACGGCGGTGAACTCTTCCTCTGGGACGTCTCCCTTCATGGCCAATTATGGGTTCCAACCTGCCGTGTTACCGGAGGTATTCTCTCCCCAGGATATTCCGGCTGTGGAGGATCACCTTTCCATCCTACGTGCTTCTTGGGTACAGATCCAGAGGTCCCTTGAGGTCTCTGCGCAGCGCCAGAAACTCCAGGCTGATCGCAGACGAGCGCCCGCTCCTTCCTACCAGGTCGGAGACCGCGTATGGTTGTCCACCCGCAACCTCAACCTTCGAGTGCCCACTCCCAAGCTGGCGCCTCGCTTTGTTGGTCCCTTCCGAGTGCTTCGCAGGGTAAACCCGGTAGCCTATGCCCTTGCGCTTCCTCCTGGCATGCGGATCTCCAACGTGTTTCATGTCTCCCTGTTGAAGCCACTGGTGTGTAATCGTTTCACTTCCTCGATTCCTCGGCCTCGTCCGGTCCAAGTGGGCAATCGTGAGGAGTATGAGGTGAGCAATATCCTGGACTCACGCCTGGTCCGCGGCCGGGTGCAGTTTTTGGTCCATTGGCGTGGTTATGGTCCAGAGGAGCGTTCCTGGGTTCCCTCCGCAGATGTCCATGCTCCTGTCTTGCTCCGAGCCTTCCACGCACGCTTCCCTCAGAAACCGTTCCTTACTCCGCGGAGGAGGGGCCCTTGAGGGGGAGGTACTGTCATGGTCTTACCTCCTTGCTGTTCCCTTCGTTTGACATGTGCTGGCGGCCATCTTGGTTTCTGGGTTTTCTTGTAGCCTCCCACCCTGCGGCTCCTCCTTCCCACTGGGAGGAGCTGGATGCCTAGCTCATATATATAGGAGGTCTGTGGCTTCAGTTCCTTGCTTGGTCCTCCTGTGTTCACATGCTTCCAAGACTGCTGCTGCTTCTGGTTCCTGATCCTGGCCTCGTCTGACTACCCCGTTGGTTCCTGATTCCGGCTTCGTCTGACTACCCCGTTGGTTCCTGATTCCGGCTCCGTCTGACTACCCCGTTGGTTCCTGATTCCGGCTTCGTCTGACTACCCTTCTGGTTCCTGACCTCTGTCTCCGCAAGACCCTGCTTCGGTTTAGCCATCCGTTCGGACTTTGCTACGGCTTGCTCTTCAATAAAACCTTCTTATTTTCCACTTATCTCTTGTTGTACGTCTGGTTCATGGTTCCATGACAATAATCCTCCTCACACATCACTAATTCCAGTTACCCAGTTTTATTAGTCATGCTTCTGGCATTAGTATACATGCATTTAAGAGGTTTATGTATATTTTTTACCCTACACTTTTCCTTCTGAGCTGTTCTCTTCCCTCCTTCTATTTCTCCCCCAGTCCTATTACCTTTCCCCCGGTCTCTATCTGCACTATCTTCCCATCCTATAATGTAATTACCCCCCCAGTCCCTAGTTTAAACACTCCTCCAACCTTCTAGCCATCTTCTCCCCCAACACAGCTGCCCCTTTCCCATTGAGATGCAGCCCATCCCTATGATAGAGCACATAGCCAAGAGAGAAGTTGGCCCAGTTCTCCAGGAACCCAAACCCCTCCATCCTACACCAGTTCTTGAGCCACTTATTAACCTCCCGCTGCCTTTCTTGAGTGGCTCGTGGTACCCGTAGCATTTCGGAAAATACTGCCTTTGAGGTCCTTGCCCTAAGCTTTTGACCTAAATCCCTAAAGTATTTTTTTAAGGACGCTACACCTGCTTCTAACTTTGTCATTGGTTCCGATATGGACAATGACTGCTGGATCTTCTCCATCCCCTCCCAGTAATCTGTCAATTCGATCCACGATGTGTTGAACTCGAGAGCCAGGAAGACAACACACCGTTCGACCAACCCAGTTCTTTGAGACAGATTGCCCTATCTGTACCCCTAATAATTGAGTCTCCCACTACCAGCACCTGTCTGGCCTGCTCTGCTCTCCTGGTATCCTGCTTACTGGAGCTGACATTCCCCTGACTGGCAGAGGAAGTGTCTGGCTGCAGCAGTGCTCTCCCTGAACTGACATCCCTCTCATATACCAACCTTGCAAACTTGTAGGGTGTGTCAGATCAGGGCTAGCTTACCTGGCACTCTTCCCTCTAACCTGCTTTCTAACTGTTACCCAGCTAGCTACCTCACTTTCCTGAGCCTCCTCGCTACCACCCTCCCTCACATCTACCCCATAGAATTCTTGCTCAGTGAGCAGCAAACTCTTTTCCAAATTGTCAACGTTTCTCAGTGTTGAAATTTGCCCGTTTTAGATACTCAATGTGTGATTCCAAACAGGCAATTTTCTCACATTTTGAACAAAGATATGCACCCTCAAATGGCTGTTCCAGGACTGCATGCATTAGACAAGATGTGCACTGGACTGTGCTGTCAATAATGGAACACATACTAATGGGGATTATTCAAGAAAAGATAAAAATACAATATAGTGCAGTGATAAGAGAATGTTGTGATCGGTGCAGGAGGTTACTGTATAGAAACATGTAGAAACTAGTCTTTACAATTGTTAAAAATACTTAAACCTAGTCAGTAAATTCTTGTTATGCTTGATTTTGGTGAAAACCATCTTATTGGAGTAAACAACCTTGACATCCTGGTTGACACTGGCAGTGTTGACCATGGTGATGACTAGTGTTGGGTGCGAATATTCAAATCGTGAATATTAATTGTGAATACCGGTACTTTGAGAATTAGCGAATATTTAGATTATAGTGACATATATTCGTATTTTCAATTATTCTCGATTTTATTTTATTTTTTCATTTGAACCCATCATCCCTCCTGCTTCTTGCTTATGGGCCAATGAGAAGGCTGCAATATCTTTGTCTGAGCTTAGCAACATCTCTAGCAACCAATAGGAAAGTTTCCTACCCCTTACTATATAAGAGAGAGACAGCAGTGTCATTGCTGTGCTCTGTGCTTTCACTCATTACATTAGATAGATAGTTAGCTTTTATATATATATATATATATATATATATATATATATATATAAAAAATAGAAAACACCGCAGCACATACGTTGGTGAAATAGTGGATCTTTATTCACCCAAGCTTGGGTGAATAAAGATCCACTATTTCACCAACGGATGTGCTGCGTTGTTTTCTATTTTTGTATTATACACCTTGGTAAGGTGTTTTTTCCGCTGGTGCTTTTTATACTTTGAGTGCTGCCCTGAATTATCGTTTTATATATATATATATATATATATATATATATATATATATATAATGTTACAGATAGTTAGTTAGTGGGAGATAGTCATTGTAGGTTATATCCTGATATAGCATAGCTGTTGCAATTTAGGGTCTTAGGTAATGTGATAGGTTCTGCTGTCCATACATACATGCTACAGACATAGTGCTGTGATGCCACAACAATACATAGTGCACCAATCAGTAATATGTAGTCAGACCTGCTAAAATGTGAAGTTTCAAGTATTGCGCCTGTGATGAATACCACGCCTCGTGCCCGCTTGACGTCACCTATGTCGAGTTCACGAGACGCAGTATTGTCACTTGGTACCAAAGCGTGATTTTATGCCCTCCAGAGGAGAAGGTAAGGTCATCTTGGTACAGTTTTGTCCACACAGCACAGAGAGGCAACAAGCTGAGAGAGCCTTTTCACTGCCACAGTGAAAACAGCGCTGTCTCAGCCCGGGTATCTGCCACCAGTTTTTCGTTTGATATAAGCCCAGTCCACTAACGGGATTATATAGGGTGAGAAACCAACCCGGGATAGTTTATAACTAGGCCGAAACACGGATGTGGGGATTCGTGATCTAGATAGCACAAGATTATCTTATATATTTAATCACCTTAAGGGCACACTAGATATAACACAATATACACAGAGAATATATACAGTGATCTGAGGTTACAGATATAGGTGATATCGGTACAACAGGGTTACGCAGAACAATAAGCCAGTTTACCAGATATGAGTCCTTTGGGTAGTGATGAGTTCTTAGCTGAATTCGCGTCAGAGGCAGTGATGTCAGCTAGTTGCAGGTCCCTCCAAACACATTGCACAATGTGACCCCCTTTCAGAAAAAGACAAAAGCTTTTTAACCTGTATCCGACCCCTCCCCTCCCGGCCTTTGGGAGGTGTCCACCCCCCCTCTGCTGGAATGGCGGCAAATGACCCACAAAACCCTTAAGGGTTTATAGTTCTAGTCCAGGAGGTCACAGGGAAATGGTTCTGGGACCAACGGTTATGCCTGGGTTCCGGCTACAATTAAAGTCCATGGGTATGTTCCACGTGGCCAAAAATAAAATATACACAAATATGTATTCGGTCTGTGCCTGCGATGGCCAGGCGATTTATAATTCCTTATGCCAACATATCTGGGAGGTATCATTGATCCTGGCAAGGGCTGATACCCCCTGCTGGGGTTTTTCCTGCAGGATCCGTGCTGTCTGACTGGAGGTGTGAAATGTAACCAAATGTGGCCTGCTAGGAGTTTTCTGCTATCTGGCTGTGGCTTTGTAGCAGGCCCCCCCTGTGGAGCTTGATTTCCTCTGCTATCTTTCAGCAAATTTGGGTGTGAGTACATGGCTGACGGTAAATATTAATTCATATTCCTCACAGCTCCAAAGTATTCGCATCATTAGTGCCGATTAGAGCAATCGCGAATATATTGGAGCTCTCTATCTGCATATAAAGCCATTTTTTAGATTCTGCCATGCCAACCATTTTCTCCAGTCTCAGGAAACTTCTACCAGCTTGGAAAATGTAGCAAAAGTGACCCATGCCTGTATTGCGTGCGCATTAGGCTACTTTCACACTAGCGGCACGGACCTGCGGCAGGCTGTTCCGTTGGGTGAACAGCCTGTCGGATCCGTCCTGCTGCTAGTGACCGTGTGCCTCCGGACTGCCGCTCCACCCACATTAACTATAATGGGGGCGGAGTTCCGGCGAGGCAGCGCATGGCAAGAGGCTGCCGGAGTAAATGTCGGACATGTCATAGTTTTATTCTGGCAGCCTATTGCCATGCTCTGCCGTGCCTCGCCCGCCCCATTATAGTCAATGGGGACGGAGCCGCAGTCCGGAGGCACGCGGTCAGTAGCGGCAGGACGGATCCGACATACTGCTCACCCGACGGAACAGCCTGCTGGAGGTCTGTGCTGGCTAGTGTGAAAGTAGCCTTATGCAAAAATTACATTTTCGCAATCAAGCAAATAATCGTGAATTCTCAAATTTGTGAATATATGATGAATATTCAAAAAATATTCACAAAATAATCGAATATTGCCCCTGATACTTATCACTAGTGATGACAAAAACTGAAGATAAGGTATTGTGTGCTATTACTAGTTTCATTTTTATAGTGCTAACAGATGGAGCAGAGACGTGCAAGCATGACCACTGCTTCTTTCAAACGTGGAACTCAGGAACCCCATTCTTGTGATCAGTGGGGTCCAAATGGTCATACATTTCTAGGCACATTTATCTCTAGTCAACAATTCACCAACAAATATACCGTATTTTTCGCCCTACAAGACGCACCGGCCCATAAGACGCACCTAGGTTTTTGAGGAGGAAAATAAGAAAAAAAATATTTTGAACCAAAAGGTGTTCTTTTGGTGGGTTTTGAACTAAATGTGGTCTGTGGATGGCACTGTTATGGGGGATCTGTGGATGGCAAACTGTTATGGGGGATCTGTGGATGGTGCACTGTTATGGGGGATCTGTGGATGGCGCACTGTTATGGGGGATCTGTGGGTGACGCACTGTTATGGGGGATCTGTGGGTGACGCACTGTTATGGGGGATCTGTGGGTGACACTTATTGGGGATCTGTGGGTGACACTTATTGGGGATCTGTGGGTGACACTTATGGGGGACCTGTGGGTGACACTTATGGGGGACCTGTGGGTGACACTTATGGGGGATCTGTGGGTGACACTTATGGGGGACCTGTGGGTGACACTTATGGGGGATCTGTGGGTGACACTTATGGGGGACCTGTGGGTGACACTTATGGGGGATCTGTGGGTGACACTTATGGGGGATCTGTGGGTGACGCTTATGGGGGATCTGTGGGTGACACTTATGGGGGATCTGTGGGTGACACTTATGGGGGATCTGTGGGTGGCTCTTATTGGGCTCTCTGGATGGCACTGTTATGAGGATCTGTGTATGACAGTTATGGGGGGATCTGTGGATGACACATATATAGCATCTTATGCTATGTGTCATCGACAGATCCCCTCCATAAGTGTCCCTGTAGTGAATGACCCTCAATACACGGGCTGGGGGCCGGCATCTGCTTTTATAATGACAGCGGGGCCCGTGCAGTGACTGTATTCTACTACACGGGCCCCGCTCACTGTATAATCGTATCTCTAATAGTTAATTGTTATGTATATAATCGCATAATGAGCGCTGTGTATTACTTACAACTACAAGCACTCGCCACTCGGTAGGTGGCAGAGAGGAGGGAGGAGGCAGG
Source organism: Bufo gargarizans (assembly GCF_014858855.1). Classification (NCBI taxonomy): domain Eukaryota; kingdom Metazoa; phylum Chordata; class Amphibia; order Anura; family Bufonidae; genus Bufo; species Bufo gargarizans. The sequence goes on from NC_058083.1 coordinate 93,135,132, forward strand.
CCAGGAGGCCAGGCGCTGGCAGTGTGAGTCATACGTCATGCGCCCACGCCGCCTGCTTCATTCATAAAGTGGGCGGCACAGGCGCGTGACATATGACTCACACTGCCAGCGCCTGTCCTCCCGGCCTGCCTCCTCCCTCCTCTCTGCTACCTACCGAGCGGCGAGCGCTTGTAGTTGTAATTAATACACAGCGCTCATTATGCGATTATATACATAACAATTAACTATTAGAGATACGATTATACAGTGAGCGGGGCCCGTGTAGTAGAATACAGTCACTGCACGGGCCCCGCTGTCATTATCAAAGCAGATGCCGGCCCCCAGCCCCTCCTTCCTCACAGCTGATACACCCGCCGCACGGGTATATCATTGAAAACGTGGCAAAATCAGCAGCATTCGCCCCATAAGACGCACTGCTATTTTCCCCCCACTTGGAAAATACGGTACTCCTAAAAGCCTTGGTCCATTCCAGAAATTGTTGTCACCATTCCTGGCCCACTGGGGCTCAGTCTATTTTCCTTATATCAGACACACATACTAGGACCAATTTCATAGGAAACTAATTGAACTATCAGTATATTTAAGTAGCATGGGAGGAAACAGAAAAACATGGAGGAAACCCATGCAAATATTGTCCTTTTATTGTTTCAAACCCTGTACCCCTGCTGATCTGGTATTTTAAAGAAGCTTTGGTAATGGCAATTGATTCCTACACAGCTCCATCCAATGTACAGTGGACAAAGCAGCACTGCATGTACAATCTCCGTTCACTGCACAATTGGTGGAGTTGTGTAGATCTGGCGATAACTTCAGGTGCTGGAGCTACTCTGAAACAGCTGATCAGTGGGGATGTGGGGTGTCTGACCCCTTCTGATCAGATATTGATGGCCTAGGCCATCAATATAAAAAGTGTGGACAACCGATTTAAGATGATCCTATATTTGAAGATATCCAAGAACAAGCGAGTGAATAAAGATTAACACAAACATTTTAAAGGGAGTATATTACCTCCAAAACCAGTTTCAAAGTAAGCAAAACACCATTTAGGTTTTCTGCCATGAAACATAACCATATCTTTCTTCTGATCCTAAGAAATTCTTCTTTTTATTTTATGCAAATAAAGTTCTCGGTGCACTGCGGGTAATGCCACTCTGCTCCATGCATTTGACTTCCCATTTGTTATCACGAACAGCTCTTAAATTTCAGGGACTGTCAATCAAACAAGATGGGAAGGCGTCAATACTAACAGGGTGATGGTGAACCAAATAGATCCCCATTGGGAACCAAAAACACAGTAATAATAAGAAGCATTTTAGGATTAGAGCACCAGATTTGCAATAGAAAAGTATTGTTATGTTCTAGGGCACCATCCTACATGGTGCTAAGCTTACTTTGAAACCAATTTTAGAACTGACAGACTCCCTTAAAAATGCTGTATATAAAACTGTCTTCATAGAAGAATGATACTGTCATAGTACACATAATATATTCTAAGTAAGACATGGAACAACACCTGCATGATTTTCAGCTCAATTACTTCCCAATTCCCATGATTAACGCCAATCGCGTTACTCTAGGGAAATCAAAATGGCTCCCTTCCTCTGAGGGTCCTAATTGGATTCCTTAAAGTCATCGAGTCACCTTGTTGTTGGTGTTAAGTGTGCTTAATGATATCTATGTTTACGGTCCCTGGTTTCAGTATTTCAATAATTATCGGAGCAACAGACATTGAAGTGAGCAGTTCTTGATTTCATATGCAGACTTCTATCCAGGAAATACATTTTGCATAATGCAACAGGATCTGCTGGATATTAATGATAATAGGAATATTGGCAGAGTTTTTATTAATCATTGTCCAGTACTATGATTTGGTAAGAGACTCAGACTTTGTGCCTCTCTACAGTTTAAATTAAATGGCAATTTATGTTCCGAGTGCATGAGATTGTCAGGAAGCCATTTTCATAAACAAGCATTCATTTTGCTTTAACAGCCCAGCACATGTATGTTGAGTGTGCACTAAATGCTTATTAGACAGGAATTTATTGTATTTAAGCTTTAGAATTGAGGCAATTTTCACTAAACTGTACTTCTGCCTTGTAATCCATCTTTATTATGCACAATGAAGACATGGCATTGGGTTTATATTAAATTATATTTTTAAGGTGTGGAGACTAATAATTTAAAATAAAAGCATGGCTGTATGCAATTTATTATTCAAGTGAATGGTAGCTGAGTTACAGTATCCCAATACCACCACTACACTTCGAATGGAGTTTTGCTTCCTGGTCCATTCCTTTGCCGGAGCAGGAAACCTTTGGTCAGTAGAGGTGCGGAGTGCAGGACCCTGACTGATTGGATAATAATGACCTCTTCTCAGAATAGGTCATCAATATCGGGGGCCTGGAAACCTCCTTAAGGTTTAACCATTATCATAGAGTAGATGCACATTTTTTACTGTTAGAGCAGTGAGACTATAGAAGTGTTTGTGTTGTGATTAGAAATGAGCGAAGTTATCAAAAATTCGATTTGGCTGGATTGCTAAATTTCACAAAGAAATTTGATTTGTGACAAATTTCTTTGTCGTATTCCTTTGTATGTAGCAGGCACAATGACGGCATCTGAGATTAAAATTAAGGCCTTTCAGAGGCTAATTTAATTTAAATTAATCAAGTGCAAGTTATTCTATTACTATATATCAATCTGCTCATCTCCTCCAGCTCTAAAATATGCTGCCTGCAGATTGCACTGCATTTTCAGAGTGACAGGTTCTCTTTAAATGGGTTGTGTCATCTGGGACTTTGATGGCATATCACTAGGTTATGTCATCAAAGTCAGATAGGTGTGGGTCCCATCTCTGAGACTGAAAACAGCTAGGCACTGGCTCTGTTATCTCCAGCATTCCCATATAAGTGATTGGACTGGTGGTGGTGCTTGCGCGGTGTGCTCTTAATTTATTTTTATGGGAGTTCTGAAAATAGCCTAGTAAGCATGGTCTGCTATTTTTTGAAGTCCCATAGAAATGAATGGAGAGCGCATCTGCACTTTGGAAGTTCCCCTCTGGAAATAGGTATGGGTCCTGGAGGTTAGACACACACCTATGTGAGGTTGGTGGCATATCCTAGTAATATACCACCAATGTCTCGGATAAGACAACTCTTTAAGCTTATTTTGAAAGCTGTATCAGAACCAGGCTCCCTTATGACCTTCCTCATCCTTATAACACTAAGAAGCACACACACACAGAGGTAAGGATCTGCACAGAAGGGTATTCACATGTCTCTGTGTCTCAAGGAGTGGGTGATGTAGCAGATAGAGGAAGTTTTTTTATTTTATTATTTAGGACAAACTGTTTAAAAACCAGCTCGAATTTTTGCACAATTATTCAGAAAATATAAAATTAGCAACATTGTGATTGTAATATTCTAATATTTATGTCCTCCATTTAGAAATAATTACTGCTATATTACTCTTTGGACACATGCAGTTTTCAATTAGCATTTTCGGCAAAGTACCATCAGCAATCAACAGTACATTGTTTTAACTTTGAATAAAGTGAATTACTCAGCAGGGGGTGACAGTAAGTTTAGGATAAAGCACCTTCCAAAGAAGTGGAATTTAAAATTTGAAGTTCATCATGTGGCAAGACAGAAGTGACATGAATTGTTTAAAAATATGTGTTTGATATATATTTTTTGCTGTTTTTTTACAATTTAGCATCCCAATATTTACTTTACCTCTAAAATAAGAATTAATCCTGAGTGGCAAAAATTGCTAAATTTTAATTTAAACCCCAGCCATGTGTTACAATGTTATGTTGAAAACTGTGCTGGTTATGACAAGCAGTTGTGAAGATGCAGTGTCCTGAAAAACACTGCTTAATACTGTGATTGTGTTTCATTTAAATTGTGCTTGTATATAAGTTCCAATAAAGTTGCATAGGGAGGGGGAGGTTCTAACAAACCTCCCAGGGCTGACTCCACCCTACTCTCTGAGAAGAGAAGAAGAAGGAGGAGAGTGTGATGCCTGAGGAAAAGCTGCACCTCAGCAGCCATCTTGGAGAGTTACAAAAACTCCAAAGGTATTTCCATGTACCAGCCCATAGAAGGGAAAGATTACAGAAGAACCAGGCAACTCAGAGAGGGAGGGAGAATATTGGCAAAGGAAGGTAACTGTTGTTTATCAGGCTCTAGTCTCCTTTGCATTAGGTAGAGAGATTCTAAACTACAAGCTGCCGACCGTAACCAAGGACAGAAAGGCCATCTGTCAGAATATAGTATTCCTAGAGAGGATACAGAAGTATATGATTAAACAGTACAGCAGAGATAGTACATGCCTCCAGCATTGAGAAATAAGGGAGAAAGATTGATTGTCATAGAGAACTGCCCCTTATGCAACTTCTGGGAACTAATCTGAATCACGGTAAAAGCTGTCTTGCTGTAAATGACTTTTGCATACATTGATGACCTTTGGATCATATTCAGTAAAGTACTGGGAGTTTGTTAAAAAACGTGGTCTCCTTATTCCACATCATCTCCTAATTGCACCTCACGGTGGTGGCATCACAAACACAGGGGCCCAGCCACAAAAGCACCTTAAGCATGCCCATTACAATGAAGGGCACCTCAACTTCCATCTGGCTGGTGTTCCCTGCAATAGTGTCCCGGAGGATTTAGTGCTGTCTTTCTCATCACTGCACGCCGACCCAGGGAGCTACAAAACCGTGAGTACGACTACTAACCCCATCAGCCCACCATGCACTCACACACTGCACCTACGGTCCAGTCTGCTGCATAATTTTGGCATCACAAACAGAATATAAAATCCTTTCTGCCTTAGTATAAACAATATACATGTGCTCTCAGATCTCTGCTGATGCTTACAGCATCTGTAAAACACCCATACAAGTGACTGTATTTTATTTATTTGTTGCTGGTAAAACAGGGGTTAATCAGCCATCTTGTTTTTGCTCTCCACATACTGGGGGAGACAAACAGCCCACCTCCACAGAGGAGCAAAAATGTATGAGTGCAAATTCCTAGGAGGACAGAAAAACCAGCTGTACCTATTGAGGAAGTGAAAGCAGCTCGACGTTGAAAGAAAAAAAATTGGGTTCCAACTCCCCTGCAGCCTGAGAATCATCCATGAATGTCAGAGTGAGTGCAGTTGGGGAAAATTAACCTTAACTGGTTAGGGACATATGACGTACAGGTATGGCATGATGTCCCGGTACTTAAGGACACATGACGTACCAGTACGTCATGTGTAGTTCCAATCACCGCTGCGCGACCGGCGGTGATCGGAACCCGATGCCTGCTGAAATCAATCAGCAGCCACTGTGGGACAATGCCCAGGGGGGTCCTGTAAACCCCCGTGTCGGCGATCTCTGATGACCTGATAACCCGGAAAGGATGTTGATCGGTGGTGTGATAATACACTACCAATCACGGTCCTGCGATCCTGAGAGGTGGCGGTCATGCCACCTTCTAGGATCGCATCTGATTGGCTGGAAGGGAGGCTGGGCGGGCGGAGTGGCAAATTTTTATTGCCGGAGCTCCTCTCCCCACTCATACAGGTCCGTGGAGCGGGAGAGAGCGGAGGTGCGGATGTGGTGCCCAGAAAAAGTTAGTTTTTTGTTCCATCAGGCACTGTAGTCTGTAGGGACAGGTAGGGAAAGACGATTTTGGCAGAGATAGTGCTAAAGCACTTTTAGCACCTTGATCGGGTGTCTGGGGTACACAGCACTTAGCTGTGTGACCCTAGATCCCCCCCAGGGGTGCTGCAGCTTGCCCCCCCTCCCCCCACACTTTTTTGGGGGAGAAAGTTTTTGGGAGAAAGATTTTAATTTTTTTTGCATGCGCTGACTGTGGCCAGCACTCTTTGTGGCCACCACTGTTAGCGCATCGCCCACCCCACAGCGCATTTGTAACTTTTTTTATTTTTTACCCTTTTTTAAATTTTATTTAGTTAGTTTTACATGTTTTTTTTTTTAGCTGTAGGGCAAACTTCGCGAACACTCATACCCACGCACACTGAATAAAGATTTATACGCACACACACGTACACACACTCCCCTATGGCCCTCTGGACGTTCTCGGCTGAGGAGGCATATGCCCTGCTTGCCTCTGAGTCCGAGAGCCCCAGTGAGGACAAGGACGACCCCACTTTCCTGTTGTCATCTGCGTCCTCCTCATCATCTAGCGATGATGATGAGCCCCCAAGGTGGCAGAGACGCCGCCAGGCGGATCAAGGGAACCGGAATGCCAGGGACCCTGTGGCCCACACTAGTATGAGCAGCTCTGGGGCTCGTACTAGTACTCTGGCCCACCAGATCAGTCCACCTGAGCCCTCTGCCGGTGAACTTGTCTGGTGTACCCCAGAGAATTCTGAGCCAGCGATACCTGATTTTGTAGACCAACCAGGAATGCAGATTTCCACTGAATACGACTACTTTAGACTTTTTTCCAGTGATCACTTTGCAAATCTGATGGGGGAGCAAACGAACCTCTATGCCCACAGTTCGTTGCTCAACACCCAGGCCCCCTTTCGGCTAGGGCCGGTGGCTGGACTCCGGTCAGTGCAGCCGAGATGAGGACGTTTGGGGCCTCGTGCTGCACATGGGCCTAGTAAAAAAACCTAGTGTCAGGCAGTACTGTAGTGGGGACGTACTCTACCAGTCCCCACTCTACAGTATGGCCATGACACATACCCGGTTTGAAACCATCCGGAAAATCCTGCATTATGCAGATAATGCAGCATGTCCCCCCCCCAAGGTGATCCTGTACAAAATCAGGCCGGTCATCGATCACTTTGGGGCCAAATTTGTGGAGGCCTATGTACCTGGAAGGGAGGTCGCAGTTGATGAGTCTCTCATCGCTTTCAAGGGGAGACTCATTTTTCGCCAGTATGTTCCCTCTAAGCGGGCAAGGTATGGCGTAAAGCTTTACAAAATTTGTAAGAGTACCTCAGGGCACACTTACAAGTTTTGTGTGTACGAGGGGCGAGATTCCCGTATTCAACCACCAGAATGTCCCCCCACTGTGGGTGTTAGCGGGAAACTTGTGTGGGACCTTATACATCCACTCCTAGATAAGGATTAACACCTGTACGTGGATAACTTTTATACTAGTATCCCCTTGTTCCAATCCCTCTCCACCAGATCCACGTCCGCTTGTGGGACCATGCAAAAAAATCATTGCAACCTCCCTACCTACCCCCTCCAGGTACCTGTCCCCAGGGGTGAGACCCATGCCCTTACCAGTGGAAACCTGCTGCTGGTCAGATATAATGACAAGAGAGATGTCCTTGTACTGTCCACAATTCACGGTAACGGCATCACCCCTGTCCCTGTGCGAGGTACTGCGGCAAAGGTCCTCAAGCTCGATTTTATCGTCGACTAAAATCAGTATATGGGAGGAGTTGATCTCGCTGATCAAGTCCTCAAGCCATATAACGGCATGCACAAAACCCAGGCATGATACAAAAAGGGTTGCAGTCTACTTGGTACAGGTCGCCTTGTACAACTCTTTTGTGCTGTCCCAGAGTGCTGGCAACACAGGGAAATTCCTTCAGTTCTATGAGGCAGTCCTCAAGGCCGTGATCTTTTCTGACCGGGAAAGAGCAGGTGGGAGTACCTTGGGAACTGGAGGCGCCCAGATTGTCCCTGGCTAATACTTTCCAGGTGGGGTCCCCCATGCTGGAAAGAAGGGACGGACCCAAAAAAGGTGCAGAGTGTGTCACAGGAGGGGAATACGAAAGGACACCACCACTCAGTGTGACACATGCCCCGATCATCCGGGCCTCTGCATTATTAGTTGCTTCAGGGAGAACCACACTTCCATGGAGTACTAAATTTATAATCCCCTTCCCCCATTTAGCCACTGACTATCGAAAACAAACTATGGTTCGCAGACTTGAGACCCCCGCCAATTTTTTTTTTTCCAAAAATGATATTTTGTAAAACTAAAATAAATAAAAAAAGTAGACATATTAGGTATCGCTGCGTCCGTAAGAATCTTCTCTATAAAAATACCCCATGACCTCACCCCACAGATTAACACGGTCCAATAAAAAGTTAAATAAAAGGTATTTTTTTGTCACCTTACATAACAAAAAGTCAGATAGTCCCCAAAATAGTGCCAATAAAACAGTCCCCTGATCCCGCAAAAAATTAGCCCCTACCAAAGATAATCGGCTAAAAAAAAAAAAAAAAGCCTGACTCTTAGACTATGGCAGGCATCCTCAAACTGTGGCCCTCCAGCTGTTGTAAAACTACAACTCCCACAATGCCCTGCTGTAGGCTGATACCTGTAGGCTGTTCGGGCATGCTGGGAGTTGTAGTTTTGCAACAGCTGGAGGGCCGCAGTTTGAGGATGCCTGGACTATGGAGATACTAAAATGTTTTTTTTTGTTGTTTATAAAAGGGTAGTATAGGGTAAAACCTAAATAAATGCAAAAAAGACATGTAATAGACATATTCGGTATTGCTGCATCCGTAAGAATCTCCTCTATAAAAATACCCCATGACCTAACCCCCCAGATTAACACGGTCCAAAAAAATTTAAAATAAATGCTGCCAAAACAGCTATTTTTGGCACATTTTCCATTTTAATCTATTTTTACTGGTAACAAAGCAAGGGTTAAACAAAACTTAATATTTATTACCCTAAGGCCTCATGCACACGACCGTTTTTTTTTTAAGGTCCGCAAAAACGGGGTCCGTAGGTCCGTGATCCGTGACCGTTTTTTCGTCCGTGGGTCTTTCTTGATTTTTGGAGGATCCACGGACATGAAAAAAAAGTCGTTTTGGTGTCCGCCTGGAAGTGCGGAGCCAAACAGATCGGTCCTGAATTACAATGCAAGTCAATGGGGACGGATCCGTTGACACAATATGGTGCAATTGCAAACGGATCCGGCCCCCTTTGACTTTCAATGTAAAGTCAGGAGTCCCTTTTATACCATCGGATCAGAGTTTTCTCCAATCCGATGGTATATTTTAACTTGAAGCATCCCCATCACAATGGGAACGCTTCTATGTTAGAATATACCATCGGATTTGAGTTAGATCGTGAAACTCAGATCCGACAGTATATTCTAACACAGAGGCGTTCCCATGGTGATGGGGACGCTTCAGGTTAGAATATACTAAAAGAACTGTGTACATGACTGCCCCCTGCTGCCTGGCAGGCGCTGCCAGGCAGCAGGGGGCAGACCCCCCCGGGCAGACCCCCCTCCTGTAGTTAACTCATTGGTGGCCAGTGCGGCCGGCCCCCCCTCCCTCCCCTGTAGTACTGTAGATTCATTGGTGGCCAGTGGGCCCCCCCTCCCTCCCCCTCCTAATTAAAATCCCCCCCTATCATTGGTGGCAGCGGACAGTACCGATCGGAGTCCCAGTTTAATCGCTGGGGCTCCGATCGATAACCATGGCAACCAGAACGCTACTGTAGTCCTGGTTGCCATGGTTACTTAGCAATTTGTATAAGCATTATACTTACCTGCGAGCTGCGATGTCTGTGTTCGGCCGGGAGCTCCTCCTACTGGTAAGTGACAGATCATTAAGCAATGCGCCACACAGACCTGTCACTTACCAGTAGGAGGAGCGCCCGGCCGGACACAGACATCGCAGCTCGCAGGTAAGTATAATGCTTATACAAATTGCTAAGTAACCATGGCAACCAAAACTGCAGTAGCGTCCTGGTTGCCATGGTTACCGATCGGAGCCCCAGCGATTAAACTGGGACTCCGATCGGTACTCTCTGCTGCCACCAATGATAGGGGGGAGATTTTAATTAGGAGGGGGAGGGAGGGGGGGGCCAGAAATGAATCTACAGTACTACTGGGGACGGAGGGGCGGCCGGCTGCACTGGCCACCAATGAGTTAACTATAGGGGAGGGAGGGGGGGCCGGCCGCACTGGCCACCAATGAGTTAACAACAGGGGAGGGAGGGGGCCGGCCGCACTGGCAACAAATGAGTTAATTACAGGGGAGGGAGGGGGGCGGCCGCACTGGCCACCAATGAGTTAACTACAGGGGAGGGAGGGGGGCCGGCCGCACTGGCCACCAATGAGTTAACTATAGGGGAGTTAACTAAAGTTGCACGTTTTTATGAAGAAGTCGCATGTTCTATTAAATAGTTCCATAAGATAAGCATGGTCCTCACTCAATTTTTTGCGATGTTTTTGCGACTTTTTAAATAGTCCCAATAGTAAATCTGTCTAGAGATTCATTTACATAAGAAAACACGTCCACTTTCAGAAAACTGTCGAGCCTAGTGCAGAGCAGAAAAAAGGTGCTAATTTGTGCGCAGTTTTAGCGTTTGGGACTTTTTTGGGGACTTTTTCACTCCATTATTCTGACCTGAGCTAATGATAAATCTGGCCCATAGAGTTTAGTTTGGCTGTTAACTCTTGCTTTGTTAGTGAAAAAAAAATGATTAAAATGAAAAATTTTGAAAAGAAATTAAATTCTGAAATTTCATCTTCATTTGTCAATAATTCTTGTGGAGCACCTAAAGGGTTAATGATGCTTGTAAAATCTGTTTTTATTATTTGAGGGGTGTAGTTTCTAGAATGGGGTTATTTGTGGGTGGTTTCTATTATGTAAGCCTCACAAAGTGACTTCCGACCTGAACTGGTCCCTAAAAATTGGGGTTTTGAAAATTTCTGAAAATTTCAAGATTTGCTTCTAAACTTCTAAGCCTAAAACAATCTCAGAATGGCCTGGATAAGTAAAAGCGTTTTAAAGTTATCACCACATAAAATGACACTGGTCAGATTTGCAAAAAATGGCCTGCTCCTTAAGGTGAAATATGGTTGTGTTCTTAAGGTGTTAATAAGGACTTTTTGAGATCACAATCTGCCTTACAGAGCACCATACTCCTCTATATTAAGCTGTCACTGCGACTCTTAAAGGGCCATACACTTACAATTGTGGGGATGTGCTCGTGGTAGGCTACGGTAGCGGCGGCAGTATTGAGGCAATCATAGACAGTCTTTGTGAAACACTGTGACTTTATTCACACCAAAGGCATAACAGGCAATGTGCAGACCACACAGGTGCATATCCACATAGTGCATAGAACAAAAGTCCTTCCATAGAAAATAAACAGCAGGTTTGAGTCACCTTGTTTTGGACAGACCACAGCAGTTCTGCAGGCTTCTAGGCTATCTGCCTTTGTCTCCCTCAGGCCAGAGCCCCTTCGGCTCGTAGCACCACAGGTCCCAGGGCTATCCTTCAATGTGTGCTGCGCCCAGACTCTCCTTCACCAGCACTCACTCTGTCTGTGTAAATCTCCAGCACAGCAAGACACACCCCACCCCCATCATCAGCAGGCTGGGTTCTTTAAAGGCCCAGCTCCACCAAAAACCTGGGCTGGCCGTGGGGAACAGTAAGAACCGGCCCGGACACGCTGCGCCAGCAGCGTTCGCCGCTGTAACCGCAATGATCCGGTTCTTACTCCACCGAGGCCAGGACCTCTGGTGGCATGTATCGTCCGTCCATTATTATTCCGGGGACTCTCCTACATATCCCCCCCCTTTGTTCACCCCTGAGGGCTTGAACATACTGTTCAAGCCTGAGGGGGTGAACACATGCACAGCAGTGTACCCGGGACAGGGCATCTGCATTCCCCTGTAAGCGGCCGGCCCTGTGCTCAACAGTGAACTTAAAGTTCTGGAGGGACAAGAACCACCTGGTAACCCGAGCGCTCCCCTCCTTAGCCCGACTCATCCACTGGAGAGGGGAGTGGTCGGTCACCAGACGGAACCTTCTCCCCAGAAGGTAATATCTGAGAGACTCGAGTGCCCACTTGATGGCGAGGCACTCTCTCTCCACAATGCTATACCGGGTTTCTGCTGGGGTAAGCTTGCGGCTTAGAAAAACCACGGGGTGCTCTTCCCCGTTGAGCTCCTGGGAAAGCACAGCCCCTAGTCCTACTCCCGAGGCATCTGTTTGAACTACAAACTCCCGCTTGAAGTCGGGCGTCACCAGAACTGGGGACTCACATAGGGCCGACTTCAAACGGGAGAACGCCTCCTCCTCCTTCTCCCCCCAGCGAACCATCACCGACTTTCTACCCTTCAAGAGGCCGGTTAACGGGGCTGCCAAGGTGGCAAAATGGGGAATGAACCTCATGTAGTACCCAATCAGGCCCAAAAATGACCGTACTTGCTTGGACGTACGAGGCCTGGGCCAATTCCGGATTGCTTCAACTTTATTTACTTGGGGCCTAATGACTCCGCGTCCAATCACATACCCCAAATAGCGAGCTTCCTCTAGTCCCACCGAGCATTTTTTTGGGTTGGCAGTTAACCCCGCCTTCCTTAGAGAATCTATCACTGCCTGAAGTTTTGACAAATGACCCTCCCAGTCTGGGCTAAACACGACTATATCATCCAGATACGCGGAGGTATACTGGTGATGGGGCTTGAGGACGACATCCATCAGACGCTGGAACGTAGCCGGAGCGCCATGCAACCCAAAAGGCAACACCCTATACTGAAAAAGCCCCTCCGGGGTGACAAAGGCCGTCTTCTCCTTTGCCGCCTCCGTCAGAGGTACCTGCCAGTAGCCCTTCGTGAGATCTAGGATCGAAAAATACCGGGCTTTTCCCAGCCGCTCTATCAACTCGTCTACCCGAGGCATGGGATAGGCGTCAAATTTTGATACCTCATTCAATTTCCTAAAATCATTACAGAACCGTAATGAACCATCCGGTTTGGGAATAAGGACAATCGGGCTAGCCCACTCGCTCTTTGACTCTTCTATGACCCCTAGACGTAGCATCGATCTTACCTCCTGCGAAATGGCCTGTCGCGAGCCTCCGGTACTCGGTATGGTCTTAGGCGGACTTTCACCCGGGGCTCGGTGACAATGTCATGCTCGATCAAGGTGGTACGTCCAGGAAGGTCAGAGAATACGTCCCTATTCCGACTAACAAATTCTTTCACCTCTTGTGCTTGTTTGGTCGACAGTCCGTCCCCTATCGTCACCCCAGCAGCGTTCTCCGGAATGCAATGATCCGGTTCTTACTCCACCGAGGCCAGGACCTCTGGTGGCACGTATCGTCCGTCCATTATTATTCCGGGGACTCTCCTACACAATGTAGCTGTTGCCCATAGCAACACAACGCAAAAAGTGTGTCAAACTGTATTTAACCTGCATTATATTGAAAGACTGTTGCTGCCATGTCTGAACAAAAAGATAGTGAACAGCCTGACCTTGCAGCACCAAGCATCATGCCCTTAACAATGCCTTTTTTTTTGGAGCACCCTGGTTCCCATGATATGCTGGGGAAGCTCATATTTTAAGAGAATTTAAGAGAATTTAAAGTAAAAATTGTTGTCTGTATTCAGATTGTACCCTGTGTCAGCAGAACAGCAAATGTAAATGCTCATTGTACAATTGGAAGGAGCCGCCCTCAGAGAAGTGAAATCCTGGCCAAGCTCAGAGAAAAGAACAGCGGAGCAGATATTTGAACGACTCTACACCACTTTTGAACCCAGGACTGTGTCAGAAGTCAAGATGAGATTCTTCAGCAAGAGACAGCAACCCAGTTATTCAATTGGAGACTTTGCATTATCCTTACAGGAAGCCCTCTAAGCTGTTATACAGGTAGGCCCCTATGAAGCAGAGGATCAAGATAAAACACTGATCGAACAATTCATTGAAGGTGTGAGGACAGAAACCTTAAAGAATCAGTTAAAGATGTTAGCTGCACAGCACTCAAGTTCTACCTTCCTAGACTTTAAAGAGCTAGCTAGGCCTGATTAAATGTATGTGAATAAGCCAGCTATATCTTTAAACTGTCACCCTATAGTCAGTCAGGAAGCCCAAGCTCCAATTCCTGATGCAGTCGCTGCCTTGATAGAACAAGCCAACTTTCTAACCAAAAGTCTGGAGAGAGTATGAACTAAAACTGGAACAGTGGAAGAAACTCTTATTGCTGGAGGATGAGACACCATTACCAAGGAAGCATTTCCCTCCTGATGGTAAAGAGACTTATCCCAGAAACTCTGGTAGACGCCCCGCTGACCGCTTTAGCGAGCAAAAGCGACACATTTGTATATACTGTCACAAGCCAGGCTATACAGAAATGATGTGCTGGCAGTTAAAAGGTTGACACCCGAGGCCAAGAACCGCCCATTGTGAGGTAAAGCAATAGGTCCAGAAGATCCCAGCAATGGGGTTCTCTTTGTTGCCTTATTGGATACCGGGTTTCAAGTCACAACTATCCAACAGACTGCATTTGAGAAATACTGGGACCATAACCAGCTGACACAGCCACCCAAATCCTGACTGACCATTATAGCCAGCAACAGCAAACCTGTGCCAGTGCATGGGTACTGGGAGCCAACTCTTCAAGTGGGAGGAACCACACTACCCCAACAAGGTATCATTGTTGTGCAAGTCAGGGAAGATAACAACCTTCTAGTAGTCCTAGGAATGAACACCTTTAGGAACTGTTATACTGAAATACTTGAAACTTTACACAAGTCCATGACTACCACTTCACCGGCCACCAAAAAGGTGATACAACAGACCATCCGTGTATTAAGTACACAACAGACATTTGCTAATAAGAAAGGAGATATTTGCTGTGCTCGCATCAAAGGTAACCAACCACTGATACTGAAACCCAATACTGAAACAATACTATGGTGCCGAGCTGCTCATGGAATTCAAGGTCAAGGGTCAAGACTACCAAGCCCTAGTAGAACCTATCAACCTAGAGGACTATTACTCTTGTCATAAGACTATGAAACCTATAGATAGCGCTGTTCATGATTAGTGTAGATTGCAAATTTTCAATGCAAAGGTTTTTTCAGCTGAAAAACAAGGCAGATTCAGCTCATTTGCAGGTCTTTCCCATATGCCCATGTTTATGCAAATTTGTTTTTACATGACAAAACTGTATAGAAAGGGTATCTAATATTATGTTAGGACAATCAGAAAACTTTTTGTCTCCCTAATGATATTGATCTAGGTGAACAGGTCCACCCAAGCCATCCAACAGATCTGAAGTAACTTTGAGGCTTAGTGGCTCTCAGTCAGATGAGAGCTGGTTTGGAATGTCTCATAGTGCACAATGCTGCCATTGTAAGGTATGCTGACTCAGCCTGTCTCCTGTCTCATGGATAGATTGATGGCTTGCATATACCTGGCTTTTGGCATATATCCTTTGTGTGTCGTAGATAATAGGACTCCAAGACACTTCCAGCCATCCTCTTAATGCTGTTTCCAAACCATTTTGATGGGGTTTCTATCAATTTCTAACCTTTTTTTGTGAACAAGACACCCTCTCTTCTTCAGAGCAGGGGGTGCCTGGTTGGATGCTCGGGTCTCCCATTGACTTTCCATGTATTAAATTGTACTCGAGCACCTGCAGTATTCCATCAAGCACACGGATGTGCTGAGCATAGCCATGCTTCAGCTGAACAGCAATTCGGCCAAGCATGCTCGCTCAACACTAATGGTAACATTCGATTCTGTTTGGACTACAGGAATATTAATCAAATTACCCACAAGGATGCCTAACCTTTACCAAGAATCGAGGAGTCCTTGACAGCATTAGGATCCTCAGCTTACTTTTCAACTCTGTATTTAACCAGTGACTACTGGCAGGTACCCATGGCTCCAGAATATCGTGAAAAAACAGCATTTACTACCTCTATGGGCCTATTTGAATGTAACTACATGCCCTTTTCACTTTCCAATGCACTTGGAACGTTCCATTGACTAATGGAACGCTGTTTAGTCCACAAGAACTTTGAAACTGTCTTGTTATACCTAGATGATGTCATCATCTACTCTAAATCCTATGAAGACCACTTAAAACATCTTGCAGAAGTTTTTCAAGTCCTCGTCAAGCACGGGCTCAAGAGCAAACTGTCTAAGTGCTACTTTCTTAAACCAGAAGTCAAGTAGCTGGGGCATATTGTTAGTTCTGAAGGTGTCAAGAAAGACCCAGAGAAGATAGCTGCAGTCGAGAATTGGCCTACTTCTACCACAGTGAAAGAAATGACAATTTTTTTTTTTGTTTTGCAGGATACTACAGATGTTTCGTCCCTCACTTCGACCAGATTACTGAACCAATAAAAAAACTCCTGATAGGACATCCCAAGAAGTACCAGAAAGCTCAGATACCAATCAAATGGAATGAAGACAGAGATATCGCTTTCCAACTCCTGAAGAAGAAGTTGACCGAACCACCTGTCTTAGGCTATCCAGATTACCAACAGCCATTCCATCTCTAGACTGATGCCAGTAAGAAAGGTCTGGGAGCTGTCCTGTCTCAACTGCAAGAAGGTAAGGAGAGAGTAATTGCTTATGCTAGCAGATCTCTTAAAGGCGCTGAGAGAAATGACAGGAACTACAGTTCCTTCAAGCTGGAATTCCTCACACTCGTGTGAGCCGTGACTGGAAAATTTAAAGACTACCTCGCAGCAACACAGTTTGTGGCCTATAGTAATAACAACCCACTGGAGCACCTCAGCACAGCCAAGTTAGGAGCCTTAGAACAAAGACAGGCCTCACGTCTTGTGAACTACAACTTCATGGTCAAGTACATCACAAGCGAGTCAAATGAAAATGCAGATTCCTTATCCCGCCTGTCTACCAGAGAAGTTCCTACTGAACAAGAAGACATTTGGGAAGAAGTAGAGATGCCGGCTTTCTACAAACATTTTGCCCAACAAGATCTTTATACCATCAAACCCAAAGGGAAAGAAGTCCACAACTTCCAACAGAAGAGAAATCCAGAACCCCAAGTTGAGAAAGAAAGGTGGATCAAGTTGCAGGCAGAGAGCAAAGTATTAGGTGAGTTACAAGATTTCTTCACTAGTGGAAGAACACCAGAAAGAATCCTCAGAAAGAATGCAGATCCAAAGCTGCTCAAGCTATGGAAACACAGAAATCAACAGTTTACACAAAAGAAGAACCCCAGATCCCATCACTAGGGATGAGGGAACCTGAACTGTATAGTTCGGATTCGTACCGAATTTTGGGGTGTCCGTGACACGGACCCGAACCCGAACATTTTCGTAAAAGTCCGGGTTCGGGTTCGGTGTTCGTTGTTTTCTTGGCGCTTTTTGAAAGGCTGCAAAGCAGCCAATCAACAAGCGTCATACTACTTGCCCCAAGAGGCCGTCACAGCCATGCCTACTATTGGCATGGCTGTGATTGGCCAGTACAGCATGTGACCCAGCCTCTATTTAAGCAGGAGTCACGTAGCGCCGCAAGTAACTCTGCTCTGATCAGTGTAGGGAGAGGTTGCAGCTGCGACTGTTAGGGCGAGATTAGGCAGTGATTAACTCCTCCAAAAGATTTAAGTCAGTGATTGATCTACAGCTGTGGATCATTGAACTGCTGCTATTCAATTGCTCACTGTTTTTAGGCTGCCCAGAGCGTTTTTCATTCACTTTTTTCTGGGGTGATCGGCGGCCATTCTGTGTCTTGTGGTGCGCCAGCACAAGCTGCCACCAAGTACATTTAACCATCAATAGTGTGGTTATTTTTTGGCTATATCCTACATCAGGGGCAAGCTGTCACCAAGTGCATTTAACCATCAATAGTGTGGTTATTTTTTGGCTATATCCTACATATGGGGAAAGCTGTCACCAAGTGCATTTAACCATCAATAGTGTGGTTATTTTTTGGCTATATCCTACATCAGGGTCAAGCTGTCACCAAGTGCATTTAACTATCAATAGTGTGGTTATTTTTTGGCTATATCCTACATATGGGGCAAGCTGTCACCAAGTGCATTTAACCATCAATAGTGTGGTTATTTTTTGGCTATATCCTACATCAGGGTCAAGCTGTCACCAAGTGCATTTAACCATCAATAGTGTGGTTATTTTTTGGCTATATCCTACATCAGGGTCAAGCTGTCACCAAGTGCATTTAACCATCAATAGTGTGGTTATTTTCTGGCTATATCCTATATATGGGGCAAGCTGTCACCAAGTGCATTTAACCATCAATAGTGTGGTTATTTTTTGGCTATATCCTACATCAGGGTCAAGCTGTCACCAAGTGCATTTAACCATCAATAGTGTGGTTATTTTTTGGCTATATCCTACATCAGGGGCAAGCTGTCACCAAGTGCATTTAACCATCAATAGTGTGGTTATTTTCTGGCTATATCCTACATCAGGGGCTTGGCTGTGCTTGCTATTTTATTGAGGGGTGAAATACAATTGCCAAAATAGCAGTACCCTAAATCTGGTGTTTCAGCTGTGGCCAGCCAATTGTAATAATGTCTGCTGTCTGGCAAAGGATATATTTTTGTTCAGGGTTGAAATACAATTCCCAACTTAGCAATTTCCTAAATTAGTGGTTTCTGCTGTATAAAGGCTACTTTAAATCTATTCATTAAAAGGGTATGTTAAATTCAAGGTGCTGATAGGGTCATTCTCAATAACTTCACACACACGCTACTGTGCAATTCCAAGTCTAATTCTGTCTGTAAACGTATACCTGTCACCCAGCGCCTAAATAATAGGCCTCAAATTTATATTCAGCTAAATCTGTGGTTTTTGCTGTGGCTGGTCAAGTTATTTAGTGTCCGTCAAAGCACAGTTTTTGTTCTGGGTTGAAATACAATTCCCAACTTAGCAATTCTCTAAATTAGTAGTTTCTGCTGTACCAGGCCTACTTTAAATCTATCCCTAAAAGGGTATATTAGATTCAAGGTGCAGATAGGGTCATTCTCAATAACTTCACACACACGCTACTGTGCATTTCCAAGTCTAATTCTGTCTGTAAACGTATACCTGTCACCCAGCGCCTAAATAATAGGCCTCAAATTTATATTCATCTAAATCTGTGGTTATTGCTGTGGCTGGTCAAGTTATTTAGTGTCCGTCAAAGCACAGTTTTTGTTCTGGGTTGAAATACAATTCCCAAATTAGCAATTCTCTAAATTAGTGGTTTCTGCTGTATCAGGCCTACTTTAAATCTATCCCTAAAAGGGTATATTAGATTCAAGGTGCAGATAGGGTCATTCTCAATAACTTCACACACACGCTACTGTGCATTTCCAAGTCTAATTCTGTCTGTAAACATATACCTGTCACCCAGCGCCTAAATAATAGGCCTCAAATTTATATTCATCTAAATCTGTGGTTATTGCTATGGCTGGTCAAGTTATTTAGTGTCCGTCAAAGCACAGTGTTTGTTCTGGGTTGAAATACAATTCCCAACTTAGCAATTTCCTAAATTAGTGGTTTCTGCTGTATCAGGCCTACTTTAAATCTATCCCTAAAAGGGTATATTAGATTCAAGGTGCAGATAGGGTCATTCTCAATAACTTCACACACACGCTACTGTGCATTTCCAAGTCTAATTCTGTCTGTAAACATATACCTGTCACCCAGCGCCTAAATAATAGGCCTCAAATTTATATTCATCTAAATCTGTGGTTATTGCTATGGCTGGTCAAGTTATTTAGTGTCCGTCAAAGCACAGTGTTTGTTCTGGGTTGAAATACAATTCCCAACTTAGCAATTTCCTAAATTAGTGGTTTCTGCTGTATCAGGCCTACTTTAAATCTATCCCTAAAAGGGTATATTAGATTCAAGGTGCTGATAGGGTCATACACAATAACTTCACGCGCTACCGTGCATTTCCAAGTCTAATTCTGTCCGTAAACGTATACCTGTCATCCAGCGCCTAAATACTAGGCCTCAAATTTATATTCAGCTAAATCTGTCGTTACTGCTGTGCCTTTATTAGTGTAATACGGTACCTAAATAGATAGCCAGATAGTGTTAGGTGTCAGTAAAAAAAGGCCTGAATTTGAATTCAATACATTGGGCCAAATAATATTTTTCTTATTGTGGTGAACGGTAACAATGAGGAAAACATCTAGTAAGGGACGCGGACATGGTCGTAGTGGTGTTAGTGGACCCTCTGGTGCTGGGAGAGGACGTGGCCGTTCTGCCACAGCCACACGTCCTAGTGTACCAAATACCTCAGGTCCCAGTAGCCGCCAGAATTTACAGCGATATTTGGTGGGGCCAATGCCGTTCTAAGGATGGTAAGGCCTGAGCAGGTACAGGCATTAGTCAATTGGGTGGCCGACAGTGGATCCAGCACGTTCACATTATCTCCCACCCAGTCTTCTGCAGAAAGCGCACAAATGGCGCCTGAAAACCAAGCCATCCGTCAGTCTGTCACATCACCCCCATGCATATCAGGGAAACTGTCTGAGCCTCAAGTTATGCAGCAGTCTCTTATGCTGTTTGAAGACTCCGCTGGCAGGGTTTCCCAAGGGCATCTACCTAGCCCTTCCCCAGCGGTGGAAGACATAGAATGCACTGACGCACAACCACTTATGTTTCCTGATGATGAGGACATGGGAATACCACCTCAGCAAGTCTCTGATGATGACGAAACACAGGTGCCAACTGCTGCGTCTTTCTGCAGTGTGCAGACTGAACAGGAGGTCAGGGATCAAGACTGGGTGGAAGACGATGCAGGGGACGATGAGGTCCTAGACCCCACATGGAATGAACGTCGTGCCACTGACTTTCACAGTTCGGAGGAAGAGGCAGTGGTGAGACCGAGCCAACAGCGTAGCAAAAAAGGGAGCAGTGGGCAAAAGAGACTCCGCCTGCTACTGACCGCCGCCATCTGGGACCGAGCACCCCAAAGGCAGCTTCAAGGAGTTCCCTGGCATGGCACTTCTTCAAACAATGTGCTGACGACAAGACCCGAGTGGTTTGCACGCTGTGCCATCAGAGCCTGAAGCGAGACATTAACGTTCTGAACCTTAGCATAACCTGCATGACCAGGCACCTGCATGCAAAGCATGAACTGCAGTGGAGTAAACACCTTAAAAACAAGGAAGTCACTCAGGCTCCCCCTGCTACCTCTTCTGCTGCTGCCGCCTCGGCCTCTTCTGCTGCTGCCGCCTCGGCCTCTTCTGCTGCTGCCGCCTCGGCCTCTTCCTCCGCCTCTGGAGCAATGGCGGATCCAGAGCCTGGTCTCGGGAGGGGCACTTTCAGATTATTTTCTGTCCGCCGCCACAAAACGATGGTGCTTATAGAACAGACTTCACAGTGTAGGCTATATGTGTATAACAAACATATTTCACATGAAAACTTACAGTTACTTGGCTTGGCCCTTAGGGATCTCGGATGCCAATTCCACACTTTGTGCCCCCCATAATGTACCAGTATAAAATGCTCCAGTAGATGCCCTCAGTGTCCCCCATAATTTGCAAGTATAAAATACCCCTTCTTAGTGCCCCCCGTAGATGACCCCATAGTACTCCTCTCCCCCTTCCCCATAGTACCCACCTGAATGTGTCCCAGTATAAAATTGTACTGTACAGAGAGCCCATATAAAATATCCCTTCTTTGTGGCCTCAGTAGATGCCCCTATAGTGCCCCCAATCATGTGCCAGTATTAACAGCCCCCCCTGCCAGCAATAATAGCCCCCTATGCCAGTAATAGCAGCCCCCAGTAATAACAGCCCCCCTGTGCCAGTAATAACAGCCCCAAGTAATAAGAGCCCCTCTGTGCCAGTAATAACAGCCCCCAGTAATAACAGCCCCAGTAATAAGAGCCCCTCTGTGCCAGTAATAACAGCCCCCAGTAATAAGAGCCCCTCTGTGTCAGTAATAACAGCCCCCAGTAATAAAAGCCCCTCTGTGTCAGTAATAACAGCCCCCAGTAATAACAGCCCCTCTGTGCCAGTAATAACAGCCCTCAGTAATAACAGCCCCTCTGAGCCAATAATAACAGCCCCCAGTAATAACAGCCCCCCTTTGCCAGTAATAACAGCCCCCCAGTAATAACAGCCCCCCTTGCCAGTAATAACAGCCCCCAGTAATAACATCCCCCCTTTGCCAGTAATAACAGCCCCCAGGTGCCAGTAATAACAGCCCCCCGCCAGTAATAACAGCCCCCCCTTTGCCAGTAATAACAGCCCCCCCTTTGCCAGTAATAACAGTCTCCTTCTTGCCAGTAATAACAGCCCCCCTTTGCCAGTAATAACAGCCCCTGCCAGTAATAACAGCCCCCAGGTGCCAGTAATAACAGCCCCCCGCCAGTAATAACAGCCCCCAGGTGCCAGTAATAACAGCCCCCCAGGTTCCACAGATGACTGGAGATGAGCGCTTCCAATGGAAGCGCTCATCTTCCTGTGCCCAGCCGCCGCCCGCCGCCAGCTCGGGGGGGGGGGGGGGGGGGTCAATTGCCCCGTTGCCCCCCCTCCCTGGATCCGCCACTGCTCTGGAGGAACGTTGGCACCTGCCGCCCAGCAAACAGGGGATGTACCACCAACACCACCACCTCCGTCACCAAGCATCTCAACCATGTCACACGGCAGCGTTCAGCTCTCCATCTCAAAAACATTTGAGAGAAAGCGTAAATTCCCACGTAGCCACCCTCGATCCCTGGCCCTGAACGCCAGCATTTCTAAACTACTGGCCTATGAAATGCTGTCATTTAGGCTGGTGGACATAGACAGCTTAAAACAGCTCATGTCGCTTGCTGTCCCACAGTATGTTGTTCCCAGCCGGCACTACTTCTCTAAGAGAGCCGTGCCTTCCCTGCACAACCAAATATCCGATAAAATCAAGTGTGTACTGCGCAACGCCATCTGTGGCAAGGTCCACCTAACCACAGATACGTGGACCAGTAAGAATGGCCAGGGACGCTATATCTCCCTAACTGCACACTGGGTAAATGTAGTGGCGGCTGGGCCCCAGGCGGAGAGTTGTTTGGCGCACGTCCTTCCGCCGCCAAGGATCGCAGGGCAACATTCTTTGCCTCCTGTTGCCTCCTCCTCCTACTCGGCTTCCTCCTCCTCTTCTTCCACCTGTTCATCCAGTCAGCCACACACCTTCACCACCAACTTCAGCACAGCCCGGGGTAAACGTCAGCAGGCCATTCTGAAACTCATATGTTTGGGAGACAGGCCCCACACCGCACAGGAGTTGTGGCGGGGTATAGAACAACAGACCGACGAGTGGTTGCTGCCGGTGAGCCTCAAGCCCGGCCTGGTGGTGTGCGATAATGGGCGAAATCTCGTTGCAGCTCTGGGACTAGCTGGTTTGATGCACATCCCTTGCCTGGTGCATTTGCTGAATTTGGTGGTGCAGAAGTTCATTCACAACTACCCCGACATGTCAGAGCTGCTGCATAAAGTGCGGGCCGTCTGTTCGCGCTTCTGGCGTTCACATCCTGACGCTGCTCGCCTGTCTGCGCTACAGCGTAACTTCGGCCTTCCCGCTCACTGCCTCATATGCGACGTACCCTCCAGGTGGAACTCCACCTTGCACATGCTGGAAAGACTGTACGAGCAGCAGCAGGCCATAGTGGAGTCTCAGCTGAAGCACGCACGGGTCAGTCACACTGCGGAACAGCACCACTTTACCACCAATGACTGGGCCTCCATGCGAGACCTGTGTGCCCTGTTGCGCTGTTTCGAGTACTCCACCAACATGGCCAGTGGCAGTGACGCCGTTATCAGCGTTACAATACCACTTCTATGTCTCCAGGAGAAAACACTTAGGGCGATGATGGAACCAACGCAGCTCGGGCCCATCACTGGTGCGTGGCTGGGGGGAAACGCAGAACGATGACGATACACCTCCCACAGAGGACAGCTTGTCCTTACCTCTGGGCAGCCTGGCACACATGAGCGACTACATGCTGCAGTGCCTGCGCAATGACAGCAGAGTTGCCCACATTTTAACGTGTGCGGACTACTGAGTTGCCACAAAGACAATGTGCCCACCTTACTTCCTGCACTGGAGTGTGATAGGAAGATGCGCGAGTACAAGCGCACATTGGTAGATGCGCTACTGAGAGCATTCCCAAATGTCACAGGGGAACAAGTGGAAGCCCAAGGCCAAGGCAGAGGAGGAGCAAGAGGTCGCCAAGGCAACTGTGTCACGGCCAGCTCCTCCGAGGGCAGGGTTAGCATGGCAGAGATGTGGAAAAGTTTTGTCAACACGCCACAGCTAACTGCACCACCACCTGATACGCAACGTGTTAGCAGGAGGCAACATTTCATGAACATGGTGGAACAGTACGTGTGCACACCCCTCCACGTACTGACTGATGGTTCGGCCCCATTCAACTTCTGGGTCTCTAAATTGTCCACGTGGCCAGAGCTAGCCTTTTATGCCTTGGAGGTGCTGGCCTGCCCGGCGGCCAGCGTTTTGTCTGAACGTGTATTCAGCACGGCAGGGGCGTCATTACAGACAAACGCAGCCGCCTGTCTACAGCCAATGTGGACAAGCTGACGTTCATAAAAATGAACCAGCCATGGATCCCACAGGACCTGTCCATCCCTTGTGCAGATTAGACATTAACTACCTCCCCTTAACCATATATTATTGTACTCCAGGGCACTTCCTCATTAAATCCTATTTTTATTTTCATTTTACCATTATATTGCGGGGCAACCCAAAGTTAAATGAACCTCTCCTCTGTCTGGGTGCCAGGGCCTAAATATATGACAATGGACTGTTCCAATGTTGGGTGACGTGAAGCCTGATTCTCTGCTATGACATGAAGACTGATTCTCTGCTGACATGAAGCCGTATTCTCTGTTACTGTACCGCTCTCCTCTGCCTGGATGCCGGGGCCTAAATATCTGACAATGGACTGTTCCAGTGTTGGGTGACATAAAGCATGATTCTCTATCATGACATGAAGACTGATTCTCTGCTGACATGAAGCCATATTCTCTGTTACGGGACCTCTCTCCTCTGTCTAGGTGCCTGGGCCTAAATATCTGACAATGGACTGTTCCAGTGTTGGGTGACGTGAAGCATGTTTCTCTGCTATGACATGAAGACTGATTCTCTGCTGACATGAAGCCAGATTCTCTGTTACGGGACCTCTCTCCTCTGCCTGGGTGCCTGGGCCTAAATATCTGACAATGGACTGTTCCAGTGTTGGGTGACGTGAAGCATGATTCTCTGCTATGACATGAAGACTGATTCTCTGCTGACATGAAGCCAGATTCTCTGTTACGGGACCTCTCTCCTCTGCCTGGGTGCCTGGGCCTAAATATCTGACAATGGACTGTTAAAGTGTTGGGTTACGTGAAGCATGATTCTCTGCTATGACATGAAGACTAATTCTCTGCTGACATGAAGCCAGATTCTCTGTTACGGGACCTCTCTCCTCTGCCTGGGTGCCTGGGCCTAAATATCTGACAATGGACTGTTCCAGTGTTGGGTGACGTGAAGCATGATTCTCTGCTATGACATGAAGATTGATTCTCTGCTGACATGAAGCCATATTCTCTGTTACGGGACCTCTCTCCTCTGCCTGGATGCCGGGGCCTAAATATCTGACAATGGACTGTTCCAGTGTTGGGTGACGTGAAGCATGATTCTCTGCTATGACATGAAGACTGATTCTCTGCTGACATGAAGCCAGATTCTCTGCTATGGGACCTCTCTCCAATTGATATTGGTTAATTTTTATTTATTTTATTTTTATTTTTATTCATTTCCCTATCCACATTTGTTTGCAGGGGATTTACCTACATGTTGCTGCCTTTTGCAGCCCTCTAGCCCTTTCCTGGGCTGTTTTACAGCCTTTTTAGTGCCGAAAAGTTCGGGACCCCATTGACCGAACATTTCCGGGAAGTTCGGCCGAACTTCTCGAACCCGAACATCCAGGTGTTCGCTCGACTCTACCCGTCACCAATGATCAGCTGCATCAAATTATAGTACCACTCCAAGATGCCAGAATTGTCCTCGAAATGTACCATGAGCGGTCAGGACACTTTGGTGTATAAAAAACAGAAGCTACCATCAGCTGAAGGTTTTATTGGGTTGGAATGAGAAAAGATATTGAAAATTGGTGTTGATAATGTTCTACTTGTGCCATTGGAAGAAAATAGAGACATGACCAAAGAGCACCATTACATCCCATTGTAAGTCGAACACCATTAGAAATAGTGGCCATTGATCACGTAAAGCTAGAACCAAGTCACTCAGGATATACCTACACTATGATAATAATTGTTCACTACACCAAATTTGTAGTAGCTGTACCTGTTAAAGGCATGCCAGCCAAAACTGCTGCAAACATTTTCTGGAAGAATTTCCTGTTGCCCTATGGATGCCCTGAAAAGATTTTCACAGATCAAGGATCTGCCGTTGAATCCCAACTCTTCCATGAGCTATGTTCACTTCACAATTGTCAGAAGATGAGAACAACAGCTTACCATCCTCAAGGTAATGTACTTTGTGAGAAAATGAACCAAACCTTGATTGAAATGTTGAGAGCTGTACCGCCTGCTAAAATAACTGATTGGCCAACTCTACTACCTCAATCGATGTATCTTTACAACAATGCCATTGATTGTTCTACTGGATACACCCCATATCACCTTATGTTTGTCTGTCAAGGCAGATTACCTACAGATCTCACCTTGGATGTACAAGTTCCAGATTCCATCAATCCTTTACTACAAACAGATTGGGTGAGTGAACATCAAAAATGCCTAGTTGATGCCCAAAAGATTGTCCAGATCCGCATGGTGAATGCACGCCAAAAACAACAGAAAGAGTATGATCAGTCTGCAAAGCAGAACCCTAAAAAATTGGTAACCATGTGTGGCTGAAAAATAATCATTGCACTAGTAAGCTGGATAGTAAATGGGAAAGAGAACCCTATGTCATCACAGCTATTCCTAATCCTGAGACTGATATCTACGAAATCACCAAAGAGAATAGAGCACCACAAATAGTGCATCACAACCGTCTCAAGTTGTGTTTAAAAGAGATTGTCCAAGAAGAAACTTCATCCACAAAACAATTGTCTAAAAAGTCACCTTATCCAGTGGAACCAACGTCCTCTGTTGAAAAATTACTATTAGACTCAGATCCCCTGCAGAGGTTCTTGATGCTATGGCTTAACATTTTTGTACCCGCAAAGACAAATACAGCCCCACTTCAGCCAGAAGAACTACCTTGTGAAGTATTCTCAGAAGCTCAATGTCAAGATCAGTGGGTGGGGGGGACTCCAGACTGAACACAGGAGAGAAGGGGAACAGTAACTGGGCCTGGAAACTAGGGAAGAAACAGGTCACCTCCTAGACAACCCTTATCCGGGCCCTAACTATCTATCAATAGGAATAGACCCTGAAGGTAGGAATATTCATATGCAGTATACCTAGGCCTATATATCCCTATTCCTCCCTAGATGGATGAATGGAAGTCTCTGTCTCAGGCCCAGATACAAACAGGGAATATAACAAACACAAACAAACGCCACACTTAACTTCTGTAGAGACGGATGAGCAGGAACACCAGAGACAAACTCACACCAGCTCAGACAAATCCAAATAACGCTATCATAGTCAGAAGGGTGGGGTCAAACTATAAAGGGTAGAAGTGATAACCACTGAGCAACAGCTGAAAAAAGGGAAGTGGACATTAACCCTATCAACACTGAATCAAGAGAAATCAAGGAGGCTGTTAGTGTCACGGATGACTTGATCCCAAACTAAGGAGCATGTAGGTCAGACCTATAAAACCCTAAGATCTCTCCCTGACTGCTATGCCCATGCAAGGGTCTCAATGGTAGACGATTGCATGCCCACTTACCTATGACTGTGTGACACCTGAGGGGAGGGGACACGACCACCAGCTCCCTGCACTTAATACGGATGGAGTCAGGGTCACCTAGAATCAAGCCAGCAAGGAAACACAATACATTAAAAGATTTATCTGAGCAAACAGCAGCAGCAGCCTCGAGCAGTGAACACTTCATCCAGGAAGTAGTATAAACCGCAAAGTGAGACAGTATGGGAGGGAATATAAAGGGAGATGATTAGTCTAAAAAAGTGACACCTGGGAGAAGGAAAGGAGATGACAAAGTGAAACCAAAACAAAGAAAGTCATGCAAGAGGTAGAGAAGGACGTCTGCCAGACCTTCTCACAGAACTGGCGGTGACAGTTAGATTCCTCTAATCTCAGCCAATCTCCTTGATTTCCTGACATCAATAACCTGAGGGACTTTGACAGTATGGGTGACCTCCAGGCACCCAGGACCGACCTTATCAGGATGGGCTCTGTGAAAGGCCTTCACCAGACGATTTGCATTAACATCGGCCGCTGGAACTCACATCCTCTCCTCTGGTCTGTTACCGTTCCAGTGGATGAGATACTGGAGAGATCTGCGGAGAACTTGGGATTTCACAATCCTGCTTATTTGAAATTCTAAATTACCGTCCACCATGACAGGAGCGGGAGGCAAGGAGGACGGCTCAACAGGTTTGACACATTTCTTCAACAACGACTTATGAAATGCGTTATGAATTTTCAAAGCCTGAGGAAGTTCAAGACTGAAGGCTACAAGGTTAACAATGGTAGTGATATTATATGGACCAATAAATCTTAGGCCTAACTACCAAGTAGGCACCTTAAGCTTAGTGTTTCTTGTGGACAGCCACACAGAATCACCCACTCTCAGGTCCGGACCGTTAATATGTCTCCTGTCAGCCACACGCTAATACCTGTTGCCCATCTTTTACAGGTTAGTTTGAATTTTCTGCCAAATCAAAGACAAAGAAGAGGAAAATCATTCCTCGTCAGGAATACCGGAAGTTTAAGAACCAGAAAATGGGCCAAACTGCGAATGGAATCCATATGCCCCAAAAAACGGTGACTTATCAGTGGACTCCTGTCTACGGTTATTAATGGCAAACTCAGCTAACGACAAGAATGAAGACCACTCCTCCTGGTTCTCCGAAACAAAACATCTCAAGTAAGTCTCCAGATTTAGATTGGTGTGCTCTGTCTGTCCGTTCGACTGAGGATGAAAAGCAGAAGAAAAGGACAATTGTACCCCCAGTCGAGTACAGAACACTTTCCAGAATCTGGAAACAAGCTGACTACCTCGATCAGACACCACATCAGAGGGAATGCCATGTAAGTTCTCAATGTTATCGACAAACACCTGTGCAAGAGTCTTGGCATTAGGTATTCAGTAAATCCGTGATAAAGTCCATGGACAAATGCATCCAAGGTCTGGAAGGGATGAACAAACGGAAGAAGAGATCCAGAAGACCAAGTATGTGTCCCCTTAGCATGAGCAAAGGTACAATAGGATGACACATAGTCCTCAACACACTTACACAGCCCCAGCCACCAAAATCTGCGCAACATGAAATTGACAGTGGATCTACTCCCAGGGTGTCCAGCCAAGACAGTGCAGTGATGTTCCTCAAATACCTTATGACGTAAGTCTGAAGGAACAAACTATTTCTCTGGAGGACAAGAGTCCGGTGCATCCTCTTAGACCTCCAACACCTTAGTGTCAAGATCAGGATATAGGGCAGATATGACTAACCCTTCAGACAAAATAGGACTAGGATCTTTAGAGTCACCCGCCCCCCTACCAGGAAAGCTGCGCGACAAATCCACCTTGAAATTCTTAACCCCAGGGCGATAGGTGACAAACAGTGACCATTTGGCCTGCCTTGCATTCAGTCGTTTAGCCGACTAAAGGTAAGCCAGATTTTTGTGATCAGTGATTACTGTAATAGGATGAATTGCTCCTTCCAATCAATGGCGCCATTTTTCAAAAGCCAATTTAATGGCCGGCAATTCCCTATTACCCACGTCATAATTTTTTTCAGCAGTTCGAGAGTTTTTTTAGGGAAAAAAGCAGATGGGCGCCATTTACTAAGTTAAGGACCTTGCGACAAAACTGCTCCCACCCCTACCTCGGACGCGTCAACCTCTACAATGAATGGCTGAGACACGTCTGGTTGCACCAGAATAGGGGCTGAAGCAAAACATTCCTTCACAGCAAAAAAAGGCTTGTAATGCCAGCTCAGACCAAACAGAGAAATACACCCCCTTCCTAGTCATGTCTGTTAAAGGTTTAACCACAGTTAAATAGTTCAAAATGAATTTATGGTAGTAGTTGGTTAATCCCAAAAACCTTATAAGCACTTTCAGATTTTTGGGTCGATCCCAGTCCAACACTGCACAGACTTTCTCAGGATCCATACGAAAACCTGAAGGTGAGAGCAGGTAACCCAGGAATTGCACTTCCTGAACAGCAAAAACAATTTTTTTCATCTTTACATACAATTAATTCTCTCTTAGGATCTGTAACACCTGTCTCACATGATTCTTATTAGTCTCCATGTCTGGTGAATAAATTAGTTTCATCATCCAGATATACAACAACAAATCGCCCCACCAGATGATGTCATTGATAAAGTGTTGAAAAACCACTGGAGTGTTGTTTAAACCAAAGGCCATGACCACGTTTTCAAAATGACCCACAGGGGTATTAAATGCAGTCTTCCACTCATCCCCCTTCCTGATCCTTACCAGATTATATGCCCCCCTCATATCCAATTTAGAGAACACCTTGGCACCGACAATCTGACTAAACAAATCTGGAATCAAAGGAAGGGGGTAAGGATCACGGACGAAAATACGGTTGAGCTCAAGGAAGTCCAGACATGGTCTAAGGGTACCATCTTTTTTTTTTTTTTTTTTACAATGAACAACCTAGCAGCCACTGGAGATTTGAATGGTCTGATATGACCCTTCGCCAAGCTCTCTGTGATTTACTCTCGCATAGCCTTTCTTTCGGTCTCCGAAAGATTATGCAACCGAGATTTGGGCAGTTTAGCACCAGGAATAAGATTAACGGGACAATCATACTCCTGATGCAGGGGTAACTCCTGGTTACCACTCTCAGAAAACACATCAGAAAATTTTGAAATGAACGAGGGTACAGTTTTAGTGGTGACCACAGAGAAAGATGCATTAAGACCATGAAAAAAATCACTCCAATCGAGAATCTGTCTCGCTTGCCAGTCGATGGTAGCGTTATGTTTGCTTAACCATGGTAAGCCCAAAGCCATCAGGGCAGGCAGACTCTCCAACACATAACACGAGACACCCACTCTTAAATGGATGTCATTTACCACCTGCGACAGGCATTTTTGGGTAAGAGGTGCAGAATCAATTGCAAAGACAGAAATGCTTTTCTCTAGTGCACTAGTAGTCAACCTATAAATACGAACAAACTGTCCATCAATCAGGTTGACCCCAACCCCACTGTCGATAAATACCTCGATTTACACAGTTTTGGACTCTAGCACCAACTCGGCAGACAGGAGAAATCGGGTACTATCAGTAAATGACAAAAGTAAATTTTCTTGCTCTCCACCCACATCACCAATAGTATTTTGGGGATTAAGCTTTTTTTTTTTTTTTTTTTTGTTTACACTTTGACACTGAATGTACGGACAAATATTAACGAAATGTCCCTTCTTTCCACAACAAAACAGACTCCATTCATATGACCAGAGCTCTACCAGCAGTCCCAGGAGTTGCTCCCCTCAACTGTATAGGCTTCTCGCAAGGCGTAACCACAGGTGTCTCTTTACCATAAGTGTCAAGGAAAGCCGCCACCTTATTTGACAGTACGTCTTGGGGGTGAGGACCATTAGATCCCCTCAACCGTCTATCCAGATGTACAGCAAAAGACATACAGATGTATCAGGGGTAACACACACACTCTTAACTCAAATTTCTTAACTCATTGCGTTTAGAGTTGAGCGGACACCTGGATGTTCGGGTTTGACGGGTTCGGCCGAACTTCAGAAAAAAAGTTTGAGTTTGGGACCCGAACTTGACCCGAACTTGACCCCGAACCCGAACCTCATTGAAGTCAATGGGGACCCAAACTTTTGAGCACTGAAATCGCTGTAAAAATGTAATGGAAAGGGCTAGAGGGCTGCAAATGGCAGCAAAGTGTGGTTAAGAGCATGGCAAGTTCTCTGCAAACAAATGTGGATAAAGAAATGACTTTAAATAACATAAAATACGTAAAAAAATAATAATAATAATCTTGATCTAGGAGGACGAGGTCCATATGGAGTAGGAGGTTGAGGAGGCGGTGGATGTGGCGGTGTAGGTGGAAGCGGCGGTGGAGGAGGAGGTAGCCTACACTGCTTTTTGGTTTTAAATTTATTTTATTTTTTTAAAATTAGGGTACACCTCAAAACATTGGGAAATATAACCTGTGATAACCCCCTTCAGTCGTGCTAAACACACATTCAGACAATACGCTGGCTGCAGGGCAGGCCAGCACCTCCAAGGCCTAAAGGGCAAGCTCAGACCATGTGCCCAATTTGGAGACCCAGAAGTTACAGGGGCTGACCCCTTTCAATCAGTTTGTTGCACATACCAGTGATGTTCACGATCCAATTTGATATCTGCTCTATCAACTTTCGATGTTCTTTTATGCGTCTACCATGGTGATCACGGGTGGCGGGGAATCAGGGAAATTTTATTCCCTGTCACCTATGCAGAGCAGGGGTTTATTCACGTCTATAATTGTATTATGTCAACCCAAGAATGTAACAGAAAAATTACAGAAATGTATTAACCTGTCTACTTGGTAGAGCAGGGGTCTATGACAGAAAAAAATTGTTTATTGTCACCCAAAAATGTAAAAGAAAAATTTGTGAAATTTATTAAGCTGTCAACTAGGTATAGCAGTGGTACATTACGCCCAAAAATTGGTGAATTTCACCAGAAAATTTAACTGACAATTATTTTTTTTACCGGTCTACTTGGTATAGTAGTGGTACATCACACCCAACAATTGTTGAATTTAACCCAAAAATTTAACTGATATTTTTTTTTTTTTTACCGATCTAATAGGTATAGCAGCAGTACATCACACCCAAAATTTTTTTGAATTTCACACGAAAATTTAACTGACAAAGTAGTGAAATGTATTTATGAGGTGGAGTTCCATATGGAGTAGGAGTTTGGGGAGGTGGTGGACGTAGCGGTGTAGGTGGAAGCGGTGGTGGAGGAGGGCGAGCTAGCCAACACAGGTTTTTGGTTTTAATTTAATTTTTAAAAATTAGAGTACACTCCAAAAGAGTGTAAAATATCCAAAATACAAGAATGAGCAATTGTGCTGCAGTATAACAATTGATGGTTAGTGCCGGTATACAGTTCTATTCTGCACAAGGTACGGACAAATCCTGTGGGATCCATGCCTGGTTCATTCTAATGAACGTGAGCCAGTCCACATTAGCTGTGGACAGGCGGCTGCGCTTGTCTGTGATGATGCCCCCTGCCGTGCTAAACACACATTCAGATAATACACTGGATGCAGGGCAGGCCAGCACCTCCAAGGCGTAAAGGGAAAGCTCAGGCCATGTGCCCAATTTGGAGACCCAGAAGTTGAAGGGGGAAGATGTCATGGTCTTACCTTCTTACTACTCTCCTTCGTTTGACATGTGCTGGCGGCCATCTTGGTTTCTGGGTTTCTTGTAGCCTCCCACCCTGCGGCTTCTCCTTCCCACTGGGAGGAGCTGGATGCCTATCTCATATATATAGGAGGTCTGTGGCTTCAGTTCCTTGCTTGTTCCTCCTGTGTTCACATGCTTCTAAGACTGCTGCTGCTTCTGGTTCCTGATCCTGGCCTCGTCTGACTACCCCGTTGGTTCCTGATCCTGGCTTCGTCTGACTACCCCGTTGGTTCCTGATCCTGGCTTCGTCTGACTACCCTTCTGGTTCCTGACCTCTGTCTACGCAAGACCCTGCTTCGGTTTAGCCATCCGTTTGGACTTTTGCTTACGGCTTGCTTTTCAATAAAGCCTTCTTATTTTCCACTTATCTCTTGTTGTACGTCTGGTTCATGGTTCCATGACATTAGGACCAAGCCATGAATTCTGACGGTACAGGGCCATCCTCGCTACCTACGCTGGTTGCCAGACTTGATCAGCAGGATCACCTGTTGGGTCGGTTCGCTGTGGCGTTGCAAACCCTGCTTGAACGCACGGCTCATTTCGCTTCCGTTGCCGATGGGTCGGTTGTCGCTCCTGGGCCCGTTCCTACTGCCGCTCCGGTTGTTGCGCCAGAGTCTACCCCGACACCTGTTGCTGCGCCTGCGGTGTCTCGGGGTATGACCGGTTCTGCCCCCCTTCCACAGCGCTTTGGGGGAGAGCCAACTCAGTGCCGAGGTTTCCTTAACCAGGTGGGCATTTATTTCGAGTTGCTGCCACATGCCTTTCCTACTGAGAGATCAAAGGTGGGCTTCTTGATCTCGCTGCTCTCGGACAAGGCCTTGGCCTGGGCCAGCCCTTTATGGGAGAACAACAATCCGGTGGTTGCCGAGTTTTCCGGTTTTGTTGCTTCTCTTCGGAAGGTATTCGATGTGCCGGCTCGTGCTGCCTCTGCTGCGAAGCTCCTTATGTCCATCAGACAGGGTTCACGATCCGTAGCTGAATACGCCATTGAGTTTCGTACCCTGGCAGCAGAGGTGGGCTGGAATAATGAGGCTCTGGTCGCTGCTTTCTCTCATGGTCTTTCGGATGCCTTGAAGGATGAGGTTGCAGCTAAGGACCTACCAGTGGAGCTCGAGTCTCTTATTTCTTTCCTGATTTTGATTGACACCAGACTCAGGGAGAAACCTTCCTTTAAGGAGAGCCTGCGGAGGTCTTCTAACAGATTGGCGCCTACGTTTGCTGTCCCACCCGTGCCTCCCTCTCCTCCCACGCCTCCTGGGGATGACTTGTCTGGGGGTGAACCCATGCAGCTGGGGTTTGCTCGCCTGTCCGAGGGGGAGAGGGTACTCCGGAGACGCGGGGGCCAATGCATGTACTGTGGTCTCGGTGGGCATTTTCGGTTGGCATGTCCGAACCGTCCGGGAAACGCTCGCACCTGAGATCCTGTCGGGGGCAGATCTTGGGTGGAGTCTCCTCGTCCCCGGTTTCCCGTGTTGACAAACCACTGATCACTGTTGTCCTCTCCTGGGTCGGGGGCTCGGTGACGACCCAGGCGTTAGTGGACTCTGGTGCTGGTGGTTTGTTCATTGATAGTGTGTTCGCTGCCGCCAATTCCATTCCTCTGCAGCCTCGAGGTTCCCCACTGGCTCTTGAGGCGATAGACGGCAGACCCCTTCTGCCGCCACACGTGACTCATGAGACCCTTCCAGTGGGGATAGCCATTGGTGCCGTTCACAGAGAGTCGGTCTGTTTCCAGGTGATTTCGTCTCCACACTACTCGGTGGTCTTGGGGTACCCCTGGCTCCAGAAGCATAATCCGACTTTCGATTGGAGATCGGCCGAGATCCTCTCGTGGTCACCGCAATGTGGGGCTAGTTGCATCCATGGGCCTGTCAAGTTGCTGTGTACTTCCTCGGACTCTCTGTTGCCTCCTGAATACGAAGAGTACCGGGATGTATTCGATAAGGTGCGCGCGGTTGCCCTACCTCCGCACCGCCCATACGATTGTGCCATAGAGTTACAATCTGGTGCCGTTCCTCCTCGTGGCAAAGTCTATCCACTGTCGGTAGCGGAGAATGAGGCCATGGAGGAGTACGTGAGGGACGCGCTTTCACGCGGACACATTCGCAAATCCTCGTCCCCGGCAGGGGCTGGATTTTTCTTTGTGAAAAAGAAGGGCGGTGAGTTGAGGCCTTGCATCGATTACAGGGGTCTCAATCGCATCACGATCAAGAACGCTTACCCGATACCCTTGATTTCCGAGCTGTTCGATCGCCTCAAAGGGGCCACGGTCTTTACCAAACTCGACCTGAGGGCGGCATATAACCTGGTAAGGATCAAGGCGGGCGATGAGTGGAAGACCGCGTTTAACACCAGGACCGGTCATTATGAATCCTTGGTTATGCCCTTTGGGTTGTGCAATGCGCCCGCAGTCTTCCAGGAATTCATCAACGATGTTTTCCGTGACCTGTTGCAGCAGTGTGTGGTGGTCTATTTGGATGACATCTTGGTATATTCTGAATCCATGGAGGCCCACATTATGGATGTCAGACGAGTGTTGCAACGGTTACGAGAGAACAGGCTGTTCGGTAAGCTTGAGAAATGCGAATTTCACCGATCCCAGGTAACCTTCTTAGGTTACATCATTTCCGCTGAGGGGTTCTCCATGGATCCTGAGAAGGTTTCGGCTGTCTTACAGTGGCCCCAGCCCAGTGGTCTCCGTGCCCTGCAGCGCTTTTTGGGCTTCGCCAATTATTATCGGAAGTTCATCAGGGACTTTTCTATGCTAGCCAAGCCGCTCACGGATCTGACCAGGAAGGACAGTAATTTCCAGGTCTGGCCGCTCGAGGCCATCCGAGCGTTTGAGGCTCTAAAGTCCGCCTTTGTGTCGGCTCCGATTCTGTCGCATCCCAACCCTGGGTTGCCCTTTGTCCTCGAGGTGGACGCGTCTGAGACGGGAGTAGGCGCCCTCCTGTCTCAGCGTAGAACACCAGAGGGTCCTCTGCTTCCTTGTGGGTTTTACTCCCGGAAACTGTCTTCCGCGGAGTGCAACTATCAGATTGGTGACAGGGAGTTATTGGCCATCGTGCAGGCCCTTAAAGAATGGAGGCACTTGCTCGAGGGTTCGGTGGTTCCGGTTCTCATCCTGACGGACCACAAGAATCTGACCTACCTTTCTGAGGCCAAGAGATTGACACCACGTCAGGCCAGATGGGCTCTGTTCTTGTCACGTTTTAATTACGTGGTCTCCTACCTACCCGGTTCCAAGAACATCAGAGCGGATGCCTTATCACGGCAGTACTCCGAGCTGTCCGGGGAGGAGTCGATTCCGACTTCGGTCATACCTCCGAATCAGATCCTGGCCGCCATTTGCACCAGCCTGACCTCTCCCCTGGGTGAGCAGATTTTGGCGGCTCAATCTGGTGCTCCCTCTGGGAGACCCAACGGCAGGTGTTTTGTGCCTGAGGAGTTGCGCATTCGGTTGTTGCGAACCTACCATAACTCCAAGGCTGCGGGGCATCCTGGAAAGAATCAGCTGTCCTGGGCTGTTTCACGTCTGTTCTGGTGGTCTTCTCTACGTTCCGACATCGCCGCATATGTAGCGGCATGCTCCGTTTGTGCCCAGAGTAAGTCCCCTCGGCACCTTCCGTTGGGCCTTTTGCAACCCATAGCCACCGGGGAGCGCCCATGGTCACACCTGGGGATGGATTTCATTGTGGACCTCCCTGCATCCCGAGGCCATACGGTCATTCTCATGATTGTGGATCAGTTTTCCAAAATGTGCCACTGTGTTCCTCTCAAGAAGTTACCCTCTGCACAAGAGTTGGCCACGATTTTCGCCAGGGAGGTCTTCCGGTTGCACGGTTTGCCCAAGGAGATTGTGTTGGATCGGGGGAGTCAGTTTGTGTCCAGGTTCTGGCGCGCCTTTTGCTCCCAGTTGGGGATTCATCTCTCTTTCTCCTCGGCCTACCACCCTCAGTCCAATGGGGCCGCAGAACGATCCAATCAGGCCTTGGAGCAATTCCTTCGTTGCTATGTCTCCGATCACCAAGACAATTGGGTTGACCTCCTGCCTTGGGCTGAGTTTGCCAGGAACACGGCAGTGAACTCTTCCTCTGGGACGTCTCCCTTCATGGCCAATTATGGGTTCCAACCTGCCGTGTTACCGGAGGTATTCTCTCCCCAGGATATTCCGGCTGTAGAGGATCACCTTTCCGTCCTACGTGCTTCTTGAGTACAGATCCAGAGGTCCCTTGAGGTCTCTGCGCAGCGCCAGAGACTCCAGGCTGATCGCAGACGAGCGCCCGCTCCTTCCTACCAGGTCGGAGACCGTGTATGGTTGTCCACCCGCAACCTCAACCTTCGAGTGCCCACTCCCAAGCTGGCGCCTCGCTTTGTTGGTCCCTTCCGAGTGCTTCGCAGGGTAAACCCGGTAGCCTATGCCCTTGCGCTTCCTCCTGGCATGCGGATCTCCAACGTGTTTCATGTCTCCCTGTTGAAGCCATTGGTGTGTAATCGTTTCACTTCCTCGGTTCCTCGGCCCCGTCCGGTCCAAGTGGGCAATCGTGAGGAATATGAGGTGAGCAATATCCTGGACTCACGCCTGGTCCGCGGTCGGTTGCAGTTTTTGGTCCATTGGCGTGGTTATGGTCCAGAGGAGCGTTCCTGGGTTCCCTCCGCAGATGTCCATGCTCCTGCTTTGCTCCGAGCCTTCCACGCACGCTTCCCTCAGAAACCGTTCCTTACTCCGCGGAGGAGGGGCCCTTGAGGGGGAGGTACTGTCATGGTCTTACCTTCTTACTACTCTCCTTCGTTTGACATGTGCTGGCGGCCATCTTGGTTTCTGGGTTTCTTGTAGCCTCCCACCCTGCGGCTTCTCCTTCCCACTGGGAGGAGCTGGATGCCTAGCTCATATATATAGGAGGTCTGTGGCTTCAGTTCCTTGCTTGGTCCTCCTGTGTTCACATGCTTCTAAGACTGCTGCTGCTTCTGGTTCCTGATCCTGGCCTCGTCTGACTACCCCGTTGGTTCCTGATCCTGGCTTCGTCTGACTACCCCGTTGGTTCCTGATCCTGGCTTCGTCTGACTACCCTTCTGGTTCCTGACCTCTGTCTACGCAAGACCCTGCTTCGGTTTAGCCATCCGTTTGGACTTTTGCTTACGGCTTGCTTTTCAATAAAGCCTTCTTATTTTCCACTTATCTCTTGTTGTACGTCTGGTTCATGGTTCCATGACAGAAGACCCGTCATTCAGTATGTGTAGGTGTGTGCACACCTACTGCTCCACCATGTTGGTGAAATGCTGCTTCCTGCTAAGACGTTCCATATCAGCTGGTGGTGCTGGTTGTTGTGGCGTGCTGACAAAGCTTTTCCACATTTCGGCCATGCTAACCCTGCCTTCTGAGGTGCTGGCGCTTCCCCAGCTGCGTTGGCGACCTCTTCCTCGTCCTCTGACTTCGCCCCCGCTGTCAGGTGGGAATGCCACCAGCAGCGCGTCTACCAGCGTGCGATTATACTCGCGCATCTTATGATCACGCTCCAGTGAGGGAATTAAGGATGGTACATTGTCTTTGTAACGGGGATCCAGCAGCGTTGCCACCCAGCAATCAGCACAAGTTAGAATGTGGGCCACTCGGCGGTCGTTGTGGAGACACTGCAGCATGTAAGCGCTCATGTGTGCCAGGCTGCCCAGAGGCAACGAAAAGCTGTACTCTGTGGGAGTGTATCGTCTGTGTCCTCTGTATCCCCCCAGTCAAGCACCAGTGATGGCCATGAGCTGGTCTGGGTGCCACCCTGCTGTGAACATGGTTCCTCCTCCTTCATCTCCTCCTCTTCATCCTCCAGAACTGTGCCCTGGCAGGACAATTGTGTACCTGGCGTTTGTGGGTGCAGGAACCCTCCCTCTGAGCCACTTGTGAATGACTGGCTGAAAACCCTACGAAATAATCCCTCTTCCTCCTCCTCCTCCTCTGCCACATCCTCTTCCATCATCGCCAGCAGCATTTTTTCAAGGAGGCATAGCTGATGCTGATGCTGCAATACCTGAAAATAGTATTTTTTTGTCAAAAAAGTGTGTTTTTAAAACCCCAGAAAATGATGGGTGTATTTCTAGCTTAAATTGCACACTGACTAATCCAGATGTTGTAGATTGCCAAATCTACTGACTAATCCAGATGTTGTAGATTGCTGCCTTTTGCAGCTAGAGGCTGCAAAAGGGAGCAAAATGTGGTTAAGAGCATGGCAAATGTTCTGCAAACAAATGTGGATAGGGAAATGAATTAAAAAAACATAAAAGACTTTAAAAAAAATTGGGAATGATGTAGGAGGAAGCGGTTGAGGAAGCGGTAAATGGGTGGATGTGGCGGTCTAGGCTCACAGATGTGTGTTATTTTGCATTTTTACATAGGGGTATTCCCCAAAATATTGGGACATATAAAAAAATTAAATAGGAATAAGGAATAGTAATAAGTGCACTTGAGAACAAGGATGGATGATTGATGCTGTTAGAACTGTCTATTCTGCACGAGGTACAGACAAGTCTTATGGGATCCAGGCCTGGTTCATTTTAATGAACGTGAGCGTGTCCACGTTGGCTGTGGACAGGCGGCTGTGTCTGTCTGTAATGACGCCTCCTGCCGTGCTAAATACACGTTCAGAAAGTACACTGGCTGCAGGGCAGGCCAGCACCTCCAAGGCATACAGGGCAAGCTTTGGCCATGTGGTCAATTTGGAGACCCAGAATTTGAATGGCGAAGAACCATCAGTCAGTGCGTCTAGGCGTGTGCACAGGTACTGTTCCACAATGTTGTTCAAATGCTGCCTCCTGCTAACACGCTCCATATCAGCAGTTGGGGCTGGTTGTTGCGGCAAGGTGACAAAGCTTTTCCATATGTCGGCCATGCTTACCCTGCCTTCTGAGGTGCTGGCACTGACACAGCTGCGTTGGCGACCTCTTCCTCCTCCCCTGCCTTCACGTTGTGCTTCCACTTGTCCCCCAGTTAGTCAGGAATGCTCTCAGGAGCCCATCTACCAGCGTGCGCCTGTAGTCGCTCATCTTCCGATCACGCTCCAGTGAGGGAATTAAGGACGTCACATTGTCTTTGTAAGGGTGGCAACACAGTAGTCAGCACACATTAAAATGTGGGCAACTGTGCTGTCGTTGCACAGGCACTGCAGCATGTAGTCGCTCATGTGTGCCAGGCTGCCTAGAGGTAAGGACAAGCTGTCCTCTGTGGGAGGCGTATCGTCTGCGTCCTCCGTATCCCCCCAGCCACGCACCAGTGATGGGCCCGAGCTGTGTTGGGTGCCATCCCGCTGTGAACATGCTTTATCCTCATCCTCCTCATCCTCCATTTAGTGGGCCCTGGCTGGCCAAATTTGTACCTGGCCTCTGCTGTTGCAAAAAACCTCCCTCTGAGCCACTTCTAAAAGACTGGCCTGAAAGTGTTAGAAATGACCCCTCTTCCTCCTCCTCCTCGTCCTGGGCCACATCCTCTTCCATCATCGCCCTAAGTGTTTTCTCAAGGAGACATAGAAGTGGTATTGTAACGCTGATAACTGCGTCATCGCCACTGGCCATGTTTGTGGAGTACTCGAAACAGCGCAACACGGCACACAGGTCTTGCATGGAGGTCCAGTCATTAGTGTTGAAGTGGTGCTGTTCCGCAATGCGACTCACCCGTACGTGCTGCAGCTGAAACTCCACTATGGCCTGCTGCGGCTCGCACAGTCTCTCCAGCATGTGCAAGGTGGAGTTCCACCTGGTGGGCACGTCACATATGAGGCGGTGAGCGGGTAGGCCAAAGTTACGCTGTAGAGCAGACAGCCGAGCGGTGGCAGGATGAGAACGCCGGAAGCGTGCACAGACGGCCTGCACTTTATGCAGCAGCTCTGACATGTCGTGGTAGTTGTGAATGAATTTCTGCACCACCAAATTCAGCACATCTGCCAGCCAAGGGATGTGCGTCAAACCATCTAGTCCCAGAGCTGCAATGAGATTTCGCCCATTATCGCACACCAACAGACCGGGCTTTAAGCTCACTGGCAGCAACCACTCGTTGGTCTGTTGTTCTATACCCGCCACAACTCCTGCGTGGTGTGGGGCCTGTCCCCCAAACACATCAGTTTCAGAACGGCTTGCTGAAGTTTACCCCTGGCTGTGCTGAAGTTGGTAGTGAAGGTCTGTCACTGAACGGATGAGATGGTGGTAGAAGAGGTGGAGGAAGCCGAGTAGTAAGAGGAGGCAACAGGAGGCAAAGAATGATGCCCTGCGATCCTTGTCGGCGGAAGGACGTGCACCAAACAGCTCTCTGCCTGGGGCCCAGCTGCCACTACATTTATCCAGTGTGCAGTTAGGAAGATATAGCGTCCCTGGCCGTGCTTACTGGTCCACGTATCTGTGGTTAGGTGGACCTTGCCACAGATGGCGTTGCGCAGTGCACACTTGATTTTATCCGATTCTTCGTTGTGCAGGGAGGGCACGGCTCTCCTGGAGAAGTAGTGGCGGCTGGGAATGACGTACTGTGGGACAGCATGCGACATGAGCTGTTTGAAAGCTATCTGTCTCCACCAGCCTGAATGACAGTATTTCAAAGGCCAGTAGTTTAGAAATGCTGGCATTCAGGGCCAGGGATCGAGGGTGGCTAGGTGGGAATTTATGCTTTTTATCCAAGGTTTGTGAGATGGAGAGCTGAACGCTTCCGTGTGACATGGTGGAGATGCTTGGTGACTGAGGTGTTGGTGGCACATCCTCTGTTTTCTGTGCAGCAGGTGCCAATGTTCTTCCAGAGGCGGAGGAAGAGGCAGAGGCAGCAGCAGAAGAGGGAGCAGGAGGGGCCTGAGCCTTTTCTTGGTTTTGAAGGTGCTTACTCCATTGAAGCCCATGTCTCGCATGTAGATGCCTGGTCATGCAGGTTCTGCTAAGGTTCAGAACGTTAATGCCTTGCTTCAGGCTTGATGGCACAGCGTGCAAACCACTCGGGTCTTGTCGTCAGCACATTGTGTGAAGAAGTTCCATGCCAGGGAACTCCTTGAAGCTGTCCCTGGTGGTGGTGGCCAGTAGCAGACGAACTGTTTTGGTGACGGCCGCTCTGCTTTTGCACCCTGCTCCCTTTTTTGCTACGCTGTTGGCTAGGTCTCACCACTGCCTCTTCCTCCCAACTCTGAAAGTCAGTGGCGCGACCTTCATTCCATGTGGGGTCTAGGACCTCATTGTCCACTGCATCGTCTTCCACCCAGTCTTCCTCCCTGACCTCCTTTTCTGTCTGCACACTGCAGAAAGACACAGAAGTTGGCACCTGTGTTTCATCATCACCAGAGACTAGGTGGATGCCCTTGGGAAACCCTGCCAACAGAGTGTTCAAACAGCAATAGGGGCTGCTGCATGACTTGAGGCTCAGACAGGTTCCCCGATATGCACGGGGGTGATGTGACAGACTGATGGGCATGGGTTTCAGGCGCCACCTGTGTGCTTTCTGCAGAAGACTGGGTGGGAGATAATGTGTGTGAACGTGCTGGATCCACTGTCGGCCACCCAATCAACAAGAGCTTGTACTTGCTCAGGCCTTACCATCCTTAGAACGGCATTAGGCCCGACAAAATATCGCTGTAGATTATGGCGGCTACTGAGACCTGAGGTAGTACGTTCAGTAGGATATGTAGCTGTGGCAGAACGGCCACGTCCTCTCCCTGCACCAGAGGCTCCACCAACACCACCACCATGACCATGACCGCGTCCCTTATTAGATGTTTGCCTCATAGTTAGCGTTCATCAAGCAAAGTAAAAAGTGATTGAGTCTGTTAAAAATAATTATCCGCCAATAAAAACCCTGATGTAGGGTATTGCACTACATTTTTTTTAAACTGTATATGACAGCTGTATTTGTGGTCTAAATTTCACAGTAACTTATGCACCTCTAATCCCAGATGTGCAGTATATCAGAGTTTTTTTTTTTTTTACCCTTGTAAGCAAAAGCCCTGATGTAGGGTATTGCACTACATTTTTTTTAAACTCTATATGACAGCGGTATTTGTGGTCTAAATTTCACAGTAACTTATGCACCTATAATCACAGATGTGCAGTATATAAAACACCGTGTTTTTTCCACCCCGGTATGCGAAAGTCGTATTTCTGGCCTAAAATGAACAGTCCCTTATGCACCTATAATCACAGATGTGCACTATATGAAACAGAGGTTTTTTTTTTCAACCCAGTATGCCCCAGTATGAGAAAGCCATATTTCTGACCTAAATTGAACACTCACTTATGCACCTATAATAACAGATGTGCACTATATGAAACAGAGTTGTTGTTTTTCACCCAGTATGCCAAAGCCGTATTTCTGGCCTAAATGTAACACTCACTAATGCACCTATAATCACAGATGTGCACTATATGAAATAGAGTTTTTTTTTTTTTTTACCCAGTATGCCCCAGTATGAGAAAGACGTATTTCTGGTCTAAATTAAACATTCACTTATGCAGCGATAATCCTAGATGTGCACTATATGAAACAGAGTTGTTGTTTTTTTCAACCCAGTATGCCCCAGTATGAGAAAGCCATATTTCTGACCTAAATTGAACACTCACTTATGCACCTATAATAACAGATGTGCACTATATGAAACAGAGTTTTTTTTTTTT
This sequence comes from Bufo gargarizans, assembly GCF_014858855.1. NCBI lineage: Eukaryota > Metazoa > Chordata > Amphibia > Anura > Bufonidae > Bufo > Bufo gargarizans. The sequence goes on from NC_058083.1 coordinate 93,179,033, forward strand.
TCACCCAGTATGCCAAAGCCGTATTTCTGGCCTAAATGTAACACTCACTAATGCACCTATAATCACAGATGTGCACTATATGAAATAGAGTTTTTTTTTTCACCCAGTATGCCCCAGTATGAGAAAGACGTATTTCTGGTCTAAATTAAACATTCACTTATGCAGCGATAATCCTAGATGTGCTCTATATGAAACAGAGGTTTTTTAACACCAGTGTCTCAAAGCAGTATTTCTGGACTTGCAGACATGCAGATATCCTGTGCTGGTGCACTATCATTGCATAAAATGGCTGCCGAATATGAATTGACTAACTGAAGGAAAAAAAGAGTAAAGAAGCAGTTCTTCATATGATTCCTCCCTGATCTCTCCCTCACAGCAACTGCAGCCTATCCTTACACTAAGGCCCCATGCACACGGCCGTGTTTCACGGCCGTGTGCGGGCCGTGGAACCGCGGCCTGGATCCCTGCCGAGAGCAGGAGCGCACGGCGTCACTGGTTGCTATGACGCCGTGCGCTCCCTGCTGCCGCCGCAATACAGTAGTACACTGGTATGATCTATACCAGTGTATTACTGTACTGTGCCGGCAGCAGGGAGCGCACGGCGTCATAGCAACCAGTGACGCCGTGCGCTCCTGCTCTCGGCAGGGATCCAGGCCGCGGTTCCACGGCCCGCACACGGCCGTGAAACACGGCCGTGTGCATGGGGCCTAATCCGAGCAGAGTGACGAGACGCGCTACGTTACTCCAGCTTAAATAGAGGCTGGGTCACATGCTGCAGTTGGCCAATCACAGCCATGCCAATAGTAGGCATGGCTGTGATGGCCTATTTGGGGCAAGTAGTATGACGCTTGTTGATTGGCTGCTTTGTAGCCTTTCAAATAGCACCATAGAAATCGCTGAACACCGAACCCAAACTTTTACGTAAATGTTCAGGTTCGGGTCCGGGTGCCAAAAAACCTAAAGTTCAATACAAACCCAAACTTTACAGTTCGGGTTCTCTCATCTCTAAACAGAATATGAAAGCTGTATATATTAAACTTGAATTTAACACTTGCAGATCAGGAAAATACTGTTTTTTGGCAAACAAAAGTGTGTTTTTAAAACCCCAGAAAATGATGGGTGTATTTCTAGCTTAAATGGCACAATGACTAATCCAGATGTTGTAGATTGCCAAAAAAGTGTTTTTTGGGTAACAGAATATGAAAACTGTATATATTAAACTTGAATTTAACACTTGCAGATCAGGAAAATACAGTTTTTGGGCAAAACATTGTGTTTTTAAAACCCCAGAAAATGATGGGTGTATTTCTAGTTTAAATTGCACACTGACTAATCCAGATGTTGTATATTGCCATAAAAAGGTGATTTACAATGTCCCAAAAGCTCAGATGCAGTGCTGGTGCACTGAGCTTGCATAAAATGGCCGCCGCCGCCGCCCACCTAACTAACAGACGGATAAAAGTGTTTTTTTTTGGTCAATGGGCTCAGGGCAGGGTAAAATGATTGTGCCCTGCACCCACACAAATATTTCTATGTAGATCGCTGTGTTAGATTCTCTCCTATTCTCTCCCTGAAATCACAAGTCCAGCAGCATCCTCTCCCTACACTTGTAACAGCACTTATATAGAGCCTGGGTCACATGGTGCTCTGGCCAATCACAGCCATGCCATTAGTAGGCATGGCTGTGATGGCTTCTAAGGTCAGACAGTTAACCGCTTGTTGATTGGCTGCTCTTCAGGCCTTTCGAAAAGTGCCAAGAAAGCACCGAACACCGAACCCGAACTTTTACTGAAATGTTCGGGTTCGGTTTCGGGGTCCAAAAATCCTAAAGTTTGGTACGAACCCGAACTTTACAGTTCGGGTTCGCTCAACCCTAGTTATTAGCTGTTCTGAGGTGAATTTACATTGTCATTCAGTGGTGAAATTTGTTTGTGATGCCTTTTTTAGGAAAATTGATGGGTGATTTTTAAAGTATCTTCCGTAGGGACTAACAATTCGTTGATTAGCCATTCAGTGGTGAAATTTGTCTGTGTTACAGCCTTTTTTGGGAAAATTGGTTGGTGAATGTGTAACACCCCAGAGTTGTGTTACTACATGCCACTACCCCGCTACGGTATCCTAAGAGCCTTTACCTTGTCATCTAATAAGATTTTGCTCATGTTTTCACAACTATGCATTTAAAACTATGCTAAATGTAAATTTCCTTGTAATTTTCCAGCAGGTGGCAGCAATGGATTGGTAAGAAATTAGTTACAGTTTAGTATATCTAGGCTGTAATGGATTATTCCAGCTTAGCTCCCCCTCTGTGGAGGTGTGGAATGTTCCCATACCCTGCAGCTTGGGTGGAGAAGGAAGTGAGAGTCAGTGTGCCAGGAGTCCCCCTGCATAGGGAAGAAAGCCAGGATCTTGTCTCGGCTAAGACACTGATCATATTCCCAGTCTGAGCCCTGCAGCCTCAGCTGGATGACAAGAAAGCAGATAACCTCCAGAGTTCCAGGACAAAAGGAATCGCTGAGAGCCTATCTGAGAGTCAAGTCCAGAGACCTAGGAGAAACCATTCCTCCTCAGCTAGTCAGTCCCCAAAAAGCAGAAGATAGAGAGAAGTGCAGAAGCTAAATTCCTGCCACAGTTATACAGCTAACAAGCAGACGTCTTTTCCTGCAAGCTCCTGATTTAGAGTGCAGAAGATTCATTCCTGGCAACCATTGCCAAAACCTGCTGGGACCTAAGACCAAAGCTGTACATTGCTTGGATGAAAGTTATCTTTAGTAAAGACAAGTTTGAACTTCACCTAAAAGTCTGGACATCAATTTCTGCTGCAAAATCCCTATATTACTCCTACTATCACTATACTCAAATTTATTGCAAGTGAGCCAGGAGCCAGGAGTCCAGCCATACCCAGGTAGGAGACACCGTTGCCACCATTATCACTACCCTATAGAGACATTATAGGCCATTACACCACTCTGGCATTCCTAATCTGGGACGTGCGTTATAACACCTTGGAAGGGCCCTGTGATAGTACCCTGCGCATGCTGCAATTGGCTTCTCGAACAAACTATAGACTATTAACCACAAATATCCTGGCCCACTGCATAAGTGGTGTCAGTGTAACCATTTCTGGTCACTGCAAATGTAGGCTTTGTTTGCTTGGGACTGAGTAATTGCGTCGATTAGCCATTCAGTGGTGAAATTTGTTTGTGATACAGCCTTTTTTGGGAAAATTGGTCGGTAGCTGTAACTACGGTCAAGGACAATATATGTCCTTTAAGGCCCACTGGGTAAATGTGGTTCCTGCCCAGCCACACTAGCAACTTGGCCAGGTGATGTCGCTTCCGTACGTTGTCACACTGTTCGTTCTGCAACAATGTCCACCTCTGCCTCCTCATCCTCCACAGTGTCCTCAGCCTCTACTGCAGGGACAATTCACAGTTATCCTCCAGCATACCACATGTGCAGGGCATGGCGGCATGCTGTTCTACACCTCGTTTGCCTGATCGAACGAAGTCAGACAGGGGAGGAACTTCCACCTGTTGGAATTCCACACTCCATATGTTGGACCAACTATACGAACAGAGAAAGGCCATAAACGATTTCTTGATGATCCTAGCGGACAGGGGTACTCCCCTGTGTAACTTCGATGTCAGCCAGTGGCAGCTCATGTGTGACACCTGCCTTTTGCTCAGGCCCTTTGAGGAGGCCACGTTATTTGTCAGTTGCCAGGACTACAGGATAAACAAAGTCATTGCACTGCTTCTTGTCCTGGAACAGATGCTGGTAAATCTGGCTGGTCAAGGGACTGGAGACATGGCGCCTAGATCTCATGGCCACATGAACCCTGTGGGGGCTGAACTGGAGGAGGAGGAAATTGGAGCACAAGCCATGTGTAGCAAAATGGGTAGATTTTGTACACAGGTGACAGAAGAGGAGGAGCAGGAGCAGCCAGATGAGCTACAGTGCAATGAGGAAGATGAGGCAGAGGACACAGACACACCGTGGCAGTATGCAGTGGAGATGGTGGCAGGGAGTCCCTCCTAGTCTATTGCACAAATGCCCCAATGCATGCTCACTTGCTTGTGTAGTGACAGCAGAATTGAAGCATTCGGCAGAGGGATGACTTCTGGCTCTCCACCTTGTTGGACCTTTGCTACCGGTCCAAAATGGGGGCCTTTTTTATACCCGCTGAGAGGGAGGGCAAACTGAACTACTATAGAGACATCCTATATAGTTAGTTGGCCGCTGCCTATCTGAGCCATCGTCCATCCTCTTGCAGGTCTGAACAGGGGGGGCCTTCTGCGCTCATGTTCCTCTGCCATGGCTGCTGTAGCAGAGTGGGGGGTAGGAGCATTTCCAGCTCCATCAGCAGCAACTTGAGTCTAGAGTCGCTTATAAGCAGCTTTCTTCATCCGCCTAGTAAAAAAACTACTCACCAGGAGCAGCAACTAGACCTGGAGCAGGACCTGAACCAGCAGGTGGTGGCATACTTGGACAGTACCCCAGCCACCCCACATTGAACATCCGCTGGACTACTAGGCAGCCAAACTGGATTTGTGGAAGCAACTGGCAGTTTGCCCTTGAAAAGCTGTCCTGCCCGGCCAGTAGTGTGGCATCAAAGCAGGTGTTTAGTGCAGCAGGGGCCATAGTTTCACCAAGAAGAACTTGCCTGTCCACCCAAAATGTGGAGAGACTGACCTTAGTCAAGATGAATCAGGCATGGATCAGCCAGGATTAGATCATCCATGGTGCCACACCAACACTTTTACAAAAGAGACCGTTTTCTTCTGGCTACCTGCCTCAGCTACTATTGGTGCCAGCAGCACAGGGGGGCCCGGAGCGCACGGAAGGCCCCGCCCCCTCCGTTTATTTTAGCTAAGTAAGCAGTACTAGTACAAGCAAACACACACTGTGTGCTGCGCAGGGCCCACAGCACTTGCCTTTGATCGGCGGCCTACACCTACAGTGGAATCCTTCAAAAGAAACCTAAAAACCCACCTCTTCAGACAAGCCTACAACCAGTGACCCTGTTGCCTTTATACCAACATGACCAGCTTTACCCTCTCCTCCTTCTCCCATACCATGTAGATTTTAAGCCCTCAAGGGCAGGGCCCCCTCTCCTTCTGTACCAGTTTGCAACTCGTCTTCTTTTTTTTTATTTTTATTTTTTTATTGATTTTTCAATAAAGAACAAAGGGTAACAGGGTACCAAGGTAAAGGCTCGCAGGCCAAATCGGTAAGCAATTAAATACATTGTGAATTGCAATCAAATATTGTCAAAATCAAAGAGAACTGTAGTATAGGTAATCAGGAGGGAATTAAGGCTGCGGAAAGAGTTCAGAGCTGCTGGCATTGGAAGAAAGAGTTGTGGTATTCTAGGGTGGTCATTACGCTTCTGGTCTAGTTAAAAGGGAGGAGAGAGTGCTGGCGGATGACTAGGTGGGAAACGCGCCGCTGGTCTAGATGTAAATGAAGGTCCCTAAAGGCCTGAGTGTGAAACCTTAGTAAATTAGAAGGTTAAAGGGGTGTCTTTGTATTGGGGTGATCTAAAGGTTGACCAGGGGAGCCATTTTTTTATGAAAGTGGTATGTGTATGATTTTCCCATGAGGATAATTCCTCGAACCTGTGTATTTGATCAACTTTTTGCAACCATTGATAAATAGATGGGGTTTGATTTTGCCTCCAGAATCTGGGAAGTACAAGGCGAGCGGCTATCAGCAATTGCATGAAGATGAAGGGTGTGTGTGGGTGGTCTTTATCTTGGTTGAGGGATAATAACGCCAGTTGAGGAGATGGCTGAAAAGAAGTATGACAAATTTTGTTTGCCAGGGAGAAGATTTCAGACCACCATTTGTTTATAAGGGAGCATGACCACCATATGTGGAGGAAGGTCCCTTTCTCTCGCAGACACCTCCAGCATACGTCCGAATTGGCTTGAGAGAAAAGTGCATATTTATCTGGCGTATTGTACCACCTGGTGAGAATTTTGTACCCATTCTCCTGGATTCAGACACAGCGGGAGGCCCTGTGAGGATAGTCAAGGATTTTATGGAGAGATGTAAATTGGATGGTGATGTTCAAATATGTTTCCCAATGTTTTATAAAGGCAGGCCTGGCTAACATGGGCGGGGAGCGAAGCTTGCTATAAATTTGTGATATAAGTTTCCTTGGGATTGTGGGAACGGAAATCACTGATTTGAACCATACTAGAAGACGTTGTAGGTCACCCCTATGGATGTGTTGATTTATATAGGCTCTGAGGTATGAGACTGTGAAGATATCGCATGGGCGAGGGCCCAATAAGGTATTCATGGTATCTAAATCAAGTGTGTTGCCAGTATGGTCTAACAGCGATAATATCCCTGATGATAAAGTGATGAGTTTTTGCGACGTGGCTGTTCTCAGGACCATGGGGGCCGTGTCAATTACATCTTTCACCGTTAGGAGTGTGAGGGAAAAGGGATGGCACAATGAGAGGAGGACAACCACTTCCATGCTCCTAAAGTTGCTTTGAGAATAGGGAAGTGGGATAGGGATTCGGCTAGGACGTTTTGGCATCCTAAAAGGAGTGCTCTAACTGGTGTATTTAGTATGTCGAGTTCCATTTCCACTACCGCAGGGTGTGGAGAGGGGCATAGCCAGGCTATAGCACGAGATAGAAGAATGGCCTTACCATAAAGTTCTGGGTCTGGAAGTCCTATACCCCCGTCTTGCCTAGGTTTAGTAAGAAGGGAGAGTGCAAGTCTGGGTTTTCTTCCATTCCAGATAAAGGACCTAATTTTCTTTTGAATTGAGGTATAATAATGTTTAGGTATGGGGATCGGCAAAACCTGTTGTAGATAGGTGAGTCGTGGGATGATTAGGGAGGAAAACCGTTTTTTGCGACCGAACCAAGATAATGTGGGGTTGGAAACCTTGTCTATGGTCTTAAAAACTGAGGATTTGAGTGGGACATAGTTAAGGGAGAAAAGGTCTTTTATTATAGGGCTAATTATAACTCCCAGATAGGTGGTGGAGGGAGAAGACCAATTGAAAGGCGAGTTCTCCATTAAACGCCATTTGGTAGAAAGGGGAATTCTTGAGCACAGAACTAGGGATTTGTTGGCGTTAATCTTTAAGTCTGAGATGGAGCTATAAAGGTTGAGGTGGGCTTGTATGTGAGGTAGCGAAACTAGAGGGTTTGTTGTCATTACGAGAACATCATCTGCAAATGCTGCAATTTTCTGCTCATTGCCTCCCAAATATAGACTTTCAATTTTCCTGTCCGATCTTATACCGGATAAGAGCGGTTCCAGTGCTAAAACAAATAGAAGTGGGGACAGGGGACAGCCCTGCCTCGTCCCATTCCGTATAGCGAAAGGGAAGGATAGAGTTCCGCTAACCATAACCAAGGCTGACGCCTGATCATACATGGTGAAGATGGCTTGCACAAAGGGACCAGGGAGGCCAAACCGAAACAGGGTATCCTTCAAATACGTCCAGTTAACTCTATCAAATGCTTTCTCAGCATCAGTGCTGAGGAGGAGCAAAGGAGTAGAGGAGTGGTCAGCATGGCACAGCACATTGATCACTTTAGAAGTGTAATCTTTGCCCTCCCTGCCACGGATGAAACCCACCTGATCCCTGTGTACAAGCTGAGGAAGGAGAATAGCTAGTCTGTTAGCTAAAATTTTGGCTAGGAGTTTGAGGTCTATATTTAGGAGGGATATGGGCCTATAGTTGGAGCATTATTTAGAGTAATTCCCTTCTTTGGGAATGAGTGTAATGTGGGCTGCTGTCATGTCCCTGGATAGGGGTACTCCTTTTAGTGCTAGGTTGCAGACCTCAAGGAGGTGGGGTAGGAGGATATTGTGAAAAGTTTTGTAGTATGAGACCGGAAGACCGTCTGGACCTGGACTTTTTCCTTTCGGCATTTGGCTCAAGGCTTTGTTTAGCTCGATTAGGATAAAAGGCGATTGTAGTTTTAGCTTTTGATCTGGGGAGACGGTGGGGATATTGGCAGAGTCAAGGAAGGTTGAGATGATGGACGGCCGGTTGTTTGGTGGAGTGTTGATAGGAAGGTTATAAAGATTTTCATAAAAGGAGCGAAATTGGGCAGCAATCTGAGGGGCAGTGAAAACCGATTTACCGTCAGGTGAAGTAAGTTGATGAATATGGTTTGCGGCTCTTCTTCCTTTTATCCTACTCATGAGAAATTTGGTGGCTTTGTCGCCATGGGCAAAGTATTTGTGCTGGGAATTCATGTAGTATTTGGCCGCTTTGGTCTGTAAGAGGGTTTTAAGTTCTGCTCTATGTCTGGATAACTCCTGAAGATGGAGATCTGAGGGACTTTTTTTATGAATTGATTCTAATTAGAGTAGAGCGAACACCTGGATGTTCGGGTTCGAGAAGTTCGGCCGAACTTCCCGGAAATGTTCGGGTTCGGGATCCGAACCCGATCCGAACTTCGTCCCGAACCCGAACCCCATTGAAGTCAATGGGGACCCGAACTTTTCGGTACTAAAAAGGCTGTAAAAGAGCCCAGGAAAGGGCTAGAGGGCTGCAAAAGGCAGCAACATGTAGGTAAATCCCCTGCAAACAAATGTGGATAGGGAAATGAATTAAAATAAAAATTAAATAAATAAAAATTAACCAAAATCAATTGGAGAGAGGTCCCATAGCAGAGAATCTGGCTTCACGTCACCCACCACTGGAACAGTCTATTCTCAGATTTTTAGGCCCCGGCACCCAGGCAGAGGAGAGAGGTCCCTTAACAGAGAATCAGGCTTCACGTCAGCCACCACTGCAACAGTCCATTGTCAGATATTTAGGCCCAGAACCCAGGCAGAGGAGAGAGGTCCCGTAACAGACAATCTGGCTTCATGTCAGCAGAGAATCAGTCTTCATATCATAGCAGAGAATCAGGCTTCACGTCACCCACCACTGTAAGAGTCCATTTTCATAAATTTAGGCCCAGCACCCAGGCAGAGGAGAGAGGTCCCGTAACAGACAATCTGGCTTCATGTCAGCAGAGAATCAGTCTTCATATCATAGCAGAGAATCAGGCTTCACGTCACCCACCACTGTAAGAGTCCATTTTCATAAATTTAGGCCCAGCACCCAGGCAGAGGAGAGAGGTCCCGTAACAGACAATCTGGCTTCATGTCAGCAGAGAATCAGTCTTCATGTCATAGCAGAGAATCAGGCTTCACGTCGGCCACCACTGCAACAGTCCATTGTCATAAATTTAGGCCCAGCACCCAGGCAGAGGAGAGAGGTCCCGTAACAGACAATCTGGCTTCAAGTCAGCAGAGAATCAGTCTTCATGTCATAGCAGAGAATCAGGCTTCACGTCAGCCACCACTGCAACAGTCCATTGTCAGATATTTAGGCCCAGCACCCAGGCAGAGGAGAGAGGTCCCGTAACAGAGGATCTGGCTTCATGTCAGCAGAGAATCAGTCTGCATGTCATAGCAGAAAATCAGGCTTCACGTCAGTCACCACTGCAACAGTCCATTGTCAGATATTTAGGCCCAGCACCCAGGCAGAGGAGAGAGGTCCTGTAACAGACAATCTGGCTTCATGTCAGCAGAGAATCAGTCTTCATGTCATAGCAGAGAATCAGGCTTCACGTCAGCCACCACTGCAACAGTCCATTGGCATATATTTAGGCCCAGCACCCAGGCAGAGGAGAGAGGTCCCGTAACAGACAATCTGGCTTCATGTCAGCAGAGAATCAGTCTTCATATCATAGCAGAGAATCAGGCTTCACGTCACCCACCACTGCAACAGTCCATTTTCATAAATTTAGGCCCAGCACCTAGGCAGAGGAGAGAGGTCCCGTAACAGACAATCTGGCTTCATGTCAGCAGAGAATTAGTCTGCATGTCATAGCAGAGAATCAGGCTTCACGTCAGCCACCACTGCAACTGTCCATTGGCATATATTTAGGCCCAGCACACAGGCAGAGGAGAGAGGTCCCGTAACAGAGGATCTGGCTTCATGTCAGCAGAGAATCAGTCTGCATATAATAGCAGAAAATCAGGCTTCACGTCAGCCACCACTGCAACAGTCCATTGTCAGATATTTAGGCCCAGCACCCAGGCAGAGGAGAGAGGTCCCGTAACAGAGGATCTGGCTTCATGTCAGCAGAGAATCAGTCTGCATGTCATAGCAGAGAATCAGGCTTCACGTCACCCAACATTGGAACAGTCCATTGGCATATATTTAGGCCCCGGCACCCAGACAGAGGAGAGGTTCATTCAACTTTGGGTAGCCTCGCAATATAATTGTAAAATGAAAATAAAAATAGGATTGAATTAGAAAGTGCCCTGGAGTACAATAATATATGGTTAAGGGGAGGTAGTTAATGTCTAATCTGGACAAGGGACGGACAGGTCCTGTGGGATCCATGCCTGGTTCATTTTTATGAACGTCAGCTTGTCCACATTGGCTGTAGACAGGCGGCTGCGTTTGTCTGTAATGACGCCCCCTGCCGTGCTGAATACACGTTCAGACAAAACGCTGGCCGCCGGGCAGGCCAGCACCTCCAAGGCATAAAAGGCTAGCTCTGGCCACGTGGACAATTTAGAGACCCAGAAGTTGAATGGGGCCGAACCATCAGTCAGTTCGTGGAGGGGTGTGCACAAGTACTGTTCCACCATGTTAGTGAAATGTTGCCTCCTGCTAACACGTTGCGTATCAGGTGGTGGTGCAGTTAGCTGTGGCGTATTGACAAAAGTTTTCCACATCTCTGCCATGCTAACCCTGCCCTCAGAGGAGCTGGCCGTGACACAGCTGCCTTGGCGACCTCTTGCTCCTCCTCTGCCTTGGCCTTGGGCTTCCACTTGTTCCCCTGTGACATTTGGGAATGCTCTCAGTAGCGCGTCTACCAACGTACGCTTGTACTCGCGCATCTTCCTATCACGCTCCAGTGCAGGAAGTAAGATGGGCACATTGTCTTTGTAGCGTGGATCCAGCAGGGTGGCAACCCAGTAGTCCGCACACGTTAAAATGTGGGCAACTCTGCTGTCGTTGCGCAGGCACTGCAGCATGTAGTCGCTCATGTGTGCCAGGCTGCCCAGGGGTAAGGACAAGCTGTCCTCTGTGGGAGGCGTATCGTCATTGTCCTGCCTTTCCCCCCAGCCACGCACCAGTGATGGGCCTGAGCTGCGTTGGGTGCCACCCCGCTGTGACCATGCTTCATCCTCATCCTCCTCCACCTCCTCCTCATCCTCGTCCTCTTCGTCCTCCAGTAGTGGGCCCTGGCTGGCCACATTTGTACCTGGCCTCTGCTGTTGCAAAAAACCTCCCTCTGAGTCACTTCGAAGAGACTGGCCTGAAAGTGCTAAAAATGACCCCTCTTCCTCCTCCTCCTCCTCCTGGGCCACCTCCTCTTCCATCATCGCCCTAAGTGTTTTCTCAAGGAGACATAGAAGTGGTATTGTAACGCTGATAACGGCGTCATCGCCACTGGCCATGTTGGTGGAGTACTCGAAACAGCGCAACAGGGCACACAGGTCTCGCATGGAGGTCCAGTCATTGGTGGTGAAGTGGTGCTGTTCCGCAGTGCGACTGACCCGTGCGTGCTGCAGCTGAAACTCCACTATGGCCTGCTGCTGCTCGCACAGTCTGTCCAGCATGTGCAAGGTGGAGTTCCACCTGGTGGGCACGTCGCATATGAGGCGGTGAGCGGGAAGGCCGAAGTTACGCTGTAGCGCAGACAGGCGAGCAGCGGCAGGATGTGAACGCCGGAAGCGCGAACAGACGGCCCGCACTTTATGCAGCAGCTCTGACATGTCAGGGTAGTTGTGAATGAACTTCTGCACCACCAAATTCAGCACATGCGCCAGGCAAGGGATGTGCGTCAAACCGGCTAGTCCCAGAGCTGCAACGAGATTTCGCCCATTATCGCACACCACCAGGCCGGGCTTGAGGCTCACCGGCAGCAACTACTCGTCGGTCTGTTGTTCTATACCCCGCCACAACTCCTGTGCGGTGTGGGGCCTGTCCCCCAAACATATGAGTTTCAGAATGGCCTGCTGACGTTTACCCCGGGCTGTGCTGAAGTTGGTGGTGAAGGTGTGTGGCTGACTGGATGAGCAGGTGGAAGAAGAGGAGGAGGAAGCCGAGAAGGAGGAGGTGGCAACAGGAGGCAAAGAATGTTGCCCTGCGATCCTTGGCGGCGGAAGGACGTGCGCCAAACAGCTCTCCGCCTGGGGCCCAGCTGCCACTACATTTACCCAGTGTGCAGTTAGGGAGATATAGCGTCCCTGGCCGTGCTTACTGGTCCACGTATCTGTAGTTAGGTGGACCTTGCTACAGATGGCGTTGCGCAGTGCACACTTGATTTTATCGGATACTTGGTTGTGCAGGGAAGGCACGGCTCTCTTGGAGAAGTAGTGGCGGCTGGGAACAACATACTGTGGGACAGCAAGCGACATGAGCTGTTTGAAGCTGTCTGTGTCCACCAGCCTAAATGACAGCATTTCATAGGCCAGTAGTTTAGAAATGCTGGCATTCAGGGCCAGGGATTGAGGGTGGCTAGGTGGGAATTTACGCTTTCTCTCAAATGTTTGTGAGATGGAGAGCTGAACGCTGCCGTGTGACATGGTTGAGACGCTTGGTGACGGAGGTGGTGGTGGTGTTGGTGGTACATCCCCTGTTTGCTGGGCGGCAGGTGCCAACGTTCCTCCAGAGGCGGAGGAAGAGGCCGAGGCGGCAGCAGCAGAAGAGGCCGAGGCGGCAGCAGCAGAAGAGGTAGCAGGGGGAGCCTGAGTGACTTCCTTGGTTTTAAGGTGTTTACTCCACTGCTGTTCATGCTTTGCATGCAGGTGCCTGGTCATGCAGGTTGTGCTCAGGTTCAGAACGTTAATGCCTCGCTTCAGGCTCTGATGGCACAGCGTGCAAACCACTCGGGTCTTGTCGTCAGCACATTATTTGAAGAAGTGCCATGCCAGGGAACTCCTTGAAGCTGCCTTTGGGGTGCTCGGTCCCAGATGGCGGCGGTCAGTAGCAGGAGGAGTCTCTTGGCGGCGGGTGTTCTGCTTTTGCCCACTGCTCCCTCTTTTGCTACGCTGTTGGCTCGGTCTCACCACTGCCTCTTCCTCCGAACTGTGAAAGTCAGTGGCACGACCTTCATTCCATGTGGGGTCTAGGACCTCATCGTCCCCTGCATCGTCTTCCACCCAGTCTTGATCCCTGACCTCCTGTTCAGTCTGCACACTGCAGAAAGACGCAGCAGTTGGCACCTGTGTTTCGTCATCATCAGAGACATGCTGAGGTGGTATTTCCATGTCCTCATCATCAGGAAACATAAGTGGTTGTGCGTCAGTGCAGTCTATGTCTTCCACCGCTGGGGAAGGGCTAGGTGGATGCCCTTGGGAAACCCTGCCAGCAGAGTCTTCAAACAGCATAAGAGACTGCTGCATAACTTGAGGCTCAGACAGTTTCCCTGATATGCATGGGGGTGATGTGACAGACTGATGGGGTTGGTTTTCAGGCGCCATCTGTGCGCTTTCTGCAGAAGACTGGGTGGGAGATAATGTGAACGTGCTGGATCCACTGTCGGCCACCCAATTGACTAATGCCTGTACCTGCTCAGGCCTTACCATCCTTAGAACGGCATTGGGCCCCACCATATATCGCTGTAAATTCTGGCGGCTACTGGGACCTGAGGTAGTTGGTACACTAGGACGTGTGGATGTGGCAGAACGGCCACGTCCTCTCCCAGCACCAGAGGGTCCACTAACACCACCACGACCATGTCCACGTCCGCGTCCCTTACTAGATGTTTTCCTCATTGTTATCGTTCACCACAACAACAAAAATATTATTTGGCCCAATGTATTGTATTCAAATTCAGCTGAATATAAATTTGAGGCCTAGTATTTAGGCGCTGGGTGACCGGTATGGATTTACTGACAGAATTAGACTTGGAAATGCACAGTAGCGTGTGTGTGAAGTTATTCTGAATGACCCTATGTGCACCTTGAATATTATATACCCTTTTAGGGATAGATTTCAAATAGCTCTGATACAGCAGAAACCACTAAATTATGAAATTGCTAAATTGGGAATTGTATTTCAACCCAGAACAAAAAATGTGCTTTGACGGACACTAAATAACTTGCCCAGCCACAACAGTACAGCGGTAACGACAGATTTAGCGGGATATAAATTTGAGGCCTAGTATTTAGGCGCTGGGTGACCGGTATGGATTTACTGACAGAATTAGACTTGGAAATGCACAGTAGCGTGTGTGTGAAGTTATTCTGAATGACCCTATGTGCACCTTGAATATTATATACCCTTTTAGGGATAGATTTCAAATAGCTCTGATATAGCAGAAACCACTAAATTATGAAATTGCTAAATTGGGAATTGTATTTCAACCCAGAACAAAAAATGTTCTTTGACAGACACTAAATAACTTGCCCAGCCACAACAGTACAGCGGTAACGACAGATTTAGCGGGATATAAATTTGAGGCCTAGTATTTAGGCACTGGGTGACCGGTATGGATTTACTGACAGAATTAGACTTGGAAATGCACAGTAGCGTGTGTGTGTGAAGTTATTCTGAATGACCCTATGTGCACCTTGAATATTATATACCCTTTTAGGGATAGATTTCAAATAGCTCTGATACAGCAGAAACCACTAAATTATGAAATTGCTAAATTGGGAATTGTATTTCAACCCAGAACAAAAAATGTGCTTTGACGGACACTAAATAACTTGCCCAGCCACAACAGGACAGCGGTAACGAGAGATTTAGCGGGATATAAATTTGAGGCCTAGTATTTAGGCGCTGGGTTACCGGTATGGATTTACTGACAGAATTAGACTTGGAAATGCACAGTAGCGTGTGTGTGTGAAGTTATTCTGAATGACCCTATGTGCACCTTGAATATTATATACCCTTTTAGGGATAGATTTCAAATAGCTCTGATACAGCAGAAACCACTAAATTATGAAATTGCTAAATTGGGAATTGCATTTCAACCCAGAACAAAAAATGTGCTTTGACGGACACTAAATAACTTGCCCAGCCACAACAGTACAGCGGTAACGACAGATTTAGCGGGATATAAATTTGAGGCCTAGTATTTAGGCGCTGGGTGACCGGTATGGATTTACTGACAGAATTAGACTGGGATATGGCCAAAAAATAACCACACTATTGCTGGTTAAATGCACTTGGTGTGACAGCTTGACCAACCACACTACTGAGGGTTAAATGCACTTGGTGACAGGCGCAGCTTGCCCCTGATGTAGTATATGGCCAGAAAATGAACAGACTATTGCTGGTTAAATGCACTTGGTGTGACAGCTTGACCAACCACACTACTGAGGGTTAAATGCACTTGGTGACAGGCGCAGCTTGCCCCTGATGTAGTATATGGCCAGAAAATGAACAGACTATTGCTGGTTAAATGCACTTGGTGTGACAGCTTGACCAACCACACTACTGAGGGTTAAATGCACTTGGTGACGGGCGCAGCTTGCCCCTGATGTAGTATATGGCCAAAAAATTAACAGACTATTGCTGGTTAAATGCACTTGGTGTGACAGCTTCACCCTGATGTAGGCTTTAGCCAAAAAACAACCACACCATTGAGGGTTAAATGCACTTGGTCGCAGCTTGTGCTGGCGCACCACAAGACACAAAATGGCCGCCGATCACCCCAGAAAAAAGTGACTGACAAACTTTCTGGGCAGCCTAAAAACAGTGAGCAATTGAGTATCAGCAGCTCAATGACCCACAGCTGCAGATCGATCGATTAATCAAGTCCTTTGGAGGAGTTAATCTGCCTAATCTCGCCCTACTGTCGCAGCCGCAACCTCTCCCTATGCTAATCAGAGCAGAGTGACGGGCGGCGCTATGTGACTCCAGCTTAAATAGAGGCTGGGTCACATGGTGCTCTGGCCAATCACAGCCATGCCAATAGTAGGCATGGCTGTGACGGCCTCTTGGGGCAAGTAGTATGACGCTTGTTGATTGGCTGCTTTGCAGCCTTTCAAAAAGCCCCAAGAAAGCGTCACAAAAGCGCCAAGAAAGCGACGAACACCGAACCCGAACCCGGACTTTTACGAAAATGTCCGGGTTCGGGTCCGTGTCACGGACACCCCAAAATTCGGTACGAACCCGAACTATACAGTTCGAGTTCGCTCATCCCTAATTCTAATCTCAGGATATTTTTGAGGGCTATATCAATTGCTTTCTCCCTAAGTTTTTTCTGATATGAACCAATGCTGACCCTGATGAAGGGTTTATGTGCATCCGAAAGGGTGTTTGCGGAGAGGTCAGGGCACTTGTTTATTGAAAAATATTCTGTGATGTGTTTGGAAACCAATTTGATCGTGGGTTGATAACCTAATAGGGATTCATTTAATCTCCAGTTGAAGCATGTAGGAAAACTATTCGGGGCTGTGATCGTAAGAAAGATTGGGGAGTGGTCTGAAAGGTGCAGGGAACCTATTGAAGCTTCTTTACAGATATATAAATGTTCTTTGGATATAAATAGGTAGTCTAATCTGTGATAGTTGCCGTGCATTGCGGAGTAGAAGGTGAAGTCATATGTATTGCAAGTCAACCGAAAAATGCAAGTCAACCGTACATACTAAATGGTAAAACACTCGGTAACACTGACATGGAAAAGGATCTAGGAATTTTAATAAACAGCAAACTAAGCTGCAAAAACCAGTGTCAGGCAGCTGCTGCCAAGGCCAACAAGATAATGGGTTGCATCAGAAGGGGCATAGATTCCCGTGATAAGAACATAGTCCTACCACTTTACAAATCGCTAGTCAGACCACACATGGAGTACTGTGTACAGTTCTGGGCTCCTGTAAACAAGGCAGACATAGCAGAGCTGGAGAAGGTCCAGAGGAGGGCAACTAAAGTAATAACTGGAATGGGGCAACTACAGTACCCTGAAAGATTATCAAAATTAGAGTTATTCACTTTAGAAAAAAGACGACTGAGGGGAGATCTAATTAATATGTATAAATATATCAAGGGTCAGTACAGAGATCTATCCCATCAGCTATTTATCCCCAGGACTGTGACTGTGACGAGGGGACATCCTCTGCGCCTGGAGGAAAGAAGGTTTGTACACAAACATAGAAAAGGATTCTTTACGGTAAGAGCAGTGAGACTATGGAACTCTCTGCCTGAGGAGGTGGTGATGGTGAGTACAATAAAGGAATTCAAGAGGGGCCTGGACGTATTTCTGGAGCTTAATAATATTACAGGCTATAGCCACTAGAGAGGGGTCTTCCTCTGGATCAACTTGCGGGATAACAGGCCGAACTGGATGGACAAATGTCTTTTTTCGGCCTTATGTACTATGTTACTATGTTACTATGTATTGGGATATAGGGATCGCCATGCATCTACCAGTTGGAGATTCCAAAGGTTATCTCTGAAATTTTGGAGGGATCTGCCGGAGTGCGATGATTTCTTGGAGGAAGTGTCTAATTGTGGACATAGGGCAATATTTAAATCTCCTCCTAACACTACTATCCCTTCTTTGAAGGAGTTGATGAGCTGGAAAATACTGGAGAACCAGCGGGACTGGTTAGAATTGGGGGCATATAGGTTAATAAAGGTATAAGTTTGTGGGCCTATGGTGCCTTTCACTAGTATAAATCTCCCGTCAGGGTCAAGTGAGTGGCTTACAAACCTAAAAGGGATTTTCCTTTGAAACCCTATGCTAACTCCACCTGATGCTGAAGTGCCTCCTCCTCAATGGTACCAGTTTGAATAGTGGGAGAATTGCATATTGGGATAGTGATTAAATCGAAAATGGGTCTCCTGGAGGAACACCACATCCGCTCCAGCCTTCCTTAGGATAGAAAAGATTTGACTTCGCTTTGAAGGGGAATGGAAGCCTTTAACATTGTATGAGGCTATATGTAGGTCAGCCATTGCGGGCTGCGTGTGATGGAGTACCTTGAAGCGAATGTTGTGTCCTCCAGGAGAGTGCAGTGCAGGAAGAGGGTACCGCTATCTTATTCCAGATGCTGGCCCGTGCATAAAGAAGGTTGACAAGTACCTTGGGATGAAAACATGAGGGGAAACATAAACAGTAAAATTAGAACATAAATACTAAGAAAGGTGAGCATACAGACGTACACTTCAATCATGAGGGGGGGTAGTTGGTCAGATGACCAGGTAGTGGACCGAATAGCACTAAGAAAGGGTCATGGGGTAGTAAGTTAGGATAAGCCTGGCAGTTAGCTTCTATAAGAAAGGGAGAAAACAGCTTAATACTCAAGTCATTTCAGGGTCGGGAACAACAATGGACAGCTTTCAAAATAGGGTAAACGGTGCAGGTAAACTGGAGTTCGATTCTTTTTAAGGATCTTGCGAGAGGCTCCTAGGTGTGAGCTGGTGGCCTCTTTTCTTGGATCTTGACGATTCTGGAGTGCGCTGGACTTCAAATGGTAGCACTTTGGGGAGCTCAGGCAGGTCCCCTAGATCATGGTATTGCTCTCAATTCTCTATTTGCATAGCGGGAATGTCCAGCTCTGTAATGATTGGTGCAACGTCAGCATAAGACGAGATTGAACCGCTTGCCTGCAGTGGAGAAGGTAAGCCCAAATGGATACATAACGTTGTTGGACCGAAGCCAGTCGGTCAAGGGTTTTAGGGTTCTTCTCTTCTTGAGGGTAGAGGGGGCCAGATCTTGGTATATCTCCAATCTGGAATCTTCATAGGTGAGATCCACATGGTTGCGAGCTGCATCCAAAATGGCCGCTTTAACAGGGAAGTTCAGGAACTTACAGATGATGGCCCGGAGTGGCTCATTCTGTTTGGGTTTAGGGCGTAGCGCCCTGTGCGCACGTTCAATGGCAATTTCATGAGGGTAATTGGGACCCAACAGGGAGTCGCATATGGCTATGATGGTGGAAGAGATCTCTCCCGTCCCTATAGATTCAGGGACCCCTCTGAATCTTAAATTGTTTTGCCGCCCTCTATTGATCTTCCAGGGCATTATGGAGCTCATTAAGGTGTTCTGTGCATCTGCGGAGTGAGGCCGATACTGCAGATTGATGATTCAGGGAGGCGGCCTGCTGTATTTCGAGTGTTTACACCCGTTCCCCAACGTGTCTCACCTCTTGTCGGAACGCCGAAATCTCAGTGAGTATGGGTTCCATTACTCTGCTAAGCGCCCGGTCCAGATAACGTCTGGTGAGCGGTAAGTCCGAGTTAGGCTGGCGATCCTCAGAGTCGCTGTCTCATTCGGAGTGTGCAGAAGTGCGTTTCAGTGCCTTAGCTTGCTGAGCCGGGGCCATCTTGGATTTGCGTGTCGCGATCGTAGCGGATGCTTTTTGAGGAAATTTGTCCATTTCTAGGCTTGGGATCTGGCTTTTGGGGGTCACAGTTTGTTCTCCCAGCCTGGGGTTCCCGATTTTTACCATCCTTACTCACAGGGGCTAATTATAGCAGGTGCTAGGATCGGTCACTTTAGCATAGCTGAGAACGAAGCGTCCATCTCATTCCTGGCGCTAACTCATCTTCTTTATGCTTAGTGTAATTTTCTGTATTATGCATGTACAGTATACCCCTTTTCATATGTACAGCGCTATGGAATGAATGGTGCTTTAATAAATAATAATAATAATAATAATGATAATATCTGAATTCATCTCTGCAAAATCAACATTCACATTATTGGCATAGACATTAATGGCACAAATCAATGGCACACACCTTATCGGCATACCTATCGATGGCACACATCAATGGAGCATACAGTATATCAATGGCATACATATTGACTTTTTATGGAATATGCAACAGAGTTCTTTCTTAAAAAATGATATCTCCTTTTTGGTTGCTTCCATTCAGTTTATAAAGGTAGTTTGAGTGGCGAAGATTTACGATACTTGGAAATCTGCCACCATTTCATCAGGGCAAATCAGATTTAAAGAGTTAGTTAATGAGATTGCTCTTTTCAATTGTAGAACTTGTCCCCATCTCTTCAATCAGAGTGCACACATTTTGGGTTGAAGTACCTCCAAACACTCAGGGGACCTCTCCTGACTCACACGGATAATCCATAATGGCTCCATTAATATGATTTCCCAGGTAGTGTTGTATCCTTGAAATAAATTGCTCCTGGATTAGACTTTATCAGAGTTTATTTTTATTTTGTACTCAGGAACATCTGTTCCCTACTCACTTACACTTTCAGTATAGTCTACTTTTCTTGAAACATATGGCAGGAATGTATTATTTAAAGCATTCATTTGAAGGTGTACAGTGTATTATAACAAAGGAACTTCAAGGCAAATATAATTTCTCAATATTAGGTTCCCATATATAACAGTTCTCAACAATTCTGGTGGTAAAGTAATATTTTATCATGGAGGGTGTAATAACTGAGATTCAGGGACCACTGTATGGATTAAATGCTTGCTTACCTGTATATATAGTATGCAATAAATAATCTATATGTTGCATTTCCTGAGGTTTCCACTTAGGGACAGTTAACAAAGACAGTATGTTAGAAAGCTTATGCAATCCTTGTGCTTAAAGAGGTTGTCTTAGAAGGGTCCAAAAGTGTTTAAGGTTTTTTTCCATCTCAGACATCTATGCATATTCACAGGACCTGCACCTACATCAAGAATTGAGGTTCCCAGCCCTCGTCCCATGACTGCTGTGTTCCAAAATTAGTTGAGCATTCTTATTTGCTAATTTCCAAACTCCCAAAAAAGTTAATGAAGAGAGCAACACATGCATGGGCCACCTCTTCATTCACAGCAGATGTATTACAGAGGTTGGAGGACCCCCTTTCTCAAGAGGTGAGACCTATAACATTTCATAATTGTCCCAGATAGCTAATCCTTTTTAAGATGATCACAGGGAATCCTACTCCTAAGATGTCTGGTAATCAACTGTATTCTGGGGTGAGAAAAAATTATTTGTGGGGCGAAATTTGAAAACCTCCAAAATTCCGCCAAGGTTTTGGGGTTTTGATATTACAGTTAACTATGCGCTAAAAATTACATGACGTCCTTACTCTATGGGTCAATATAAATATGGTGTTACCAAATTGCTTTTTATTTTGTCTTACTACTTTAAAAAAACTAAAACCTTTGAAAAATTCTACATTTTCTTTGCATCTCTACTTTCTGACAGCCATAAGTTTTAAAAAAATTTCCATCCACAAAAACTAGAACTGTATTTTTTATTGGTAAGTATGACTTTTGATCACTGTTATTGATTTTTTTTAGTCAGGACAAGGCGCCCAAAAAAATGGTGAATAATGTCCTTTTGATTTTTTTCGGTTACACCGCATAGGAAGAATATTTTTATATTTTACTAATTCAGACATTTTTGGACATCGCAAAATCTATGTCCATAGCAATACCTATGTTTTTTATTGCTTATTTTTATATGTAAAATTAGGAAAGAGGGTTTTTTGAATTTTTTTATATTTTTCTGTTCTTTATTTTTTTACATAATCATTTTTAGCCCCCTTAGGGGACTACAACCTACAATCTTCTCAACGCTTTTCCCATAGACCATAAGATAATATGTCAGGAATAGGGACCAACTTATTCCTAGTTATCATAATGTTTGCTGTGATAATATATGTTTTATGGTTATGTGTTGTGGTGTAACACTGTTCTGGTGTGATTCACATATACACTCACCTAAAGAATTATTAGGAACACCATACTTATACGGTGTTGGACCCCCTTTTGCCTTCAGAACTGCCTTAATTCTACGTGGCATTGATTCAACAAGGTGCTGATAGCATTCTTTAGGAATGTTGGCCTATATTGATAGGATAGCATCTTGCAGTTGATGGAGATTTGAGGGATGCACAGTCAGGGCACGAAGATCCCGTTCCACCACATCCCAAAGATGCTCTATTGGGTTGAGATCTGGTGACTGTGGGGGCCATTTTAGTACAGTGAACTCATTGTCATGTTCAAGAAACCAATTTTAAATTATTTGAGCTTTGTGACATGGTGCATTATCCTGCTGGAAGTAGCCATCAGAAGATGGGTACATGGTGGTCATAAAGGGATGGACATGGTCAGAAACAATGCTCAGGTAGCCTGTGGCATTTAAACGATGGCCAATTGGCACTAAGGGGCCTAAAGTGTGCCCAGAAAACATCCCCCACACCATTACACCACCACCACCAGCCTGCAGAGTGGTAACAAGGCATGATGGGTACATGTTCTCATTCTGTTTACGCCAAATTCGGACTCTACCATTTGAATGTCTCAACAGAAATCGAGACTCATCAGACCAGGCAACATTTTTCCAGTCTTCAACAGTCCAATTTTGGTGAGCTTGTGCAAATTGTAGCCTCTTCTTCCTATTTGTAGTGAAGATGAGTGGTACCTGGTGGGGTCTTCTGCTGTTGTAGCCCATCTGCCTCAAGGTTGTGCATGTTGTGGCTTCACAAATGCTTTGCTGCATACCTCGGTTGTAATGAGTGGTTATTTCAGTCAACGTTGCTCTTCTATCAGCTTGAATCAATCGGCCCATTCTTCTCTGACCTCTAGCATTAACAAGGCATTTTCGCCCACAGGACTGCCGCATACTGGATGTTTTTCCCTTTTCACACCATTCTTTGTAGACTAGAAATGGTTTACGTGAAAATCCCAGTAACTGAGCAGATTGTGAAATACTCAGACCGGCCCGTCTGGCACCAACAACCATGCCACACTCAAAATTGCTTAAATCACCTTTCGTTCCCATTCTGACATTCAGTTTGGAGTTCAGGAGATTGTCTTGACCAGGACCACAACCCTACATGCATTGAAGCAACTGCCATGTGATTGGTTGACTAGATAATTGCATTAATGAGAAATAGAACAGGTGTTCCTAATAATTCTTTAGGTGAGTGTATATACAGTATGTATTTATATATTTGTGTTGCCAGGCCAGCTGCCATTGATGAATTGGTTTAAGGCTGCATATAGGCCGAGATGTCTGCCTCATACCTGGGAAAACAGCAGCCTGCTCCCCGGAGGGTAGTTAGCACAGAGATGCTTACGAGGATGGGCCTGTTTGCTGGTCACACTCGGGACAGGGGACAGCAGAATCTCCTGCGTCTTGTGTCAGCCTGGGGGCTTCCTAACCAGAGCATGAACCATAATCCAGAAGTGGGAATTGGTTTGTGCACCATTACTCTGCCCAAATCTCCTGGGAAGAAAGGACTTTTACTACACAAATTTTAAGTATTAGAACTTTCTTTGTTTTCTCCTTTTTTTTTTTTACAATTGTTTGCTATTTATGTATGTCTCTTGTTAATAATTTTTGTAACCAAGTGCTGTCCATTTTTTATACATTAAACCAAAAAGTTTGATGGTTTGTCTTAACTGGTTTGTCTCAAAAAGTTTGATGGTAGGTAACCTTAACCCCTTAGGGACGGGGCTCATTTTCACCTTAAGGACCAGGCCATTTTTTGCAAATATGACCAGTGTCACTTTATGTGGTGATAACTTTAAAACGCTTTGACTTATCCAGGCCATTCTGAGATTCTTTTTTCGTCACATATTGTACTTCATGACACTGGTAAAATGAAGTAAAAAAAAATCATTTTTATTTATAAAAAATTTGGGAAAAATTTGCAAATTTCCAAGTTTCAATTTCTCTACTTCTATAATACATAGTAATACCTACAAAAATAGTTATTACTTTATATTCCCCATATGTCTACTTCATGTTTGGATTATTTTGGGAATGACATTTTAGGCTACTTTCACACTAGCGTTCGTCGGTCCGCTCGTGAGCTCCGTTTGAAGGAGCTCACGAGCGGACCCGAACGCCTCCGTCCAGCCCTGATGCAGTCTGAATGGATGCGGATCCGCTCAGACTGCATCAGTCTGGCGGCGTTCAGCCTCCGCTCCGCTCGCCTCCGCACGGACAGGCGGACAGCTGAACGCTGCTTGCAGCGTTCGGGTGTCCGCCTGGCCGTGCGGAGGCGTGCGGATCCGTTCAGACTTACAATGTAAGTCAATGGGAACGGATCCGCTTGAAGATGTCACCATATGGCTCAATCTTCAAGCGGATCCGTCCCCCATTGACTTTACATTGAAAGTCTGAACGGATCCGCGCAGGCTACTTGCGCACTTGCAAATTTTTTTAAAGTTATTAATGCAGACGGATCCGTACTGAACGGAGCCTCCGTCTGCATTAATATGATCGGATCCGTTCAGAACGGATCCGATCAAGCGCAAGTGTGAAAGTAGCCTTAGTTTTTGGGGACGTTACAAGGCTTAGAAGTTTAGAAGCAAATCTTGAATATTTTTGAGAAATTTTCAAAACCCAATTTTTAGGGACCAGTTCAGGTCTGAAGTCACTTTGTGAGGCCGACATAATAGAAACCACTTAAAAATGACCCCATTCTAGAAACTACACCCCTCAAGGTATTCAAAACTGATTTTACAAACGTTGTTAACCCTTTAGGTGTTCCATAAGAGTTAATGGCAAATGGAGATAACATTTCAGAATTTAGATTTTTGGGCAAATTTTCCATTTTAATCAATTTTTTCTAGTAACAAAGCAAGGGTTAACAGCCAAACAAAATGCTATATTTATTGCCCCGATTCTGTAGTTTGCAAAAACACCCCATCTGTTATTCTAAACTACTGTACGGGCACACGGTAGGGTGTAGAGGGAAAGGTGCGCCGTGTGGTTTTTGGAAGGCAGATTTTGCTGGACTGGTTTATTTACACCATGTCCCATTTGAAGCCCCCCTGATGCACCCCTAGAGTAGAAACTATATAAAAGTGACCCGATTTTGGAAACTACGGGATGAGGTGGCAGTTTTATTGGGACTATTTTTAGGGTACATATGATTTTTGGTTTATCTATATAAAATTTTTGTGAGGCAAGGTTACCAAAATATTAATTCTGAAATTTCATCTCCATTTGCCATAAACTGTTGAGGAACACCTAAAAGGTTAATAAAGTTTGTAAAATCAGTTTTGAATACTTTGAGGGGTGTAGTTTCTTAGATGGGGTCGCTTTTATGGAGTTTCTACTTTAGGGGTGCATCAGGTGGGCTTTAAATGGGACTTTGTGCCCAAAATAAAAGGCCATCAAAATCTGCCAGAAACTATGCGGTGTTCCTTTCCTTCTGCGCCCTGCCGTTTGGTCATACAGCAGTTTACGACCACATATCGGGTGATTCTGTAAACTGCAGAATCAGGGTAATAAAGATTAAGTTTTGTTTGGCTGTTAACCCTTGCTTTGTTACTGGAAAAAAACTGATTAAAATGGAAATTTTGCCCAAAAATTGCTGTTTTGGCACAGTTTTTATTTTATTTTTTGACCGTGTTCATCTGAGGGGTTAGGTCATGGGGTATTTTTATAGAGCAGATTCTTACGGATGCGGCGAGACATAATATGTCTACTTTTTTTAATTATTTATGTTTTACACTATATTATCTTTTTATAAACAAAAAAAGTATCTCCATAGTCTAAGAGTCATTTTTTTTTTTGTTTTTAGCCTATTATCTTAGGTAGGGGCTAGATGATAAGACGGTTTTATTTGAACTATTTTGGGGGGTGTATGACTTTTTGATTGCTTGCTATTACAATTTTTGTGATATAAGGTGACAAAAAAATACCTTTTTTTTGCACCGTTGTTTTTTTTTGACCGTGTTCATCTGAGGGGTTCGGTCATGGGGTATTTTTATAGAGCAGATTCTTACAGATGCTGCGATACCTAATATGTCTACTTTTTATTTATTTATTTATGTTTTACACTATATTATGTTTTTATAAACAAAAACAAAAAAACATTTTAGTATCTCCATAGTCTGAGTCAGTATTATTTTTTTTAGTCTTTAGCCGATTATCTTAGGTAGGGGCTCATTTTTGCAGGATGAGAGGATGGTTTTATTGGCATTACTTTGGGGACTATCTGACTTTTTGATCGCTTGCTATTAAAAAAAAATTTATTACCTTTCTTTGCACCGTTTTTATTTTATTTTTTTGACCGTGTTCATCTGAGGGGTTAGATCATGGGGTATTTTTATAGAGCAGATTCTTACAGACGTGACAATACCTAATATGTCTTTTTTATTTTATTTTAGTTTTAGTAACTAATATATAAGTTTTTTTAATTTTAGTGTCTCAAGTCTGAAAACCATAGTTTTTTATCCGATTGTCAGTGGCTAAATTGGGGAAGGGGAATATAAATTTAGTACTCAATGGACGTGTGGCACTCCCTGAAGCAACCAATAATGCAGAGGCCCGGATGATCGGGGCACGTGTCACACTGAGTAGTGGTGTCCTTCCGTATCCCCCTCCTGTGACTCACTCTGCACCCTTTTTTGGGTCCATCCTTTCTTTCCAGTATGGGGGGTGCCTCCAGTTCCCGAGGTAATCCGGCCTGCTCTTTCCCGGTCAGAAAAGATCAGGTCTTTGAGGACTGCCTCATAGAACTGCAGGAATTTCCCTGTGTTGCCAGCATTCCGGGACAGCACAAAATAGTTGTACAAGGCAACCTGCACCAAGTAGACCGCAACTTTTTTGTACCATGCCCGGGTTTTGCGCATGGCATTATATGGCTTGAGGACTTGATCAGAGAGATCAACTCCTCTCATATACCGATTGTAGTCGACGATACAATTGGGCTTGAGGACCATTGCCGCAGTACCTCGCACAGGGACAGGGGTGATGCCGTTACCGTGAATTGTGGACAGTACAAGGACATCCCTCTTGTCCTTATATCTGACCAGGAACAGGTTTCCACTGGTAAGGGCACGGGTCTCAACCCTGGGGATAGGTACCTGGAGGGGGTGGGTAGGGAGGCCGCGTTGATTTTTCCACACGGTCCCACAAGCGGACGTGGATCTGGCAGCGAGGGACAGGAACAAGGGGATACTAGTATAAAAGTTATCCACATACAGGTGATAACCCTTATCATCTAGCAGTGGATGCATAAGGTCCCACACAAGTTTTCTGCTAACACCCAGAGTGGGGGGACATTCTGGGGGTTAAATACGGGAATTGCACCCCTCGTACACACTAAACTTGTAAGTGTACCCTGAGGTACTCTCACAAAGTTTGTACAGTTTCACGCCATACCTCGCCCGCTTAGAAGGAACATACTCCCCTTGAAAGCAATGAGAGACTCATCAACTGCGACCTTCCTTCCAGGGACATAGGCCTGCACAAATTTGGCCCCAAATTGATCTATAACCGGCCTGATTTTGTACAGGCGGTCATAGGCAGGATCAACTTGGGGGGGACATGCTGCATTATCTGCATAATGCAGGCATTTCCCGATGGCCTCAAACCGGGAGCGTGTCATGGCTGTACTGTAAAGTGGGGTCTGGTAGAGGACGTCCCCACTCTAGTAATGCCTGATACTAGGTTTTTTGACTAGGCCTATGTGCAGCATCAGGCCCCAAAACGTCCTCATCTCGGCTGCACTAACCGGAGTCCAGCCACCGGCCCTAGCCAAAAAGGAAAAGTCATATTCAGTAAAGCCCACTGTGGAAATCTGGATTCCTGGTTGGCCTACAAAATCAGGAATCATGGGCTCAAAATGCTCTGGGGTACACCAGACAAGTTCACCGGCAGGGGGCTCAGGTGGACTTAACTGGTGGGCCGGAAAACTAGTACGAGCCCCAGAGCAGCTCGTACTAGTGTGGGCCACATGGTCCCTAGCACAGCCGTCCCCTTGCCCCGCCTGGCGGCGTCTCCGCCGCCTTGGGGGCTCATCATCATCGCTAGATGATGAGGAGGACGCGGATGACAAAAGGAAAGTGGGGTCATCCTCATCCGCACTGTGGCTCTCGGACTCGGAGGCAAGCTGGGCGTATGCCTCCTCAGCCGAGAACATCCGGCTGGCCATAGTAGAGTGTGTGTGTGCGCGTGTGTGTGTGCATGCATGTTAAACCTGCGTGTGCGTGTGTGTGGGGGCACGGGTGTTCACAAACTTACACTAAACCTAACAGCTGCTGGCTGATGATCCCTGCAGCTCTGAAGGATCGACGTGCAGCGCTCCTCTCTCCTCGGCTCCCAGACACGAAAGGAGGAAGAGAGTAGTGCTGCTTTAATTTGAATAGCCCGCCCGCCCCAGCCGATCACACCACCGATCACCATCCTGTTCCAGGTTATCGGGTCCCCAGAGACCCGAATAACCCGGAAACGCAGCAAACCGCAGGTCTGAATTGACCTGCGGTTTGCTGTGATCGCCGACACAAGGGGGGTCACAGGACCCCCCGGCGCATTGTCCCAGGGTGCCTGCTCAATGATTTGAACAGGCACCCAATTACGATCACCGCCCGGTGGCTGTGATCAGAACTACACATGACATACCGGTACGTCATGTGTCCTTAAGTACTGGGACAACATGCCGTACCGGTACGTCATGTGTCCAGAACATGTTAAGAACCTGTTAGCTCCATGAAGAGTGTGTGTGCAGTCTAAGGCAGTATGTTGTTTTTCTGTGAGGCTTGCTATCATGTGGGTGTCTGCTTGCGAGTGGAACAATCAGGGGTGTCCTGTCGACCTTATAACTGACAGGTGGTGGCTGTAAAAGTATTGTGTTAGTGCGTGGGTGTGCTTGCAGGCTTCAGATGGCAATTTATGCTCAAGTTATGGCCCGGAGTAGGGTGTAACAGCGTGTGAGGGCATGAGGTGAAATGGCCTGAAGGGCTTGGGCAACCATTGTCACGTGACGCAGTGGGCTGGTCTGATCCCCGGTACGTGACAGAATACTATTATGGTAAGATTCTGATGCTCTGCCTCCTTTACAGGCAGTATAACATGGCAGAACATGACAGACCTGGAACCTTCAGCAAGCCCCAATCATGGTAACCAATCGTAGCCCTGTGATTTCTATGTGATTGCTCCGATCAGAAGGCAGAAGAAGCCTCCTCTATCTGTCTAACTCCACAGATGCCACAATTGCTATTTACCATAGCATCTAAGGGGAATAAATGACCGGGTTCTGTGTTATTAGTGATCATGGTCATTACGGATGGTTAATACATTTTCTGTAGTCTGTGTCGATGGACTTTATATTGACTGACTATTGTAATGCCAGTATTAGTATATCTGCCCCAGTATGCATGGCCAGAAGCAGACAGTTCCATCCACTGTGTTGTGGCCATGCAGGATTACTGCACTTCAACTTTAAGAATGACTGATCTGATATTGATGACCTATTGTAGTAACAGTAGCATTGGCTGAAAAAAGACATACATACATCCAGTTTTGCCTGTTATCCTGCAAAATTGATACAGAGGAAGGCAAAAAACTGTCATGAGGTAAAGCCAATTGTCCTCATTTTAGGGGA
Organism: Bufo gargarizans; assembly: GCF_014858855.1. Taxonomy (NCBI): domain Eukaryota; kingdom Metazoa; phylum Chordata; class Amphibia; order Anura; family Bufonidae; genus Bufo; species Bufo gargarizans. The sequence goes on from NC_058083.1 coordinate 93,208,306, forward strand.
AAAATTATTTCCTGATCGGGCAATCGGAATAACTATCTTGATCAACAACCCCTCTCTAGTAACTATAACCTGTAATATTATTACCCTCTAGAAATACATTCAGGCCCCTCTTGAACTCTTTTAGTGAATTCACCATCACCACCTCCGCAAGCAGAGTTCCTTAGTCTCACTGCTCTTACCATAAAAAATCCTCTCCTATGTTTGTGTAGAAACTTTCTTTCCTCTGGACGTAGAGGATGTCCCCTCATCACAGTCACAGTCCTGGGAAAAAGGACCTGTGAGATTAGCTGCGCCACATCTCCAGTGTAAAGTGTGCGCATCCCAAAAATATCTGTGACATCCAGTGTACTTTTTCAATAGATGGTGTCCTCTGTTGTGCACTTAAAAGCCTGGTCATGCAGGTTGTGCTCAGGTTGAGAATGTTTATGCCTCGCTTTAGGCTCTGATTACACAGCGTGCAAACCACTCGTGTCTTGTCATCAGCACGTTGTCTGAAGAACTGACACGCCAGGGAACTCCTTGGAGCTGGCTTTGGTGTGCTCGGTCCCTTGCTGCGGTGGGCAGTAGCAGGTGTACTGAATAGGGGAAGGCCGCTGCGCTTTTGCACCCTGCTCCCTCTTCTACTATGCTGGTGGTTCTGTGCGACCATCGCCTCTTCCTCCGAACTAAACAGGTCACTCACATGACCTTGATTCCATGTGGGGTTGAGGACCTCATCGTACTCCACATCATCTTCCACCTAGTCTTCACCCCTGCCCTTCTTGTTGGTCTGCACACTTTCGAAAGCCACAGCAGTTGGCACCTGTGTTTCGTCATCATCCAAGACGTGCTGCGGTGTTCCTCCCATGTACTCATCTTGAAACATAAGTGGTTGGGCATCGGTGCACTCAATCTCTTCCACTTCTGGGGCAGGGCAAAGTGGATGGCCCTGGGAAACCCTGCTAGCAGAGTCATAGAAAAGCAGAAGAGACTGCTGCATTACTTGGGGCTCAGAATGCTTGGCTGATTTACAAGGGTGTGAGGTAAAAGACTGATGGACATGGGTAGCAGGTGCCAACTAGGATCTTTCAGCAGGAGACTGGATGGGAGACAATGTAAAGGAACTGGAGGCACTGTCAGCAACCCAATCTACTATCACCTGTACTTGTTCTGGCCTCACCATTCGTAGAGCCGCATTAGGCCCAACCAAATACCGCTGAAGGTTTTGTCGCCTACTCACACCTGAGGAAGGTGTTTCACTTGTGCGTGTAGCTGGCACAGATCGACCACGTTTTCTCCCTGCAACAGGAGCTTCACCAGCAGCACCATGACCTGGGCCACGTCCCTTATTTCTCAAATTTAGGATCTTGCCCAAAATGGGCGTTTTTTTTAATAGTAAAATAGAACAGTATCTAAAGGGTGTATCTCACAATGACAGATGCAGCAAAGGCTGCAAAATTATGTTTTTTGCCCTAAATAGGTGTTTTTTTAATAGTAAAATAGAACAGTATCTAAAGGGTGTATCTCACAATGACAGATGCAGCAAAGGCTGCAAAATTATGTGTTTTGCCCTAAATAGGTATTTTTTTTTTTAAATAGCAGAATAGAACAACAGTATCTAAAGGGTGTATCTCACAATGACAGATGCAGAAAAGGTTGCAAAATTTAAATGTTTGTCCTTAAAGGGACACTGACAGGGCGAATATGCATTATTAGCTGTATATATGTATGCACAGGTCTTCTATTGTGTAATATAAACATATAAGTCTAACCCCTGCGTTTCTGCTTCACTTCTGCCCAGGCAGCCTCCCCCCCAACCTCCGTTCTGAAGCGCCGCCCAGCTCATCAATATTCACTTCGCTGGGCGGCTTCTGCTGTTCCCGACATTACAAGATCCGGCTCATGCCCAATACAAATCAGTGAGGGTGCCGGGCGCATGCGCAGAAGATGAAATGGAGTCCGATGCCCATAGATTTGTATTGGGCATGCACCGAATCTTGCAATGTCTGGCACAGCAGAAGCCGCCAAGCAAAGTGAATATTGATGATCTGGGCGGCGCTTCAGAACAGCGGTTGGGGGGAGGCTGCCTGGGCAGAAGTGAAGCAGAAACACCGCCCCTTGGGCAGAAAGATGAGCAATTCTAGCAGGTTATAAAACATCATTTTACAGTATTCATAAGGTGGACAGGGGTTAGACTTATATGTTTTTATTACACAATAGAAGACCTGTGCATACATATATACAGCTAATTATGCTTATTCGGCCTGTCAGTGTCCCTTTAATAGGTGTTTTTTAGCAGAATAGCACAGCAGTGTCTAAAGAGTGTTTCTCACTCTGAAGGCCGCAAATTTAGTATTTTGCCCAAAAAGGGTGTTTTTTTAATAACAGAATATGACAGCAGTATATAACGCTTGAATTTCACACATACAGATGCAGCAAGGGCTGTAAAAATTAGTATTTTGACCAAAAAAGGTGTTTTTTTTTTAAAACCCAGAAAATTATAGCTGTATTCCTAGCTTAAATTGCACACTGACTAATGTGGCAGAGGCCCCAGATAGAGGGTATTGCCAAAAGCCCAGAAAAAAGCCCAGAAAATTTTAAAATTATTTCAAGCTTGTTCTTAACAGTCACAGATGCAGAAAAGGCTGCAATATTAAGTATTTTGCCCAAAAAGGGTGTTATTTTAATAACAGTATATAACAGCAGTATATAACGCTTGAATTTCACACTGACAGATGCAGCCAGGGCTGTAAAATTTTGTATTTTGCCCAAAAAGGCTGTTTTTTAAAACCCAGAAAATTATTGCTGTATTTGTAGCTTAAATTGTACACTGACTAATGCGGCAGAGGCCCAAAATAGAGGGTATTGCCAAAAATGTTATTTTTTTTTTAAAGCCCAGAAAATTATAGAATTATTCTAATCATGTGAGTTTCTCGCCATATCACGCGGGACGCCGCTTTCAGACCGCAAGATCACACGGGACGCGCTGGTGAGGCAAGGCGACGGGGAATGAAGGTACCCGATATCCGGCGGTAATGTATTACGCTTAATACACTATCATTGTTTGGTGATTACATCTGGTTGAGAATCTGAGGATAAGGACATATTTGTCTCAACAGGAGACAAGCGATACGCTCCTACTATTAAGTGGACACGATCCCACCATCTACCACTGATCTATTTCTACGAGGGACATTTGTTCTTAGCGTCCCCTGACCAGGTGGCACGTTTCATCTTCTACTCCACTGGGACAGCTAGCTAGTCGCTTTACATAGAGTGCTCCCACACGGTTGCAAGTGTTACTTGCAGAGCTGACGCACCACTGTGCATACAGCACATTTTTATGTTGTTTTATGTCTTTGTATTTTACGTCATTGTCCTTTTAATTGATGTCTGATTGATGTTTATTACATTTTTGCAATTTTAGACCTTATTGGTTGTCAAGGGCTCCCTGATATCTGAGTGCCCCTCCATTTTCATTTGCCTCATCTATTATTTCCTGGATTTGGGTGATCCTTGAGGAGCGCACCATATCCATAGGGGGCCTACAGGTGAGCCGCCATATTTTTCTACTATTATTTCAAGCTTGTTTTTAACAATCAGAGATGCAGCAAAGGCTGCAATATTAAGTATTTTGCCCAAAAAGGTTTTTTTTTTATAACAGAATATGACAGCAGTCTATAACGCTTGAATATCACACGTACAGATGCAGCAAGGGCTGTACAATTGAGTATTTTGCCCAAATACGGTAGGTTGTCTTTTAAAACCCAGAAAATTATTGCTGTATTTCTAGCTTAAATTGCACACTGACTAATGCAGCAGAGGGCCGAGATGGAGGATATTGCCAAAAATGGGTGTTTTTTAAAACCCAGAAAATTATTGAAGCATTTCAAGCTTGTTTTTAACAATCACAGATGCAGCAAAGTCTGCAATATTAAGTACTTTGCCCAAAATGTTTTTTTTTTTTTACTAACAGAATATGACAGCAGTATATAACGCTTGAATTTCACATTGACAGATGCAGCAAGGGCTGTAAAATAGAGTATTTTGCCCGAAAAGGGTGTTTTTTAAAACCCAGAAAATTATAGCTGTATTTCTAGCTAAAATTGCACACTGACTAATGCTGTAAAGGTACCAGATGAAGGATATTGCCAAAAATTGGTGTTTTTTTAAACCCAGATTATTATTGCAGTGTTTCCAGCTTGGATTTGAATGTCACAAAAGCACATATGCAGTGCTGGTGCACTGAGCTTGCATAAAGTGGCCGCCGCCGCCCACCTAACTTCTGTGTCATTGGGCTCAGGGCAGGGTAAAAAGATTGTGCATTGCACCCACAAAACTATAGCTTGGTAGATCGCTGCGTTAGCAAGCAGTTCTGATTAAAGATTCTTTCCTATTCTCTCCCTCACAGCAGCAGCATCCTCTCCCTACACTAAGCACAGCAGAGTGACGTGCAGCGCTACGTGACTCCAGCTTATATAGAGGTTGGGTCACATGCTGCACTGGCCAATCACAGCCATGCCATTTGTAGGGATGGCTGTGATGGCTTCTAAGTGCACACAGTTAAACGCTTGTTAATTGTCTGCTCTGCAGCCTTTCAAAAAGCACCATAAAATAGCCGAACACCGAACTCGAACCCGAACTTTTACTGAAATGTTTGGTTTGGGTCCTTGGTCCAAAAATCCTAAAGTTCGGTATGAACCCGAACTTTCGCTCAACCCTATTTATAGTAAATTCTTGCTGAATAGGCAGATCTTCAGTTGATGTACAGTACACTGTACATCTGTAGTTGGTTCTGCATCTTTTCTTAAAAACATAGCTGTTGCAGCTTTTTCATCTTTATTTTTTTTAGTTTTCTTTTCTTTCTGTTTTGTGCTCCTAAAAAGTTTTGGTGGGGCCATTTGTGTTGCTTTTGAAGAAAACAAAACGTGTTGGTAACTAAAGTTGTACATGCCCTTTTGTTTTAACAATAAAAAGGCCAATTTCTGAAAATCAGTGTTTGATCAGTAATTTCCATCAGTGATTGTGATCTAAAACTAGGAGTGGGTCAAAAACATAGAACAGGAGCAAATTGTTTTATTATACCTTATCTCTGTGTAACCTTCATGCCTGGTTTTGGCTTACAACCACTGCTCAAAAACAGACTGGGTAAAAGTAGCCTAATTGTATACAATTCTACTTTCAGCGTTATTTTTATTGTGGTACAAATATGTGTTATAAGAAAACATTTCAAGTCATTGTCTCGGATTAGAAAGCAGCATGGGGTACATTTTTCAAAACTGTCTCATAAAAAACTGTCTTATTTGCTCAGATCAACCAGTCAGAGCACACTTTTTAATTTCTTAAATTGGTCGGAAAAAATAAAAGGTGAGCTCTGGTTGGTTGCTATGGGCAACCTAAACAGTTTTCTTATTAGACATTTTGATAATTATGCCCCCATATGTTTTTTTTTTTTTTTTTTCAGAAAAGGTTTTGTCTGTCCATGGGCTGTTCCTGGTATTGCAGCTTAGCTCACTTTTGTTGAATGGAACTGAGCTACAATCACATTCCATATCTCATCATATACCGTAGGTAAGGGTGGTGGAGTTTCTATCATGGACAACCATTTTATGCATTTCTTTTAAAAAGTGTCTGTTGCTACACTAAGGTGTATTTACACTGCCTGAACATAATGCCACAGATCAACGCTTGGTTGAAATGATCAGAGGTGTGGACGCCTGAATCAATGTTCCTAGTCAGCAGCTCGTGTTGTCTAAACAGACGTCTGCCTACAGAGAATAATTCTGGCTTATGAGAACAAGCGATGGCTATTTTCTCATATCTGGAGATACAATCGTTGTGTGTAAATGCAGAGCTTTACCTCCACTGAATGAGCAGTAGATTGTCAGGAAGAAAGCATCCTTACTGACAATCTGCTGCTAGTTGCAGTGTGTAAATCCACTTTGTGCAATAAATTGTTTTCTTACTGTGAAGTTGTAGTCCAGTGGGTGTAGTTCAAATGATGCCGTCCAATTGGCGTAGTTCAGAATGTGCTGTCCAGTTGGCGTAGTTAAGTTGCTGCAGAGTTGTGTTTCCACTCCTGATACACAACAAAAAAGAACCTGTGAATATAGGACAGAAGACACCAAATAAAAATGCTTCCGCACATCCTCTTTTCATAGCTAAGGGTGGTGGTGTTCCTAATCGTGGACAACCCCTTTGCGTTTTTTGATCTTTATTTAAAAAGTTTCTGTAGCAACACTTAAGCAATAGATTGTTTTCTTACTGCGCAGTTGTAGTCCTGTGGGTGCAGTTCAAATGATGCCGTCCAATTGGCGTTGATGCCGTCCAATTGACGTAGTTCAGAATCTGCCATCCAGTTGGCGTAGTTCCGAATGTGCCGTACAGTCGGTGTAGTTCCAAATGTGCCGTCCAGTTGGTGTAGTTCAGAATATGCCGTCCAGTTGGCGTAGTTCCGAATGTGCTGTCCAGTTGGCGTAGTTCCGAATGTGCCGTCCAGTTGGCGTAGTTCCGAATGTGCCGTCCAGTTGGCGTAGTTCCGAATGTGCCGTCCAGTTGGCGTAGTTCCGAATGTGCCGTCCAGTTGGTGTAGTTCCGAATGTGCCGTCCAGTTGGTGTAGTTCCGAATGTGCCGTCCAGTTGGCGTAGTTCAGAATGTGCCGTCCAGTTGGCGTAGTTAAGTAGCTGCAGATCTGTGTTTCCACTCCTGATACAGAACAAGAAAGAACCTGTGGATATGGAAATGCTTCCCATAGACTGAGTCACAGCTAATGCCAACGCTCTCTCCCACCGCTGAACTATACAGTCCAGTAGCCTCTACTATGATCAGTGTTATGAAAAAAATATGAAAAGTGATTGTCTAGAATTAGAAAGAAACACATGCTTTTACACAGATTTTGTCTGTCCATGGGCTTTTCCTGGTATTGCAGCTTAGCTCACTTCTATAGAATAGAACGGAGCTGTGTGAGGTAGGGCTGCGCATCTTCACTCGTCTCACGATTCGATGCGATTACGATTATCAAGTCCACGATTCGATTCGATTCGGCGATGCATCACGATGCATCAAGATTATTACCCAAGTCCCCTTGTTTTTCAATTTTACATCAAAAAATTAATTCAATCAGTCAGAAATTGCACAAAAATATTTATTTGTATCTATTGTCAGGCGGATCCGTCTGACAAATGCATTGAAATACCGGATCTGTCTCTCCGGTGTCATCTGGAAAAACGGATCCGGTGTTTATTTTTTTCACAGATTTAAAGGTCTGCGCAGATCGGAAGAACGGATCCGTCAATGCAGCAATTTTAATGCCGGATCTGGCACTAATACATTTCAATATAAGTTTAAAGCTGGATCCGGCAAGTGTTCAGGATTTTTGGCCGGAGAGAAAACTGCAGCATGCTGCGGTATTCTCTCCGGTCAAAAAACGTAAGAGGGACTGAACTGATGCCTCCTGAACGGATTGCTCTCCATTCAGAATGCATTAGGATAAAACTGGTCAGTTCTTTTCCGGTATTGAGCTCCTAGGACGGAACTCAGCGCCGGAAAAGAAAAACGCAAGTGTGAAAGAACCTGAGAGACCATCAGTATTAGGCTAGTTTCACACTAGCGTTCGTCGGTCCGTTCGTGAGCTCCGTTTGAAGGGGCTCACGAGCGGACCCGAACGCCTCCGTCCAGCCCTGATGCAGTCTGAATGGAGCGGATCCGCTCAGACTGCATCAGTCTGGCGGCGTTCAGTCTCCGCTCCGCTCGCCTCCGCACGGCCAGGCGGACAGCTGAACGCTGCTTGCAGCGTTCGGGTGTCCGCCTGGCCGTGCGGAGGCGAGCGGATCCGTCCAGACTTACAATGTAAGTCAATGGGAACGGATCCGCTTCAAGATGTCACCATATGGCTCAATCTTCAAGCGGATCCGTCCCCCATTGACTTTACATTGAAAGTCTGGACGGATCCGCTCAGGCATCTTGCGCACTTAGAAAATTTTCTAAGTTATTAATGCAGACGGAACCGTACTGAACGGAGCCTCCGTCTGCATTAATATGATCGGATCCGTTCAGAACGGATCCGATCAAGCGCTAGTGTGAAAGTAGCCTTAGTCCTGGAGGTTTCAGGTTGATAGATCCTGTGTATCCACAATCACCATCCTCTCAGTAGGGACTGATACACGTGTGAAGGGGCTCTGATGGTGCAGGATCAGTAACTGTCAGTAAATCTGACACCCCAGCAGTTTCAGATCCCTGCCCTTAGCTGAGAGTTGTCAGTGTGGATCACCTCCTGCTGGGAGCAATCTCCTGAATAGTGTGAGATAAATGTAGACATTCCCAGACTGGCCACTAGGGGCCGCTGTTTGACCGCCTTTCATAGACCCGGAACCTAAAGTTCCGTCCACTGTAGACGGAGGGGAAGAATAAGAAGATACACAACCGGAAAAATAAAGAAGAAACATGGCGCGGGCGGCAAAGGTATGAGAAGCGGCAATATGAGCTGTGTAGGTGGCAGGCGGTAGGTGTATATGCTGTGTAGGTGGCAGGCGCTTTGGAGGTAGATAACTCACCTCGCCGCCAGCCACCGCACGTCCGCACTGCCGCCTGCTTCTGAGTGTCTGACTGGGAGCCGGAGATGCGCGGAAACCACGCCTCCGGCTCCTCCTCACTCAGTCAGACCCGGCTCACTCAATGTTGTGGCCACCCCCTCTGACACGTCAGCGGGAGGCGGGAAAGAAGGCGCCCAAAAACTTTTTTCTGACTCGGCTGCACGGCGGACGCGTCGCTAACGTCATTAACATGCATCGATTATTTAAAGCAACCGCATCGATGCAGAATCGCCGGGGGTCGAATCGCGATGCATCGCTGCATCGATTATATTCGACAGCCCTAGTGTGAGGGCTTGATTTTTGTGTGACGCCTTGTGGTTTTTATTTTGGGGTAAGTAGCGTTTTTTTATTGCTTTTTGTTCCCTTCTTTTGGTGGCAAATAAACAAAAAGCAGCAATTCTGGCTCTTTTTTAAGCCATTGTTCACTGTGGCAGTAACGCAGCCAGCTGCTCTGGCATGAATGCTTACCGTTGGCCAGGCTAAAAATGGATGAACACTGACATTTATGCCAGAACTTGTTGTGAATGTATAAGTCCCTGGCTCGCACTGGCCAGCATTAGGCTACCTGCATACAATGTGGGTAGCATAGTTTTTTCTGTCTCCATGGATTCTTGTGTGGAAAAAACGCAGCTTAAAGGCTCATGCAAACAGCGTGTCCACAGTATACGGGCCCCGTGTGCATCGCATCACAAATGAAAGGTGTGGTGCAGAACTGAGGCACGGAACCCCACAGAAGCACTATGGAGGGCTTCCGTGTGGTTTCTCATCATGCTGTCATGTGGTCCAAATGAATGTTCCGACTGGTCATCAGCCATATGCATGAGCCCAAATACAGTACAAGCAATGTGTATGAGACTAGATAAATCTCATTCATGTACACTTCGCTTCTGGGACTGTATGTTCGAGGGGCTGATGTTATATACATGGCAGGGTAATATACATATATATTATATTATATGCAGCATAAATATACATATATAATATGAGTATGCATGCTGCATAGCTGATTATATATACACAGTACAGACCAAAAGTTTGGACACACCTTCTCATTCAAAGAGTTTTCTTCATTTTCATGACTATGAAAATTGTAGATTCACACTGAAGGCATCAAAACTATGAATTAACACATGTGGAATTATATACATAACAAAAAAGTGTGAAACAACTGAAATATGTCATATTCTAGGTTCCTCAAAGTAGCTACCTTTTGCTTTGATTACTGCTTTGCACACTCTTGGCATTCTCTTGATGAGCTTCAAGAGGTAGTCACCTGAAATGGTTTTCACTTCACAGGTGTGCCCTGTCAGGTTTAATAAGTGGGATTTCTTGCCTTATAAATGGGGTTGGGACCATCAGTTGCGTTGTGGAGAAGTCAGGTGGATACACAGCTTATAGTCCTACTAAATAGACTGTTAGAATTTGTATTATGGCAAGAAAAAAGAAGCTAAGTAAAGAAAAACGAGTGGCCATCATTACTTTAAGAAATGAAGGTCAGTCAGTCCGAAAAATTGGGAAAACTTTGAAAGTGTCCCCAAATGCAGTCACAAAAACCATCAAGCGCTACAAAGAAACTGGCTCACATGCGGACCGCCCCAGGAAAGGAAGACCAAGAGTCACCTCTGCTGCGGAGGATAAGTTCATCCGAGTCACCAGCCTCAGAAATCGCAGGTTAACAGCAGCTCAGATTAGAGACCAGGTCAATGTCACACAGAGTTCTAGCAGCAGACACATCTTTAGAACAACTGTTAAGAGGAGACTGTGTGAATTAGGCCTTCATGGTAGAATATCTACTAGGAAACCACTGCTAAGGACAGGCAACAAGCAGAAGAGACTTGTTTGGGCTAAAGAACACAAGGAATGGACATTAGACCAGTGGAAATCTGTGCTTTGGTCTGATGAGTCCAAATTTGAGATCTTTGGTTCCAACCACCGTGTCTTTGTGCGACGCAGAAAAGGTGAACGGATGGACTCTACATGCCTGGTTCCCACCGTGGAGCATGAAGGAGGAGGTGTGATGGTGTGGGGGTGCTTTGTTGGTGACACTGTTGGGGATTTATTCAAAATTGAAGACATAGTGAACCAGCATGGCTACCACAGCATCTTACGGCGGCATGCTATTCCATCCGGTTTGCGTTTAGTTGGACCATCATTTATTTTTCAACAGGACAATGACCCCAAACACACCTCCAGGCTGTGTAAGGGCTATTTGACCATGAAGGAGAGTGATGGGGTGCTGCGCCAGATGACCTGGCCTCCACAGTCACTGGACCTGAACCCAATCGAGATGGTTTGGGGTGAGCTGGACCGCAGAGTGAAGGAAAAAGGGGCCAACAAGTGATAAGCATCTCTGGGAACTCCTTCAAGACTGTTGGAAGACCATTTCAGGTGACTACCTCTTGAAGCTCATCAAGAGAATGCCAAGAGTGTGCAAAGCAGTAATCAAAGCAAAAGGTGGCTACTTTGAAGAACCTAGAATATGACATATTTTCAGTTGTTTCACACTTTTTTTTTATGTATATATAATTCCACATGAGTTAATTCAAAGTTTTGATGCCTTCAGTGTGAATCTACAATTTTCATAGTCATGAAAATAAAGAAAACTCTTTGAATGAGAAGGTGTGTCCAAACTTTTGGTCTGTACTGTATATATATATATATATATATATATATATATATAGAGTGCAGCCTTTGTAATATACATACAAAGTTGAAAGGTTGCCTTGAGCATTAGAAAAGTATATACTCCATAGCTGATACATATATTTATTAACGTGACAATATACACTCACCTTATTATTAGGAACACCTGTTCTATTTCTCATTAATGCGATTATCTAGTCAACCAATCACATGGCAGTTGCTTCAATGCATGTAGGGTTGTGGTCCTGGTCAAGACAATCTCTTGAACTCCAAACTGAATGTCAGAATGGGAAAGAAAGGTGGGCTACAAGAGCAGAAGACCCCACCGGGTACCACTCATCTCCACTACAAATAGGAAAAAGAGGCTACAATTTGCACGCGCTCACCAAAATTGGACTGTTGAAGACTGGAAAAATGTTGCCTGGTCTGATGAGTCTAAATTTCTGTTGAGACATTTAAATGGTAGAGTCCGAATTTGGCGTAAACAGAATGAGAACATGTATCCATCATGCCTTGTTACCACTGTGCAGGCTGGTGGTGGTGGTGTAATGTTGTGGGGGATGTTTTCTGGGCACACTTTAGGCCCCTTAGTGCCAATTGGCCATCGTTTAAATGCCACGGGCTACCTGAGCATTGTTTCTGACCATGTCCATCCCTTCATGACCACCATGTACCCATCCTCTGATGGCTACTTCCAGCAGGATAATGCACCATGTCACAAAGCTCGAATCATTTCAAATTGGTTTCTTGAACATGACAATGAGTTCACTGTACTAAAATGGCCCCCACAGTCACCAGATCTCAACCCAATAGAGCATCTTTGGGATGTGGTGGAACGGGAGCTTCGTGCCCTGGATGTGCATCCCTCAAATCTCCATCAACTGCAAGATGCTATCCTATCAATATGGGCCAACATTTCTAAAGAATGCTATCAGCACCTTGTTGAATCAATGCCACGTAGAATTAAGGCAGTTCTGAAGGCAAAAGGGGGTACAACACCGTATTAGTATGGTGTTCCTAATAATTCTTTAGGTGAGTGTATGTGTCAGCTATGCAACATCCATGTGTATATATATAAATATATATATATATATATATATATATATATATAAAAATATGAACTCCGCGGCACATCCAAGTCGTGAAAAAGTAAAAGAAATTTTAATCACCAAACATGCGACGTTTCAATCCTCTCAATGGGATTTTTCTCAAGCAATGACATAGTGGGCAGTGCTTAGTACATATTTAAACATATTGACATAATAAAACAATCAATGAATAAATTACAATCAATCAAGGTGATATAGTTCAAAACTTATGACAGCAACAGTGTTGTTATTGTAAATTAACATTTCATGAAACTCCATTCAATTTTGCAGTGTAAATGATATCCATATCAAATCCAACATACAGCATGCTGACAAAACGCAATAATAACAATCTTAATGACATCAGGTGTGTACCATTATAATAACCAAACTCTGCAGGTGTACCTCAGTGGAATGGTGAATTTGATTGCAGAGGTGAGCGATGGAGTCAGAGCACAAGGGTTCCAGCGTCTCAAGGAAATCAATGCGCATGTCACAGGACCTTCCTGGGGAATCCGGTCACATGATCACCCATTTTGGTCATTCAATGCAATGCACATGACGCAGGACCTGTGGGGGTGTGGTCACAGCATGTGATCACTCCTCTGTTCATGTAAATCATCCGGTCATGTGCTTCCATTTGTCACATGATCGGATTAGACGAACTTGCAAGTTCATGTGCTCAATGAGGTTTAAAGCACATGAACAAGCATGATTAAACAGATTTGTTCACAAGGATCATAGTGTGGGACATATATACATCACCTAGAATAAGTATTGAATATATAAGGTTTGAAGAACTAGATGATCTTGCAGACCTAAGATAGAAGGATTGCGTATGCAAGCATAAGCAGTAGCGCAGTATATATGGCAGTATGGGCACCCGTAATCGGATCATTGTCAACCCTAGCGCATCGAATCACGCGGACAATGTCATTCATGAGTCACCAATCAATTCGGGAATAAAAGTAAATCAAAAGAGTATATATAACTGGAAGTACCATTGTTATGTACAGGAAAGCTAAATGTACTAGGCGGAAGTACCGCCGCTATCCTCACTGTGTGCGGACTTGATTTATAAGTTATTAAATAGCCCCCTAGTCTAATCGAGGATTTCAGTAAATGTGACTTATGTGGTTATCACAAAGTCCCAACCTGATTTGTCCCCCTGTCAGTTGGATACCATCCCTGGAACTCCAACATGTCAGACTCGGGATCGTCCTCTAGATTGCAGGGGCACAAGCTATACAAACATGTCCCTATTTTACCCGAGACTGGTGGCTCAAGAGGCATGTCCACGTGTGACTCCGATCGCATGGGTATAGCAACTCGGCCATCACAGGTTGTCCAACATCACTTATGTATAATTGAATGCTTGCAATACCAATCACAAACAAAGAAGACATAAGTATAGATCGAATCTAAATGTCAGCGCACCAGTATGGGGCACAGTCACACATCACGCATCGCATAAGGTATGACCGTATACCCAACCGTGCACCGAGGCATGATCCAACCAATCTTGTTATAAAGAAAATACAGTTCAGAAAACGAAGAATAAATGAAGCTGTAGAAAGCTGTAAAGTAAGTGGTGTATATACATAGGTCCCATCATGATCCGGTGGATGAATCTTCCAGCGCTCACACTTTGTTGTGGGTACACACAACAGTCACCATACTCCTGAGGATAATAAAAACAGTGTATAAGAACACCCTGTTGAATAAACAAGGGGCACAACCACTTAAGACTCAACATACGAGCAGACGAGCAGAATCAAGAGTACAATCACCTAGGACAATAACCAGGGTCAGTCAGTCCGGACGAGGAGCGCAGCGGTGGGGGAGGACGTCCATGAAGAGGCTTGGCTTGGCAGGACTGGTAAGGAAAGGGTTAGTGGGGAGTGGGGGTGGGAGCGGTGGTGAGGCGCGAGTTGCTGGGGCGACGGGGGGCGTGGCCAGCGGTGAGGAGAACGAGAGAGGCGGAAGTGAGTGCAGTCTGGCCAGGAGACGGAATCGGAGCAGCATGTCGGCGCCTGGTCTGTCAGTGGAGGAGATGTTGGAGAGGCTGAGAAGGGAAGCGGAGGTGAGGGGGCCTGGCTGGCTGCAGGAGCAGGTTGGTGCCTGCTTAGTTTCACCTGCTCCTGTGGCTTCCCCTAATGTTCGGGCTGCCCGGCCGCGGCGTGGTATTCCGCCGGCGCGCCTAAGCCCTGAGGTCACCCCCCGGACCCGGCGCCGAGTAGGGAGCCCCTCTGTGGACCCTCGGCGGCGGGGAGCGGCCGCTAGGGCTTCTGCGAGCCGCTCCCGCCGCGGGAGGAATCCCGATACGCGGCGGGGCCCTGTGAGGAGTGGGACGCCCCTTCCCCCACTCCCTGCGGCTGTGCAGCAGGATTCGGGACCGGGAACGGTGGACCGGCCCAGTCCCTCCTTTAGCGGGCGGTCCACTCGGCTGTTTGAGGAGGATCGGGTCCCTCGGACTGCGTTGGTGGAGGACGAATACCGGCGCAGGTCCAGAGAAGATTTGAGCAGCGTGGATGAAGGTCCCCTTGCAGTGGCGGAGGCTCGGTGTCCGGCCAGTGTGGTGCAGAGGGTCGTGCAAGTGGTCCAGGAGGAGCAGCCGTCGACGTCCAGGAGCTATGATGGAGCGGTGTCCGTGCGGCAGGAGTCAGGACCTTCGGCAGCGGGAGTCACAGCGCCCGTGGTGCCTGGTGAGATTGCTTGGGGATCCATGTACGGGCAGGGTCTCCCGGCGGGTGGGGGGGGGACCATGGGAGAGTTTGGTAAGGGTTTGGGGCAGTTGTTGGGGGGATTGGCGGGATGGTTGTCGGGGATGGGAGCTGGTGGGGGGTCTCCGGCGCCTGGGTGGGGAGTGGGGCCGGGGTCGGGGGTTGGTGCGCGGGGGGTTGCGGCTGGGTTGGGGTCGGTGTCGGTTGAGACGCAGGCGGGTGGAGAGGGGAGGGGCAGAGGTTGGATGATAGGGCTCGCGGTGAGGTGTATGTGTGCTTTGAGGGGCCGCTGGGGGCTCATTTGAAGCAGGAGGTGAGGGAAAAGATTTGGAAGGGCGAGTATGTGGAGATATTCTCGCTGCTTCCGTTAGAACGGTTTAATTTGGATAGAGGAAAGAAGGACGAAGGGAAGAAAGAGGAGGAGGAGAAGCGGCGACACCGTTTGATCCCACGGACTTTTGCTAATTGGCTTCAGGCGTTTGCCATATTAGCAAGTGTCATTGGGGAAAGGGCTCCGGAATGTTGTTCGGCGCTTTTTTGCTACCAGGACGCTATTGGGGAGGCGTATAGAGTTTATGGGGGGTGAGGGCTGGCTCAGGTACGATGAGCAGTTCCGGCAGCGTAAGGCGGTTAGGCCTGATATCCGGTGGGATCATAAGGATATTGGGTTGTGGTTGAGGGTGACGGCGGCTCCTAGGGCTGGGCAGTCCTTTCGGGGGGAGTCCGGGGGATCTTCCCCGGGGGCGTTGGCAGCGGCATCGGCTAAAGGGTTGTGTTTCCTTTTCAACGAAGGAAATTGCAGATTTGGTGCCAAGTGCAAGTTTAAGCACGAGTGCACAGGGTGTGGGGGAGCGCATGGCGCTAACCGTTGTTTCAAAGGGGGACGGAATAAGGGGGGGGATGGTTCTGGAAAAGGGGCGGACGCCGGTGCGGGTGGAAGAGATGCAGGGGTTCCTAGATAGGTACCCGGATCAGGTTGCGGCTGGGTTGTTGGGGGATGGTTTTAGGTTTGGTTTTCGGATTCCATCGGTTGTCACGGC
This sequence comes from Bufo gargarizans, assembly GCF_014858855.1. Lineage (NCBI taxonomy): Eukaryota > Metazoa > Chordata > Amphibia > Anura > Bufonidae > Bufo > Bufo gargarizans. Next base: position 93,224,371 of record NC_058083.1, read on the forward strand.
GGGGCCGGTGGTTCTTAAGAATCTCAGGTCTGCGCTTGTTCATGCGGAGGTGGTGACGGAAAAGTTGAGGAAGGAAGTGGAGTTGGGGCGGATGGCGGGTCCGTTTAAAGAGCCGCCGATTGGGGGGTTGAGGGTGTCTCCGCTGGGGGTAGTGCCGAAGAAAGAGCCGAACAAGTTTCGGCTCATTCATCACTTGTCTTACCCGAAAGGTGCGTCGGTCAATGATGGTATAGATCCTGATCTTTGTTCAGTGGTTTACACCTCATTTGATGCGGCTGTGAAGTGGGTGAGGCGGTTGGGGCAGGGGGCGTTGATGGCTAAGGTTGATGTGGAGGCGGCTTTTCGCCTGCTTCCAGTACACGTGGAGAGCATGGGGTTGTTGGGTTGTTTTTGGGAGGGGGAATATTTTGTGGATCGGTGCTTGCCGATGGGCTGCTCTCTTTCGTGTGCATATTTTGAGACCTTTAGCACCTTTTTGGAATGGGTAGTGGTGGAAGTTTCCGGTTGTGCCTCCGTTATCCATTATTTAGACGATTTTTTATGTTTAGGGCCGGCGAATTCCCGGGTTTGTTCTTTGTTGTTGCATACAGTGCAGTCGGTTTTTGCGCGATTTGGGGTTCCGTTGGCGCAGGAGAAGACGGTGGGTCCAGTGACGGAATTGTGTTTTTTGGGGATTGTGATAGATACGGAACGTATGGAGTGTAGGCTTCCCCAGGATAAGTTGGTGGATTTGCGTCAGGAGATTGATAGGGCCATTGGGAGGGAGAAGATTAGGTTGCGGGAGTTGCAGTCATTGTTAGGTAAATTGAATTTTGCTTGTCAAATTATGCCGATGGGTAGAATTTTTTGTAGAAGGTTGGCCGCGGCTACGGCAGGGGTGTCGGTGCCGTATCATTTTATCAGGTTACGTAAAGAGTTGAAAGGGGATCTGAGGGTGTGGGCGGAGTTTTTGGGTCAGTACAATGGTAGGTCTTTGGTGATGGGGGAGTTGTGTGATAGCGTGGATTGTGAGTTATATACCGACGCGTCCGGGGGGGTGGGGTTTGGTGCCTATTGCCAGGGGCAATGGTGTGCGGGTACGTGGCCAGAGTCGTGGGTAAGTCGGGGGTGGGTAAGAAACATGGCCTTGTTGGAACTTTTTCCCATTGTGATGGCGGTGGTGTTGTGGGGCGAGAAATTGAAAAACAGGAAGGTGCGCTTTCATTGTGACAATTTGGGGGTGGTTCAGGCTATTAACAGTTTGTCCGCATCTTCCCCGCCGGTGGTTAGGCTGTTACAGTTTTTGGTATTGCGGTGTTTGTCGCTTAACATGTGGTTGGTGGCGGAACATGTGGCTGGAGTGGCTAATTCAGTGGCGGATTCTCTTTCTCGTTTGCAGTGGGAGCGGTTCCGGCTTCTTGCGCCAGAAGCGGAGGCGGAGGGTCTGCAGTGTCCGGCGTGGCTGTGGGCGATCCTGGAAGAGAAGTGATGGGGTTGTTGAGGGATTCGTTGAGTCCGGGTACTTGGAGGGAGTATGGTAAGGCGTGGACGACCTGGGAGGCGTGGAATGGGACGTGGGGAGCTGGCGGAGTGGACGGCGAAGTACGGTTGTTGATGTTGTTGGGGCAGTTGAAGAGTGAGGGGTGGTCGGTGTCCAGGGTGAATCATCTTGTTTCCGGTATAGCGTTTGGTTTTAAGTGGCGGGGGCTGGCCGATTTGACTAAGAGTTTTTTGGTGCGGCAGGTGTTGAAGGGTTGGCGTAGGGGTGCGGGCAGGGTGCCAGATTGTCGGAGGCCGGTGTCTTTTGAGTTGTTGGTGCGAATGGGGGACAGGTTGAGTGGTGTTTGTAGTTCGGGGTGGGAGCTAGGGCTCTTTAAGGCGGCGTTTGCTTTGGCGTTCTTTGGGGCTTTTCGCTTGGGGGAGTTGGTGTGTGGGAGTGTTAGGAGAGCGGGGGGCCTTAGGAGCGAGGATGTTGAGTGGGTGGGGGATATGTTACATATTCGGATTCGCAGGTCCAAAACGGATCAGGAGGGCAGGGGGCTGCGTTTTACGTTGTTTGCGGTGCCGGGGTGTAGTATGTGCCCGGTGAGGTGTGCGGAATCGTATGGCGCGAGGCTGGGGAGGGATGAGGTCCCGTTTCTGAGGCATGAGGATGGTTCCTTTTTGTCTCGGTTTCAGTTTCTGGCGGTCTTTAGGAAATGTTTGACGGTTTTGGGGGTGTCGGTCAAGGATTATTCTGGGCATTCATTCAGAATTGGTGCGGCAACTGAGGCAGCCAGGGCGGGCGCCAGTGAGGAGGTGATTAGGCGGATTGGGCGTTGGGAGTCGGTTCGCTTTAGATCGTATGTGCGGCCTGCATTGTTGTAGAGTAAGGAGGTGGGAGGTGATGTTGATTTTGTCCCCTTTTTTGTGTTCACAGGTCGAATGGCGGCGGCGTTGGTGTGGATTTTGGGGCACTCCTATGTGTTCTGGGGTGCGATTAGAGCGGATGTGAGGCCGAGTGGGCGGCAGTTGGGGGTGAGTCCGGAGTTGGCTACGGTCCGGTGGTTAGGCGTCAGAGGTATGTTGTGGGGCGGAGTGTTGAGGGAGGTGCATCGTTTCGTTCGTTTAGATCGTCCTCCTGATGTATTGGCGTTGCACGTGGGGGGGAATGATTTAGGGAAGCGTCCGTTCAGGGAATTGGTGCGGGATGTCAAGTTTGACTTGCTCAGGATTTGGGCGTTGTTTCCGGGGGTTATCGTTGTCTGGTCTGATATTGTGCCGCGTAAGGTGTGGAGGGGGGCGAGGTCGGTAGAGAGCCTGAATAAGGCTCGGATTAAGGTGAACAGAGCGGTGGGCCGTTTTATGGCGAGGAATGGTGGTGTGGTGGTGCGGCATGAGGTATTGGAGAAGGGTGAGGGTGCGTTTTGGAGGGCAGATGGGGTGCACCTGAATGCGGTGGGTACGGATTTGTGGGCTCTGGGGCTCCAGAGTGGAGTGGAGATAGCTTTGCGGATGTGGAGGGACGCGCAGGGTTGAGGTAGTCAAGCTGCGCGTTCTTGGAGGCGGGGGAGGTCCTTGAAGTGGTGAAATATGGTGGTACTTGAGGATGGGAGGGCCCCGCGGGAGGGGCTGGACTCTCATTGAGGAGCTGATAGGAACTAAGTACGCGTCCATCAGTTGCTGCCTCCGAGCTTGGTTCAACGGCTGGGGGCAAGATGGAGACGCAGGTGTTCCAGTGCTTATAAAGTTATTGGGGCTTCTAGGACCTCCCTCGTCAGGGGTTAACTCATGTTATATTTATGTTGTATTTATTTAATAAACGGCTGCTGTGGCCGATTAAATCCAAGCAGTGGTGTGGTGTGTTTTATTTATATGGGGGCTGGGTGTGGGGTGGAGGTTATGGGATGGTTGGGCTTATAGGACTGAACGAATAGCCAATGCCTGCTTCAAGTCAGTCCGGACGAGGAGCGCAGCGGTGGGGGAGGACGTCCATGAAGAGGCTTGGCTGGGCAGGACTGGTAAGGAAAGGGTTAGTGGGGAGTGGGGGCGGGAGCGGTGGTGAGGCGCGAGTTGCTGGGGCGACGGGGGGCGTGGCCAGCGGTGAGGAGAACGAGAGAGGCGGAAGTGAGTGCAGTCTGGCCAGGAGACGGAATCGCCCACCCGCCCGGCCCTATTGGAAGAGGTGGTTGTGAGGTGGGGGTTGTTATATGTCGCGGCAGTCGTGGAGGCGGGGGAGGTCCTTGAAGTGGTGAAATATGGTGGTACTTGAGGATGGGAGGGCCCCGCGGGAGGGGCTGGACTCTCATTGAGGAGCTGATAGGAACTAAGTACGCGTCCATCAGTTGCTGCCTCCGAGCTTGGTTCAACGGCTGGGGGCAAGATGGAGACGCAGGTGTTCCAGTGCTTATAAAGTTATTGGGGCTTCTAGGACCTCCCTCGTCAGAGGTTAACTCATGTTATATTTATGTTGTATTTATTTAATAAACGGCTGCTGTGGCCGATTAAATCCAAGCAGTGGTGTGGTGTGTTTTATTTATATGGGGGCTGGGTGTGGGGTGGAGGTTATGGGATGGTTGGGCTTATAGGACTGAACGAATAGCCAATGCCTGCTTCATGTAATCTACATTTAATCCCTGTGGTCTTATAGTATTTAGTTTTGCAATCCATCGCATCTCACATTTTTTGAGAAGGGCAAGTCTGTTCCCACCCCTCCGTGGTATAGGGATATGGTCAACCAGCATACATTTCAGGTCACGTTCCTTGTGTTCCATGTCAGTAAAATGTTTCGGGACTGGAAGATCCATCCGTTTTTTACGGATGGTGTATCGATGTTGATTGATTCTACTTTTAAAATCCAGTGAAGTTTCCCCAATGTATAATAACTGACATGGACACCACAGGATGTATATAACAAAGGAAGAGTCACATGTCAAAAAGTGCTTCATATAATACTTCTTCTGCGTAAGTGGATGCAGAAAGAAACTGCCTTTGTGCATGTATCGGCAATTGATACAGTTTAAGCATGGAAAGCAGCCCAATTTGGGACTGCGTAGAAAGGTTTGGCCCACTACTTTTTGTGTACCTATATCGGTGCGAATCAATCTATCTTTAAGATTCCTAGTTCTCTTATAGGACATGAGGGGAGGAAAATGAAATTCCTCAATATCCTCATGGCCACTTTTTAGAACCGGCCAGTGTTTCAAGATAATTTGCCGAATATGTGTACTGTCTTCTGTGTAGGTAGTTACCAAAGGAATTATTTTGTTTTGTTTGTCACTATTTCTATTTTTCTTGGTAAGAAGCTCTGTACGTGTTTTATCTTGCATAGAGTTAAGGTGTTGTTTAAGCAACGTTATAGGGTAATCCCTGTCTATGAAGGACTGTGTCATGCATTTAAGGGTGCCCGATAATTCATTATTGTTACTAACTATACGTTTGGCGCGGTAAAACTGACTCAAAGGAAGGGACTTGACCATGGCCCTGGGGTGTGCACTGTTGTACCTCAGTAATGTGTTGCGATCGGTGGGCTTAGAGTATAAGCCCGTCGATAGCACACGATCACTTAAGGTCACAACAGTGTCCAAAAAATCTAATTGTTCACGTGAGTGTTCCAACGTAAATTTAATGTCCAAATCAATAGTATTCAAAAATTGAAAAAACTCCATAAGTGTCTCCTCTGAACCAGTCCAAATCAAAAAAACGTCATCTATGTATCGCCACCACTTCAGAACATGTCGGAAGTGGGGCGATACATAGATGTACGTCTCCTCGAGGAAGGAGACCGCCATGTTGGCATAAGTCGGGGCCACATTGGATCCCATGGCGGTCCCCTTCCTATGGAGGTAGAAATGATCCCCAAATAGAAAGTAGTTGCAAGTCAACACCAAATGTAGAAGTTGTATTAGAAAATCTTGGCATTCGGTTGAGAAAGTGGACTGAGATAAAGCCTTGGTAACTACCTCAATCCCAAATGTGTGTCTGATTGAGGTGTATAGGCTAGTGATATCTAGCGATGCTAGAATCACATCAGATGTCAAAGAAACCTCAGCCAACTTGTTCAAAAAATCCGAAGTGTCTTGAATGTAGGATTGGGCTGACAATGCATATTGTCTCAATATTTTATCCAAAAAGATGGAAATATTGGACAATAGGGAACCGCGACCAGACACGATTGGTCTACCCGGAGGGGCAATAAGACATTTGTGTATCTTGGGCAACAGATACAGAAGGGGTGTGACGGGATGTATGACAGAAAGGAAGGTTCTGCCATATATACTGCGCTACTGCTTATGCTTGCATACGCAATCCTTCTATCTTAGGTCTGCAAGATCATCTATTTCTTTGTAACGGTCAGCAGAGGAAGAGACCGTAGAGCAGGACTCAAGTACAGTGCAGCAGACAAGGAGGCTGAAGTAGAAACCGGCTTTATTAAAAGAGAACTCTAACTGCCGGAGAAGCAGATTTACAATATGAACAGCTTGGGAATTCACAATAAAGATAATGGAAATTTGCATAAAGAACACAAATGAATCACAAACACAAGTACAGACAATAGCAGGCTACTCTCTTCTAGGTAGTCCTATCTGTCCCCGCTACCCGGGGTGCACCTCTACGGTGCACTAAACTAAATCCTATTCCACTATGTCCTAGCTCAGGTTAGCATCAGTGCACTCACAGTTCGGTGTCAGGCACATGCAGGCAGATACAGTCTGGGTCCCGATCTGGTTGCTTGCTTGCTTCAGCGTGGCTCAGCTCTGGCCTCTCTTTGTAGTCTCTGTAACTCTGGTTAGAGATAATCAGCAGCTCTGGACGTGTAATCAGGCAGGGCCTGGAATTCACTCACAGTTCCTCTGGTAAGTGCCTCACACTACAGCAGACTGCACACAGATACTGTGTCACAGCAGGCAGGGAGAAATCGCTCTAATCTTCCCTGTGGATCTCCCTCTCAGTGCACAGCGTCCTTCTTCCTGTGTACTCAGACACCTTCAGCCCAGGCTCTCTGCTCTGCCCGGGAAAAACACTTAACTCTTTGTCCTCTGGAAACAACTCCTCTGACTGTCCTACTCAGCCACAGTGGCCTCTGGTGGCTGGAGGGAAACATGACAGTCTGCTATAATATGTGTTGGAAATGTTGCTGGATGATCAGGGCTGCCTCTTACATGCCTCCCCACTTAAAGGTGGCCGTCCTCGGCCTTGCTATATAGTCCATAGAAATAATGGTTAATGTAACTTTTTATACAGCAGTACAACATTGTCCACAATACATACAGGTGGACCAAATGAACTCATCAGCAGCGTACCTGTTTGGTGGAACCCCTGCAGTAAGCCTACTGGATCTCCGGAGGTCCTGGCTATCTGTTACGACCTGACTCTCTCCACTAGGAACTGCCAGTCTGGATTCATCCACCACAATAGGAGGTTCGGGTGTGTCCGAGGGCCCCTCTCCATTACGGGCTGGCAATGGTTCTGTGACAGTGCCTTCATCACCTGAAACCTGGGAGGCTTCTTCAGTGTTGGGAGCAGTCCACCAGTCTTCACCATAATCTCCATCAGAGATAACAAGTTCTGAGTATGGGGCAGGAGGAGGTGTCCTCTGAACAGGTGCGGGATCTTTGGAACGGCATGGCCGTAACATATTCCTATGTAGAGTCCGTGAAGCAAATTCCTCATTCTCAACCTGCACTTCGTAGACCGGACCATTAGGGTACACTCTCTTGATCACTTTATACGGCTGTACTTCCCAACGCTCACTCAACTTGCCTCTGGGACGTTTCTCTCGTACCAGTACCCGATCCCCAGGCTGCAATGGAACCTCCTGAACTGGAGGACGGTCTGTATGAGCTCTCTCCTGTAACCGCTGACCTGCCAACCGGCGAATGGTCTGGAGACGCCGACGGTGTTCTTTCACCCATGAGGTGGTTGATCGCTCTATTAGGTCTTCTGGCTGTTCTAGGTTTAATTCCACGATCTCTCGACCAGCCCTACCGAACAGTAACATGTATGGGGTGTAACCGGTGGTGGTGTGGACACGATTATTGTAAGCCCAGACTAATTCTGGCAGGTAGTCAGGCCAGTGTGCCCTCTTGTCTTCCTCTAGCGTCCTCAGCATTTGCAGCAATGTGCGGTTAAAGCGCTCACAGGCTCCGTTTCCTTGGGGATGATAAGGAGTTGTCCTGGATTTTTCAATGCCGTACAGTCGATGTAGCTCTTCCATCACTTTTCCTTGAAAGCACGCCCCTTGATCTGAATGGATCCGCTTTGGACACCCATAGACCCGAATGAAGTCTTGACAAATGGCTCGTGCAGCGGACTCGGCCGTCTGGTCCCGAGTTGGGGTGACTACTGCAAACTTGGAGAAGTGGTCGATCATGACCAGGCAATACTGTGGACCTCTTGACGATTGTCCCACAAGAAGATAGTCTATCATCAACACTTCCAGCGGTTCTGTGGTCTGGATGGACTGTAGGGGTGCTCTCTGTTCTGTACTCTTCGTGAGTTCACACACTCGACACTGTCGGCAAACTTCTTCAACTGTGGCCTCCAGTGGCGGACAATACACATAACGCTGCAGCCACTGGTATGTCTTGACTGGCCCGAAGTGAGCTCCAAACTCATGAGCCTCTTTGGCTATCTCCCGTGCCATTCTTCTGGGTATCACTACCTGCCACCTCGCCTCTAGGTCGGCAGGCTGTTGCCACTTGCGGAACAAAACAGCTCCATGCACTTCCAGTCTGTCCCATTGATGTAGAACGGACTTCATCTCGGCATCCAGATCAGTCCTTTCTTCTTTGTTGGGTTTCCTGCACTGGGTTACCCAGCTTTTCATTTGCTGCAGTCCAATGTCTTCATCTTGCAATCTGCCCCATTCTTCATTAGTTCTCCCCAATGCTTTGGGTAGCTTACGGGCCTCCCCACTTGTCTGGGCCGCGACTGTTGGGGGAGCGAACTTGCGGAAGTCAGGAGTTTCATCTTCTTCCTTTTGTTCATCCATATCCCCTACTGGAGTTTCAAAAGTAACCCTCGAGAGACCATCAGCATTAGTGTTCTCTGTAGCGGAGCGGTAGCGAATTGAGAAGTCATACTTTGCGAGGCGAGCCGCCCAGCGTTGCTCCAGGGCTCCCAACTTGGCCGTACCCAGATGGGCCAGGGGATTGTTATCCGTCCGTACGAAGATCTTAGCTCCTGTCAGATATCCTGCAAATTTCTCCGTCATAGCCCACACCAGGGCAAGGAGTTCCAGCCGGAAGGAACTGTAGTTATGGGGGTTTCGCTCCGTATCTCGCAAGGATCTACTGGCATAAGCGATCACTCTCTCATGTCCATCCTGTACCTGCGACAGGACTGCCCCAAGTCCGTAGAGGCTGCCATCAGTAGCTAAGATGAATGGTTTATCAAAATCGGCATAAGCCAAGATGGGGGCCGATGTCAGGGCTTCTTTCAGGGCCTGGAAGGCCTCTTCCTGTTTCTGTCCCCAGGGGATACTTTGGCCCTTGGGTTGCCCAGCCGTTCCTCTCAACAACTCATTCAGAGGGCCCGCTATTTTTGCGTAGTCTTTGATGAACCGCCGGTAGTACCCAGTCAGTCCCAGGAAGGCCTTCAACTCACGCAGTGTTCTCGGCACTAGCCATTGTCGTATTGCAGCCACTTTGTCTTGGGACGGTAGCACTCCGTCTTGGGACACCCTATGGCCCAGGTACTCGATCTCCCTCTTGAAGAGATGACACTTCTTTGGCTTTACCTTCAGGCCATGGGATCGCAGTCGCTCGAGTACCTGCCCTAGCCGATTCAAGTGTTCTTGAAAAGTAGCAGAGTATACGATGATATCGTCTAGGTATATCAGAGTGGCTTCAAAATTCAGGTCTCCCAGGCATCTCTCCATCAGCCGCTGGAAGGTTCCAGGGGCATTAGTCAGTCCGAATGGCATCCTGTTGAATTCAAATAACCCCATGGGGAGTATGAATGCTGTCTTTGCCTTGTCCTGCTCAGCCACTGGTACTTGCCAGTACCCACTTGCTAGATCCAGGGTGGAGAAGTATTTGGCTCGTCCTAGAGCCGTCAGAGACTCCTCGATGCGTGGCAGAGGATATGAGTCTCGCGCAGTGCAAGCATTCAACCGCCGGTAATCCACACAAAATCGAATAGTGCCGTCCTTCTTCTTGACAAGCACCACTGGGGCTGCCCAAGGGCTCTGGCTTCCCCGCACCACTCCGGAATCTATCATCTGTTTCAATAGCGTCTTCACTTCCTGGTACAACTTGGGCGGAATCTGTCGATATCTCTCCCGAATTGGTGGAGTGTCCCCCGTCGGTATCTCATGTGTGATAGCATTCGTGCAGCCAAAGTCATCGGCGTGGCGGGCAAACGCAGCCTGATTCTCCCACAGCATGGTTTCAACTGCTCGCTGTTGGTCTAAACTGAGAGCCTTAACATCTATCTCCATTTGATCCAAGATGGTTCCCCCATTCCATTCTGGGGTCGGCGCCTCTTCTGCACTGGCAGTAACTGCCAGGGTCCAACCAGCATCCCCTACCGGAGCTAGAGTCACTTCTCTCTGACTCAGGATTTCTCCCTGATGTAGGTACACACGAGCCAGTTCCACCCCTGGCGTCAAGGGAACTTCTAGATATCCCACATTCACAGCTCTTATGGGTACTCGTCCATTCTGGACCACTCCCAGTGTCCGGGCCACCAGGACGTCCTGACCCAGCTCTCCTAGGCCTGTTGGTTCAACGAACACCTCCATGCCTTCAAGATTACGGAAAGTTCCCACGGGTAACGTCAGCACGGTCTCCCGACCAGGGGGAAGGGTGAAGGTAGCCTTTCCTGGCGCTCGGATCGTTCCCACCGCCTGGTGTGCTGGTACACTTTTCTGTGTTCCACAAAAACGGATTAGCCGTTGAAATGCTTTCTGGGTAGGTTTGTGCGGGGTGGCTTGTTTCCAGTAACCCGGCCCCCGTTTGGTGAACATGATCTGATCCAATTCTCGCAGGATATTCATGCCCATTATCACCGGCACATCTTCTTTGAACGTTTCGGGGACCAACAAGATACCTTTCCGCCCCACTTCCTGTCCACACAGCCGTACATTCATCCACACGACCCCTGTGACAGGAATCTGTTGTTGGTTAGCCGCTGTAACCCGGACCAGTGTCTCTCGTTCTGGCTTGGCCAGCGCTTGAAAGTAACGGTAGAAGAATGACTCGGGCATAGTTGTCACCTGAGACCCAGTATCCACTAAGCAGTCGACAGGAACACCTTCGAACTCAGCTCGTATAGTGGGGCACCCTACGACCAGGTGTTCGGAGCTTTGCTGGGTAACTTGGCTCTCCACCTCCCCTGCAGTACGCCCCACTACTGCAGGGGTCGGTAGTTTAACGGCGGCTCTTGGCGTCCAGCTGGATTATTCCGACACTCTCTGGCGAAATGTCCTAGATCTCCACACCGCCAACACTGTGCCCCTTGACGGCCCACTTTTAGCCTGCGAGTGGGAGGTGCCCTCAGAGCTTGGCTGGATGGCCCCACTGAAGGGTAATGAGGGGCTTGATGGTATGGTAAACTAGCATAAGGGCATTCGGGTGTAGGAACCCATGGAGTCGCCTGATAGGTTTGTTGTCGGGCTGGATAGGCAGCCTCAGTAGTATGGCGCGACTCTATCCGTTTCTCCAGGTGTGTCAACTTTTCGTGCATGGCACTCAGGGAGCTCTGCAAGTCTTGTACCACTCTGACCAGGGCTTCCTCATTTCTTGTAACCCCGGGGGGTGTAACGGTCTGGGTCCGTATTACTCCAGAAGCATAGCCGTCTTCTTTGTTTCGCGTCACGGCCTCTGCCAAAATTTGTCGAAAGGTTAGGGTAGGGTCTACTCTGACTCGTTCCCGCAGAGCCTGTTTCAGGGGATTGCTGTAGAGCCCCAGAATAAATTGTTCCCGCAGTATCCGGTCTATGGGTCCCATGCCAGTAACCCCATCTGCCTCTTTTTTTTGTACCTCGGCCAACACTTCCTGTAGGGCTGTAGCGTACTGAGAGACACCTTCGTCTTCCCGTTGAATCCGGTAAAAAAACTTCGCCCGGAGGTGCCCTGCACTGGCTGTTTCCCCATATATTTCTTCCAGGAATCTCACCATCTCTTGCAATGTATTGCGCGTGGCTTCTGGTTGTAGAAGAACATTTCTTCGGGCCTCACCCTCGAGAGCGGCCAAAGCAATTTCTACTTGTAGTTCTGGGCTGACATTGTAAATCCTAACAGCACTCTGTAACCTTGTCACCCAGTCTGACAGTGTCATGTTCTGGCCATCAAATTTGGGTAGCAAGTTGAACAACGTGCCAATAGGAAGGGCCCTTGCAAGGGTTCCACCATTGCCTGAGGTACTCACATTAACATCATGCACATTGCCTTCAGCCGCCTCCATCTCTGTGACTGTACCCTGCTCGCAGCGCCACTTGTAACGGTCAGCAGAGGAAGAGACCGTAGAGCAGGACTCAAGTACAGTGCAGCAGACAAGGAGGCTGAAGTAGAAACCGGCTTTATTAAAAGAGAACTCTAACTGCCGGAGAAGCAGATTTACAATATGAACAGCTTGGGAATTCACAATAAAGATAATGGAAATTTGCATAAAGAACACAAATGAATCACAAACACAAGTACAGACAATAGCAGGCTACTCTCTTCTAGGTAGTCCTATCTGTCCCCGCTACCCGGGGTGCACCTCTACGGTGCACTAAACTAAATCCTATTCCACTATGTCCTAGCTCAGGTTAGCATCAGTGCACTCACAGTTCGGTGTCAGGCACATGCAGGCAGATACAGTCTGGGTCCCGATCTGGTTGCTTGCTTGCTTCAGCGTGGCTCAGCTCTGGCCTCTCTTTGTAGTCTCTGTAACTCTGGTTAGAGATAATCAGCAGCTCTGGACGTGTAATCAGGCAGGGCCTGGAATTCACTCACAGTTCCTCTGGTAAGTGCCTCACACTACAGCAGACTGCACACAGATACTGTGTCACAGCAGGCAGGGAGAAATCGCTCTAATCTTCCCTGTGGATCTCCCTCTCAGTGCACAGCGTCCTTCTTCCTGTGTACTCAGACACCTTCAGCCCAGGCTCTCTGCTCTGCCCGGGAAAAACACTTAAAGGGGTTGTCCGGGTTCAGAGCTGAACCCGGACATACCCTTATTTTCACCCCGGCAGCCCTCCTGAGCCTGGCATCGGAGCATCTCATGCTCCGATGCGCTCCAGTGCCCTGCGCTAGATCGCGCAGGGCACGGGCTCTTTTGTTTTCAATAACACACTGCCGGGCGGTAACTTCCGCCCAGCAGTGTGTTCGGTGACGTCACCGGCTCTGAGGGGCGGGCTTTAGCTCTGCCCTAGCCGTTTTACTGGCTAGGGCAGAGCCAAATCCCGCCCATCAGTGCCGGTGACGTCACCGGGCTGCCTGTCAGCCCCATAGAGAGCCCGGTACGTCACCGGAACTCAGAAAAATGCCTTTGCCCTGCGCGATTTAGCGCAGGGCAAAGGAGAGCATCGGAGCATGAACTGCTCCGATGCTCATGTCAGGGGGGCTGGCGGGGGGAAAATGGAGGTATGTCCAGGTTCAGCTCTGAACCTGGACAACCCCTTTAACTCCTTGTCCTCTGGAAACAACTCCTCTGACTGTCCTACTCAGCCACAGTGGCCTCTGGTGGCTGGAGGGAAACATGACAGTCTGCTATAATATGTGTTGGAAATGTTGCTGGATGATCAGGGCTGCCTCTTACATCTTCAAACCTTATATATTCAATACTTATTCTAGGTGATGTATATATGTCCCACACTATGATCCTTGTGAACAAATCTGTTTAATCATGCTTGTTCATGTGCTTTAAACCTCATTGAGCACATGAACTTGCAAGTTCGTCTAATCCGATCATGTGACAAATGGAAGCACATGACCGGATGATTTACATGAACAGAGGAGTGATCACATGCTGTGACCACACCCCCACAGGTCCTGCGTCATGTGCATTGCATTGAATGACCAAAATGGGTGATTATGTGACCGGATTCCTCAGGAAGGTCCTGTGACATGCGCATTGATTTCCTTGAGACGCTGGAACCCTTGTGCTCTGACTCCATCGCTCACCTCTGCAATCAAATTCACCATTCCACTGAGGTACACCTGCACAGTTTGGTTATTATAATGGTACACACCTGATGTCATTAAGATTGTTATTATTGCGTTTTGTCAGCATGCTGTATGTTGGATTTGATATGGATATCATTTACACTGCAAAATTGAATGGAGTTTCATGAAATGTTAATTTACAATAACAACACTGTTGCTGTCATAAGTTTTGAACTATATCACCTTGATTGATTGTAATTTATTCATTGATTGTTTTATTATGTCAATATGTTTAAATATGTACTAAGCACTGCCCACTATGTCATTGCTTGAGAAAAATCCCATTGAGAGGATTGAAACGTCGCTTGTTTGGTGATTAAAATTTCTTTTACTTTTTCACGACTTGGATGTGCCGCGGAGTTCATTTTTTTATACCGTTTGGAGGTGGATCGCCGACTCAGCCGCTGGCACTCCGCCAGTACTATTCTGATAGTGGTGCTGCCCACATTCCTTGATTTATATATATATATAGCAGGCTTATACAGCTGCATAGTACATATGTACAATTATGCTCAGCACTTTAACTGTACATATCAATTATAATTATACTCAGTGACAGTATATTATCTATAGTATTATCTTAGACTGAGTATTATTATGTATACAGGCTGTATATATAATTACACTCAGAAGTCTTAGATAATACTATAGATAATATACTGTCACTGAGTATAATTGTAATTTATATGTACATGTACTATGCAGCTGTACCTGCCAATGCTCTGTATTCTTAACTTAATACACTGCTTTAACTCTGACTGTAACCTGGGGGCTGGGCCTGGTACTAGTGCCACTTTTTGACTGTAGAATCTGCTGGTGGAGGGATCAGAGGCAGGCTGACTCATCAGAGACCTGATTCTTCTTGAAGTGAGTGCGAGAGAGAGAGACAAAGAAAATGGCGCCGGCTGCCGCACTCTTCTGCTTTAAGTCTCTTCTGTTCCAGCCTGAAGTAAACGGACGCACGCAGCAGTGCTGTGAGTCACAACCTGTGACGTCACCTCACGCAGCTCACTTGGCGTTACAATATGCTGCTGCCAGGCCCTGTCCCTTAGCAGGGCAGCCTGCAGCCAGAGAAATTAGTGCAATACGTCATAGCAAAGCGCACTGGCACTTTTACCTTAGCTTAGCCTTCCCTTAGCCTGTGGATGCCGACGACACCCCCCTCTTCTTGATTGACACACACGCCCTGTGCAGTCACACCCCTCGTCTGCCTATAGAACCGGCCCTTCTCTTGAGATAGTCCTGGAGTGGACGCCAGCTGACCCAAAGGAGTAAGGCTGGTTTCACACGGGCGTTGCGGAAAAAGATGCGGGTAAGTTGCGGGAACATGCGCAATTTTTCCGCGCGAGTGCAAAACTTGGGATAGCGTTTTGCACGCACGTGAGAAAAATCTGCATGTTTGGGTTAGGTGTTGTGTAGATTGTATTATTTTCCTTTATAACATGGTTATAAGGGAAAATAATAGCATTCTAAATACAGAATTCTTAGTACAATAGGGCTGGAGGGGTTAAAAAAATTAATATTAAATTAACTTACCTTAATCCACTTTTTCGCACAGCCCAGCTTCTCTTCTGTCTTCTTCTTTGAGGAATAGGACCTTTGATGATCATGTGATGGGCCATGTGATGAGCGCATTGACGTCATCAAAGGTCCTTTTCCTGTGCACAGCAAAGATGAAGACAGAAGAAAAGCTGGGCTGCGCGAGCAAGTGGATTAAGGTGAGTTTAATTATTTTTTATATTTTTTTAACCTAACCCCTCCAGCCCTATTGTACTATGCATTCTGTATTAAGAATGCTATTATTTTCCCTTATTCCAATGTTATAAGAGAAAATAATAATGATCGGGTCTCCATCCCGATCGTCTCCTAGCAACAATGCGTTAAAATCGCACCGCATCCGCACTTGCTTGCGGATGCTTGCGATTTTCACGCAGCCCCATTCACTGACTTAAAGGGATGGAAGAACTATTACGGGCTAACCGTCACTAAACCTGTCCCTCATCCCAATACCCACAAATGACACGGAGACCTTCTTGTGGTAAAACGGGCCGTGGCATAACTTTATTAACCAACATGTTCACATGTTTCTTTTAATCAAACAATTATGCATTTCCATAATAACATATATATAACATATATATATATATATACCCAACATAACATGACCACGGCCAACAAACCCGACACTGCAACCCCTTGCATTGTAGAAGGACCCCGGAAGGCAACCAATCAAGCTGTACTCTTACTCGTCATTTTCACTTGTATCACCACCTTACCCCTGGCCGCGCTCACCGACCCAAGGGCACCAATATTTCTTAGTTCCAGTAAATAACCCTGTAGGCCCAGTTTCCCAAACAGGGGCACCCAGCGTACAGCTTCAAAAACACATGAGTTGCACATTTTCACATGCAGTGCATCATTTTCACCCTTGAATTACCTTCCGGGATCCTTCCCCCTGCCTGCCACAGATGACCAGAGGTGACACCTCACCTATGGGCGTCTCGCCAAACTCCCAGGGCTGTCTCCAAACCCTCCTGCACACCTAACGCCCACAAATCAGCCCCCACATCATTGAGGTGAACACCATCAGACCGCAGGAACTGAGGCGAAGCCGCCTCCAGATCTCGATGACGCACCACAAAACCTCCCAAACGCTTCACAAAACGGCCCACCTCCTTATTCAGCTTAGCGCTGGCCCTATTCACCCTATCCACAGATCTCGCAAGTCGCCAACTCCGCCTGGCAACCACATCGGACCACACCAGCAGCAAACCGGACAATAACCGCAACAGGTCCAATTTAATGTCACGAATTACATCTCGCGAACACCGAACACCTAGGTCGTTGCCACCAACATGCAGCACCAATATGTCTGGAGGTCTATCCAATGCCACATTAGCCCGCAACTCGGGCAAAACCCGCCCCCACATAAGACCCCACAAGCCAATCCACCTAACCTGCAACACGGCCGGATCAAAACCCAACTGTCTTCCATTCCGCCGCACATCCGCCCGACAAGCCCCCCAATACACGTACGAATGACCGAATATCCAAGCCAGACAACCGCCAGACCCTATAAGAAAACAGAACAAAAGAAAACACATTAACCTCCTAAGAACCCCACGCCACAATATCATTTACACAAGATGAGGACGAATATAGGACCGGAAGCAAGACGACTCCCAGCGACCAATCCGCTTTATAACATCCTCACCCAAACCCCACCTGGCCGCTTCTGTCGCAGCACCTATGCGAAACGAATGGGCCGCATAATCCAGAGCCGGTAAACCCACCGCCGCCAAGCACTTCCTAAAAACCGCCACAAACTGAAACCTCGACAGCACCGACCCATCCTGGTGAACCAGCAGAGATCCCCCGACATCCGGCCGCAACTGCAAAAAGTCCTCCAAACAACGCACAGGGCAAAGCACCGACCCCACCAACGGACGCAACCACACCCGAACACCCTTACCCAGTTTATCAGTCTTAGACCGGCGTACCAAACAACACAAACCATCCTCACTCACACACACATCCTCCCGCAGCAAACCACCCCCACAAGCTTTGCTGCGAGCCAACAATTCGGAGATCCGAAAAGCCCCAAAAAATGCCAGCGAAAAGGCAGCACGGAACAAGCACACCTCAAAATCAGAACAACACACCAACGCTGCCCCATCCCATAACTTCCGCAGTACCTGAAACGAAAACCGGGCGCCGTGTGTCACGACGCACAGCCCCGCGGCGATAACCCTTCAAAGCCTGCCGCACCAAGAAACTCCGGGACACATCCGGCAGCCCCCGGAGACGCAACCAAAACCCCACAGCCGCAACGCGTTTAGACACCACCGAGAAAGAAACCTGGGAAGAAAAAGACTCACCCAACCAATAAACCAACAACGGCTGAAAATCACCACACATATCACTCCCACCAACCTGATCCAGCAACCGCTCCCACAAGACCCATACAGCTGAATAAGAAGACCACGTGCTGGCACTCACGGACCGCCGGATCAATCCCGAGGACAACCCAAGGCCACGCGCCAGAGCCACTGGGGACAAGGCAACCCCCGGACCTCCGCTTCTGGAACCAGCTGCCGAAAACGATCCCACTGGAAACGAGAAAGGGAGTCCGCAATTGAATTATCCACCCCAAGCACGTGAACTGCCACAAAACAAGCATTCAACTCCAAACCCCTAAGCACAAAATGCCGCAGCAGCCGCAAAACCGGGGGAGAGCTAGCCGTCTGTTTGTTGATCACCTGAACCACACCCAAATTATCGCAATAAAACCTCACCCGCTTATTACGCAACACATCACCCCACAACTCAGTCGCCAAAACAATAGGGAACAATTCCAACAATACCAGGTTACCCAACCAACCGCCGAACTCCACTCCTCCGGCCAAGACCCAGCACTCCACTGCCCTTGACAAAAAAAAACATAACCGCAAGAGCCCGACGCATCCGACCAAAGCTCCAAGTCCACACTAGTAACCGGTTCCTCCATCCACACCGATTTACCATTAAAACTAGCAAGAAACCCCCCCCAAACAGCCAAGTCCGCACGGACTTCAGCCGACAACCGAACATAATGACTCAGAACCGTGACACCCGCCGTCGCCATAGCCAGACGCCGACAAAAAACCCGCCCCATGGGCAATATGCGGCAGGCGAAATTCAACTTACCCAAAACAGATTGAACACGATGAAGCTGCACCTTCTTCAATCGTCCTAACAAAGCCACCTCATCACGCAAATCCTCGACCTTGTCAGCAGGCAGCCGACACTCCATCGCCAAGCTATCAATCTCAATGCCCAAAAACTGAATCAACGTGGAAGGGCCCTCAGTCTTTTTGGGGGCCAAGGGAACCCCGAACCGAGCCGCAACCCTCTCCATAGTCCGCAACAAAATTTAACAAACCCGTGACCCCCCTGGACCCAAAAACAAAAAATCGTCCAGGTAGTGCAACACCGAATTCCACCCTGCCTCCCGTTTCACCACCGATTCCAAAAAGGAACTAAACGTCTCAAACAACGAACAAGAAATGGAGCAACCCATAGGCAAACAACAATCAACATAAAACTGATCTTCCCACTTAAAACCAAGCAAGTGAAAACTGTCCGGGTGAATGGGAAGCAGACGGAAAGCCGCTTCGATATCCGTCTTGGCCATCAAAGCTCCCTGCCCCATCAAACGCACCCACCAAACAGCCGCATCAAAGGTAGTGTAAGAAACCGAACACAAGCCCTCATCAATGCCATCATTCACCGACCCCCCATGCGGATAAGAGAGGTGATGAATAAGCCTGAATTTATTGGGCTCCTTTTTAGGAACAAGCCCCAAAGGAGACACCCATAAACCCGGCAAAGGACACTCAACAAAAGGACCAACAACCCGGCACGCTGCAACCTCCTTAGCGATCTTCTCACTAACCACAACCGGACATCGCAAGGCCGACCTCAAATTACGGGATGCCACCACCGGCCCCACCGCATTGCAAGGGATCCTGAACCCATCCGTAAAACCGGCGAACAGGAAGTCCGCCGCCTCCCTATCCGGGTACTAACTTAGAAAGGGGGCCATCTCGCCCACCTTCACCGGCGTCACCCCTCTTCTGCCCAGTCTCAGAATTCTTTCCTCTACCCCGTTTAAAACATTGCGACAAACTGTGGGCACCGCCGCAGCCTGAGCACATGTGCTTATACCGGCAGTCCGCGAAGAACTTGCAGTATCCCTCATTATACTGCCAGCAACAACCCCTCCTGCTGCCACCTTGGGAGTCCGAGGCCAAGGAGCCCCCGGCCGCTCCCCAAAAGGGCTGCTGCACCTTTGGCGCCGACATCAGCCGCATCCACAAACTAATGTCCTTGTGATCCCAACGAATGTTAGGCCAGACTGCCTTCCGCTGCCTAAATTGCTCATCATAGCGGAGCCTCGCAGACCCGCCATAAACGCCTCTGTACGCCCTGTACGCCTCCCCAATCGCGTCCATATAACAAAACAGGGCCGAACAATGCTCCGGCGCCTTCTCCCCAACAACACCCGCCAAAATAGCAAACGCCTGCAACCAGTTCATAAAAGTACGAGGAATCAACCTGTATCGCCGTTTTTCCTCGTCCTCCTTCTTGCTCTCATCCACTCTACCCCTATCTAGATTAAACTTCTCCAAAGGCAATAAAGAAAAAATCTCCACATACTCGCCCCTCCAGATTTTTTCCCTCACCTCCGTTTTCAAATGGGCCCCCAAAGGCCCCTCAAAACATACATAAATCTCCCCTCTTGCCGAATCCGCCAGCCTCACATCCTCACCGACCGCCCCTTTATCAACGCCCACGTCGCCACCGCCAACCGCGGGCACTGCTACCGCCGTGCCCGGCAAACCAAACCCCCCAGCCGCCCGCGGCAAACAAGGTGCAGAAGCCGAGGGCGCCCAGACCGCCGCCGGGGACGCCCCAGTTCCAGAACCCGCCCCCACCACCAAGGACAATATACTCGCCAGCATTTCCCTAGCAAAATTCTCCGAACCCAAACCCGGCAAACAAACCCCACCCCCCACCCCAGGAACACATAAAGCCCCAGTCGTCTCCATACCTGGCCGTCCCTGGGTGGTCCGCCCAGCAGCCGCAGAACCTCCGGAAGTCGCCCTTGACGATCCAGCTGAAGATGAAGCCGGCTCCACCGCAGGCCGCAGGAACCCGTCATCCTCAAGTCCAGAACCCAGATCCACTTCACCCTCTTCCAGGGGCAGCTCCGCAGGCACCTCATCATCAGTCACAGGGAGAACAGAGGAAGAGTGCGCCACCTGGTGGTACTGCTCCTGTACCACCAGACCAGAGGAAACTGAAGAACTCACAGCTCCAGCCGGAGCGCAGGACCGCATCTCACCAGCAGGAGCGCAGGACCGCATCTCACCAGCAGGGGCGCAGGAGGACACACCAGGTCCGGAGCCAGCGCTGACACTGCTCCGCATCGCCACAGCCGCCCGCTGCCCAGAACGTCCCACAGAGGTACCGGCAACCCTGCGCGCCATCCGCCGCTCCTCCTCAGGCCGGACATCGCGATCCCTGAGCTGCCGACCTGCACAACCAGGCCGCAGCCGCGCCGCCGCCGCTCCCACCGCCACATGAAGAGGGCCCGCACTGCTCACATCTGCAGCCGGACGCACCGTCGGCTCCTCCGGCTCCACATCCCGAACAGGTAGGCCACGCCGGGCTCGCTCACCCCGCAGGAAATCTCGGGGGGGGGACGCCGCTCCAGCAGAAACACCCCCACGCCGATGCAAGGAAACAGGCCGGGCAGGGGACCCACCTTCTCCCGCAGGCCCGCCGCGCCGGGCAGGATTCCTCCCGCTGCGGCGGGGTGAGGCAGGCTGCGCCTGCACCGCCGACCACAGCTGAGGGTCCCCGGAGGGGCTCCTTAGGCGCCGACGAGCCCTAGGGGTAGCATCAGGGCTCCAACGCTCAGGGGGCGCAGACCTACACGCCCGAGGCCGCACAGGGGGATCCTCCGGGCAAACGGCAGGGACACCCAACGCACCCATCAGATTCTGCTGCAGCCGGCAAACATGCCCCGTTGTTCAGCCGCAGCACGAACCGCAGCCAGCATATCCTCCAAGGAGGCCATGATCCTTCAATCCTGCTTCCACAAACTTCCCTCAGGCTACTAACTGGTCAGATGGACCTCCCACTAAAAACCCTGCACTTTATACTGCCCGGGAAAAAGTACCCAATCACCACACCCCTTGCCCTGCGCCTGACCTCCCCAGCCACACAAAATAATTAACCCTTTAATGCCCTTTGTCTTCCCCCCCAAGTCAAGCCGCACTTCACTACGGCTACGCCCCGCTCCGCTGCTCTTCTTCTATGAGGCCTGTGTTGCGTGAGAAACGCAGAATGTAGAACATGCTGCGATTTTCATGCAACGCACAAGTGATGCGTGAAAATCACTGCTCATGTGCACAGCCTCATAGAAATGAATGGGTCCGGATTCAGTGCGGGTGCAATGTGTTCACCTCACGCATTGCACCCGCGTGGATATCTCGCCCGTGTGAAAGGGGCCTGTGATGAATACCACCCCTCGTGTCCGCTGACGTCAACCACGTCGAGCTCACGAGACCTGGTATGATCACGGGGTCTACCAAAACGTGAAGTTACGCCCTCCAGAGGAGCACGTAAGGTCAGGCTGGTATAGTTTACACACACACCTCCTGTCCACGCGGGCACAGAGAGGCAACAAGCTGGAAGGGCCTTTTCACTGCCGCAGTGAAAACAGCCCACACTCAGCCCGGGTAACTGCCACCAGTTTCTCGTTTGATATAAGCCCGGTCCGCTAACGGGATTATATAGGGTCAGAAACCAACCCACGGTAGCTTATAACTAGGCCAAAACACGGACGTGGGGATTCGTGATCGAGATACAAGATAGCACAAGATTAAATTATAGATTTAATCGCTATAAGAGCACACTAGATATAACACACTATACACAGACAATATATATACAGTGGTCTGAGGTTACAGATTACAGGGTATATGGTTACAATAGGATTAAGCAGAGTGAACGTAAGTTACCAAGTATGATGAAAGTTCCTTGGCGATGTCCTGAACCGGAGGCCACACGAGGGGCTGTGATCTCCTGCTATTTCCTGGGTCCCTCTAAACACATGTGTAGCATGTGACCCCTCTTCAGAAAAAGACGCCGCCTACTTGCTGGCACCAGGCTTTTAACCTGGAGCTGGCCCACCCCCTCCCTGCCTCAGGGAGGGGTCAACTCCCCCTCTTCTGGGCTGACGGTGAATGACCCACAAAACCCTTTAGGGGTCATAGCTCCAGACCAGAGGGTCACAGGGAGATGGTTCTGGGACTAATGGACCTGCCTGGGTTCCGGCTACAATTAGAGCCCAAACCTGGTACCGGTAGGTGGCTTCTATGGGGAGATATGGGTATCTCCCTACCCCGACGGGGTACGAGTAAACAAAGACCATGGGACCGTACCTCGTGGCCACCGGGACACAAATATGTATCCGGTTTGCGCCTGCGATGGCCAGGTGATTCATAATTCCTTATGAGAGGTAGGTGCCAATATGTCTAGGAAATCTCATTGATCCAGGCCAAAGCAGATACCCCCTGCTGGGGTTTTTTCCTGCAGATTCAGGTGGCTCCCAACTGCTGCACAGAGGTGTGAACTTCTCCTTGAAGCTTGGACCCCCTGAGGGGTGTCTTCCTGGCCAACTGACATTCAGTTGGCTGGGGGGGGAGTGGAAACTTATTTGGCATGTACACAGAATTACAATCAGAGCTGGGGGCTTTGAAGCAGGGAAATCCTGTCAGCAAATGGGGGGTGTGAGGACATGGCTGACAGTAAATATTAATCCATATTCCTCACAGGGCCTAAGGCTGGGTTCACACGGGCGTTACGTTTTGGCTCAGGATGTGTCCCGGGTGCAATAGGTACCCAATTGTAGTCAGTTTTGACTGCGATTGCGTTCTGTTGCTCAGTTTTTATCGCACAGGTGCAATGCGTTTTGCACGCGCGTGATAAAAAACTGAATGTGGTACCCAGACCCGAACTTCTTCACTGTTCAAGTTCAGATTTGGGTTTGGTGTTGTGTAGATGTAATTATTTCCCCTTATAACATGGTTATAAGGGGAAATAATAGCATTCTTTAATACAGAATGCTTAGTAGAAGGTCAATTGAGGGTTAAAAAATAAATAAAAATTTACTCACCTCCTCCACTTGATTGCGTAGCTACCGGTCTCCTGTTCTGTCTTCAGGACCTGTGGTGACGTCACTGAGCTCATCACATGGTCAAATCACATGGTCCATCACATGTGACTTCACCACAGGTCCTTTAGCAAGCAGCTCATGATTAAAGAAGTAAGAAGAGATCGGCAACTACGTGATCAAGAGGAGGAGGTGAGTTCATTTTTTATTTATTTTTTAACCCTCAATTGACCTTCTACTAAGCATTCTGTATTAAATAATGATATTATTTTCCCTTTTTAACCATGTTATAAGGGAAAATAATACAGTGAATTAGCAACCATGCGTGAAAATCACACCACATCCGCACTTGCTTGCGGATGCTTGCGATTTTCACGTAGCCCTATTCACTTCTATGGGGCCTGCGTTGCGTGATAAACGCACAATATAGAGCATGTTGCGATTTTCATGCAACGCACAAGTGATGCGTGAAAATCACCGCTCATGTGCACAGCCCGATAGAAGTGAATGGGTCCGGATTCAGTGCGGGTGCAATGCGTTCACCTCACGCATTGTACCCGCGCGGAAATCTCACCCACGTGAACCCAGCCTAAGACACACCAGTGCAAAGCACTGAAGGGGTCAGGCAATGTACATAATAAGCAAACAAGCCTAAGTCAGGGCAGGCAGTGTACAAGCATATCCATAAAACAAGTCCGAGGTCAAGGCAGGCAGCAGTAGGACAATCTGAGAAACAGGTAGGTGGCTAGTAGTCAGAGTTGGTAGTCAGGCTACAGCACGGTAGATGGATAGTCATATGGAGATTACACCTTTGCTGGTTACTAGAGACAAGAAAATCTAAAGCTCAGGCAGCCTGCTACTGGGGAGGATGCCTTAAATACCCACAGAAAGCCATTGTCTGGGCAAGCATATAGACGTGCGCACACAAGCCCCTTAACAGGCTGAGAGCAAACATACAGTATGTGCGCCCTATAGAACAGGCCATGAGGCTTAGCAGAAGATGCACAGGCCACAGCCTGCACACACTATCAAGGATGCCAGCGGGTGGGAGCACCACCAGCAGGAGAGAGTGACAGCGGCCAGAGGTGGACAGGATGAGTAGCATGAAGTCCATGCTCTCAAAGGAGCGTGGGGCAGCGGTGGGCACAGACTGCCAGTGCAAGAATTTGGAGATTTAAATTAGGAAAATGGAGCTTTGGTCCCAATCTATTAGTAATATAATATGCCATGGTTAAGTATGGTGTGTAATATTATGTGTCTCAGCTGGAGCTGGTTGTCTATGTCTCTGTTGCTTACATGTCTAACAGTGATCTTGATTGCTGTATTTTTAGGACATTGTAATAAGTCTTAGTCAATTATTTCTAAATATCTAATGTGTCAGCCACCCTTGATACATCGCGCTATAATGATTATCGTGCACTGGTTATGACCAGCTTAAAGCAAGCAGAGCAATGTTTTTGAACTTTATTTGCAGCAATTTCAAAGCCAGAGGGCCAAAATATAGAATTTTTGTATAAGCCAAGCATTCAACTTCAAGCAATTCTCGTTGACATACATGGGTTATTTTTATTCATTACTATGACTGCTTCAATAACAGCAATTTGACTTGTGGCATATTTTTGTCTTTGCAGGGTTGCGGGGCACAATATTTTCAGTAAGTTCATTGATTTTGAGCAATTCCTTTCCATGATTGCACACATCAAGACATGGAATGTTAAAAGCTTGTCCTCACTGAGATTATCGCTGTAAGAATTCAAAGCACTTTTATTCATATCTTTTCACAAAATAATGCTATATAAGCAGACACGTATCTTGAAAACAATGGTTTTGTCCAGGGGCTTAGCTATAGGGGAAGCAGGGGCAGCGGCTGCTTTGGGGCCCTGACCCAGAAGGGGCCCATCCAGGATGAAGAGGACTAAAAGATTTTGTCAGGGCCCCCTCAACAGTATTACACAATGAAATGATATTCAGTGACAGTATAGACAGTGTATAAAACGGATGGAATAGCTGCCGGGCCTGGTCTGAGAGCGATCTTTACTATCCACGGGAATGGGGGCGGCATGAAAGGAAGGGGTTGCAAAAAAATTACTGGGGGAGGAGGGCCCTATTCAAAAATTTGCTGTGGGGCCCAGTCATTTCTAGCTATGCCACTGGTTTTGTCTTTAGGTAATGTATAAAATTATGAACATATTCCGTAAGGCAATGTGCACTGCAGAATTTTCACAGCAGTGTTACATATGGATTTGGCCACTGATCGTGTAGTGTCCCACTAGGTAAATGTGGGCACTACACAAGGGTCAATATGACTATTGTATTAATGTGATGTTCTTATGTTCATTTCCCTGTGTTGTCTGGGTAGCAGGCCTATTAGGGTGCAGTTATTCCTCCTAGACACTAGAGGGAGCTAGAGAGCCCTTAGTATATATAGTTAGGCCCAGACAGGGAAGGGCAGTGCAGTCCAGGAGGCTAGCGAAGGAGTCTAGCCTGTCTGAAGTCCCTGAGCCTCAGTTAGCTCAGAAGAGTCACCCCATGAGAAGAGTTTTCCTCCTGGGAGAAACCTGCAGTTCTCACAAGCAGAGCAGAGCCAGTGTTCCAGCTAGTCAAGTAAGCTGAAGGGCAGAAGGATTATTAATTGAGGAGGATTGCTACCAAGGATTAAAGCCAGCATTAGGGCATACGGGCCTTGGGATACAGACAGCCAGGAGTTCTGAGGAATAGTTTCGGCCTGGTCTGTGAGTGTTGATTTTACCCTCTGCCTATCTTGCAAAGAACATTACCTGCTATTGGTATAAGTACTGCTATTGATTGCTGCTGCAAATTGGAACTGAATTCATTATAAAGTTGGACTGTTTCCAGTAAAGAAAAGTTTGGTTCACCACAACCTGTGTTCCTCACTTATTACAACTATAAACTGGTGTGCCATCGTTACAGGCACTGGTGTCACGAATCTTAAAGGGACCTTGCCCTAGGCACAGTAAACACCTGCAACATCCAGGGCACCATCAGGCCTGGTCCCTAAATACAGAGTGTGCCCCAGAGGACCCCTGTGCCAGCCTCTCTATCACTGCTGTTTGAGAAGGCAGCTGTCACCACCAGACATCTGAGAAGCTCTGACAGACGTCCTTCAGAACCTCCTCCTTGAGGTTCCTTTTGTTTTGCTTTCATTTTCTCGTTAGCCTCTCTCAGCTGTCATGTAGTTGCACTGATTGCATGCCTTTAAATCCCTCCCCACACTGCATCACTTTGCGGTTTATATTACTTCCTGGAGTGTGTGCATGCTGATGCTACTACTGAGTCTTCTACAGATAAGTTTTGTTCGTTCATTTGTGTTTTCCTGTTTGCTGGATCCCAGGTGACTCTGACTCCCTCCGTATAAAGTGTAGGGAGCCGGTGGTCATGTCCCCTCACTATTATAGGGTGTTCAGGTGTTATACAGTCGAGGTACGAGGATATGCGATCATCTACCATTGGGATTTTCGCATAGGCTGAGCAGTTAGGGAGAGAGCCAGGTCTGATGCAGGGCTCTCCCTTTTGTTCCTTAGTTTTGGATCCAGTCAGTCGGATCTTCATTTTGTGTCTTCTAGTTTTCTGTACACCTTCCGTGACATTATAAACCGCCAAAACCGTCTCAAGCATGGATCCGGTTTCACTTTTGACTGAACGCATGCAGGGTCTTTCATTGGAGGTAGCAGATCTCCGTAAGACTCTTTCTCAGTTTCAGGTGACCGGTTCAGCTTGCGTTCATGGAGTTTGTTCTGAGCCTAAGATCTCGCTCCCGGATACGTTCTCCGGGGGTAGTGAGAATTTTGTTTGTTTTAGAGAGGCTTGCAAACTCCATTTTCGCCTACTTCCCCATTCCTCTGGTGATGAGGAGCGGGGGGTGGGGATCATCATCTCGCTGCTCAGGGATAACGCTCAGTCCTGGGCCTTTTTGCTGCCAGTGGGGGCATGGCCCCTCTGTTCAGTGGATAATTTTTTTTTTAGCCCTGTGTCAGATATATGATGATCCGGATCGTATTGCTCTGGACAAGGTATTTTATGCTAGGGTAAACAATCCGCAGAGATATACTGCTCAGAATTTCGGAGATGGGCAGCTGATACTGGTTGGAATGATGCTGCACTCCGAAGTCAATTTTGCCATGGTCTTTCAGAGGGATTGAAAGATGCATTTGCCTTTCATGAGAGACCTACCTCCTTTGACTCTGCCATGTCTCGGGCCGTTCGTATTGACAGGCGTCTTAGAGAGAGAGGAGAGATCACTCCTTCCTGTCATACTCAGTCCAAGGACAGTGCGGCGGTCTCATTCAGTGCACAGGGGTCTCAGTCGCTCTCAATCCCTTCTGAGCAGGGGCCCATGCAGCTGGGTTTGCTTGCCTCTGACAATAGAGGATTCAGCTCTCATAGGAAGGTTTGTTTCTGTTGTGGAGGTATAAATCATTTGGCAAATGTTTGTCCCTTTAGGAGATTCAGGCAGTTTTTTGAGAGTAATAAAGAAACAAAAAGAAAAAAATCCTCTAAAAACTTTCCATCTGTTACTATTGGCAAGGTTGATGCGGAAATTGAAGGTTTTCCGTTTGCTTGTAGTTCCCGTTTTGTCCTACCTGCCAGAGTGGCGCTAGAGAGCAAGAACATTTTTTTGGAGATTTTTGTAGATAGTGGAGCAGCTGTCAATCTCATTGATAGTCAATTTGCTATAACTCATGGTTTCCAGGTATGCTGGGAAAGGATATACCTGTTTTTGCTATTGATTCCGTTCCACTTTCTCAGAAATCGTTAAAGGGCATAGTTCACAATATCCGTTTGATTGTGAGTGATACTCATGTTGAGGATGTGTCATGTTTCGTCCTAAGCGTGTTGCCTACTCCTCTAGTGTTGGGCTACCCTGGCTCACTAAACATAACCCCACCATTGATTGGCAAGCTAGGCAAATAAATGGTTGGAGTGACTTTTGCAGAGAGAATTGCCTCAGGACATCTGTTTCTGAGGTTTCTACTAAGACTGTACCATCTTTTCTCTCAGAATTTTCGGATGTCTTCTCTGAGAGTGGAGTTCAGGATTTGCCCCCGCACAGGGAGTACGATTGCCCTATTAATCTCACCCCAGGTGCCAAGCTGCCTAAATCTCATTTATACAATCTCTCCCAACCTAAAAGGGTCGCTATGCGTGCTTATATCTCTGAGAGTCTGAGAAAGGGACACATACGACCCTCGAAGTCACCTGTAGCCACTGTTTTTTTCTTTGTTAAGAAAAAAGATGGTTCTTTAAGACCATGACTGGATTTCAGGGAGCTGAACAGTATCACAATTCGTGACCCTTATCCGCTTCCTCTGATCCCGGACCTGTTTAACCAGATTGTTGGGGCTAAAGTTTTTTCCAAGTTGGATCTAAGAGGGGCATACAACCTGGTCAGGGTCAGAGAAGGAGACGAATGGAAGACGGTCTTCAATACCCCTGAGGGCCATTTTGAGAATTTGGTTATGCCTTTTGGTTTGATGAATGCTCCAGCCGTCTTTCAGCATTTTGTGAACAGCATTTTTTATCATTTAATGGGGAAATTTGTATTAGTGTATCTAGATGACATTTAGATTTTTTCTCCTGATTTCAAAACTCATAAGGAACACTTACGGCAGGTCTTGCTCATCCTGCGGGAGAATAAATTGTACGCTAAACTGGAAAAATGTGTGTTTGCGGTTCCAGAAATTCAATTTCTGGGGTTCCTTCTCTCCGCTTCTGGTTTTCGCATGGATCCCGAGAAGGTCCGCGCTGTGCTTGAGTGGGAGCTTCCTGAGAATCAGAAGGCGCTGATGCGTTTTTTGGGTTTTGCCAATTATTACAGGAAGTTTATTTTGAATTATTCCTCTGTTGTTAAACCACTCACTGATATGACTAGAAAGGGGGTAGATTTTTCCTCCTGGTCGGTAGAGGCGCGTAAGGCTTTTTCTAATATCAAGGAGAGTTTTGCTTCCGCTCCCATCTAGGCACAACCTGATATTTCTCTACCCTTCATAGTTGATGTTGATGCTTCTGAGGTGGGTGTGGGTGCGGGCTTGTCTCAGGGTCCCTCTCCTGCCAAATGGCGACCGTGTGCCTTTTTCTTAAAGAAACTCTCCTCCGCAGAGAGAAATTACGATGTGGGAAATAGGGAGTTGTTGGCCATCAAGTTGGCTTTTGAGGAATGGCGCCATTGGCTAGAGGGAGCCAGACACCCTATTACCGTGTTTACTGACCATAAGAATCTGGCCTACTTGGAGTCAGCCAAGCGTCTGAACCCGAGACAGGCCAGATGGTCTTCGTAAGTCGGTTGAGGGTTTTGTGGCAGCCTGCGAGACCTGCGCTCGTGCCAAAGTCCCTCATTCACGGCCATCAGGTCCTCTCCTTCCGTTACCCATTCCTTCCCGTCCTTGGACACATCTGTCCATGGACTTCATTACGGACCTGCCTCATTCCTCGGGGAAGACTGTGATTCTGGTGGTGGTGGACGGTTTTAGCAAAATGGTGCATTTCATTCCTTTTCCTGGCTTGCCCAATGCTAAGACGATGGCGCAGGCATTTATTGATCACATTGTCAAATTGCATGGTATTCCTTCAGACATAGTCTCTGATAGGGGCACACAGTTTGTTTCCAGATTCTGGAAGGCTTTCTGTTCTCGCTTGGGGGTTCGGTTGTCATTCTCTTCTGCTTTCCACCTGCAGTCGAATGGTCAGACAGAGCGCGTCAATCAGAATCTGGAGACATATCTGTGCTGTTTTGTCGTGGAGAATCAGGAGAATTGGTGTTCTTTTTTATCCCTTGCTGAGTTTGCTTTAAATAATCATCGTCAGGAGTCCTCTGATAAGTCACCATTTTTTAGTGCATATGGGTTTCATCCGCAGTTTGGGACATTCTCTGGAGAGGGGTCTTCTGGTTTACCTGATGAGGACAGATTCTCCTCGTCTTTGTCATCTATTTGGCAAAAGATTCAGGATAATCTAAAGAGCATGAGTGATAGATATAAGCGTGTGGCGGATAAGACATGATACATCATCAATATGGTAATTACCTATCCCATCCTCTGCTCCAGCTCGTTGCACAATCTGTAGTAAGGCCCTGTTCATATGGGATTTTTGGCTGACAGAATTTGGCGCAGATACTAAATCTACCTCCCATTATTTTTAAAGGGGGGCCACACTGTACTTCATGCAACCGAGACATGTCCATTCTTGGTGCAGTGTCTGCTGGAACCCAGGGTGGAT
The DNA here is from genome assembly GCF_014858855.1 of Bufo gargarizans. Classification (NCBI taxonomy): domain Eukaryota; kingdom Metazoa; phylum Chordata; class Amphibia; order Anura; family Bufonidae; genus Bufo; species Bufo gargarizans. The sequence goes on from NC_058083.1 coordinate 93,254,941, forward strand.
GTCCGCTCACTGTTTAGCTCCATTCAATGGGCCTAAACTGTGAGTGGGTCATTGGAATTGAAATTGAAAAACCTCTGCAGAAACCTCAGCGGCTTCTACTGTGGAATATGCTGCAGATTTTGTTGTGTGAAAAAGCCCTGACGCATCCAACTATTACTATATACTGTAGTTGTATAGTGTGTGCTGAGAAGTAAGAAGCTCTGATTTATTTAACGTGAATTTAAAGTGATTTAGGGTCAGACAAGTTCTTTTTTGGAAGATGTCAGGAAAGAATTTATTTTAATGAGGAACGGATATTAATATTTAATTAGTCAGAGCTTCACTGGACTTCATTATCATTGAAACTGCTGTACTGTATATTTACACAGAAGAGTCGACTACAAGAACCAAAACTGCGCTAGATTTCAACAATAATGCCCTGTTCACATTTTGTTTTCCTCTACATCTGCCACATCCATTGGACCCTATTCTGGGGCGTAGCTAAAGGCTCATGGGCCCTGGTGTGAGAGTTCCGCTTGGGCCCCCCTTCCCTCAGTGCTTTGTGGCGAGGGGCAAGGAATTGCTGTGTCCGACTCACATGACCGGGGGCACCGCAAACGTATTTTAATTATGTATTAATGTCATGTAATATGCCTGCATTTTGTATTTTATCTCCTGTCATATTTTCCATGTCATAATGTGATTCTCTATGCAAAGATCCTTTACACAGGCCTAGTCAGGGTGCACTACACTTGTTTCTCCTTGGAGTGTCAGTGTGTATAAATAGCTTAGCGCAGACCTAAATTAGGCAGTTCTATCCAGTTGAATTCAGTTGGTGGCTGGTTGAGGTCAATCCAAACCAGCTCAGATCAGCTAAGGTCAATCCAAGTGAGAGTTCAGTTCAAAGCAGTTCTCTTATGAGCCTACAAGAAAGCAACAGCAATGTAGCTGAATACCTGGAGGGAGGCATATTCCTAGCCTCTCTACTCTGTCCCTGTCGGCTTCACAGTCCAGGGTTAAGGCCTGCAATCATTCTACCTAGAGGTGAGCAATCCACTCCTATAGATCGCTCTTCCAGTGTGACCAATGTCTAAACTGCATGCAGCCGAGTATTTAAGAGATTATTACGTTTATGCAAGACAAAGGATTAGCAAGATAGTCATTACCTGAGGACTTATTAGGCACCTTTGTAGTAGGTGTAGGAGGAGATAGCATGAAGCATCTACACCTCAAGTTCAAATCCTGAGGACAGTCAGGCCAACTGTCAGAACAACATTGGAATAATAGTTCCAGGATTCAGAAAAGCACCTTTAATCAAGGATTAGGATCAGGCCGGAGTTTTGACCATTGTAAGACTTTCATATTATTGCAGGCTTGGTCTGAGCAGTAGTTTCTTATGTATTACAAGAGCCTGTACTTAATTGAGTATTTGCATTTCCCTTTCCCCAAATGTATGGGAGATTGTCCTTAATGCCGGACTGTATCAAGAGACTTAATGCAATGGATGTACTGTTAGCAGAAGTCCTCTTCAGTAAAGTTCCACCTTGAGTTTCATCCTGCTTGTCTCAGTCTCAAGTTCCTCAATAAACACTATAGTAAATGGTTGTACCTCCATACAAAAGGTACTGGCGTCACGACTAAAATGGACCTTGCCATAGGCACATTAATACAGACCACCAAGGGCACCTCGAACCATCATCAGGCCAGTGTCCCTTACACCAGAGTGTGCCCCAGAGAATCCTTGTGCCGTTCTCCTTTTCACTTATGCGAGCCTGCCCAGGGACCACATAACCGTGAGTAACCAGAGCTGTATTTACCTCGGCCCACCTACTGCTCACACTGTGACCTCACGCATAATTCCCCTGCAAGGTCTGGCATACCGCAGAATCACATAGCCTTTGTGCTGCCTAAGGCAAAAATTAAAATGACCCCCCCCATGTCAAATTCTTGACCTAACCCTTTCATTCTTGACCAAACACCTTCCGTCCAGCCACTTTCTATAATACTGGTGTCGTCTTATGCGACACAGGGTCTTTGGGCCTCCTCAGACTCATGGGCCTAGAAGGGACTGCTACCTCTGCACCCCCTATAGCTTGGCCCCTGGCCCTATTCACCAAACAGATGCCAAAAGAGGACCCTTTTGGCATGCAGCAGACCTTTTTGCCACTGTATTGGAAAGTGCTGTCTGCTAAGCTTCTTATACAGATCTGTCGGATCTGTGATTAGGAGCCCACTGGAGCTTTTGCACCATGTACTGGTTTTATGGAAACTTGTAAGGATGGTAAAGACGTTGAGAGTGTCACGTACCTGCTTCTACTCTCTGCATTGATTGCTGGGCTTGATATCATAAAGATACTTTCATATCTGTGGCTAGGGGTCCCGTCGGAGTGTTCCGTCTGGCAGTTCCGGCAGGAATCTACCGGACAAGACTAGAACCGCTGTGCAGTGGTTTTTGTCCGGCCGATTCTCACGCTGGGTAGCAGCTGTGAATAGATCCTAAAGCAAATTTAAAAACTAGACCCCAGAAGTAAAATGTATGTGTAGAAAACAAAGATAAAACTAGAGGTCTGTTTTTGGGGTTTTTTTGGGCTGTATTTACCATGGGCTGTATTTGGTATAGCAGTTTATCCACATTCATTTCATAGGGGCAGAACTGCAATGATAGGCACTTCGTATGAGGAAAGTCGGCACTGTGTTGGATCTCTCTGCTCTAATCAACAATGGAATTAATAAATTAAATAAAAGAATCATGCATTCATGTATTTTTGAATGCATTGTGCCTAGCTAGTGTATGACATACAATCCTGATTATACCGTTTTCACTGTTTCTAGGATTGTGACAGAGCAATGGCAATATATTTCTCCAGTAGACAATGCAACCATGCAAAACATGACTACCGAGGCCTTGAATCCAAGAACACTGAGGGAGGCTTGTATAGAACTAGACAGAAGGAGACAAAATTTATTATTAATCCTGTGAAAGCAGAAAAGGAAATAAATGGCGGATCTGTTAAGGATGAAGATAAAAACCTTTTTCAGGTATATTAGTGAACGAAGGAATCAAAAGGGTGGAATTAACTATATTAGTGGCTACTAGTGCAAAGCAAATCTATTGTAAACTAATCAGTTTTGCTATGAATTTCACACAAAAATTTTCGCCAAACAAATCAGCAATTTGATGATTTGTTTTGTATGAATCAGGTAAAAGTGGCGCACAGCGCGGATAGAGCAAGACAGTCGGCATTCTCTAAATGCTATAATATGAAGTATGAATTAAAGTCAGAGGACTGAAAAAAGAAATGACAAAAGTACCTTTTAGTAGTGAGTAGTATATTTATGCTCATTTTGATATATTGAATGGACTTTTTGATTGCTGAGCTACTTTTATTATGCATTGTGTAAACAAGGGCTTGGAGAGGCTCCGTAGCAAACAGTTGAAGATTGTTCTGTGTGTGGCTATATTTGATTTGGACTGTGCTATTAGTGATGAACAAATCTATTCTCAACTAGTCAAATTTGATCCGAATTTCACACAAAATTGTTCAAAATTGATCAACAAATCGGGTAAAAGTGGTGCACAGCGCCACTGTGAAAATTGGTGGGAAAACCAGAAGAGAGGAAGAAGATAGAGGAGCACATGACACTGGGAGGAAACGATGAGGGGCTTGCACTGATTTGCTCAGAGGCTGACAGCCTGATCAGGGGCACGATTCAGGAAGGTCTTTTTGCTGAGAACCTTATAGAATGCTATTCTGTGTTCAAATATGAACCTGAAGGGATATCTTGTGCCAGTGTCTAACAAAAAGCTATTGTGAGACTAATCTAGGGTGATAGGGGAACTATAAAGAGAGTATAGGAGGAGAATAGGTAGATATAATTGGATACATGTTAGCAGTGGCGTACCGCCCATAGAGGCAGACCACGCCACTGCTATGGGGCCCGCGGCACTGGGGGGCCCGTAGCGCAGATAAGGCCCCGCCCACTGATGACCAGCAGCCGGCTATGCGGCTGCTTTTCTCCCCAGGGCCCCCCCCCATGTTTAGCTGAATCGCCTCCCAGAGGCGCGGCTAAGTCCTAGACACCCGCCCCCCTCCTCAGCGCTGCGCTCTGAAACACCCGATCCTCCTCTCGTCGGCGTCCCAAATCCCGCGCAGGCGCAGTGCCGGCGATTGCCTGCGCCTGCGCTCTGATAATACGGCTGAGGGCAACAGCTTCAACATCGTCACTGGGCATGCGCCGAGCCCAGTGACGATGTTGAAGCTGTTGCCCTCAGCCGTATTATCAGAGCGCAGGCGCAGGCAATCGCCGGCACTGCGCCTGCGCGGGATTTGGGACGCCGACGAGAGGAGGATCGGGTGTTTCAGAGCGCAGCGCTGAGGAGGGGGGCGGGTGTCTAGGACTTAGCCGCGCCTCTGGGAGGCGATTCAGCTAAATGATGGAGGCGTTAGAGTTTTCATATTTAGGCGGGCACGGCACTAATCAGAGGGGCACCGTGGAGAAAGAAAAACGCCCCTCTGGGCTCCAGTCCGGCTTACAGCAAGAATCGATTTTTAGAAGAAAGGACAAGACTGACATGGAAAAGAAGAACACAGATGGAAAAAAGGTACTTTATTAAACATGGATCCATGAGTACCTTTTTTCCATCTGTCTTGTTCTTTGGATTGTGAGTCTTGTCATTTCTTCAAAAAATCGATTCTTATGATATGTAAATGACGCTGTAAGGAGCCCAGAGGGGCGTTATTCTTTCTCCACTGTGCCCAGGAACGCCCCTCTGAAGTGCCGTGCCCGGCTAAATTTGAAAACTAATAACGCCTCCAAGTTCATCTAAATCGCCTCCCAAATCCGATCCTCCTCTCGCTGGCATCCCAAATCCCGCGCAGGCGCAGTGCCGGCGATTGCCTGCGCTATGATAAGATGACTGACGGCACTGCGCCTGCGCGGGATTTGGGATGCCGGCGAGAGGAGGATCGGGGTGTTTGCCGCAGAGCGCGGCACTGAGGAGGGGGGGTGTTGAGCACTTAGCCGCGCCTCTGGGAGGCGATTTAGATGAACTTGGAGGCGTTATTAGTTTTCAAACTTAGCCGGGCACGGCACTTCAGAGGGGCGTTCCTGGGCACCGTGGAGAAAGAATAACGCCCCTCTGGGCTCCTTACAGCTTCATTTACATATCATAAGAATCGATTTTTTGAAGACATGACAAGACTCACAATCAAAAGAACAAGACAGATGGAAAACAGGTACTCTGTTAAACATGGATTCATGAAAAAAAAATTGGGGGTAAATTGCTAGTGACAGATTCCCTTTAACCCCTTAAGGACCGGGCTCATTTTCACCTTAAGGACCAGGCCATTTTTTGCAAATCTGACCAGTGTCACTTTAAGTGCTGATAACTTTAAAACGCTTTGACTTATCCAGGCCATTCTGAGATTGTTTTTTCGTCACATATTGTACTTCATGACACTGGTAAAATAAAGTCAAAAAAATTAATTTTTTTGCATAATAAAATACCTAATTTACCAAAAATTTAGAAAAATTAGCAAATTTCAAAGTTTCAGTTTCTCTACTTCTGTAATACATAGTAATACCCCCAAAAATTGTGATGACTTAACATTCCCCATATGTCTACTTCATGTTTGAATTATTTTGGGAATGATATTTTATTTTTTGGGGATGTTACAAGGCTTAGAAGTTTAGAAGCAAATCTTGAAATTTTTCAGAAATTTACAAAAACCCAATTTTTAGGGACCACTACAGCTCTGAAGTCACTTTGCGAGGCTTACATAATAGAAACCGCCCAAAAATGACCCCATTCTATAAACTACACCCCTCAAGGTATTCAAAACTGATTTTACAAACTCCGTTAACCCTTTAGGTGTTGCACAAGAGTTATTGGCAAATTGGGATGAAATTTGAGAATTTCATTTTTTTGCCTAATTTTCCATTTTAACCCATTTTTTCCACTAACAAAGCAAGGGTTAACAGCCAAACAAGACTGTATCTTTATTGCCCTGACTCTGCTGTTTACAGAAACACCCAATATGTGTCCATAAACTACTGTACGGCCACACAGCGGGGCGTAGAGTGAAAGGTGCGCCGCTTGGTTTTTGGAAGCCAGATTTTGCTGGACAGTTTTTTTGACACCATGTCCCATTTGAAGCCCCCTGATGCACCCCTGGAGTAGAAACTCCATAAAGTGACCCCATCTAAGAAACTATACCCCTCAAGGTATTCAAAACTGATTTTACAAACTTCGTTAACCCTTTAGGTGTTGCACAAGAGTTATTGGCAAATTGGGATGAAATTTGAGAATTTCATTTTTTTGCCTAATTTTCCATTTTAACCCATTTTTTCCACTAACAAAGCAAGGGTTAACAGCCAAACAAGACTGTATCTTTATTGCCCTGACTCTGCTGTTTACAGAAACACCCCAAATGTGGCCGTAAACTACTGTACGGCCACACAGCGGGGCGTAGAGTGAAAGGTGCGCCGTATGGTTTTTGGAAGCCAGATTTTGCTGGACAGTTTTTTTGACACCATGTCCCATTTGAAGCCCCCCTGATGCACCCCTAGAGTAGAAACTCCAAAAAAGTGACCCCATCTAAGAAACTACACCCCTCAAGGTATTCAAAACTGATTTTACAAACTTTGTCAACCCTTTAGGTGTTGCACAAGATTTAATGGAAAATAGAGATACAATTTCAAAATTTCACTTTTTTGGCAGATTTTCCATTTTAATATTTTTTTTCCAGTTACAAAGCAAGGGTTAACAGCCAAACAAAACTCATTATCTATGGCCCTGATTCTGTAGTTTACAGAAACACCCCATATGTGGTCGTAAATTGCTGTACGGGCACACAGTAGGGCGCAGAAGGAAAGGAATGCCATACGGTTTTTGGAAGGCAGATTTTGCTGGACAGTTTTTTTGACACCATGTCCCATTTGAAGCCCCCCTGATGCACCCCTAGAGTAGAAACTCCAAAAAAGTGACCCCATCTAAGAAACTACACCCCTCAAGGTATTCAAAACTGATTTTACAAACTTTGTCAACCCTTTAGGTGTTGCACAAGATTTAATGGAAAATAGAGATACAATTTCAAAATTTCACTTTTTTGGCAGATTTTCCATTTTAATATTTTTTTTCCAGTTACAAAGCAAGGGTTAACAGCCAAACAAAACTCATTATCTATGGCCCTGATTCTGTAGTTTACAGAAACACCCCATATGTGGTCGTAAATTGCTGTACGGGCACACAGTAGGGCGCAGAAGGAAAGGAATGCCATACGGTTTTTGGAAGGCAGATTTTGCTGGACAGTTTTTTTGACACCATGTCCCATTTGAAGCCCCCCTGATGCACCCCTAGAGTAGAAACTCCAAAAAAGTGACCCCATCTAAGAAACTACACCCCTCAAGGTATTCAAAACTGATTTTACAAACTTTGTCAACCCTTTAGGTGTTGCACAAGATTTAATGGAAAATAGAGATACAATTTCAAAATTTCACTTTTTTGGCAGATTTTCCATTTTAATATTTTTTTTCCAGTTACAAAGCAAGGGCTAACAGCCAAACAAAACTCATTATCTATGGCCCTGATTCTGTAGTTTACAGAAACACCCCATATGTGGTCGTAAATTGCTGTACGGGCACACGGCAGGGCACAGAAGGAAAGGAATGCCATACGGTTTTTGGAAGGCAGATTTTGCTGGACAGTTTTTTTGACACCATGTCCCATTTGAAGCCCCCCTGATGCACCCCTAGAGTAGAAACTCCAAAAAAGTGACCCCATTTTAGAAAGTACGGAATAGGGTGGCAGTATTGTTGGTACTAGTTTAGGGTACATATGATTTTTGGTTGCTCTATATTACACTTTTTGTGCGGCAAGGTAACAAGAAATAGCTTTTTTGGCACGTTTTTTTTTTTGTTATTTACAACATTCATCTGACAGGTTAGATCATGTGGTAATTTTATAGAGCAGGTTGTCACGGACGCGGCGATACATAATATGTATACAATTTTTTTTATTTATGTAAGTTTTATACAATAACTTCATTTTTAAAACCAAAAAATGTTTAGTGTCTCCATAGTCTAAGAGCCATAGTTTTTACAGTTTTTGGGCGATTATCTTAAGTAGGGTCTAATTTTTTGCGGGATGAGATGACGGTTTGATTGGCACTATTTTGGGGTGCATATGACTTTTTGATCGCTTGCTATTACACTTTTTGTGACGTAAGATGGCAAAAAATTGCTTTTTTTACACTTTTTTTTTTTTTTTTTTTACGGTGCTCACCTGAGGGGTTAGGTCATGTGATAATTTTATAGAGCCGGTCGATACGGACGAGGCGATACCTAATATGTATACTTTATTTTTATTTATAAAAGTTTTACACAATTATTTTATTTTTGAAACAAAAAAAATCATGTTTTAGTGTTTCCATAGTCTAAGAGCCATAGTTTTTTCAGTTTTTGGGCGATTATCTTGAGTAGGGTCTCATTTTTTGCGGGATGAGATGACGGTTTTATTGGTACTATTTTGGCGTACATGCGACTTTTTTGATCACTTTTATTACCTTTTTTGGGAAGTAAGGTGGGCAAAATTTCAATTTTCTCATAGTTTTTATTTTTTTATTTTTATGGCGTTCACCGTGCGGGGAAAGTAACATGACCGTTTTATAGATCAGGTCGTTACGGACGCGGCGATACCTAATATGTGTAGTGTATTTTTTTATTTTTATTTTTATTCAGTGATAAATGTTTTTTTATTTTATCTTAACTTTTTTCACTTTTTTTAAAAAAAATTGGACCCAGACCCACTTGGTTCTTGAAGATCCAGTGGGTCTGATGTCTGTAAAATACAGTACAGAACCTATATAGTTTTCTGCACTGTATTTTCCTTACACTGAACAGATCTATGCTTTCAGCACAGATCTGTTCAGCACCATGGACAGCAGGACGCCTGAGCAGGCGTCCTGTTGCCATGGGAACCTTCCCCGTCTGTCACAACTTCGCAGACGGGGAAGGGTGAGGACGGGGCTTCGGGGGGCTCTCTGGGGGCTCTCTCCCTCTCCCATCGGGGGGATGCAAAGGCACAGCAGCCCCCCGATCGGAGAGGGAGGGAGCTCCTTGCGCTGTTAACCTTTTCCATACAGCGGTCCGTACGGACCGCTGCATGGAAAGGGTTAAACGGCTGGCATCGCATCACCGATGTCAGCCGTTTATACCAGGGTGCCAGCAATGTGCTGGCACCCTGGTATAACCCACTAGACGCCAACGATTATGCAATGGGAGGCGGGCGGGGGATCGCGATCCCGCCTGCCGCACCGCCCGCCTCCCGCAACGCCCCCACTGCCTGCGACACCCCCCCTGCACCACCCGCCGCCATCAAATCATGCAGAGGTGCAGGGGGGGGGGGCGCAATATTGATTTTAGGCACTCTGAAGTTTCTGATCCCCGCGGTCAGGGACCGCGGGGATCAGAAACTGCAAAAAGCGCAGCAAACCGCAGGTCTGAATTGACCTGCGGTTTGCTGCGATCGCCGACACGGGGGGGTCAAATGACCCCCCCCTGCATTGTTACGGGATGCCGGCTGAATGATTTCAGCCGGCGTCCCGTTCCGATTAACCCCCGCGGCGCCGGAATGCAGATTTTAAGTCAGGACGTACCGGTACGTCCTCGGTCCTTAAGGACTCGGGAAATAGGGCGTACCGGTACGTCCTCGGTCCTTAAGGGGTTAAGGCTACTTTCACACTTGCGTTCAGAGCGGATCCGTCTGGTGTCTGCACAGACGGATCCGCACCTATAATGCAAACGCTTAGATCCGTTCAGAACGGATCCGTTTGCATTAACATGAACAAAAAAAAAAAAAAACATTTTTTTTTTTGTTCATGATAGTGCAAACGGATCCGTTTTGACTTTACATTGAAAGTCAATGGGGGACGAAAATTGAGCCATAGTGTGTCAACTTCAAACGGATCCGTCCCCATTGACTTACATTGTAAGTCTGGACGGATCCGTTTGCCTCCGCACGGCCAGGCTGCAAGCAGCGTTCAAGTGTCCGCCTGCTGAGCGGAGGACAGACGGAGCCATACTGATGCATTCTGAGCGGATCCGCATCCACTCAGAATGCATTAGGGCTGGACGGATCCGTTCGGTGCCGCTTGTGAGAGCCTTCAAACAGAACTCACAAGCGGAGACCCGAACGCAAGTGTGAAAGTAGCCTAACATGGCACCCCAAATAAGGAGACCTGCAGGCTGCAGCAGATATCCCATGTGACAGGTCACCCCAGGAAACCCCTAACAGTTTCTGTAGGTCATGTATAAATTTATTTAATGGGGGTGTGGCATGGGAGGAGCAAAGTCAGGAAGTGGGAGGGGCCATGGTGGGTAGTGGGCGGGGTTAAGGGGCCCAATTCAGATTTTTGCTATGGGGCCCAGTGATTCCTATGTACGCCTCTGCATGTTAGGGTTTGATCCAAGAAAGCATATAGACAGAGTGAGGGGCTGGTCACTATCTCAGTTCTTTCATGCAGCTTGCTGGCAACTAGACATGCATTCTAAAATTCTGAAAGAAAATCATATATTTTTTTGTATGAGCAGCCAGACAGTTTTTTTTGTTATATAAATACTCTGTTTCATAGACTTATTGCCAACACCCCAGTAGCATACATTCTGCTGCAAACGCTGACCAATTGCAAATTTATTTTCCTAAAATGAAGTTTAACTTTAACATATGTAATTGGGCATTTCAGTGCATTATACCTGTGTTACTGAAAATGTAGTATATTACTGCAAGATAATAAGTAATATATTAAAAGCAATGCTGCAGTAATGCCATTGTTAAACCTGTGTTATTGCATGTGTTTTATATTAATGCAAGATAATGGGAAGTTAAAGCAAAAAGGAATGCTGCAATAACTCTATTGTTAAACTCATGGTATTGAACACATTGTATTTTTTTTTACTGCAAAAATATGTGGTATTGCTGCAAGATACCATTGAGGTATTTTACTGCAAAAACTGTGTTTTTTCCCCTGTTAGCGAATGCATTATATTACTGTAATATATTGTGTAGTCAAAACAATTTTACTTCAAAAACGGCATTGTTATACCCATGTTAGTGAATTAATTCTATTATACCAATATACTGTGTAGTTCTAACACATTTTAATGCAAAAACTGCATTATTGTCTACCAATATAGAGAACAAGGTGATTCCCCTGTCCATAGATATTGAGCTGGTGCACCAATCAATATGACTCACCCAGTCACCGATTAAAATTTATATGTATATAAATAGGCACTCAACATCTGGAATCCTTTCAAGCTGACGGCATTTATTTAAATGAACCCTAATATACAGTACAGACCAAAAGTTTGGACACACCTTCTCATTCAAAGAGTTTTCTTTATTTTCATGACTATAGACATGTAGATTCACACTGAAGGCATCAAAACTATGAATTAACACATGTGGAATTATATACATAACAAAAAATATGTCATATTCTAGGTTCTTCAAACTAGCCACCTTTTGCTTTGATTACTGCTTTGCACACTTTTGGCATTCTCTTGATGAGCTTCAAGAGGTAGTCACCTGAAATGGTCTTCCAACAGTCTTGAAGGAGTTCCCAGAGATGCTTATCACTTGTTGGCCCTTTTGCCTTCACTCTGCGGTCCAGCTCACCCCAAACCATCTCGATTGGGTTCAGGTCCGGTGACTGTGGAGGCCAGGTCATCTGGCGCAGCACCCCATCACTCTCCTTCTTGGTCAAATAGCCCTTAAACAGCCTGGAGGTGTGTTTGGGGTCATTGTCCTGTTGAAAAATAAATGATGGTCCAACTAAACGCAAACCGGATGGAATAGTGTCACAAGCAAAGCACCCCCACACCATCACACCTCCTCCTCCATGCTTCACGGTTGGAACCAGGTATGTAGAGTCCATCCGCTCACCTTTTCTGCGTCGCACAAAGACACGGTGGTTGGAACCATAGCTCTCAAATTTGGACTCATCAGACCAAAGCACAGATTTCCACTGGTCTAATGTCCATTCCTTGTGTTCTTTAGCCCAAGCAAGTCTCTTCTGCTTGTTGCCTATTATTAGCAGTGGTTTCCTAGCAGATATTCTACCATGAAGGCCTGATTCACACAGTCTCCTCTTAACAGTTGTTCTAGAGATGTGTCTGCTGCTAGAACTCTGTGTGGCATTGACCTGGTCTCTAATTTAGCTGCTGTTAACCTGCGATTTCTGAGGCTGGTGATTTGGATGAACTTATCCTTCGCAGCAGAGGTGACTCTTGGTCTTCCTTTCCTGGGGCGGTCCAGATGTAAGCCAGTTTCTTTGTAGCGCTTGATGGTTTTTGTGACTGCACTTGGGGACACTTTCAAATTTTTCCCAATTTTTTGGACTGACTGACCTTCATTTCTTAAAGTAATGATGGCCACTCGTTTTTCTTTACTTAGCTGCTTTTTTCTTGCCATAATACAAATTCTAACAGTCTATTCAGTAGGACTATCAGCTGTGTATCCACCTGACTTCTCCACAACGCAACTGATGGTCCCAACCCCATTTATAAGGCAAGAAATCCCACTTATTAAACCTGACAGGGCACACCTGTGAAGTGAAAACCATTTCAGGTGACTACCTCTTTAAGCTCATCAAGAGAATGCCAAGAGTGTGCAAAGTAGTAATCAAAGCAAAAGGTGGCTACTTTGAAGAACCTAGAATATGACATATTTTCAGTTGCTTATATAATTCCACATGTGTTAATTCATAGTTTTGATGCCTTCAGTGTGAATCTACAATTTTCATAGTCATGAAAATAAAGAAAACTCTTTGAATGAGATGGTGTGTCGAAACTTTTGGTCTGTACTGTACGTCTGTGTTCTTTTCACTGTCGGTTACAATAATTTGTCTATATACTGAGACAAATTTGACATAAGGGAGCCTATTCCTGAAATAATAGACCAGGTGGATCTTGTTGGTTTTTATGTAATTTGGTTATACAGTAAAAAAAAACAGGTAGCCTTTGTTATGCATTAAGTATGAATTTATAATCCTGTTCTGACAAAATTCCTTTTTGTAGGCCTTTATCACAATATTCAACTACGGCAATTGCATATGGTATTCCTTAGTGGGATCACTTTTTAATTTCATGTAGGTAGTTCTGTCTGCTAGTTGTCTTCTGCATTCCTTACTACAATATCTGCCTCCAGGATAACAATGGCTCCACCTTTGTCAGCAGGATGAATTATTATCTGTTTCTGTATCTGAAGTTGTTTAATGGCCTCAGTTTCTTGTCTAGTGAGGTTGCTATTATCAATGGGTTTATCCTTCATTTTCCGTATATCATATTCGACGCACTGGTGAAAGGTGGTCATTTCTTGAATCTCCTGTCTTGGGTATTTTCTGGCTTTATTCTTTAGTCCAGTATGTTGATACTGGTCAGTTTTCACTGTACATTCTTCCACTGTTATTGTTTTTTTTATATAATATTTTTTAAGACAAAGTTTCCTAATGAATTTTTCAACCCCTAATATAAGTGTCAAATGTATTTAATTTATTACTGGGTGCAAATTTTAATCCTTTGTTTAACACCTTAATTTGTGCTTCTGTGAGCATTGTGGAACTTAAATTTACTATAAAATTTTCATATTCCTCAACTATCTGTTGTGTCTTATTCTTCTTTCTCCCTCCTCTCCGTAATTTCTTCTTCCCCCTTCGTGTGTCCAAGTTTTGTGCTGGTGTCTCTCTATGGAATTCCCCATTGTTTGATAAGGTGATTTCCATGGTTGTGGTATCGTGTGTTGGTAATTTGTCCTGGAATCCTTTTCTTGACTGATGTGTCTGTGTCTTAGGTTGGACTGGTGCACAGTGGTGTAGCATGGGGGGGGGGTAGGGGGGCTGTTGCCCCAAGCGCCAGACTGCAGGGGGCCCTGGCCGCTGGTGGGAAAAAATCTGTTAACTTTAGTTTTTGCTCTGCTCTGCCTCTGCTCCACTGCGCAGCGCGGTAGAGTGAATAACGGTTTCAGTAGAAGGAGCGCGCGCCCTGTTGAATCACCACAGTGCACACAGCAGTACGGCACTTCACTGATAGGCTCCGCCCACCTTCTGGGCGGGAAAGACACTGCAGAGCTGGAACAAGAAGAAGAAGATGCCTGCCGCAGTGCCCCTTCAGGACAGGCTCCACAGGCAGCCGGAATGAGCGACACTGACAGTGAGTGCCAGTCAGTGTGGCCAGGGGGGCAGGCGGTATATTAAGGGGTAATGCTGTTAGGCCTGGCTTGGTATATGGACAGCAGAGCTTAACAGATGGCATCCTCTGGGCAGTACTGTCTCTTTGCACCCTGACTGCCACCTGTTTTGCCTGGCTCTCACGGCACTTCACTGCCTGGTGCTTGGCTATCAGCACTGAGTGATAGTCAGTGTCGCAGTGTGACTGAGTCACTCAGTGCTGATAGCCAAGCACCAGGCAGTGAAGTGCCATGAGAGCCAGGCAAAACAGGTGGCAGTCAGGGTGCAAAGAGACAGTACTGCCCAGAGGATGCCATCTGTTAAGCTCTGCTGTCCATATACCAGGCCAGGGCTACCAGCATTACCCCTTTTTATACCGCCTGCCAGCCTGGTCACCCCACTTAACACTCAGGGAGACAAGTGACTCAGACTGTCAGGTGTGGGGTGACCAGATGGGCTGGCGGTATATCAAGGGATAATACTGGTAGGCCTGGTATATAGACAGCAGAGATGGGTAGATAGCATCCTCTGGGCATTGTATCTTACATGGGACAATATGCTGGAGGAGCTGAAGGGAGAGGGATGTATCTTACATGGGACTGTATGCTGGAGGGCTGAAGGTAGGGGAGTGATTTATCTTACACGGGACTGTATGCTGGAGGGGCTGAAGGAAGGGGGAGATTGTATCTTACATGGGACTGTATGCTCGAGAGGATGAAGGCAGGGGGAGTGATATATTTTACATGGGACTGTTTGCAAGAAGGACTGAAGGCAGGGGGAGTGATGCATCTTACATGGGACTATATGCTGGAGGGGCTGAAGGCAGGGGAGTGATTTATCTTACATGGGACTGTATGCTGGAGGGGCTGAAGGCAGTGGAGTGATTTATCTTACACGGGACTGTATGCTGGAGGGGCTGAGAATGATAGTGAGAAATATAAAAAAAAACGGTGAAACTCTACAGAGCTGAGATGCGGCTGAAAGAAGGTATCATGACGGTTCTATCTCTGAATGAAGACGCTGAGAGAAGTCTACATCACAGGAGACGTCACTGGATGTAACAGGTATGGTGCTGTATTCTCCTGTATATTTCATAGCAATGTATGTTATGTCCATTCAAATATCTGTTTCACAGTAGGGTAGGGGGGAGGGGATATATAGAATTTGGCCCACACTGCCTCAGCCCTGCCCCAGACTTCAGGTCACAATGTGTGTGTTCTGAATTCTGGGGCCTCACACCCATCTACTACATTATCTGTACTGAAAGAGTTATCACTGTGTTATCTGTGGAGTTACGTAGGACTGCAGGAGATATCTACTACATTATTTGTAAAAAGGGGCGTGGTCACAGGTTGGGGGGGCGCAATACTTGGCTTGCCGCAGGTGCTGGCTACACACGCTACGCCACTGCTGGTGCATTGGTGGTGGTGTTGGCCGACATAGCCGTGTTGATGATCTCTAA
This sequence comes from Bufo gargarizans, assembly GCF_014858855.1. Lineage (NCBI taxonomy): Eukaryota > Metazoa > Chordata > Amphibia > Anura > Bufonidae > Bufo > Bufo gargarizans. The sequence continues at coordinate 93,270,607 of NC_058083.1, forward strand.
CGATTTTGTGGTTTGTGGTGTGGGGGGGTTTTGTCTAAAAAATGTTGATCTGTCAATACTTCAAACCTGTTGGTAATTGGTACTGAAATGCTTTGTGCATTTGTACCCATCTCATGTCTTTTCAATATCTCTCTTTTTAGGTTGATTAGTTTGATCTCCTACTTTTTGTTCATTTTTTTGATTATTTTTAAATGTCCTCTTTTTTTATTGATAATTTCCTGTTCTACTCTATCAAGACTATTGCAAAGTTTTTGCTGCCATGTGTAATACTCTTAATTTCTAGTTTATCTATTGCTTCCTTAATTTGATTACCAAGTGGGACGCCACGGCCTGCACTTGTCTCCGTCCCTCCACATCAAACAGTGAGTACTGGCAGCAGTATTTTGCAATAGTGTGGATGACCAGCAGGGAGGATTGATCATTGACCATCAATATTGTCATCTAAGGGGACATTTGAGCGACACAACAAAAAGCGATATGGATCAACATAAATGACAATCACACTAATTGAATGTAACATTCATAGCAACTGATTCATTACTTTCAGACATCTTGTGTTTCTCAGTGATACAATCACACAGTTTATTCAGAGTATCGAGAATTGATTATGCAATATCTGCAATTTTTGGAGACAATACGCACTTGGCTATTTGAACATCTAAGACCGATTTTTACTTGTTATAGGCAATATACAAAATGAATTGATACACCAGCTGTATCGAGGTATATCTGTTTTTTAGTATGTATAATGCATATGATTTATATGGATTAACTGTATAATATTTTTATGGGGGCAATTCATTGGTAGGGATTTGGTCACTATCAGTGATCTGTATGGTGTATGATACCTTTTCTATCCTTCTTAATCCCAGGAGAAGACAGTCTACCAATATTTCATTTTTTTTATCTTTATTTTTATTTTTAATTTAATATTTTTAATATTATTACGCTTTTAAGGTATATGTATGCATATTAGGGTTCATTTAAATCAATGCCGTCAGCTTGAAAGGACTCCAGATGTTGAGTGCCTATCATTACTATACATAAAAACTGCATTATTACCAAAGTAAATTGTAAATACCAGTGTGCAGTGTGTTTGTCAAACGGAGGGGGCATGAAATTATGTCTCTGTCTTTAAATTACAGAAAAAATGCTTTATAAAAGTACCGTTTTATAATCTGTGTACGAAACCTGTGACTTTTCATGTATAGGAAACCCATGACCTATCATTTAAAATTGTCTGAAAAACTAAAGATTGCATAATAAAAAACCCAGGCCTCATTACCTGAGTCAGAATGTGGGTAGTGGCAGCAGTAGCTGCACCAGCCAGCCTGCCAGTAGTAGTAGTAAGACAAAGTTCTCCCTGGCGTCTGATAGGCACCACATTTACCCCATTCAGACAATCACAATCCTGGAGGTATGAGGTGCTTTCACAAAGCGCAGTTCTTTGTAGGTAGTGAATGCAATGACAGGGAGCCGCAATTGCATTACTCCCCATTATTGTACCCATCAGATGCCACATTTATAGCTGATTGCGGCATCTGACAATAACACCGTGTACAATTTTAAAAATAATAATTAAATAATAGTTAACTCATCCATTTGCTCGCAAAGAGCTGGCTGCTGCCATCCTGATTAAAAATCATATGGCCAGTGTGGGATTTCAAATAGATAAGGTAAGTATGATTTTTTTTTGTTTTTTTACCACCATTCAAAGAAAATCGATTCACTGCCATGAAGCACAAGGAAATTCGGCTTTGAGGTCAATCAAATTTTCCCTGAAATCCGTGGACTTCAATTAGTTCTAACACTAACTGTAAGCACAGGCTCTAAACTTGCCAGACCTAGGCCAAGCTCAGCTTCTGCTAGCTGTGTGCAAGTATCTTCTTTCTGGTAGTTTTTCTCCACAGTGTCAGAAGACAAAAGCATTGCATTATGAAAGAACTGCAGGATTAAAATAAACTGTGGGCATTTAATATACAGATGAAAAAAAAAAACTATTTTCCGCTCACCATATTAGTAGGCATGAGCGAACTCGAACTGTATAGTTCAAGTTCGTACCGAATTTTGGGGTGTCCGTGACACGGACCCGAACCCGGACATTTTCGTAAAAGTCCGGGTTCGGGTTCGGTGTTCGTCGCTTTCTTGGCGCTTTTGTGACGCTTTCTTGGCGCTTTTTGAAAGGCTGCAAAGCAGCCAATCAACAAGCGTCATACTACTTGCCCCAAGAGGCCATCACAGCCATGCCTACTATTGGCATGGCTGTGATTGGCCAGAGCACCATGTGACCCAGCCTCTATTTAAGCTGGAGTCACATAGCGCCGCCCGTCACTCTGCTCTGATTAGCGTAGGGAGAGGTTGCGGCTGCGACAGTAGGGCGAGATTAGGCAGATTAACTCTTCCAAAGGACTTGATTATTGATCAATCTGCAGCTGTGGATCATTGAGCTGCTGATACTCAATTGCTCACTGTTTTTAGGCTGCCCAGACCGTTTGTCAGTCACTTCTTTCTAGGGTGATCGGCGGCCATTTTGTGTCTTGTGGTGCGCCAGCACAAGCTGCGACCAAGTGCATTTAACCCTCAATGGTGTGGTTGTTTTTTGGCTAAAGCATACATCAGGGTGAAGCTGTCACACCAAGTGCATTTAACCAGCAATAGTCTGTTTATTTTTTGGCCATATACTACATCAGGGGCAAGCTGCGCCCGTCACCCGGTGCATTTAACCCTCAATGGTGTGGTTGTTTTTTGGCTAAAGCCTACATCAGGGTGAAGCTGTCACACCAAGTGCATTTAACCAGCAATAGTCTGTTTATTTTTTGGCCATATACTACATCAGGGGCAAGCGGCGCCTGTCACCCGGTGCATTTAACCCTCAATGGTGTGGTTGTTTTTTGGCTAAAGCCTACATCAGGGTGAAGCTGTCACACCAAGTGCATGTAACCAGCAATAGTCTGTTTATTTTTTGGCCATATACTACATCAGGGGCAAGCTGCGCCTGTCACCAAGTGCATTTAACCCTCAATGGTGTGGTTGTTTTTTGGCTAAAGCCTACATCAGGGTGAAGCTGTCACACCAAGTGCATTTAACCAGCAATAGTCTGTTTATTTTTTGGCCATATACTACATCAGGGGCAAGCTGCGCCCTTCACCAAGTGCATTTAACCCTCAGTAGTGTGGTTGGTCAAGCTGTCACACCAAGTGCATTTAACCAGCAATAGTCTGTTCATTTTTTGGCCATATACTACATCAGGGGCAAGCTGCGCCTGTCACCAAGTGCAATTAACCCTCAGTAGTGTGGTTGGTCAAGCTGTCACACCAAGTGCATTTAACCAGCAATAGTGTGGTTATTTTTTGGCCATATCCCAGTCTAATTCTGTCAGTAAATCTATACCTGTCACCCAGCGCCTAAATACTAGGCCTCAAATTTATATCCTGCTAAATCTGTCGTTACTGCTGTACTGTTCTGGCTGGGCAAGTTATTTAGTGTCCGTCAAAGCACATTTTTTGTTCTGGGTTGAAATACAATTCCCAATTTAGCAATTTCCTAATTAAGTGGTTTCTGCTGTATCAGAGCTATTTTAAATCTATCCCTAAAAGGGTATATAATATTCAAGGTGCACATAGGGTCATTCAGAATAACTTCACACACACGCTATTGTGCATTTCCAAGTCTAATTCTGTCACTAAATCTATACCTGTCACCCAGCGCCTAAATACTAGGCCTCAAATTTATATCCCGCTAAATCTGTCGTTACTGCTGTACTGTTCTGGATGGGCAAGTTATTTAGTGTCCGTCAAAGCACATTTTTTGTTTTGGGTTGAAATACAATTCCCAATTTAGCAATTTCCTAATTTAGTGGTTTCTGCTGTATCAGAGCTATTTGAAATCTATCTCTAAAAGGGTATATAATATTCAAGGTGCACATAGGGTCATTCAGAATAACTTCACACACACGCTACTGTGCATTTCCAAGTCTAATTCCGTCAGTAAATCTATACCTGTCACCCAGCGCCTAAATACTAGGCCTCAAATTTATATCCCGCTAAATCTGTCGTTACTGCTGTACTGTTCTGGCTGGGCAAGTTATTTAGTGTCCGTCAAAGCACATTTTTTGTTCTGGGTTGAAATACAATTCCCAATTTAGCAATTTCCTAATTTAGTGGTTTCTGCTGTATCAGAGCTATTTGAAATCTATCCCTAAAAGGGTATATAATATTCAAGGTGCACATAGGGTCATTCAGAATAACTTCACACACACGCTACTGTGCATTTCCAAGTCTAATTCCGTCAGTAAATCTATACCTGTCACCCAGCGCCTAAATACTAGGCCTCAAATTTATATCCCGCTAAATCTGTCGTTACTGCTGTACTGTTCTGGCTGGGCAAGTTATTTAGTGTCCGTCAAAGCACATTTTTTGTTCTGGGTTGAAATACAATTCCCAATTTAGCAATTTCATAATTTAGTGGTTTCTGCTGTATCAGAGCTATTTGAAATCTATCCCTAAAAGGGTATATAATATTCAAGGTGCACATAGGGTAATTCAGAATAACTTCACACACACGCTACTGTGCATTTCCAAGTCTAATTCTGTCAGTAAATCTATACCTGTCACCCAGCGCCTAAATACTAGGCCTCAAATTTATATTCAGCTGAATTTGAATACAATACATTGGGCCAAATAATATTTTTGTTGTTGTGGTGAACGATAACAATGAGGAAAACATCTAGTAAGGGACGCGGACGTGGACATGGTCGTGGTGGTGTTAGTCGACCCTCTGGTGCTGGGAGAGGACGTGGCCGTTCTGCCACATCCACACGTCCTAGTGTACCAACTACCTCACGTCCCAGTAGCCGCCAGAATTTACAGCGATATATGGTGGGGCCCAATGCCGTTCTAAGGATGGTAACGCCTGAGCAGGTACAGGCATTAGTCAATTGGGTGGCCGACAGTGGATCCAGCACGTTCACATTATCTCCCACCCAGTCTTCTGCAGAAAGCCCACAGATGGCACCTGAAAACCAACCCCATCAGTCTGTCACATCACCCCCATGCATATCAGGGAAACTGTCTGAGCCTCAAGTTATGCAGCAGTCTCTTATGATGTTTGAAGACTCTGCTGGCAGGGTTTCCCAAGGGCATCCACCTAGCCCTTCCCCAGCGGTGGAAGACATAGACTGCACTGACGCACAACCACTTATGTTTCCTGATGATGAGGACATGGTAATACCACCTCAGCATGTCTCTGATGATGACGAAACACAGGTGCCAACTGCTGCGTCTTTCTGCAGTGTGCAGACTGAACAGGAGGTCAGGGATCAAGACTGGGTGGAAGACGATGCAGGGGACGATGAGGTCCTAGACCCCACATGGAATGAAGGTCGTGCCACTGACTTTCACAGTTCGGAGGAAGAGGCAGTGGTGAGACCGAGCCAACAGCGTAGCAAAAGAGGGAGCAGTGGGCAAAAGCAGAACACCCGCCGCCAAGAGACTCCGCCTGCTACTGACCGCCGCCATCTTGGACCGAGCACCCCAAAGGCAGCTTCAAGGAGTTCCCTGGCATGGCACTTCTTCAAACAATGTGCTGACGACAAGACCCGAGTGGTTTGCACGCTGTGCCATCAGAGCCTGAAGCGAGGCATTAACGTTCTGAACCTTAGCACAACCTGCATGACCAGGCACCTGCATGCAAAGCATGAACTGCAGTGGAGTAAACACCTTAAAAACAAGGAAGTCGCTCAGGCTCCCCCTGCTACCTCTTCTGCTGCTGCAGACCTTGCTGTAGCAAGGTCCACCTAACCACAGATATGTGGACCAGTAAGCACAGCCAGGGACGCTATATCTCCCTAACTGCACACTGGGTAAATGTATTGGCAGCTGGGCCCCAGGCGGAGAGCTGTTTGGCGCACGTCCTTCCGCCACCAAGGATCGCAGGGCAACATTCTTTGCCTCCTGTTGCCACCTCCTCCTTCTCGACTTCCTCCTCCTCTTCTTCCACCTGCTCATCCAGTCAGCCACACACCTTCACCACCAACTTAAGCACAGCCCGGTGTAAACGTCAGCAGGCCATTCTGAAACTCATATGTTTGGGGGACAGGCCCCACACCGCACAGGAGTTGTGGCGGGGTATAGAACAACGACGAGTGGTTGCTGCCGGTGAGCCTCAAGCCCGGCCTGGTGGTGTGCGATAATGGGCGAAATCTCGTTGCAGCTCTGGGACTAGCCGGTTTGACGCACATCCCTTGCCTGGCGCATGTGCTGAATTTGGTGGTGCAGAAGTTCATTCACAACTACCCCGACATGTCAGAGCTGCTGCATAAAGTGCGGGCCGTCTGTTCGCGCTTCCGGCGTTCACATCCTGCCGCTGCTCGCCTGTCTGCGCTACAGCGTAACTTCGGCCTTCCCGCTCACCGCCTCATATGCGACGTGCCCACCAGGTGAAACTCCACCTTGCACATGCTGGACAGACTGTGCGAGCAGCAGCAGGCCATAGTGGAGTTTCAGCTGCAGCACGCACGAGTCAATCGCACTGCGGAACAGCAGCACTTCACCACCAATGACTGGGCCTCCATGCGAGACCTGTGTGCCCTGTTGCGCTGTTTCGAGTACTCCACCAACATGGCCAGTTTGATGACGCAGTTATCAGCGTTACAATACCACTTCTATGTCTCCTTGAGAAAACACTTAGGGCGATGATGGAAGAGGAGGTGTCCCAGGAGGAGGAGGAGGAGGAAGAGGGGTCATTTTTAGCACTTTCAGGCCAGTCTCTTCGAAGTGACTCAGAGGGAGTTTTTTTGCAACAGCAGAGGCCAGGTACAAATGTGGCCAGCCAGGGCCCACTACTGGAGGACAAGGAGGACGAGGATGAGGAGGAGGTGGAGGAGGATGAGGATGAAGCATGGTCACAGCGGGGTGGCACCCAACGCAGCTCGGGCCCATCACTGGTGCGTGGCTGGGGGGAAAGGCAGGATGATGACGATACGCCTCCCACAGAGGACAGCTTGTCCTTACCCCTGGGCAGCCTGGCACACATGAGCTACTAAATGCTGCAGTGCCTGCGCAACGACAGCAGAGTTGCCCACATTTTAACGTGTGCGGACTACTGGGTTGCCACCCTGCTGGAGCCACGCTACAAAGACAATGTTCCCACCTTACTTCCTGCACTGGAGCGTGATAGGAAGATGCGCGAGTACAAGCGCACGTTGGTAGATGCGCTACTTAAAGCATTCCCAAATGTCACAGGGGAACAAGTGGAAGCCCAAGGCCAAGTCAGAGGAGGAGCAAGAGGTCGCCAAGGCAGCTGTGTCACGGCCAGCTCCTCTGAGGGCAGGGTTAGCATGGCAGAGATGTGGAAAAGTTTTGTCAACACGCCACAGCTAACTGCACCACCACCTGATACGCAACTTGTTAGCAGGAGGCAACATTTCACTAACATGGTGGAACAGTACGTGTGCACACCCCTCCACATACTGACTGATGGTTCGGCCCCATTCAACTTCTGGGTCTCTAAATTGTCCACGTGGCCAGAGCTAGCCTTTTATGCCTTGGAGGTGCTGGCCTGCCCGGCGGCCAGCGTTTTGTCTGAACGTGTATTCAGCACGGCAGGGGGCGTCATTACAGACAAACGCAGCCGCCTGTCTACAGCCAATGTGGACAAGCTGACGTTCATAAAAATGAACCAGGCATGGATCCCACAGGACCTGTCCGTCCCTTGTCTAGATTAGACATTAACTACCTCCCCTTAACCCTATATTATTGTACTCCAGGGCACTTCCTCATTCAATCCTATTTTTATTTTCATTTTACCATTATATTGCGAGGCTACCCAAAGTTGAATGAACCTCTCCTCTGTCTGGGTGCCGGGGCCTAAATATATGCCAATGGACTGTTCCAATGTTGGGTGACGTGAAGCCTGATTCTCTGCTATGATATGCAGACTAATTCTCTGCTGACATGAAGCCAGATCCTCTGTTACGGGACCTCTCTCCTCTGCCTGGGTGCTGGGCCTAAATATCTGACAATGGACTGTTGCAGTGGTGGCTGACGTGAAGCCTGATTTTCTGCTATGACATGCAGACTAATTCTCTGCTGACATGAAGCCAGATCCTCTGTTACGGGACCTCTCTCCTCTGCCTGGGTGCTGGGCCTAAATATCTGACAATGGACTGTTGCATTGGTGGCTGACGTGAAGCCTGATTCTCTGCTATGACATGAAGACTGATTCTCTGCTGACATGAAGCCAGATTCTCTGTTACGGGACCTCTTTCCTCTGCCTGGGTGCCGGGACCTAAATATCTGAGAATGGACTGTTCCAGTGGTGGGTGACGTGAAGCCAGATTCTCTGCTATGGAACCTCTCTCCAATTGATTTTGGTTAATTTTTATTTATTTAATTTCTATTTTAATTTATTTCCCTATCCACATTTGTTTGCAGGGGATTTACCTACATGTTGCTGCCTTTTGCTGCCCTCTAGCCCTTTCCTGGGCTGTTTTACAGCCTTTTTAGTGCCGAAAAGTTCGGGTCCCCATTGACTTCAATGGGGTTCGGGTTCGGGACGAAGTACGAATCCCGAACCCGAACATTTCTGGGAAGTTCGGCCGAACTTCTCGAACCCGAACATCCAGGTGTCCGCTCAACTCTACATATTAGCATGTGAGGAGTCATGTTGCATTTCCACTCAGTGTTCAGGAAATGCTGTCATGGCCACAGGTAAATATCCACCAAATAATGACAAAAACGCTCCAGCACTCGAAAGAAAAATATAGTTAGCATGAAAGCCTATATTTATTGAAAGATTACAAATAGACCGGGGCCATGTGTCATGTACTTTTAATGGATTTTCAATACATATGCTTTAATGCAAAAAAAAATTCTTTGAGAGACAGAACTTTTTTGTCTCTCAAAGTTTGGTAGACTATTACCTGAGGGCATGTAAACACAAACACATGCACCATAGCTCAATTGAAGCACATGAAGCAGCATCACCAGTTCCTGGGTAGAAACAGAAATGGTCTCCAGGTTGTTCAACAATAGTGTTCCCCTTCTCCTGTTCTCCTTTGCAGCAGCCAGCCTTTCTATTATTACCGCCAGTTATTTCTTCTCCCTCTCAGACTACTACAAAATACTGCCTGTACCACGAGCCACACAAGAAAGGCAGAGGGATATTAGGGAGGTTAACAAGTGGCTCAAGAACTGGTGTAGGAAAAAGGGGTTTGGGTTCCCGGAGAACTGGGCCGACTTCTCTGTCAGCTACAGGGTCTATAGTAGGGATGGGCTGCACCTCAATGGGAAAGGGGCAGCTGTGTTGGGGCAAAAGATAGCTAAAAGGTTGGAGGAGTGTTTAAACTAGGGACTGGGGTGGAGGGTAATTACATTATAGAATGGGAAGATAGTGCAGATATAGACCGGGGGCAAGGTAGTAGGACTGGGGGAGGAATGGAAGGAGGGACTAGAACACTTCAGAAGGAAAGGTGTAGGGTAAAAAATATACATAAACCTCTTAATTGTATGTATACTAATGCCAGAAGCCTGACTAATAAAACTTGGGAACTGGAATTAGTGATGTGTGAGGAGGACTATGACATAGTGGAAATAACTGAGACATGGCTGGATGATAGCTATGACTGGGAAGTTAATGTACAAGGTTACAGTCTGTTTAGAAAGGATTGTCAAAACCGGACAGGGGGAGGGGTCTACCTTTATGTAAAGTCCCGTCTAAAGCCCACAGTCCGAGAAGATATAAGTGAGGAACATGAACATGTGGAGTCACTGTGGGTAGAAATACATGGAGGCAAAAGTAATAATAAATTACTAATAGGAGTTTATTATAAACCACCTAATATACCAGAGTCCACAGAAAATCTACTACTAAACGAGATAGACGAGGTGGCAAATCATAATGAGGTAGTTATTGTGGAGGACTTCAGCTACCCAGCTATAGACTGGGAAACTGAAACTTGTATATCTCATAAAGGAAACAGGTAATTACATCACCCGACTGGTTCAGGACCCGTCTAAAGGGACGGCCATACTGGAGTATTAACCAATAGACCTGACAAAACAACAGATGTGCATTTTGGGGGACTTTTGGGAAATAGTGACCATAAAGTAAAAGCTTCCAATTATCCTTCAAACGAGCGTTTCTACAGGGAGGAACAAAAATACCAAAATTCAAAAAAGCAAACTTTAGCCAAGAGAGGCCATAGGCCAAACTAACTGGGACAAAGTCCTCAAAAATAAAAATATAGCCACAAAATGGGATATTTTAAAAGCATCCTAAAATCTAATTGTGAGAGGTACATACATTATGGGAATAAAAGGGTAAGGAACAAGAAAAAAACGATGGGGATAAATAGAACTGTAAAGAAGGCAATAAATAACAAAAAGAAAGCATTTAAATCACTAAAACAGGAGGGTGGTGAGGAAGCACTGAAAAACTATAAGGAAAAAAATAGAATATGTAAAAAAACTAATAAAAGCCGCCAAACTAGAGACAGAGAGATTAATTGCCAAAGAGAGCAAAAATAACCCTAAAATGTTCTTCAATTATATAAATGGTGAAAAGTATAAATCTGAAGGTGTCGGCCCTCTACAGAGCAATGAGGGGGGAGTTGCAGAGAGCGACGAGGTTAAAGGAAAGCTATAAAATATTTTTTCTCCACTGTATTCACTGAGAAAAATAAACTGTCAGATGAAATGCAGAATGTAAAAGTAAATTCCCCATTAAAAGTGCTCTGTCTGACCCAGGAAGAAGTATAACAGTGACTTAAAAAGATTAAAATAGACAAATCGCCAGGACTGGGTGGCATACACCCCCGTATCCTAAGAGAATTAAATAATGTCATAGCCAGACCCTTATTTCTGATATTTACAGACTCTATACTGACAGGGAGTGTTCCACAGGATTGGCGCATAGCAAATGTAGTGCCAATATTCAAAAAGGGTGCAAAAACAGAGCCCGGAAACTATAGGCTGGTAAGTTTAACATCTGTTGTGGGTAAACTGTTTGAAGGTTTTCTAAGAGATGCTATCTTGAAGGATCTCAATGAAAACAAGCAAATAACATCATATCAGCATGGCTTCATGAGGGATCGGTCATGTCAAACTAATTTAATCAGTTTCTATAAGGAGGACTTGACAGCGGCAAATCAATGGATGTCGTATATCTGGACTTCTCCAAAGCATTTGACACTGTACCCCATAAAAGGTTAGTATATAAAATGAGAATGCTCGGACTGGGAGAAAACATCTGTATGTGGGTAAGTTACTAGCTCAATGATAGAAAACAGAGGGTGGTTATAAGTGGTACACACTAAGATTGGGTCACTGTCACTGGCGGAGTACCTCAGGGGTCAGTATTGGGCACTATTCTCTTTAATATATTTATTAATGATCTTGTAGAAGGCTTGCACAGTAAAATATCAAGTTTTCCAGATGACACTAAAATGTGTAAAGTAATTGACACTAAAGAGGACAATATACTACTACAGATGGATCTGGATAGATAAGAGGCTTGGGCAGATAAGTGGCAGATAAGGTTTAACACTGACAAATGTAAGGTTATGCACATGGGAAGGAATAATGCAAGTCACCCGTACATACTAAATGGTAAAACACTGAGTAAAACTGACATGGAAAAGGACCTATGAATTTTAATAAACAGCAAACTAAGCAGTAAAAACCAGTGTCAGGCAACTGCTGCCAAGGCCAATAAGATAATGGGTTGCATCAAAAGGGGCATAGATGCCCGTGATGAGAACATAGTCCTACCACTTTACACATCACTAGTCAGACCACACATCGAGTACTGTGTACAGTTCTGAGCTCCTGTAAACAAGGCAGACATAACAGAGCTGGAGGAGGTTCAGACGAGGGCAACTAAAGTAACAACTGGAATGGGGCAACTACAGTACCCTGAAAGATTATCAACATTAGGGTTATTCACTTTAGAAATAAGACGACTGAGGGGAGATCTAATTACTATGTATAAATATATCAGGGGTCAGTACAGAGATCTCTCCATCATCTATTTATCCCCAGGACTGTGACTGTGACGAGGGGACATCCTCTGCGTCTGGAGGAAAGAAGGTTTGTACACAAACATAGAAGAGGATTCTTTACGGTAAGAGTAGTGAGACTATGGAACTCTCTGCCTGAGGAGGGGGTGATGATGAGTTTACTAAAAGAGTTCAAGAGAGGATTGGATGTATTTCTGGAGTGTAATAATATTACAGGCTATAGCTACTAGAGAGGGGTCGTTGATCCAGGGAGTTATTCTGATTGCCTGATTGGAGTCGGGAAGGAATTTTTCCCCCTTAAGTGTGGGAAATTGGCTTCTACCTCACAGTTTATTATTATTTTTTGCCTTCCTCTGGATCATCTTGCAGGATAACAGACCGAACTAGATGGACAAATGTATTTTTTTGGCCTTATATACTATGTTACTCCTCTGCTTTGTCGACATCCTCAGGATAGGTCAATATCAGATCGGCCAGGGTCTGACTCTTGGCACCCCTGTCAATCAGCTCTTTCAGGCAGTCGCCAACTCTGATAACTATACAGTGGAAAGAAGAAAGAAGGACGCATAAGGTGTCAGCTACTATTTAGTTGCGATGCTGTGGTACTGCAGCTTGAATGTGAGATGAGCTGCAGTATGGCAGTGCTGGAAGCTACACAGTGGACAGAGCCTCCCGTTTACTGTATAATTTCTGTTGTCAGTGGCTGCTGATTGTGGAGGTGCTGGGCATCAGACCCCCACAGGTCTTATATTGATGATCAATCTTGAGCATAGGCCATCATATCTAAGTCCTGTAAAACCTTTTAAAGCACAAAGGAACTTTAAGGAAAACATAAAAAAAACGTAATCTTAATCTAATAAGCTAAAGGAAAGAAGAGAAAGGGGTGACATGATCGAAGCCTTTAAATATGTTAAAGGTTTAAATACCATTCAGGAGGGTAGTGTTTTTATTAAAAATTCTATTCAATATTATTATATCAAAATTATTCAATATGTAGTTAAAAAGTAACCCAAAAGTGAGGACACACACAAAAAAATATATAAACAAAATTAATAAAAGATATTATCTTCTCCACATAAACAGGAGGGGCTGTTTTGTAGGTACAGGTGTGGTTATAAGATGGGGCTATGATGCAAGCTACCATAGCAACTATGTAGAAAAACAAATAAGTAGTGTAGGTCCCATCTGATGAGAAGCCACCTTGACGTTTGGTAGATGGGCCCGATATATTTTTGATCAATTATATGCGCTAAGAGCTTCTACTCCGCTTAATAGTAAGTATGGTAGGTATGTATTTGACCCTGTTCACACATTCACCTGTTTACCCACCCTTAGTGCATTTTGTGGTGTGCTGCTACTTATTTTTTTTTCTACATAGTTGCTATGGTAGCTTGCACCTGCGATTATCTCTGGAGGTGTTGTTCCTTTTTTTATTTATTATGTATATATAGTAGAGGAGTAGATATCCTTTTTGGAACTTAGCACTCCCGCCCACCTGCCTGGTGCTTTTAATCAGAGTAACAATGGAGCTGGACACTCCGTGCTAGAGTAGGTCCCATCTTATGAGAAGCCACCTTGATGTTTGATAGATGGGCCTGACATATTTTTGATCAATTATATGCGCTGAGAAAAAGGAGAATAAGAGGGGAGGGGCTGTGGCCACTGCGCCACCAATTATGTTAACTCACATAATTATTTAAATTCAACAGGATGTGGGAGCTGGTTGCATAATCATATAGCCACACCCGACCTCTATGACAAGTAGATGCGATCTGAGGAAGTGCACCCTCCCACTAAAGCCCCCCCAGTATTAATAACTGGTGGCAGTGGCCACAGGGCCCCCTCCCCTCCTTCTCATTGGTGGCAGTGGCAGCTTACAATCGGAGCCCCAGCAGTGCAATCCTGGGGCTCTGAACGGTTACTATGGCAGCCATGATGCTACTGAAGCCCTGGCTGCCATAGTCAGCTCCATGGTGCTGTGTGCACTATGCACAGGGCAGCAGGGAGAGTGTGAAGTCCTATTCACCCTGATAGATTTCTATCAGGGTGAATAGAACAAAGGTTCTAGCCCCTAAAGGGGCTAAAAGTTAGTAAAAAAAAAAACAACAAAAAAAGTAAAAAAAAAAAACAACAAAAACACCAAAATATCAAGTATAAATGAAAAAGAAAGATTTACAGAAAAAAAGCTAAGCATTAACAATAAAAATGTTAATTTTCAGCAGATTTGTGTAGAATTTATTTATTTATTTAAAAAAATGAAAATGCACAGAATATCGGTATAAATTATCGGCTATTGGCCTGAAAGTTCACAGATTATCGGTATCGGCTCTAAAAAATCAATATCGGTCGATCCCTAATTTAAACCCACTGACGGCTGATTGTCTGAGCTGTGATTTTCCTGAATAACACATGTAAGAATACAGAGAAGATGAAGAAGGAGAATCAGATGACCCGCAAGGGCGCCACTTGCCAATAATGCCTTGCAATCAGCTTTACCCATCATGATATAGCTGTTATTTCTGTGGATGTGTCATAAGCACTATATATGATCCTAACCAGGACCTGCATGTGTTTTCTGGGCTTGACCATTGGAAAGTTAGGATATCTTTAAAGGCATTCCGTTATGCATTCTGTCATAGAATTGCGTTATGGTTCGGGTAAACGGAATCCATAACGCAATTCTGTTTTTACCAACAAATGAAGCGTGAACGAATTTCATAACATGAAATTCGCTCATCTCTAGTCATGATTGTCTTCACTGCCTCCTGGTGGGGCACCTTTTCTTCTCCTAAGAGATAACACCTCAGGGGCAAAGGAAGATATTTCAGAAAGTGTTCCTGTTGATGAATGTCAATGTTTTAACTGCCATGAGGAGGAGGCTCGGGGAAGGTGGAGGATATGATGAATGAAATGTATAGTTATGCTGGTGATGATAGTAAAGGGTGAGTTAAAGGGCTTCTGTCACCCCACTAAACTTTTTTTTTTTTTTTTGCTTACTTATAATCCCTACACTGCGATCTATGGCTACATGATCAAATTAATCATTTTGGTCCTGTAGATTTAGTTTAAAACAAGCTTTTAAAATATGCTAATTACCTTGCTACCAGCAAGTAGGGCGGCTACTTGCTGGTTGATGCAGAGTCAAAATCTGTCAGATCTAGGCATGAGCGCAAGGTTTCGGCCAGACAAAAACTGATGCACGTATGATAATCAATGGGGTCCCTATCCAGCTAGGCCAGTTATGATGAACTCTGGCAGTCTGTTCCTCTGCCAGATAGTTTTTCCGGTGTGGGACTAGTCTTACTAGGGTATTGGATTACTGCTATACTTACTATTTATAAAAATTTGAAACTCTGTGTATATTCTTGGTCAAAACTGCGTTGGACTCATTTACCAACAGCAAGGTATCTTCTACAGCTCAAAGATTTTAAATAGAGTGTACTATAGCTGTATCCTAATAGCCCTGAATTTTTTATGCTTTACGCCCTGGAGAGGCAATTCTGATTTCTGTGTTCGTTTTCTATCGTCGGTTTTGCGACTATTTTCATGCCAGAAAATGAGCATGGGGAGAATGGTAAATTCCCCCAATAGTTTTGTGGGTAAAGATTTGGTAGGTTCTTATTGAACTAAGGAGAGTGGAATGAACGGAAATGGATGATTAAGGGCCAAGACTGACGCTTAGTATCACGCTATCACGTAACTTGCGACACTACCCTGTGTATTGGTGTACTGATCACCTACAGTATATGCTGGTTTAATTAAATTGAACAAGCCCCCAAAAAGTTATATTTCAAGCATGTGGAGAAATAAATAATCGGAAATAGATGATTGACGCCTAATATCACTCAACAAATTCAATAACCCCCACCCCCCCAAAAAAGTTGGAACTTGGAAGAAAGAGATTTAGCCCTCTTTTTACATTATCAGTCACTGATTTATGTGGTTTTTCAAACTTCAAACAAAAAATAAAATATGTGCATAGGTGTGCGCACGGGGTGTGCCGGGTGTGCCTGGGCACACCCTAATCATCACCTCCGTGCTGCACTGCCATCAGCCAACTCCTGATGCGATCCTTCACATAGGCTTCAGGCTAAGGGTCTGAAGCCTATGAGACAGTAGATCGCTATAATGGATTTGCTCTAGGGAGGTATGATGTCGGGAAAGAGGCAGAGTCTCGTCATACAGGGGGCAGGGCCTCAGTATTTGGAGGAGAAGATTGATTGTTATGTGTACTTGGGGGGGGGGGGGGGGTTTGCAGGGGCTGAAGGGAGGAGGAAAAATCCTTGTACAAGTGGAGACTGTTAGAGGGGTCTGAAGAGAGGGGGTGAAGTTATATTATTTACATGGGGACTGTATGCTGGAGGGGCTGAAGGCCGGGGGAGTTTTGTATTTTACATGGGACTGTATGTTGGAGGGGCTGAAGGCAAGGAGTGATGTATTTTACATGGGACTGTATGCTGGAGGGGCTGAAGAGCGCCATCATTATTACTATTAGGGTCCATTCACACGTCTGCAGTGTTTTGCGGATCCGCAATACACCCGGCCGGCACCCCCATAGAACAGCCTATTTTTGTCCACAGCTGCGGACAAGAACAGGACATGTTCTGTTTTTTTCCAGAGCCACGGACCGGAAGTTCGGCAGGCCGCTCCGGAAATGCGGATGCGAAGAGTACACTGTGTGCTTTCCGCATCCATTCCATCCCCATAGAGAATGCATGGGCCCGCACCCGTTCCGCACAATTGCGGAATGGATGCGGACACATTTGGCGGACGTGTGAATAGAGCCTAATACAGAGGGGGCCATTATAATATTAAGAATAATAATAACACAGAGGGGCCACTATATATTATAATTATACAGAGGGCATTATATTTATGGGCACTACAGGTGGAGGGAAGGTCTGTTATCTGAGGATGATAGTATAGTGAGAAATCTAAAAAAATTTCTGAATGAAGACGTTGAGTAAGGTCTACATCACAGGAGACGTCACTGGAGGTAACAGGTATGTGCTGCTGTACTCTACTGTATAGTGTGTACCATTATATGTAATGCCCATCCACATATCTGTTTAGGGGGGGGGGGGGGGTGGCTATAGGATTTGGCCCACACTGCCGAAGCCTGCCCCCCAACTTCAGGTCACACTGTACGTGTTCTGAATTCTGGGGCCTCACACCCATCTACTACATTATCTGTACTCAGAGAGTTACCACTGTGTTGTCTGTGGTGTTACATAGGACTGCAGGTGACATCTGCTACATTATCTGTACTCAGTTATCACTGTGTTATCTGTGGTGTTACATAGGACTGTATGTGACATGTACTGCATTATTTGCAAAAAGGGGCGTGTTCACAGGTTGGGGGGGGGGGGGCAATACTTGGCTTGCCCCGGGTGCTGGCAACCCACGCTACGCCACTGGAACTCTGCCCTGTATGTTCCCTGCTGCTTGCTACCCCTCCTCAATTACACCTCTGTATAATGTACCCTGATACCCCTCAGTTATATGATACCGTATAACTGAGGGGTATCAGGGTAAATTACATGGGGTAATATAACTGAAGGATCAGGGTAAATTATACAGGGGGTAAAACTGAGGGGTATTAGAGTACATTATTATACAGGGGTAATATAACTGAGGAGGGCTATCTCAGGGGACATGATGAAGGGGTAATATAACTTATATAATATAAGTTATATTACCCCTGTATAATGTCCCTGATAGCCCTTAGTTATATTACCCCTGTATAATAATGTACCCTGATACCCCTTAGTGTATTTGTGTGTGTGTGTGTGTATATATATATATATATATATGTACACACACGTGTGCGGCGTGTGTTTGTGCTTTAGGGTGCACACCCTAATGCAATAGGCTGTGCACGCCTATGAATATGTGAGATAGATGCCCTGACAAGGAGTTCATACTAGTATTCTGTATCCTATGCTAGATTGATGGTAGAACATGTTTCTGTTAAAATTGGGGGGAAAAAGTAATGTCCTTTCAGGTAGTTGCTTTTGAGGTTTGAAGAAGCTGCAGTTGTGTTAGGAGGCACAGCAGTCTCGGCTCCTCACTTCTCACTCCCTGCCTGACAGCTTCCCCTGCCTGTCTCTATTCTACACACACAATTGTTCTTTTTTGTTATTCTAGCATTTCCCTTCACTGTCCCTGGTAGTAAAATACAAGCTTGACTGATTTTTGTCTGTATTTGACTTGTTACGCCCAACTATTCTTAATAACAGCGCAACACAGAATGACATTCTGCTCATTCTGCTAGGTCACATCCCTGTCTGCTGCAGCACTGATTTGCTCCTGTAGGCTGCCAGTCATCACATCCCAAAGCACAGGGGCACGTTGCTATGGCTGAGAACAAGACTGTTAGACAAAAGTTACAATGCAACAGCTCACTGCAAACCAAATAAAGTACAAAATTGCATCATAATTGCAAATACTATACTAATAAGTTAAAGATGCTTGGCAAATCGTTTTGTACAAAATTATTTGAGCCCGTCTGCCACACGTCAAGGCGATCTCTAGTTAGACGGGTTCCTAACACTAAATTTTACCTGTTATGTGCCATGACGGCTATTATATAATTCAGAAAGTGCAGGTTCCGCATGCATGTTGGATCCGCCTGAATTTCTGTCATTTTTGGTGCCAAAATGGCCTCCATTGTATCCACGGATAGCAGTTACCAGCATGCATGCAATATCTGTGACATCCAGTGTACTTTTTCAGTAGACGGTGTCTGCTGCAGACAGTGACATTAGCTGCGCCACATCTCCAGTGTAAAGTGTGCGCATCACCAAAATATCTGACATCCAGGGCACTTTTTCCATAGATGGTGTCCGCTGTGGACAGTGACATTAGCTGCGCCACATCTCCAGTGTAAAATGTGTGCATCCCCAAAATATCTGTGACATACAGTGTAATTTGTCAATAGACGGTGTCCGCTTCTGACAGTGACATTACCAGGGCCACATCTTCAGTGTAACGTGTGCGCTTCAAAAATGTATCTGTGACATACAGTGTACTTTTTTGCGTAGATGCTGTGGACAGTGACATTACCATTGGTACCTCTCCTGTAAAAAGTTTCCTCATCCCAAATACCTGTGACATTCCCTATAATTTTTCATTAGCTGCTGGTGACAGCATTGACATTACCTGCAGGATATCTCCTGTGTGACGTTTTCACATCCCAAATACCTTTCCAAATCCAACGCTACTGTACGTGTGACAGACTATCAATCATATATAACATTTAATATGAAGAAGGCGAGCAGTAAGGGACATGGCAGTGGCCGTGATGCTGATGGTGCACGCAGAGGCCATGGCCCTGGGAGCAGTGAAACTGTGCCTGCTGCCAGAGCGCAAGAAAAGCAATCATCCTTGATACCTAGCTTCATGTCCCAGTTTGCAGGGCGGCACAGGACACCAGTCTCGAGGTCAGACCAGTGCGACCAGGTGGTCGGTTGGATTGCAGCAGATAATGCTTCCAGTCCGTTAAGCACCACCCTGTCTTCCACCAAGTCCAGTCTCAGTAGCCAAGAGTCTGCTCAACCCAATCCTCACCCTGAACCTCCTTCCTCCCACCATGGAGAGTCTGGGCAAACAAGTGATCCCACACGCAGATATTCCGAGGAGCTCTTTTCAGCGCCATTCCTTGATTTGGCCCTTTCGCCAAGCACGATCCACAAAAACAAGAAGATGACCATAGGGAATGGCAATTAGTGTTTAATGAGGTGGATGATGATGATGAGACACAATTGTCAATAACTCAACGGCAATTACTGTCTCAAGAGGTTGATTAAGAGGATGAGACACAGTTGTCAATCACTGAGGTAGTGGTTAGGTCAACAAGTCAGGAGGATGAGCAGAGTTAGGAAGTAGAAGAGGAGTTGGTGGACGAGGAAGTCACTATCCCAACCTGGGTAGGTGGAAAGCCGAGCGAGGACAGCAGTTTAGGGAGAAGGGATCTTATGCACTGGAAAAAGCTGGAAGAGGTGGAGGGGTGGCAAAAGGGAGAAGGCGGGCCACACCAAAAATGCCTGCAACTGTTCCCTCTTGCGGAAATCTCCCTTGTCAAGGGGTAGGTGTTCCGCAGTATGACACTTTTTTGAGGAAAGTGCGGACGAAAAAAAAATAGTAGTTTGCAACCTGTGCCATACCAAAATGAGCTGGGGCGTGAACACTAAAAACCTCACCACCACTAGCATGATCCACCACATGGCATCCAAGCACCGTAATAAGTGAAAAGAACGCCTGGGTCCACAATCTGTGTCTGCGGGTCACACCACTGCCTCCTCTTCCCCTGTGTTACATGCTGGCCAATCCCCTGTCCAAGACGCAGGCCCGGATGCCTCCCGCCCTGCACCTGGACTTTTGCAAGCACTATCAGCGACCACATCCACTTCTGTGTCCCAGCTCACCGTTACCCGTGGTCACAAGGGTTTGTGGTGAAAATACCATCAAAAGTTGATAGGGCAGACATCCGAATGTATCGTCACCATCACGGGGACATCCGATCGGCCCCAGGTTATCTAGAGTCACCAAAGCGGCAGCAGGCCCTAGCCAATAATGTTTTAAATGGTCAGATCAGCATGCCCTTGCTCCAAATGTTTTTGAGGGTCACCAGCAGGCCATCAGTCATAATTTTTCAAGGCTGTGTATGATGCCCTCCTTTATGTGTAACAAAGGGTGTATTGGAGTGACGGTTCCTTGTAATTTTTGGCAGCCCTTTCGCTTAGTGCATAGGCTTTATGAGTGTAGGAGTCCCAGTACATGAACAATTGTACCACAATGTGAATGAGTTCCTCCTTTATGTGATATACAGGTTGTATAGGAGTGACTTTTCCTTGTAATTTTTGGCAGCACTTGCACGTTATAAACAAGTAAATATACAGGAAAGAATGTTTCCTAACAAATTTTCCTCTAAAATCTATTTTATTTTCGGTTTTGTGCGTATTATTGTCAGTCTGTAAAAGTGTCATACTACTTGGACAACGTTGTTCCCAGAAGCGACCTGAGAGTCCAATATGCATCCAGACATATTCCCCATGCTGTTCCCGAACCATTTCGGTGGTGTTTCCATCAATTCCTGACCTTTTCCTATGAACCGGACACAGTCCCCTCTTCAGAGCAGGGGGTGCTTGGTTTAATGCTTGGGTTCTCTCATTGACTTCCATTATACTTGGGTGCTCGGTAGAGCACCTGAGCTTCCCGATGTGTTCGGCCAGAGCACCCGAGCACTTCGGTGCTTGATCAACACTAGTGAGCACCCTTCTTCTTCCTCCCTAGTGCTTTTTTCCCTCCAATGTGCAGTAAAATGGAGCTACGTGCCTTTTTACTGGATTCATCTGAAACAAACCTGAAAAGGTTCAGGTTTGTCTGTCATCCCCAAAATTTTAAACTGGTTCCATACAAACTGGTTCTCTCATCTTTATGCTATATGCACACGACCGTATGTGTTTTGCGGTGTGCAAATTGCGGATCCACACAAAAAATGGATGACGTTCCGTAGGGCATCCGTTTTTTTTTTTTTGCAGATCCATGGTAATAATGTCCGCAAACTAGAAAAAAATAGGACAATGGAACGGACATACTGATGGGGAAAGCACACGGTGTGCTGTCCGCATTTTTTGCGGACCCATAGAAATGACACGGAACGGACACGGAAACAAACAACGTTCGTGTGCATGTAGCCTTAGGCTACTTTCACACCTGCGTTCAGGTGTCCGCTCGTGAGCTCCGTTTGAACGCAGCCTTCTGGCCCCAATACATTCTCAGTGGAGGCGGATCCACTGAGAATGCATCCGTCTGCCAGCGCTCAGCCTCCGCTCCGCTCAGTGAGCGGACACCTGAACTGCAAGCAGCGTTCGGGTGTCCGCCTGGCCGTGCGGAGGCGAGCGGATCCGTCTAGACTTATAATGGAAGTCAATGGGGACGGATCCGCTTGAAGATGACACCATATGGCTCAATCTTCAAGCGGATCCGTCCCCCATTGACTTTCAATGTTATGTCTGAACGGATCCGCTCAGGCTACTTTCACACTTAGAAATTTTTCTAAGTTATAATGCAGACGGATCCGTTCTGAATGTGTGACAGGGTTAAATTCAGACTTCCCAACAGCACAAAAACATAAGGCTGTCACTAGAGGGAGCTCTAACATGATTACACTGGTTGAGGAGAGTTAGGGCCTGGTGCTCATATTAAAGTTGGACATCAACTGAGCCACATGTCGTGTCTCTCCTCTGTTAAAACAGGTTAGTGTTATAACTATAGATGGAATATAATTGTTGTTATGTTAACCTATAGGGTTGCCTATTTTCTCTTCTGTATATTATTACAAGATACTGATATTAAAGTTGGACATCAACTGAGCCACATGTCGTGTCTCTCCTCTGTTAAAACAGACGCTGTCGGCTGCATCGTGGCACTAGTCTGCACTACCACTACAAACACGGGTAACATTTGGGGGCTCGTCTGTGATATGTAATTATCGTGCAAGACAGTCACAGAGTGAGAAGGCTGCCATTACAGTAAAGGGAGAGAGGAGGCTTCAAGCAAGCTATACAGGATCTAAGATGGTGGACGCAGCATCAGTGAAGAAGCTGCAGTGGCAGATCCAGAAGCTGCTGCACACATTGTCTGAGGATCAGTTGCACTCACTTGCTGTACAGATTCAGGGAGATGCTGGAAAAGAAGTTCCCCAAGCTACAGGTTCAAGTGAGCAGGAGATCTGTGAGTACATCCTGGGACATTTACAGGGAGAAGCGGTGTACAGCATGGAGGACAGTGGCAAGGCATACCTGCTTCAGATAAAAGAACTGGCTGAGTCCTTGCTAGGAGAAAGACACTCTGCCACTCCACATGGAAGTGTGAACAGAGAGCACAGCACAATTCACACAATGGACAGGACAGGGCAAATGGCAGAAAGTGGGTTTACATTAAAGGACTTAGCAGCTTACCTGCCAAGAAAGGAGTTTAAAATTCATGGTGGGCAAATTTCAGACTGGGACTCTGAACTGACATATAGCAGTGTATGTAGACAGATTGATGAAGGTATACAAGAAAGATACTCAGAGTCAGAAATCATCAGAACTGTGCTGAAAACTGTGAAACCAGGAACTTTTAAGGAGATGCTGGTAAACAAGGAGGATCTTTCTGTAGCAGAGCTGAAGAGGTTCCTGCGCTCACATCTTCAGGACAGGAGCAGCACTGACTTGTTTCAGGAACTGATGAACGCTAAACAGCATGATAAAGAGACTCCGCAGCAGTTTGTGTATAGAATTATGGGGCTAAAACAGAAAGTTTTGTGGTCTTCCCAACAAGTTGGTGCTGCAATTACTTATGACAAGAATTTGGTACAAGGAGTGTTTCTTCACACGTTATATCAGGGGTTAAGTGAGAAATATAGTGAGATTAGAAGAGAGATTAAGCTATATATTTCTGACTTATCTACAAGTGATGATGTGCTGCTAGAAATAGTTACCAAGCTAGCCAGAATAGAAGCAGAGAGGCAAGCCAGATTGAGTGGCAGATCCAGGCTGACTACTGCCAATGTCATCCAGACACAGGATGGAGGAGAATCCAGACACCAGGCTGGTGACAACCAACCCTCTCTGGGAGAGCTGACAACACAAGTTGCTGCTCTCACAAAGAATGTACAATTGCTGCTACAGGCAGGGGCAATACAGAAGAATGAACATGGGCCGGTGAAGGTAGTGAAGGACAGTGTTAAACCCAAGACTGTGCCTAAATGTAAGCAATGTGTGCATGAGGGGAGAGAAAAATGTTGGCATTGTTTTAAATGTGGTCAGGAAGGTCACAGTGCACGTGGCTGCATGAAACAGAAAAGGTTCTCGGGAAACGAGGAATGGTCACAGGTGAGGGACAACCAGTGATCAGTTCTCAAGACAAGTCCCAGACAGTCACAAAACTTAGTGAAATGCCCCTCCAACCAAAGAGTGGGGACAGGAGAAAAGTAGCCAGGCTGATAGGGGATAAATGCTTGCTGACTTGCAGTTTGGGAGGTGTGTCCACAAAAGCACTTGTTGACACAGGGTCCCAAATCAGTATTGTGGCTGCAAGCTGGATAAAACAATACCAGCAGCACGCTACAGTGCAGCCTATTGGGAAATTGTTAGGAGAAAACGAATGCTTAACAATTAAAGCGGCAAATGGGTCTGTTATTCCTTATGATGGATGGGTTGAGCTTGAACTAAAAATTGAGAATAATAGAGAAAAGGTAACTATGGTTGTACCCATGTTAGTTAGCCAACATTGCCCCTTTACCCCAATTATAGGGTTCAATGCAATTGAAGAATTGATTAAAGAAAATGCTGACAGTGGTAACTCTGATCAAAGTAGTGTCACCATACTATTAAGTGAGGCATTACATGTAAGAAAATGTAAAGCAAATGCTTTGGTGGGTCTTGTATTGTCACCCATGAGTAAAGATAACGAGTTGGTACGTAGCATATATACAGGTAGTCAAAGCATTAGGGTCCTGAAAGGGAAATCATGTGAGATTCGGTGTAATGTTGGTCCCTGGCCTGGCGAGGAAACAGTGCTGTTTGAGCCACTATTGCCCAGTCAATGTCTTGAGGGTCTGGAAGCATTCCCTACACTTGTGAAGATACACAGGGGACGAACAAAACAGATAAAGATTCCCGTTCAGAACACCACTAAACATACTGTATACATTCAACCAAGGACTGTGTTAGGCATGATCTACCCAATTATGGAAGAGATCCCTGTGGATGAGATTAAACCTGCAAAACAAACGACACAAAAAAAAAATAGGAATACAATATCCATGATGCAAGCAAATGCCCAAAGCTTACAAGGCGAGAAATGGAATCCGCCAGTAGATCTACAGCATCTCACTGAAGAGGAGCAGACACTTGCTAGGCAGATGTTGTGGGAGGAGGCTGACATTTTTGCAAAAGAGGAGGAAGACATTGGGTGTATTCCTAATCTGAATCTGCAGATCAATTTAACAGACAAGATACCAGTGCAGAAGTCCTACAATTCCATACCAAAACCCTTATATCAGGAAGTAAAAGATTATATACAGAAGCTAATGAAGAGGGGGTGGATATGCAAGTCAAAATCATCTTACTCCTCACCTGTGGTATGTGTACGGAAAAAAGATGGCAGCTTGAGACTGTGCATTGACTTCAGAGAATTAAATAAGAAGACTGTACCTGATAGGCATCCCCTACCACGATCTCAAGATCTTTTAGATAATCTGAGTGGATTCTCATGGTTCTCTATTTTGGATCAGGGAAGTGCGTACCATCAAGGGTTTATCTCCAAAGAATCAAGGCACATGACAGCATTCAGTACACCATGGGGGCTACATGAATGGGTGAGGATCCCTTTTGGCTTGATGAATGCCCCAGCAGCATTCCAAAGGTGTATGGAAGAGACCCTGGAAGGTCTGAGAGATGAATGTTGCTCACCTTATCTTGATGACGTTCTGTGTTATTCTAAGACTTTTCCAGAACATATTGAAAGTTTAAGAAAGATTTTTCAGAGAATGCGTACATATGGGATTAAGTTGAGACCAAATAAGTGTGAACTTTTCAAAAAAGAAGTGAGGTTCCTAGGAAGACTTGTGTCGGGCAATGGGATTCGACTGGACCCAAAAGATACAGAAGCAATTCAAGCAGTCAGAGAGAAAACACCAAGGACAGTGGGAGATGTGAGAAAACTACTGGGGTTCTTGAGTTATTACCGCTGCTTTATACAAAACTTCTCCCGAATTGCGAAACCTCTATATGACTTGCTGCAGACAAAGAAAGAATCCAAGAAGACAAGTAGAAATAATTTAGCGAAGGAGAGGCTGCATGTAAAGGCAGGAAGAACACAACAGTTACCCTCAGGAACCTCAGTGCAATGGACAACAAAGCATCAGGAAACCGTTGACAAGATAATTGCGTTGCTAACCAAACCCCCAATTCTTGCTTATCCGGACTTTAACCTGCCATTTATTTTGCATACTGACGCATCACAGGATGGGTTGGGTGCAGTGCTGTACCAACATCAGGAGAATAAACTACGTATTATTGGGTTTGGTTCACGGACACTGACACCCACCGAGAAAAATTATCACCTGCACTCAGGTAAACTGGAATTCTTAGCCTTGAAGTGGGCCATTTGTGATAAGTTCCGGGACTATCTGTACTATGCTTCGACTTTCACTGTTTTTACCGACAATAACCCCCTGACCTATGTCCTCAGCTCAGCAAGACTAAATAGCGTGGGACACCGATGGGTAGGGGAGTTAGCTGATTTCTGTTTTGATATTAAATATCGACCAGGGAAGAAAAATGCAGATGCTGATACTCTGTCAAGGATGCCATTGAATACGGCCGAAGATGAAGATGAATTTACAAAGGTGATTCCATCACAGACTATCTCTGCTATATGGAAAGGAAGCAATGCAAGGGTTGATGAAGCAGATCTTTGGGCCATGTCACTAGCCCTAGAACCAGAAGTTGTAGAAAAATTTCGAGCTATTGATCCTCAGGAAATTATTACAAAGGATAAGCTCAGAACTGCTCTGGCAGAAGACAAAGATATTCGAGTGGTGATGGATCTGAAACTGAAGAAGGACGTACCCTCAAGGGAAGACAAAACGGACCTGGGAAGGAGAGGGAAACAACTCATACATGATTGGGGCAAACTGAGTGTGAAAGATGACATTTTACTACGGCAGAACAAAATAGTGGTTCCAGAGAAACTAACCCCAATAGTGTTGAAATACTTACACAATGACATGGGCCACTGTGGAGCAGATAAAGTGATGCCGCTTGCAAGAGAAAGATTTTACTGGCCTTTCATGCAGAAAGAGATAACAGATTATGTCACTAAAAGATGTAGCTGTCTCAAACAGAAGCATCCAACAGTACCAGACCGGGCACCTATGGGTGCTGTTAAAACAAGTGCTCCCTTTGAACTTGTCTCAGTAGATTTCCTTCACCTGGAGAAGAGCAGAGGTGGCTATGAATACATACTGGTAGTCATGGACCATTTCACCCGTTTTGCCCAGGCATATGCTACTCGCAACAAAGCGGGAAAAACAGCTGCAGAGAAGATTTTTGACAATTTCATCCCTGTATTTGGATATCCTGAAAAATTACATCACGATCAAGGCAAGGAATTTGAGAACCACCTTTTTAGAAGGTTGAGACAGTTGTCAGGAATAGCCCATTCTAGGACTACACCGTACCACCCACAAGGCAACCCAGTTGAGAGACTGAACAGAACACTTTTGCAAATGCTTCGGACGTTAGAAGAAGAAAAGAAAACTCAGTGGAAAGAGTATCTCCCGCACATAGTCCATGCATATAACTGTACCAGGCATGAGGCAACTGGCTACGCCCCTCACTACCTGCTATATGGTAGGACACCTCGTCTACCAATAGATCTGATATTTGACCTGGATAATGGAAGCGGAGCAGCTTCACCTCAAGACTATGCTGAGAAATGGGCTTTGAAAATGAAGGAAGCGTATAGAATTGCATCTGAGACCAGCCAAAAGTCATCTCAAAAGGGGAAAAAGTACTATGACAGGCATGTCAAAGGAGTCGCTCTTCAGTCTGGTGACCGTGTTCTTGTAAGGAATTTGTCAGAGCGGGGAGGGCCAGGGAAACTCCGCACTTACTGGGAAAAAGATGTATACAGGGTGGTTGAACAGATAGGGCCAGAACATATTTATAAAGTTGAATCAGAA
Organism: Bufo gargarizans; assembly: GCF_014858855.1. Lineage (NCBI taxonomy): Eukaryota > Metazoa > Chordata > Amphibia > Anura > Bufonidae > Bufo > Bufo gargarizans. The sequence goes on from NC_058083.1 coordinate 93,298,362, forward strand.
AAAGGCAATAAACCAACAAGAGTGATTCATCGCAATTTGTTGCTTCCTGTCAGAGATTTACCTCTGGAAAACACACCAAGAAAAACAGGGAAGAGGATTCACACCAGACCAGTAGCTAGACCTGAAGTTAACAGCAATGCAGAAAGCACAGACTCAGATTCTTCAGATGAAGGGTATTACTACTGTCCTGAACTGTTTCAATACAGTGAGCAAGGTATCACTCCTCAACTACGAGCTGAGGCTGAAGAATTTCATCCTAGGGATCTCAATGCCTCACAACAACAGCGGGAAAATCACAGTATGCGTGAGGAAAATGTTCAAGACCTGCCTGTAGAACTTGCAGAAGAACAACTGAAAAGCCATCGCTCATTAGATGAGGAAGTCCAAGACTTGCCCATAGACTTTACAGAAGGGTCTGTAGCACCATCCTCACAACAAGTAGATTCATGGTGTGACAAGGATGCAGTTATACCAAATGATCCTGAAGAACAGAGACATGACAGTCCTCCACGACAATCAGACTATTCTCAGAGAACAAGAATACCGAAGAAGATATTCACATATGAGACCCTGGGAAAACCATCTTTCCAAAAATGGAATGTTCATGCAGATGTGATCGAACAGCACTGTGATTTCCCAGAGGTAGAGGGGCCCATCTATATACCCTCATGTTCATACTTTTTGCCAGCAACATATGCCGATTGCGATGATCTGAACTATGGTTGCTTCCATGCATAAATGTCAGGAGACACTTATTAAAAAAACAGGGGGAGTGTGTGACAGGGTTAAATTCAGACTTCCCAACAGCACAAAAACATAAGGCTGTCACTAGAGGGAGCTCTAACATGATTACACTGGTTGAGGAGAGTTAGGGCCTGGTGCTCATATTAAAGTTGGACATCAACTGAGCCACATGTCGTGTCTCTCCTCTGTTAAAACAGGTTAGTGTTATAACTATAGATGGAATATAATTGTTGTTATGTTAACCTATAGGGTTGCCTATTTTCTCTTCTGTATATTATTACAAGATACTGATATTAAAGTTGGACATCAACTGAGCCACATGTCGTGTCTCTCCTCTGTTAAAACAGACGCTGTCGGCTGCATCGTGGCACTAGTCTGCACTACCACTACAAACACGGGTAACAAATGGATGCAAACGTCTGCATTATAGGAGCGGATCCGTCTGATGAAACATCAGACGGACCCGCTCCGAACGCTAGTGTGAAAGTAGCCTTAGTCTGTAACAGAGTTGAGCCCGCGTGCAGACTATTGGAGGAAAGACAGTGTGCTATATTGTGTGCAGCGTGGTATAGAAGTGTGCACAGCGGTTGTGAAGTCAGATGCTATAACCTGGGAGAGTCTGTTAGAGACTGCAGATTGTGTGCTACCACAAGGAAAGATATGAGGTGATAAGTGCAGATAAGGCAATTTACATTGCTACCAGTGCCCCTCTAAGGCTTTGTTCACATCACCGTTCAGCCTTTCTGTTCTCTGGCCCCTTTTAGGAGCAGGAGACCAGAAAGGACGGATTCGGCACATAACTGAGCCAAACTGAGCCTCCGGACCTTTTAGACTATAATGATTAAGAACATGGATTTTATTGCTCAAAACGCTTGAGCATCTTTTCTAAACCTTGTGAGGTTTTTTAAGGTGTGATAATAAAACCATGAATAAAACCTTCTTGGCGTCTATTTTGAATATCCATGTTTTTCTGTGATGACCCCCTTAAAGTTGCAGTGTCATATTTCCCCATTACCACTTAAAAAGACAGTGTGTCCTAGAGTGAGGAGCCACACATACCACTCAGCCCGAAAAGATCCACCTTTTCTGTAAGGGGACTTGATTACAATCTCCTTGCATCTAGACTAGCTGGACCACAAGGTCTTTTTTCTGCCATCATTCTACTGTATTTCTATTCAGTTACTATACTACTTGAACTGGGATTATTATTTATGCACTGTCGGTTGTATCTAAAGTAAATAATTTCTCAGAATCGCCCTTCAAATATAAATTCTAACACCATTGGCATATTCTGCATTACATTTTGTTATATTTTGCCACCATCCAGAAGCTGCTGCTGATGGCTGTAATATTTCGGAGTACTTTTTTCTTTTTTTAGTCTGCTTGTGGATGCACAGCAAGTCATTACCGCCTTAATATCCCCAGCTACCCTGCTCATTAACACATTAGAGTCATATATTAATCAGATTCGCTTACTGCTCATGCAATAATGAAGAGTTGGGTATTTGTTTGTTAATGAGCTGCATTGTTAGTACTGTATTGTCTGGTATAAAAGGTCAAATTTTACTAAAATGCAGATTCAAGCACAAAAACATTTTCGGAAAGGATGGTCGAGATGTCTGCACAAGGTGAGTTTATATTGGGATACAAAATAGGAAGCTAGTTGAATATCTATGGATCCAAAGTGGTTGGAGATGGGAGAGATTGGGGCATAGATTGTTTAATTTATTTAACATATTTTTTGCATTATAACGTGCATCCAGGTTTTAGATGGTGAAAATGAGGAAAAAAATATATTTTGAACCAAATGGTATCCTAAAAAATGATTCTTGCAGACAGGTAATAGCATCATTATTCTGATGCCATGAATACAGCAATGAACAAATCATTGGCCTATCTATAAAAATCAATGTCACTAAAAGTGACTTCTTATTTTTCTCTATAATTATGACCCCATACCCTTTTGAGACAGGGGGTACATTGCCCCTTTATCCATGTGGTTTAGGTGTAGATTTTGCTTTTTCGTTTTTCTCTCTGGTGGTCCTCTTGTTTTAGTATTCCCTTTGGTTTTCTTTTTTTCCCTACAGTCTGCATTCATTTGATGGGTCAGTTAATCCCTTCCTTTGGTTATATTATACCCCTATTCCCTACAGCTGTCATATTTCATGATCACATTTATGTTCCTACTCTCGGGCTTGATTTGTCCATGTTTCAGTTTAGGTGTCTACCTGAAGCCGAGACTCCTGTTTTCACTCCACTTCAGTACTACTAGTGTCTTGCCATTGACACAGGCCACTATGCTTTACCAGCTTCTCACAATTCCACTTCCCCTATTTTGCACAGCCCTACAGTACACTAGGATCAAGCACTTGGTGGATGCGCTCTAGCTCCAACAGCTCTTTCCCTCCATGCGATACCTTCTCAGCTTTGCCCTTGCTTCCTGACTCCTGCCCTTCCACCTGTACATTTACCTGCTGGTACATGCTCTTGGGCGCCTGATACGCCTTGCTTCTTTACTCTGCTGTTCAATGTACATTATGGTGCTTTTCTATCTTATACATAGCTATAATGCTCTCCTTGATTTTATCAGCCAAATATGGCATATACTTTCTTTTATAATGAGAGCCTGCTGCTTCGCAGTATAAGACACACTAAAGTTTTGGCCAAACGTTCTAGGAAAAAAGTGCATCTTCTAGTGTGAAAAATATGCAATTTTTTGTACACAACAAAGATTTAATAAAAAAATTATAATAAGCTAGTTGGGGTAGTTAGAATCAAAATACAGCTATAGTAACATCTGTCAGCAGCAACTAGCCCGCTTGCTGACAGGGTCCAGATAGCAACTGATTTATTGCTACACTGAACAAATATATAACCAAAAAACAATAAAAAGGTAATGAAACTACATGACAAAGATGACAGGTTGATGAATATATGGCCAATGTAAGGCTATGTTTACATCTGTATTTCACCTTTGTGTCACGAGTTCTTTCACTTTTGATGGCAAAAAATATATATAACATAATTTTTGTTGTCAAAAGGATAGAAACCACAAAGTAACCACGACGGACCCCATTCTGTTCCGATGCATCATTTGATGTAGTCTACATAGTGGAAATGTGTACATAGGGCCCCTTTTTTAATACCTTTTTCCAGTTTTGACCACTTGAGTATGGTATTAGTGTTGTATTAATATTGCTACATTATATAGGGACCCTCTACTCCCAAAAGCAGTTACTGACTGACCCAAACATTTTATTACATTTCTGCACTATAATAAAACAGTTCTCACCCTCCCGCTGCTACAGTATCTGCAGTCTCCGGCTGTTGCTACCTGAAGAATATTCGTGGACATTTGTAAACTGTTGCCTGGATACTTGGAGAAGTACCATCAATTTACTAAGTGTGTTTCTTTGATATTCTTTAATGAAGGCTGCACAAAGAAACATCATGATATCCGCCTTTTGTTATCCATTGCATATGCTGAGATCATAAGGGTTATGTAGCTAGTGTACTTTATCTATGATTGAATCTATATTTCTCATGACAATCATAAGACCAGAAGACGACTTTTCTGATCAGAGACCATCATCTGCCCAAGGCATTCTTTAACCACAAAACTGTTCAGCCTATTCATTCAACATATCAGGCTTGTAATGGAGGTCATTAATCTCCTGACGTAAGAGATAATCCATTCTATTTATTAAGAGTTGATCCAGCCTGTTGGCACAGTACAGGTGCCGGTGTTTAGTGAAAAATGACTGGCGTGAGACTTTGTATTCCATCCAACTCCCATTAACGTACACTGGAATAGAGAAAGTATGCAAAATTAACTCTAGGAGGGACTGATATTATGAGATACAACATATGTGCATGGCCAATGACTAAATTACCAGCTGAACAGAATCCTATGTATTTCATTAAGGATTACAGTATATTTGTGTTTTAAGGTAAAGCGGTTATCCAACCATATAGAATTGAAAGCATAAAATAACAATGTCCCTAATCCCTGCCATTCCCATACTGACGTCTTTGTGGTCGCCAAAGTTTTCTATTTACCAGACTTCAGCAATCAAATGGTATGTCGACGCATCTCTGTAGCAAATCACTGACCTTTAGCGGTAATGCGTTGACACTATTGAGGTCACCACTGTGGCCAGTGATTGGTGTCGGAGTGTAAGCAAGGGATTAGTAAAGTAGTAAATTTTCCTCCAGCGAACCATGATCTACCTGTCATTTTTTCAATAATAAAAAAAATAATCTGTTGCTTTGTATATCACATCAGCAAGTTGACTTTAAGGGGGCATTTCCATAAAAATTTTACACATATTAACAGCTGTGACACAGTAAGAGGTTTGATCTGGGATGTGACGGACTGAACCGTCACTGGGGCTGCTGGAGAAGCCTGAGGGTCAGACTCCTTCCTACAGACTATGGACCGAGAACTATGGAGCCGACTCCTAGATAAGTAGATCACCCTATGATACACTCAGGAGATAATCCCATCACATGAGTCTCCTCTCTACCTATTCATTCATTATGGAGGGGGTGAAGATGTCTGTTTGCATGTTGTTCATGGTTAATTGCGTTATGTTTTTAGACTTCTTGAACTGTATATATACTGAGTTGATCTTTAATAAAGTGAGTTCCTGTTTTACATCATGTTGAGGCTGGTGTTTGGATAACTGATCGACACTGGGGTTTGCTATATGCTGAAGATTTGCTATACTCCCCTGGCTATAACTGCTAGCTCTTGTAAGAACTGTTCCTGCTCTCTGGATTTAGGAGATGTTCACCCACTGGAAGCGGAAGCCCGGTCTTGGGTCCAGCATGGGTGGAAGGCGGTGAGACCTCAACCAAGCTTCTGCGGTTCGTTGGGTCTGCAGTGCTTACGGTTTCAAGTGGAGTGCTTGGAGTCCTTGGGAAGCACTAGGAGCATCCATCGACGGAGGTACCCGGTCGGATTGCCAGGAGATCCGTTACAGGGAAAACAGCTATTTTCCTCCCAGCATGTGCTGCTGGGCTGATTTACAGCCAAGTGAGGTCAAATACCGGACCAGATTTTAAATGCAGGTCCGGGTTTTGGTAGCACCTGACTGTCCTTAAATAGGCTGCTGGGCTCAGAATCCATGTCTCTGTGGTGGGATCTGGGAGCCGTGTCTGGGTGAAGGCTTGCTACCTATTTGGCGTGAAAACAGGTTCGTGCTGCTATCAGCAAGGACTCTTTGAGGCAGAATTGCCGCATGGTGTGAATTACCACCAACACCACAAGGTGACTTTTTGTTTAAATATGACTGCTTGTTTTGTCACTTGCCTAAAGTGTGAATAAAACACTGAACTATTTGATCCAAAGAACTTGTTGTTGCCTCTATACCGAGTCCGCTAATCCTGTCTACCAGAGCAAGTGAACCTGGTAGAATGCTATGAAGCTACCAGGAATCTAAATGGAGGGTTCTGTTGGGAGGGGGGTCAGCAAACCCCAGAAATCTCCACCCCAGGCCTGGAGATTTGAACTGATAAAACCCGCCCGGGATGTACCCACAGTCTGCTGGTGGTGTCAGGAGCTTGGCCATGTAAGGGCTGACTGTTCCCATTGGGTTGAGCCCATGGACACTAACTATGGCTACTGTCTGTCGGTATATGCCAGAAGGCTGTGTGCAGCAGGTACCCCAGAGTCTCTAGATCACTTCAGGATCTGCTGGAGTTAGGGATTCTGGTGACCCTAGTAAGGGCTACCCTGGTGTGGTCCACTGAGTATACTGGCTGTAAAGTCTTGGTGATGTGCATCCACAGAGACGTAAAAGATTACCCCACCACGCTGGTGTCTCTAACCACGATGGGTGGTAGATTGACCTTACATTATGAACTCATAGGAAGAGACTTCCCGGGCTTCCCGGCAGTGTGGCCTGCTATGAGAGTATCTGATACCCATGAGACAGAGGTAACCCTAGCAGGGTGGCCTGGCTCAGGGGGGATACCAGAACCCTGGGAGCCTGAGACCGAAGGGCCAGCGGTAGGGGTGACCGCCACTTCGGTGGAAGAGGGGGAGATAACCCCACTAAGTGTGATGATGGGCGGGGGGCGGAGCTAGCACCAGAGCCGGATGGTACTGTGAAGTACTGCTCTCCTACTGATCGAACCCTCTAAGCCTGTTTACAGTATATTGCTCTACTGGACATTAAAATGGTCAAGATAGGTGGCCAAAAGTCCTCTGACCAAGCTGGTCACGTCTGTTCCTCCAGTCAGCCCGGAGACATGGAGCGATTCATCAAAAAATCGGTGGCAGTAGCGATGAGCAAAGAACCTAAGATGGCGCCCGGCACTCCACGAGGCGGAACTGCTAGGCAACTGAGGGAGACGGCTGACACAGAAGGGGTAAGAGATTAATCCCCTGACTCTGATAGACTCCCTATCTCCCAATCTAACCTCAAGGAGGCATTGGCAGACGCACTGGGACCCCTCAGCCTTGATCTGTCTTCTATTAAAGAGGACATTCGCCATGTAGGCAGAATAGTGGAGACCCTAGAAGAGAACCAAGCGGTCATTATATCGCACCAGTCAGAGGCAGCTAACAGCTCAACTCCCTATATACTGCAATTGAGGAACAAGAAAATAGGAACAGAAGAAATAATTTGTGTTTCCGAGGGATATCTGAAACCGTCTCCCCAATAGACATTCCACAGACTGTAATCCAGATATGCCTTCAAATTTTGGGGCCTGACTCTGCCCATGAAGTAATAATAGAGAGGGCGCACAGAGCCCTTCGCCCTAAACCACAGCCTTCAGAACCCCCTCGTGATGTTATATGCAAATTCCTACACTTTCCGGTCAAAGAAGCCATAATGTCTGGGGCCAGAAATGCGGACCCATTGATATGGGAAAATAATACCATCTCTGTCTTCCAGGATCTCGCCCAATCAACTCTAAAGAAGCACAGATCCCTGAAACCCCTGACGAATTGGCTCCGACAGCATAAAATCGCTTACCGCTGGTCCTTCCCGTTTGGTCTGTCGTTTCTCCATGAAGGACGTCGGATTACCATCTCCTCCTACGTCGACCTGGAAAAATCATATACACAGCTTATAATCTCCCCTTTGGACATAGAGAACTGGGAGACAGTCCAGAATTTAACATCTCTGACACCTCTACCTGCAGTATCCCCCTGGGAGCATTTTCGCCCCCCAAAAGTTCAGAAGAATAAAAGAGGGCACCTGGAGACAACTCCAAAGAGACTAACATTATCAGATAGGTGAAAGCCCTCGGGACCCCAGGTCCCTGATCTTTACATTCCAGTAGCACTAGCCCTTGAGGGTTTTATCTACCTACTTCTATGACAGTTTGTCTGTACCCCCCTTAACTATTGTTGTTATTAGAGCAAATTCACTCAAACAATATTACTATATCTAAGCTTACATATAAGTTCTTGTTATGTTTTCTGCTATGTGTTTTTAATTTTTTCTATTGTGAAAGGTATAGCACACTAATGCCTAAGATGGCTTACACCGATGTATTCAATACCAAGTGTTATGGTGGGAGACGTGGAGGATTTGCAGCCGGGTCCTGAATTGGCAGACATTAATGTCTCCGGGGATAATGTTGGTACCGCCCAACGTCGGGACCCAACCCTATCCCGTACCTGGTAAAATGTATTAATAGTAGATGAAGAACCACAACAACCTGGGGCAAAGTCAGTGTTTCACTGTTTTGTGGTTCATCAAGATATGTTGTATCAGGTAAACCAACTACGGGGTGAGCCTATTGAACAGTTGGTGGTCCCTAAGGCTTATTGCAAGCTTGTGTTAGATCTAGCCCACCAACACGTTCTCGGGGATCACCTGGGGCTGCAGACATTAAAAAATATGTTGAAAAAGGTAGTGTCTAAAGATGGGATGGACTGGGACCTCCTTCTGCCCTATCTCATGTTCGCAGTGCGAAAGCTGGCCTAACCGCCAACCCCAAAAAATGTGCGATAGGGTTAGAAGAGACTAAGTACATGGGGTATGTCATTGGGCGCGGAGTCAACAAACCCCAAGTGAACAAAATAGAGGCGATATGGAATTGACCCCGACCTGTCACCACTAGGCAAATAAAATAAATCCTGGGAATGGTGGGCTATTACATGAGATTTGTTCCCTACCTTGCAACTCTAGCCAGGCCCTTGTCTTCCTCAGCCATAAGCTCACCCCAGTCGAGACCCGGTATAGTATAGTGGAGAGAGAGTGCCTGGCTATCAAGTGGGCACTAGAATCTCTCCGCTATTATTTATTGGGGATTTATTGGGGACATGGGCTCAGAAGCCATGTCTCTGTGTTGGGCTCTTAGAGCTTTGTGTCTGGGTGAAGGCTTGCTACATTTTTGGCGTGAAAAGAGGTTGGTGCTGCTATCAGCTGTGAGGGGCCCGGCACATGGGGGGTATGTTTCTGAAATCGGATAACCCCTTTAACTTACACCTTTGTTTGGACGTTTAGCACAGCAGACAGCCTTGCTTGACTTTACCAGTCAGACCATTCATTGTGGTCAGAGAGGGGAGAGGATGAGTGACTCAGTTAGAGCTTTACACATTACACTTATAAGTGCAGGGTTCTTCTGTAGACATCCTTATCTAGATCTGTCAAGAGAACAATAGAGCTATTGTTATCCCAATTCTACACCTACTCTTATACTAGTAGATAACATATTCTCACAGCAGCAATAAACTGAAAATGGATTCCATATCTATTTACAAGGTTATATCATTTTAGTCGACTGCTACAGAAGGAAAATATTTTGCATTTCATTTTCAATGGTATCAAAATAGATAAAGCACGGTGGCTCAGTGGTTAGCACTGGTGCCTTGCAGAGCTGGGGTTCTAGGTTCTAGGATCTGTATGGAGTTTGTATGTTCTCCCTGTGTTTGTGTGGGTTTCCTCCAGGTACTCCGGGTTTCTTCCACACTCCAAAGACATACTGATAGGGAACTTAGACTGTGAGCCCCATTGGGAACAGCTTGATGCTAATGTCTGTAAAGTCCTGCAGAATATAGCAGCGTTATATAAGTGCATAAAATAAATAATAAATGAAGGGTAACTGCTGCACCCAACTTTTCCAGAGTCTGATATTGTCCACACCCTTCATCTTTCCTTCTCATGTTCTGGTATGTCTGCATAGAACTTTTATTGTCTCTTTCCCTGCTGGATTTATGGAGTATTTGTTTACATTGACTATTTCACCCCTGTATCTGGTTGTCCCTTGATTAGGCCAAATGTAACCCCTCGCCTCTTGTTCACACCTGATTGAATACTGAGTAGTATAAATCCAAGTCCTTAGGTCTTTATAGACCTTGGTCTTTTCAACACCTTTCAAGTGCAACTCTTTAAGTGCACATACTGAATTATACCAGAATTGAACCAGACCAAAGGTAATTACAAAAAATAGTTATTGCAAGCAATGTTTCTATTTTCCATCTTACTCTTCCCACTTTTCCAAAACCTCCTAAAATATCCCGACATCCATTCACCCAGCAAGGAACTATTCATCTCTCCCTCCATCTTACCTTCTCACCTGACCACTTGCACAAACCTGTTTGGCAATGTAAAACACTTCCTTCACAAACACACACAGATACTTCATGCCCTCTTATTCTCACCTACTAACAATTTCTCTGCTTCTCCTTATTGCTGGTGATATCTGTCCAAATCCAGGCTGCCCTCAGCAAATCCCCACTTTCACTTCTACCTCCTACTACAAATCTCCTTCTACAAATTTCTGCAAACCCTTAAACCTAATAACCATTCCTCTGACCCCTGTTCATTTGGTTCCTCTTGCAGGAGCACTATGAAATGCAAGCTCTGTCTATAACAAACTGTCCTACATCCATGACCTCTTAATCTCGAAAACTTTTCTTTCTGGGTCTCACAGAAACATGGCTGACACCCTCTGACACCTCTTCCCCTGTTGCACTCTCTTATAGTGGATTTCATTTCACTCACACCCCCCGCCCCGGCTCCAAACATGGTGTAGGAGTTGGTCTTCTCAGACAACTGCCCCTACAGCCCAACTCCGCTGTCATATGAAGTACACTCTTTTCGCATCTACTCTCCCTCCAACCTCTAAGTAGCTGTTATTTACCGCCCCCCAGGCCCAGCCACCATCTTTCTTGACCACTTTAACACCTGGTTCCTACACCCTTCTTTCTGCCGACATCTATGGGTGACTTCAACATCCCTATTGACACCTGCCACTTAGCCGTCTCTAAACTTCTATCTCTCTCTTCCTCCTTCGGCCTCTCACAGTGGTCTTCCGCTCCCACCCACAGAGATGGTCACACTCTGGTTCTTATCTTCACCCGCCTCTGCTCCCTATCTAACCTTTCTAATTTGCCCTCCCCCTATCCGACCACAACCTACTCACCTTCTCTTTACTCATCTCTTCTGCTGCTCCCCCGATCCACACACTAACACGCCACTGCAGGAACCTTAAACATCTCAACTTTCACTTGCTCTCTGCCATTTTTTCCCTCCAAGACCCAGATACTGCCACCACCCTGTATAACACCACAATAAGTACAGCTCTGGACTCAGTTGTCCCCCTCACACACAATAAAACCCAAGAAATCAACAGACAACCCTGGCACACCAACCTGACCCAAAAACTCAGACAAGCTTCCAGGGATGCAGAACTGCGATGGAAGAAATCCCATTCTAAGGATCACTTTACCGTATACAAGCAATCCCTCTTCATTTTCAAATCCTCACTCACTGATGCAAAACAGGCTTACTTTTCATCTCTCATATCTTCCCTGTCCCACAGCCCTAAATAACTTTTTAACACTTTTAGCTCTCTTCTCCATCCCCTAGCGCCCCCACTCTCTCCTCTCATCTCAGCTGAGGACTTTGCCCCATACTTCAAACAAAAGATCGTCAACATTAGAGAAAGCTTCTGTGCACAGTCCCCACAGACCCTCTACACAACTGCACAGTCCTCTTCTCCCAAAACCCGCTTCTCCACCATTACCAAAGAAAAACTCTCCACTCTACTCTCCAGATCACATCTTACCACATGTGCATTTGACCCAATTCAATCCCACCTCATCATAGTGTTTATCACAACCCTAACTCATCTCTTCAACCTATCACTAACCTCTGGTGTCTTCCCCTTTTTAAATATGCTACCATTACACCCATCCTCAAAAAGCCTTCACTTGACCCATCTGCTTTGTCCAGTTATTGCCCCATATCACTTATTCCATTTGCCTCAAAGCTACTTGAGCAACATGTCCATTCTGAACTGTCCTCTCACCTCTCCTCCTGCTCCCTCTTTTACAATCTGGCTTCCAACCCCCCCCCCCCCCCACTTAACTGAGACTGCCCTTACCAAAGTCACCAATGACCTACCAACAGAAAAAAACAAAAAACATTACTCTGTCCTCCTTTTCCTTGACCTGTCCTCTGCCTTTGACACTGTCAACCACTCCCTTCTGTTACAAACTGTATAATCTCTTGGCATCACTGACCTGGCCCTCTCCTGGATCACATCATACCTCACAGAATGGATATTTTGCGTTTCCCACTCTCACACCACCTCCTCGTCTCATTCTCTCTCTGCTGGTGTCCCGCAAGGCTCTGTCCTGCTCTTCTCTATCTACACTTTTGGCCTGGGACAGCTCAAAGAGTCCCATGGCTTTCAGTATCACTTTTATGAAGACGACACACAAATTTACCTCTCTTGCCCTGACATCACCATCCTACTATCCAGAATCCCACAATGCCTATCTTTCATATCCTCTTTCTCCTCTCGCTTTCTAAAACTTAATATGGACAAAACAGAATTCATCTTCTTTCCCCCATCCTTCTCAACCCCCCCCCCCAACAGACCTATCTATCACAATCAATGGTTGCACACTCTCACCAGTCAACCAAGTCCACTGCCTTGGAGTGACCTTGCATTCTGCCCTCTCCTTTCAGTCACACATCCAAGCCCTTTCCACCACCTCCCACCTCCAACTCAAAAACATCTCCCGCATCCGCACTTTCCTCAACTTTGAGTCTGCGAAACGAATTGTACATGCCCTCATCATCTCCCACCTAGACTACTGCAACATTATCCTCTGTGGCCTTCCATCTAACACTCTCACACCCCTCCAATCTATCCTCAACTCTGCTGCACGACTGATCCACCTTTCACCCTGTTACTCTGCTTCTCCCCTCTGCCAATCCCTTCACTGGCTCCCCATTGCCCAATGAATTCAGTTCAAAATACTAACAAATATACAAGGTTGTCCACAACTTGTCCCCTCCCTAAATCTCTGAGCTACTTTCCCAATACATCCCTACACGCAATCTCCGATCCTCACAAGACCTCCTTCTCTCCTATCCTCTTATCACCTCTTCCCACCATCGCCTCCAAGATTTCTCTCATGCATCCCCCATTCTCTGGAACTCACTAACCCAACATATCAGACTCTTACCTACAGTGGAATCCTTCAAAAGAAACCTAAAAAGCCACCTCTTCAGACAAGCTTACAACCAGTGACCCTGATGCCTCTATATCGCCATGACCAGCTACACCCTCACCTACTGTGTCCTTCTCCCATACCATGTAGATTGTAAGCCCTAATGGGCAGGGCCCTCTCTGTACCAGTTTGTAACTCGTCTTGTTCATGTTTAGTGCAATTGTATGTATTATGTATGTATACCCCTTTTCATATGTACGGCGCTATGGAATGAATGGCTCTTTAATAATAAATAATAGTAAAAAAAAAAGGGGGGGGGGAATAGCCACAAATTATATATTTTTTCTAGTGGAAATATCCCTTTAAGCTGTTAAAAGATCTATATCAGCAATCTATGCCATTATAATCATTGCATAGTATTTCACATCGTTACTGAAAACGTAGGTTGAGACCTTTGGGGCTCCTCAGATAAAGTTGCTGGGATGGGACTTCACTACAGCCTGATTATATTCAGCAGTTAGTTCAAATGTTGAAAAGTTTCTGATGCTTTAGTCTTCAGTCTGTGTCATGAGTCTTTTCCTAATGCACAAAAGGAACATGTAAAGTAATGTTACAGTTCAGGGATAATGCACATAGTGATATCACTGTGCAGGCATGCAAAGTACCCAGTGATGTCACAGTACATTAACAATGCACCATGCAGACATAAACAGTGATGTCACAGTGAAGTCATAATACTGAAAATAATTGAGAAAGCCAGTCAGATGACTACTAAAACGTCTTCAAGTGGAAATACAAGTTCACTTACTCTGACTACTACTAAAGTTTTGCTTTACTACTTTTTAAAAAAATAAACATTTGTGTCTACAGAACTCTGTGCAGATTTGTTTTTGCAAGACAAGCTGTAGTTTATATTTGTAGCATTTTTGGGTATATAAGACTTTTATTAATGATTGCAGCTACAATTGCACTTTGTACAACTGTAGGTGCAATTATTAATGAATGTCTAAGTGCAATTCCTGAATGTAAGTGTGCCTGTCAATATAAGATTATATATAAGAAAAATGGTGAATTGCACATGTAACACCCCCGAGTTGTGTCACAAAACTTTTCTAGAAGAGAAGAAAAATCAGGTGGTCTCTAGGACCTTAGCGCGTTGTTGCAGCCTCCCGGCAAAGTATTAAAATTAATCTTTATTATTTTGCAACTGAAAAAAACATATAAGTCTAGGGATCAAATTAAAACTATCAGGAATAGGTCATAGACGGGATAACAATCTATATTGCTGAGATGTGATTCACTTCTAAACTAGTGTGACCCTAAGGGGTTGAAGCCGCACACTCTGTGCCCACATGCATCAATTCAATTTCACTGTATGACCTTCCTGCCTAAAAACTGAAGTCCTGCTTCCCTACATGTTTCGCCGAGCGATTCGGCGTCTTCAGGGGAAACTTGCAGGTTCCACCTTTTCCAAACTTTTCTACGCTGCTACAATCTCCTAAGAGTTGTAGATAAGTATGAAAGGCACACTCTCACTAGTTGCAGCACGGAATGAATTTGGAAGCGGTGATAATAATAAAACAGTATATTTTTATTTTATAATATAAAATATAAAAAATTCCGTAAAACGGGTACCAAAGCAGTAGGGGTGGTGGGTCCTCGCTACGTGTTGGATATCTGCATTGGGATTTCTTTGCGAAATACCATATGATGTCTAATGCTGGCTAAGTATGGACTGAGTATACTGGATTTTCACATATATTCGGCTAGGATGTATGGAATTGTAATGTGTTTAATTACAATTATACATAATTTCCAACATTGTTGAATACATTAAATATATAAACACTGAAAATGCCAAGTGCTCAATATAGTGCTGGATACATAGATATGCTGAGTACATAGATATAGAGATAAACTTATGCTGGATACATAGAGTGCCAGGTCTTGGCTAAATACAAAAATATAAACGCTAAATAAATCGAGTGCCAGGTGCTCAATATAGTGCTGAGTACATGGATATATGAACTTATGATGGATACATGGAGTGCCAGGTCTTGGCTTATTACAAAAATACTGAGTATTAATTAAAACCTCAGTAGAAATATGGGCTTTGGCTTCTTGAGAAATGGGGGTACATCATCAACAATTTCCCAAAGATATTTGGCCTGTTTGGATGGGAGATGTGATGTTAGTTTATGGGTAATACTACAATGAGTATTACCAAAGGTAATGCCCACATCCTGCAGCTTAGGTGGAGAAGGAAGTTAGTGTGAGTGTGCCAGCCACCACTGTTGGGGAAGGCTGTGCATGTTAGGAGCTCCCAGATATAGGGTAGAAAGCCTGGATCTAGTCTCATGCTGAGACATTGATCAAATCCCCAGCCTGAGCCCTGCAGCCTCAGCTGGATGAAACAGCAGACAACCTCCAGTCCTAGGAAATAAAGGTAGTAGTTACTCATGGCAGAGGTCCTCACTCTAGCACATCCTTGACAGTGCATTGATAGGAGGGTGCCCCCTTGTTCCCGCAATACAAGGCAATGTGATACAGTAGCAATGCAGGATGCACACAATGATGAGCCTGGTGTTAGGTCAAACTGTTCAAACTGTATTTTACTGAGGCAGTTAGGAGCTAAAAAATGGCACTTTTAAATGCAAGCACAGTCTTTATAGGGTGCTTTAGACAATTTCCTCCATGGCTATGTATATGGGAGGGAAGGCAGTTTACTAGTCTCCTCTGAGTTTGTCTCTCTCTCTAATCAGACTATACAATACCTCTCAGTTTTGGCCTAAGGGGTGTGCTTGGTCTGTCTTCAAATCTATACACATGCAGTATCCTCTGCAGGGCGCAATCTCTTCCAAAAGATTGCCAGTCTTTACGTTCAAAATGGTAAGGGCCCTGAGGTATATTGTCCCAACCACAGTGCAGGGAAGTCAATAGCCAAGGCTTTCTATTGTCTAGTTCTTTCTCTCAAAGGCTGGTATATATGCTGTTTCTTTCCTGGCTCAGAACTCATAGCTTCTTACGGTACACTTTCTCACAATTTCCACAGGACTACTCTACTTCCCTTTAGAGGACTGTATGACATTAGTTACTAAGGGGCTGGCTGGGAAGTTAAGTCCCCACTCCCCACACACAAGCTGAGAGATGCACAGTGCATGACACCATTTTGTCAATCCCTTACACAGTTGTTCACCAGCATGTCAGCACAATCAACCTTATTCAACAAGCCAGCACTGGAAGATGAAGATCTGAGGTGCATTCAGATGCTAGGCCCCATCCCTCACTGCACTGAAGCCCTAATTTGCATTTTTTTTTTTCTTCTTGGAAATGTCTGATTTTTAAAAGATGGGTATCTGTTTGATCAGCAGCATCAATGCTACCAGGCAGTATGGCTGGCTTAATAGGGTTGATCCTGCTGACAAGTGCTCTTTAAATCTCTCAATTTTTGATCCATCTAAGAGATATTAAAATAGAATAGAATATGAAGCAAAGGAAATAGTTAATTAAGGTTCCAAAGCTAAAGACTTAGAAGGACAAGGAGCAGATGAATATTATATGATGTAAAGATCACAGTGGACTATGTCCCATTGTACAACGTCTAACTTACAACATCTATTCTGACATTGCTCCTCAGGCCAGACATATTAATGTGTTTATATGCAAGGAATTATGGGATGAAATCCTTCCAACTGAATGTCTGAAACGACAGAACACTGTAATAGAGGCTGACATGACACTTACTGACCAGTAATTCCAGCTTTTTCCAGTCTCCGTTTGATGTACACTTCCTTTAAGATGCAAGCTGACAAGCCAGTAGTGTCGCCATCAATATATTCATGCCGTTTGCTTAATTAGAAAGCATTGGAATATTTATTAGGTATTTTGCATAGAGCTGTATACAGCAAAGACAACATCATTTACTAAAGAGATAAAACAGAAAAGTGACCATTAGGGATAGTAGTCTACAAGGATAATAGTCAGTGTAATTTTCTAAATGTATATGAAAGAACCACTTTGGCAGGAAGCTTTGACGATCTGATATAGTTTTGTTCATAAAGTTAAAATAAAAAATTGATTTGGAGGTGAAGTGATCGAGTTCTATAGAGAAAAGTGAAAGGGGGTTGCAAACATTAGAAAAATGTGGCTTATTTCTTTTAAAAACAGCTCCATGCTGGTCCACAGTCTTGTGGACCAGCAATAGAAAGGGCTTTGATACCGTGTCAGCCAGTAGTGAGAAGTCTTGATGCTCTCAAAAAGAGAAGCAATATACAATATTGTAATTTGATGGCTAACTAAAATAAATGATGGAGAAGGGACCTCCGAGTCTCAAAAGCTTGCCTTATAACATCATTTATTTTGGTTACCCATTAAAATGTATCACATTATAATACAAGTGAAACTCGAAAAATGTGAATATCGTGCAAAGTTCATTTATTTCAGTAATGCAACTTAAAAGGAGAAACTAACATATGAGATAGACTCATTACATGGAAAGCGAGATATTCCAAGCCTTTATTTGTTATAATTTGGATGATTATGGCTTACAGCTTATGAAACCCCAAAGGCACAATTTTGAGGTACCCTTTGCTCAGGGGGTATGGATTAATTAGCTGACTAGAGTGTGACACTTTGAGCCTAGAATAGTCAACCTTTTCACAAAATTTAAATTTTAAGCTGCATTAATGCAATTCCCTTTAATTTGCATTTGCATTTGAAATAAAGGGACTTTTGCACGGCATTCAAATTTTTCGAGTTTCACCTGTATATTATATTGTTTCTCTTTTTGAGAGCATCAAGACTGCCTAGCAAATTCACTTCAGTAGAGCCTAGATGCACCACACCGAGGAGTACCCTAACTTAGGTTTGTCTAATTCCCCTTTGCTTTGGGTGTTGTGAACCTGCAAATGACTTCCATTCCATTCAGTGCTTTCCTTAACTTTGAATCTGCGAAAATGCTCGTACATGCCCTCATTATCTCCCGCCTAGACTACTGCAACATTCTCCTCTGTGGCCTTCCATCTAGCACTCTCGCACCCCTCCAATCTATCCTCAACTCTGCTGCCCGACTAATCCACCTCTCACCTTATTACTCCTCTGCCTCTCCCCTCTGCCAATCCCTTCACTGGCTCCCCATTGCCCAACGAATCCTCTTCAAAGTACTAACAAACACATACAAGGCCGTCCATAACCTGTCCCCTCCCTACATCTCTTAGCTACTTTCCCGATACACCCCCACACGCACTCTCAGATCCTCACAAGACCTCCTTCTCTCCTCTCCTCTTATCGCCTCTTCCCACAATCGACTCCAAGATTTCTCCCGCGCATCCCCCATACTCTGGAACTCGCTACCCCAACATATCAGACTCTCACCTACAGTGGAATCCTTCAAAAGAAACCTGAAAACCCACCTCTTCAGACAAGCCTACAACCAGTGACCCTGCTGCCTCTATACCGCCATGACCAACTTCACCCGCACCTACTGTGTCCTTCTCCCATACCATGTAGATTGTAAGCCCTCACGGGCAGGGCCCTCTCTCCTTCTGTACCAGTTTGTAACTCATCATGTTTATGATTAGTGAAATTGTCTGTTATGTATGTGCACCCCTCATCATATGTACAGCGCTATGGAATGAATGGCGCTTTAATAATAAATAATAATAATAATAATTCTCTACGGGAGCCAAGCGGTTATTATCTCCTACAAGACATAATTACAGATAAAAACCTTTGTGAGGTGACATAAAAACACCAACAAAATGTAGACCCTATTCTATTGTATACGATACGACCAAGAGCATACTTATGGTAGGGAATCCCATGCAACTGTTATGAAGACTGGAAATGAGGTCTCATCTCTACAAAGAATGAGGAAGGGATAAAATGGTGAAGCTGTGGACCTTTCTGCACCTGGATGTTTGGGATGATTAGATAATCTAGTACCAGCAGATGGGTCCTATGTCAAGTTTTGCTATCGGACCCTCTATATTTCACGTATACTCTTGTTTATGACAGAAAAGGGTTAGGCCCCTTTCACACGAGCTAGTATTTCACATGGGTGCAATGCATTCACATCACGCATTGCGCCCGCACGGAATACAGACCCATTCATTTCAATAGGTCTGTGTACATGAGCGTAGGTTTTCACGCATCACTTGTGCATTGTGTGAAAATTGTAGCATGTTGTAGCATATACTGTGATTTTCATGCAACGCTGGCCCCATAAAAGTGAATGGGGCTGCGTGAAAATCGCATTGCATCCAAGTGCGTAGCAAGCAAGTGTGGATGTGATGCGTTTTTTACTGATGGTTACTAAGAGATGTTGTTTGTAAACATTCAGTGTTTTATCACATGCGTGCAAAACGCATTAAATCACATTGCACCCGCTCGATAAAAACTGAACTGAAAAACAAACGCAGACAAAACTGAACTTGCTTGCAAAATGGCACATTTTTCACTGAACGCATCCGTACCTAATCAGCTCACGCTCGTCTGCAAGGGGCCTTAGAGTGAACTTGTCAGCTGGCTTGGAACCACTAAACCACCAACAAGCCAGGAAGCTGCTCATTTACATCATATTCGTATCAGTTTGGTAATAATTTTGCTATATTGAGTGCGTATGAGCTGTCAGGAGTTCAGAGATAAGGGCTTCAGATCGAGTCATCAGAGCAGCTCCCTGAAGAATTCAGTATGTGGGAGAGAGTAATCGTCTGCAGATGTATTGAAAGGAAAGCTGCAAAGCAGCTGAGGTTCAGGGCACAAAGTCTGCCCACATCAACCACATCTGCCCCTGCAAAGAAAAGTACATGAAAATGAAACTTATCAGGCGAAGAGTCCAGGACTCGTCTCGAGCAGGATCAGGCAGATGTGCACTGCTCTGGTAAAACTGAGGATGGTACACCTGTTTGTACTGCACTGTACAGTGCTGGTGACGGCAAACTCCATCTAGTCTGCGTATTCTTATTGGCCGGCTGCACAATAACCGCTATCACTCTGCCTCCCACTTACAAGTAAATAAGACTACTATTATAGACAAGCAATGCATTTATGAACTACAATATTCATCTCTGAATCCAAGGCCTCATGCACAAGCTAAAGATGCAGTAATATGAGACTTATGGTATATTCTGTCCTTCTGTACCCGTCTACATCGGATTTCATATGTATTTTTTTTATTATGTAGGATTTAATATGAATTTGACAGCTTGTATTACAGAGATGTATTCTCTTTTAGAAACAATGATTTAAAGGCTATGGACACCTCTGGACAGTGTCGGATTGGGGTGACTAAGGCCCACCAGTAAAATTTATTTTAGGTGCCCACCATACGGATACAGATGGCAATCATGCTTCCAGATTGATTGAATATGGGGGTCCATGCAGCAACTTTGAGAAGGTAGGTCCGGGGAAAAGAGGATAGTGGCAGCTTTCCTCTATACCTAGAAACCATTTCTTTAATAATTTATTGTGTTTTTTATGTGAACATAGCCTTGGTGAGGTGCTATACATTGAGTATATGTTTGTATTGCAGTAATTCTACTGTGTTATGTGCCACTTGTGCAGGGGGTGGGAGACCTTGCTCAGCGGCCCACTGGGGGATTCACCTGTACCCCTGTGGGCCAGTCCGGGCCTGCCTCTGGGGGCTGAACTTAACTACAAACAGCATCATTGCATCATTCTCCACAGTACAGACTGTTGTATGGTGCCACATTGCAGAGCTATTTTGCTTAGAAGCATGTCACATCTTTCTGTTATATGTATATGCTAATGGTCTGTACTACAGGAACTATGCTTTATGTGTGCTTCCTGTTCCGCCCCCTGCAGTGCCTCTGATGCACAGAGGCACCTTCACGTCTTCCAAGCCCTACTGTAAGTAGCACCTGCCAATTATTTTATACTCATTTCTGGCTATAAAAGGTCCGTAATAATGCATAACCACTCATACCCCCTGAGAAAGCGAAAGGAATTGAGGTTGATGAGGGTCTACAACTTGGTTACATCTGCACTTTATTAGGTACTTATGTATCATTGCTGGCATTTTTAGCCAAACTCAAATATGCAGTTGTTATAATTGCCCTTTACTATTATTGCTGGTTGTTATTATTGCATTTGCACTTTAATTGTAAATTATATAATGCAATATATTATTATGTTATATTATTTGTTTTATTACTTGGTAAACATATTTTTTTTTTACACAAATTGAATCCATGGCTAATTTAATATCCAGCATATGGTAGAATTATGGTAATGGTTATGAATTCATTATTTTTTGCTGCAGTGGAACTTTATGTGTTTTTATTTTTTATGAGATTTGAAAATTGTGTAATTTTGTTTAATTTTTATTATCAGTTATCAGTAAATAAAAATAATATTGTAAACCATATTTTGGTAGTATTTGTGATCAACTGTCATCAACAAAAGGTGTTTGAATTGTATGTTCTTGGTTTTAAGGCTGGGTTCACATCACGTTTTTCCCATTCTTTTAATGTATCCAAAAAAAGTATACAGTTGCAAGAAAAAGTATGTGAACCCTTTGGAATGATATGGATTTCTGCACAAATTGGTCATAACATGTGATCTGATCTTCATCTAAGTCACACCATTAGACAATCACAGTCTGCTTAAACTAATAACACACAAATAATTAAATGTTACCATGTTTTTATTGAACATACCATGTAAACACTCACAGAGCAGGTGGAAAAAGTATGTGAACCCCTAGACTAATGACATCTCCAAGAGCTAATTGGAGTGAGGTGTCAGCCAACTGGAGTCCAATCAATGAGATGAGATTGGAGGTGTTGGTTACAGCTGCCCTGCCCTATAAAAAAAACACACACCAGTTCTGGGTTTGTTTTTCACAAAAAGCATTACCTGATGTGAATGATGCCTCACACAGAAGACAGAGCTCTCAGAAGACATACGATTAAGAATTGTTAACTTGCATAAAGCTGGAAAGGGTTATAAAAGTATCTCCAAAAGCCTTGCTGTTCATCAGTCCAAGGTAAGACAAATTGTCTATAAATGGAGAAAGTTCAGCCCTGCTGCTACTCTCCCTAGGAGTGGCCGTCCTGTAAAGATGACTGTAAGAGCACAGAGCAGACTGCTCAATGAGGTAAAGAAGACTCCTAGAGTGTCAGCTAAAGACTTTCAAAAGTCTCTGGCATATGCTAACATCCCTGTTAGCGAATCTGTGATACATAAAACACTAAACAAGAATGTAATTCATGGGAGTAAACCACAGAGGAAGCCACTGCTGCCCAAAAAAAACATTGCTGCACGTTTACAGTTTGCACAAGAGCAAAAAATAAATAAAAATTCCCAAGTTTATCAAGACATTTTGCAGGGGAACTTAAAGCCATCTGTCCACCAACTGAAGCTCAACAGCTGGTGGACAGATGGCCTTAAGTTGCAACAGGACAACGACCCAAAGCATAGAAGCAAATCAACAACAGGATGGCTTAAACAGAAGAAAATACGCCTTCTGGAGTGGCCCAATCAGAGTCCTGACCTCAACCCGATTGAGATGCTGCGGCATGACCTCAATAAAGCGATTCACACCAGATATCCCAAGAATATTGCTGAACTGAAACAGTTCTGTAAAGAGGAATGGTCAAGAATTACTCCTGACCGTTGTGCACGTCTGATCTGCAACTACAGGAAACGTTTGGTTGAAGTTATTGCTTGCCAAAGGAGGTTCAACCAGTTATTAAATCCAAGGGTTCACATACTTTTTCCACCTGCACTGTGAATGTTTACATGGTGTGTTCAATAAAAACATGGCAACATTTAATTCTTTGTGTGTTATTAGTTTAACCACTTCAGCCCCGCTAGCTAAAACCCCCTTCATGACCAGAGCACTTTTTACACTTCGCCACTACACTACTTTCACCGTTTATCGCTCGGTCATGCAACTTACCACCCAAATGAATTTTACCTCCTTTTCTTCTCACCAATGGAGCTTTCATTTGGTGGTATTTTATTGCTGCTGACATTTTTACTTTTTTTGTTATTAATCGAAATGTAACAATTTTTTTTCAAAAAAATGACATTTTTCACTTTCAGCTGTAAAATTTTGCAAAAAAGACAACATCCATATATAAATTTTTCGCTAAATTTATAGTTCTACATGTCTTTGATAAAAAAAAATGTTTGGGCAAAAAAATAATGGTTTGGGTAAAAGTTATAGCGTTTACAAACTATGGTACAAAAATGTGAATTTCCGCATTTTGAAGTCGCTCTGACTTTCTGAGCACCTGTCATGTTTCCTGAGGTTCTACAATGCCCAGACAGTAGAAAAACCCCACAAATGACCCCATTTTTGGAAAGTAGACACCCTAAGGTATTCGCTGATGGGCATAGTGAGTTCATAGAACTTTTTATTTTTTGTCACAAGTTAGCGGAAAATGATGATGATTTTTTATTTTTATTTTTTTCTTACAAAGTCTCATATTCCACTAACTTGCGACAAAAAATAAAAAATTCTAGAAACTCGCCATGCCCCTCACGGAATACCTTTGGGTGTCTTCTTTCCAAAATGGGGTCACTTGTGGGGTAGTTATACTGCCCTGGCAATTTAGGGGCCCAAATGTGTGAGAAGAACTTTGCAATCGAAATGTGTAAAAAATGACCGGTGAAATCCGAAAGGTGCACTTTGGAATATGTGCCCCTTTGCCCACCTTGGCTGCAAAAAAGTGTCACACATCTGGTATCGCCGTACTCAGGAGAAGTTGGGGAATGTGTTTTGGGGTGTCATTTTACATATACCCATGCTGGGTGAGAGAAATATCTTGGCAAAAGACAACTTTTCCAATTTTTTTATACAAAGTTGGCATTTGACCAAGATATTTTTCTCACCCAGCATGGGTATATGTAAAATGACACCCCAAAACACATTCCCCAACTTCTCCTGAGTACGGCGATACCAGATGTGTGACACTTTTTTGCAGCCAAGGAGGGCAAAGGGGCACATATTCCAAAGTGCACCTTTCGCATTTCGCAGGCCATTTTTTACACATTTTGATTGCAAGGTACTTCTTTCACATTTGGGCCCCTAAATTGCCAGGGCAGTATAACTACGCCACAAGTGACCCCATTTTGGAAAGAAGACACCCCAAGGTATTCCGTGAGGGGCACGGCGAGTTCCTAGAATTTTTTATTTTTTGTCGCAAGTTAGTGGAATATGAGACTTTGTAAGGAAAAAAGAAAAAAAAAGAAAAATCATCATTTTCCGCTAACTTGTGACAAAAAATAAAAAATTCTAGGAACTCGCCGTGCCCCTCACAGGAATACCTTGGGGTGTCTTCTTTCCAAAATGGGGTCACTTGTGGCGTAGTTATACTGCCCTGGCATTTTAGGGGCCCAAATGTGTAAGAAGTACCTTGCAATCAAAATCTGTAAAAAATGGCCTGTGAAATCCGAAAGGTGCACTTTGGAATATGTGCACCTTTGCCCACCTTGGCTGCAAAAAAGTGTCACACATCTGGTATCGCCGTACTCAGAAGAAGTTGGGGAATGTGTTTTGGGGTGCCATTTTACATATAACCATGCTGGGTGAGAGAAATATCTTGGCAAAAGATAACTTTTCCCATTTTTTTATACAAAGTTGGCATTTGACCAAGATATTTATCTCACCCAGCATGGGTATATGTAAAATGACACCCCAAAACACATTGCCCAACTTCTCCTGAGTACGGCGATACCACATGTGTGACACTTTTTTGCAGCCTAGATGCGCAAAGGGGCCCAAATTCCTTTTAGGAGGGCATTTTTAGACATTTGGATCCCAGACTTCCTCTCACACTTTCGGGCCCCTAAAAAGCCAGGGCAGTATAAATACCCCACATGTGACCCCACTTTGGAAAGAAGACACCCTAAGGTATTCAATGAAGGGCCTGGCGAGTTCCTAGAATTATTTTTTTTTTTGCATAAGTTAGCGGATATTGATTTTTTTAGTTTTTTTCTCACAAAGTCTCACTTTCCGCTAACTTAGGACAAAAATTTCAATCTTTCATGGACTCAATATGCCCCTCACGGAATACCTTGGGGTGTCTTCTTTCCGAAATGGGGTCACATGTGGGGTATTTATACTGCCCTGGCTTTTTAGGGGCCCTAAAGCGTGAGAAAAAGTCTGGAATATAAATGTCTAAAAATGTTTACGCATTTGGATTCCGTGAGGGGTATGGTGAGTTCATGTGAGATTTTATTTTTTGACACAAGTTAGTGGAATATGAGACTTAGTAAGAAAAAACAAAAACAAAACAAACAAAAATTTCCGCTAACTTGTGCCAAAAAAAATGTCTGAATGGAGCCTTACCAGGGGGGTGATCATTGACAGGGGGGTGATCAATGACAGGGGGGTGATCACCCATATAGACTCCCTGATCACCCCCTGTCATTGATCACCCCCCTGTAAGGCTCCATTCAGACGTCCGTATGATTTTTACGGATCCATGGATACATGGATCGGATCCGCAAAACACATGCGGACGTCTGAATGGAGCCTTACAGGGGGGTTATCAATGACAGGGGGTGATCAGGGTGATCACCCCCCTGTCACTGATCACCCCCCCTGTAAGGCTCCATTCAGACGTCCGCATGATTTTTACGGATCCATGGATACATGGATCGGATCCACAAAACACATGCGGACGTCTGAATGGAGCCTTACAGGGGGGTGATCAATGACAGGGGGTGATCAGGGTGATCACCCCCCTGTCACTGATCACCCCCCCTGTAAGGCTCCATTCAGACGTCCGCATGATTTTTACGGATCCATGGATACATGGATCGGATCCACAAAACACATGCGGACGTCTGAATGGAGCCTTACAGGGGGGTGATCAATGACAGGGGGGTGATCAGGGAGTTTATATGGGGTGATCAGGGGTTCAAAAAGGGTTAATAAGTGACGGGGGGGGGTGTAGTGTAGTGTTTGGTGCGACTTTACTGACCTACCTGTGTCCTCTGGTGGTCGATCCTAACAAAAGGGACCACCAGAGGACCAGGTAGGAGGTATATTAGACGCTGTTATAAAAACAGCGTCTAATATACCTGTTAGGGGTTAAAAAATTCGGATCTCCAGCCTGCCAGCGAGCGATCGCCGCTGGCAGGCTGGAGATCCACTCGCTTACCTTCTGTACCTGTGAGCGCGCGCGCCTGTGTGCGCGCGTTCACAGGAAATCCCAGCCCTCGCGAGATGACGCATATATGCGTGACTCTGCGCAGGGCTGCCACCTCCAGACCGCACATCTGCGTTAGGCGGTCCGGAGGTGGTTAAACAGACTGTGATTGTCTATTGTTGTGACTTAGATGAAGATCAGATCACATTTTATGACCAATTTGTGCAGAAATCCATATAATTCCAAAGGGTTCACATACTTTTTCTTGCAACTGTATGTTAAACGGATACCTCAGACTGATGCCATACAGTGGCATCCTTTCACAATACAGTTCCATTGTAAAAAAAAAAAAACGTATGTGTCAAACGGAGGCATAAAATGTGATGTGAAGCCACCCTAATAGGGTAACATTTAATATATAGGTTTTATATATCTTTGTGTTTCTCTATATGAAATTGGGGTCCATATAACTTGCAGGCTGTATGATGTCATAATATAGTCGTGTGTATAAGGGACAATCAGAATGCATTCAAGAGGTATTTGTTGCATTAGGCTGAATTCACACAACCGTTTTTTTTTTTTTCAGTTTACGGGCCGTTTTTTGCGTTCCGAATATGGTCCATATACGGAACCATTCATTTCAATGGTTCCACAAAAAAACTGAATATACTCCGTATGCATTCCGTTTTTGTATTTCCTTTTTCCGTTCCGTTGAAAGATAGAACATGTCCTATTATTGCCCGCAAATCACGGAAACAGAAAAAAAAACAGAACAGAACAGAAACAGAAACACAACGGAAACAAAAAATGGAACAACGGATCCGTGAAAAACCGGTCGTGTGAAAGAGGCCTTAGAATTCACACGTCTGCTGTCCGGACTGGCATCCTGCTTAGTGCAGGAGCGCACGGCGTCATTGGTTGCTATGACGCAGTGCGCTTTATGATCTTTACTAGTATATTACTGTACAGCAGCGACGGCACAAAGCGCACGGCGTCTTAGCAACCAATGACGCCGTGCGCTTCTGCACTAAGCAGGATGCCAGTCCGTGAATTATTTCCTAATGCAGCGTCTTTCATCTACACTCAAGACACTGAACGTTATGTACTGTACATAACAATAGACGGAGGAAGAAACAAGATGTGCATTGTGATTTATATATTACTTGATGGTATTGCACTTAGGGGGGCATTTATGAAGATTGGCGACTCTGCCGGCCTCCATTTTTAGACCTAGCATGAGTGGCGGAAAAGGGGAAAAAGTTGCAGGTTCCCTCGCAAATCACCTTTGCCCTGCAATCTGCAACAGATATACTCCAAAAAGTGTTGTATATCTGTTTGTAAATGATCCCCTTAGTTCACATTCACAGAAACCGCTTTTCGCCAATTTGTGACTTTTATAATACATTTGAAACATTTTGTCCCAGCCCCATTACGATCAGGGTAGAAGGCTTGTATTTTTATACCTATTCAGCCTTAGTTATGGTAGAACTGCTCTAGACATATTCCGAGTTACTTTCTGCCAGTTTTGTAAATGATTCTGATTACTACAGAAGCCTCATTAGTTGAATCAGAGTTCCGTACCCTCCTAAACATTACATAATAACAGGTTAATGCAGGAGCGCCTCTCCTATAGCCTCTAATTGGTACACATTGTAGAGCGAACATTAAAGTTGCTTTTTTCTTACAGCTAATTACATTAAAATTGCATTCCTTGAATCTGATTTTTTTTTTATTATTATTAAAGAAGCTGAAATTTATGGTCCTCTCTCTAATTACAGTTCACCTGAACAGCTAATTAAAAGACTATTAAAAGACATGCATTTTATTTCCAATTACACCCTCACAGTATACACTGGCGGAAAGGCGTACAGTCTGTGTTGTGTCAGGCTTATAATTAATGCTGAGGATGGAAATTCTCCTCCGTATGAGCTGAACATTAGGACAGTCTAACAGCGGCTTTGTCACATTGTCTAGTCTTACCCAGAATTCCTACTCCATTAGTTAATGCCTCCAACATTAAACCGCAGCAATGCTGTCAGCATGATTTGTAAATTGTGCACAATGTGTTTGCGTAAAAGGTTAAAAAGCAATGTAGGAGGAACATATAATGATTAAAATAATTACAACTGTGGTTTAAAGCACATAATAATAACATCACCATATATGCCAGAACAGAAATATTGACCTTATTAAAGAGAAAAATAGAAGATAATAATATCCCGTTAACTTCATATCCTGCAATTTATATATTTTATTATATGCGAGCAGGGGAGTAACAGGTTACCAGGAGGCCCCGTAGTAAAACTAGTAATGGGGCAAAATCTATAATGACCACCCTAGGCAGCACGTTCAGAACATGAGACACTGTGATTATTTGGTCTCCATAATGCACATGAATAATGAACACAATGATGTCACAGTACAGGGCGAAAAAATAGTGATGAGCGAATTGAAGTATACAAGGTGATATCACCATACATAGATAATACACAGCGATGTCACAGTACAGATATAATGAACACTGTGGTGTCACAGTACAGGGATAATAAACACAGTGATGTCACAGTACGGGGATAATAAACACAGTGATGTCTTAGTACAGAGAAAATACTCAGTGATGTCACAGTACAGAGATAATACTCAGTGATGTCACAGTACGGGGATAATAAACACAGTGATGTCAGAGTACAGAGATAATAAAAACAGTGATGTCACAGTACAGAGATAATACTCAGTGATGTCACAGTACAGAGATAATACTCAGTGATGTCACAGTACAGGGATAATAAACACAGTGATGTCACAGTACAGAGATAATACTCAGTGATGTCACAGTACAGAGATAATACTCAGTGATGTCACAGTACAGGGATAATAAACACAGTGATGTCACAGTACAGAAATAATAAATACGGTGATGTCACAGTACAGATATAATGAACAGAATTATATCACAGTACAGATATAATTAACACTATGGTGTCACAGTACAGAGTACAAATATAGCACCCTTTGACATTGCAGTAGAGGAAAAATGAATACAGTAATGTCACAGTACAGGAATAATACACAGTGATAGAGATTGCAGAGATCGCAGTACAGATATAATGAATGCAGTGAAGTCACCTTAAAGAGATAATACACAGTGATGTGATGTAGTTGTACAGAGATAATACCCAGTGTCATCACAGTAGAGGGATAATGAACACATGATGTCACAGTACAGGGATAATTAACACAGTGATGTCACAGTACAGAGTTAATAAACACAGTGATGTCACAGTACAGGAAGAATAAACACAGTGATGTCACAGTACAGGGATAATTAACACAGTGATGTCACAGTACAGAGTTAATAAACACAGTGATGTCACAGTACAGGAAGAATAAACACAGTGATGTCACAGTACAGGGATAATAAATACAGTGATGTCACAGGACAGACTTAATGAACACAGTGATGTCACAGTACAGGGATAATAAACACAGTGATGTCACAGTACAGAGATAATATCCAGTAACTTCACAGTATAAGAATAATGAACACAGTGATATCACAATAAAGAGAAATGAACACAGTGATGTCATGTTACAGGGATAATACACACAGTGATGTCATGTTACAGGGATAATGCACACAGTGATGTCATGTTACAGGGATAATACACACAGTGATGTCATGTTACAGGGATAATACACACAGTGATATCACAATAAAGAGAAATGAACACAGTGATGTCATGTTACAGGGATAATACACACAGTGATGTCACTGTGCAGAGATAACACAGAGTGATGTCAGAGTACAGGGATAATACAGTACCCAGTGATTTCACAGTACAGAGATAATAAACACAGTGATGTCACCATGCAGAGATAATACCCAGTGATTTCACAGTACATGCATAGTGCCCATAGCATTGTTACAATACAGGAAAAATATACACAGTGATGTCACAATACACAGGTAATGAACGCAGTGATATCACAGTACTGGGGTAATAAAGTGGTGTCAAAGTACAGGGGTGATAAACACAGGGATTTCACAGTATACAAGAAAGGTCGCCATGTACATTATGACATCACAGTGTGGAGGAAAATGTAATGATGTCACAGATGAGGAATAATACAAAAAACAATTCTGTAGAAAGAGATAATGCAAACAAAAGAGGTATCATAGGGCTCCATAGTTGGAGTTGAAATATGGCCACACTAAATATTCATCATCTAATGTCAACAGCAACTGCACCATACATCGGTGTGGAAATAAGGCCCTGTAATTATGGGGCCCCATAGCAGCTGCAAAGTCTTCTACCCTGGTAGTTGCACCCATGTACGCGTGTTATACGTGTCACAGTATCTCTGTATCTCAGCTCAGTAACTGAGTTAAGAGTTTGAGGTCTACATCCGTACATTACTGAGCCTGTTCAATTGCCAAAGTCAACAATTCAGTGTCTTCCATTTGCTCTCTTTTCTGACTATGGTTGCTCACTTTGCTTGTCTTCTCCACTTGGTCCAAACTTGTTCTAGTTAGTATCCTGCTCAAAGGGGTTATCTGAAATGCACCGCAATCCTGTGCGGCTGCCACTTCTGGGATCGCGATTGTAGTGTTAGAACCCGCATGGCATGCATGACTCTGAATCTTTTGCAAGTGCTTTGGTAAGAGAATCAGACTCACGCTGGCGCTGCAGGTTGTAATCTCAGTCTGGGATTAAGCACCTTCTGTAAGTAACTCTATGCGTCCTACTGCCCACCCCCAGTACTATGCCTGCTACTGTACCTAATACTATGCCACCTGCTGCCCCAATATAGTGAAATGCTGCTGCTCAAGTTCCCAAATACTATGCTTGCTTCTAATGCCTTCAAAATACTGTGCCAACTGCTGAATCTGAGGTCCCTAAAACTGTGCCTAAAGCTGCCAATGGCGAAAACTACTCTCCATACTTTCCTTAACTGTCCAGGAAAAGTTAATTGTAAGTTGACAGCAACTGGACGCTCACATTTCACCTCTTCCTCCTAGTAGATAAGGAATATGGCAATTGGCGGAGCAAGAAATCTATTGCATTGCGCAAAAGACCTGGTAATCGGTGCTGGTGAAACCTGCACTGATGATTTTGCCATTCCAGTAGTGAACAGGTTAAACAATAATGGCATGAGTTACATAGATGAACAGATGCCAGTACTATCATGGTTATTCTCCTTTATTGTGCGGCGGCAGAGCTTTCCACAGTAATTTCTTGATCTATATGAAAAGACTGTGGGTTATGTTTAACAGATCCAATGATTTCCAATTTCCCAGCAATTTTCTCATGTTGAATTGCAGGACATTCACTAAGTGATAGAAGAAACTGGATAATTGTCAGCTTTGCATTGTAAGATGGTAGGCAATAGTGCACGCACATACACAATGAAGAGCTTTATTCTTTAAGAAATGCAAATGTAATCTATTGGAACTTCTGATGCATGTAAGATTACAAACCCTGTGTTAGTGACAGTCCAAATCCAACAAAAAGCCATGTTAACAAATAGTAGAACTCGGCCGGGAAATAATATCAAAATCACTGGAATCCATCCCTCTCCATAGTACTAGAGAGTTCTTCAGCTGCTATACATGCTATTGGATAACAGGTCCAACAGGTCCATACAGTTCTTCTCACCTCCTCTCTTTGGTGCCCAAATGTTATTGCGTCATGGGGATTGCATGTTATTGCATCATCAGGCTTCAGCAAATTGAGCTTTGGATCATAGATCCGAAGTCAAGTCGTTCCAACACTTCGTTTTAATGCTGTTTGGAGACCAGCCTCTGTACGGCATTCAAATGTATTGCTCCATGGAGGCAAAATTATTTTCAACCGAAGTAGCCTTTGAATTTCAAATTAAATCAGTTCTGCATCTTTAAAAACTATTTTGAAATGTTTTGAAAGATGCAGAAGTGATTACCAAATTCATTCTTGACCGACTTTGGGTGAAACAAATTTTGCCTCTATGGAGGCAATACATTTTAATGCTGTATGGAGACAGACCTGTCTCCGTACAGCATTAAAATGTATTGCCTCCATAGAGGCAAAATTTGTTTCACCCGAAGTGCAGCATTACAACAATAGTGATGAGCGGCAGGGGTCATATTCGATTTTGAATATTTGCAAATTCGAATATTCATTATATTCTACATTCTTTTATTTTACTCGGAAATCGACAAGGTAATGATCGCGTAATATGCGAATATTACGCGATCAATACAGGCATGGGTCAAAAACGAATATATAGCACTATAGAATATAGTGCTATCTATTAGTTTTTTAGAATATTCATCATTTTTTTTCCATCTGAAGTTATGATTCCTCCCTGCTTAAGTTGCTTGACGAATATTCTAAAAAACAAATATATAGCACTAAATTGGATATAGTGCTATACATTAGTTTTTTACAATATTTGTCATTTTTTTCCATTTGAAGTCATGATTCCTGCCTGCTTAAATTGCTTGACAAGCAACTTAAGCAGGGAGGAATCATAACTTCAGATGGAAAAAAATGACAAATATTCAAAAAAACTAATATATAGCACTATATTCAATTTAGTGTTATATATTTGTTTTTTAGAATATTCGTCAAGCAACTTAAAGGGAGTCTGTCACCAGATTGTGACCTTATAGACCGCTTACATAGCGCTCTAGCATGTCTATGATTCTAATGGTACCTTTGATGTGTGCTTCTGAAGTTCCCCCAAGGCAAAAACGGACTTTTATTCAAGGGATCGCAAGTGCCCAGGGCGGGGTTCACCTTATTGGAGCCCAGGCTGTTCTGCCTCTTTTCGCCATATCCCCGCCCAGCCTCTTCCTCTGCCCGCCCCGCTCTTCCTTTGCGTCCTCTTTCTCTGCAGCCGAATCCCGCGCCTGCGCTATCCATTGCTTGGCCGGGGCATGCGCACTGCGATGCCCATTGTGGGTGTATCTGGTCCGCCTCCTCGCCGCTGTTGCTCGCCGTTGGCCGGCGCATGCGTAGTAGCTACTGCGATGCCGTGCCCACAATGGGCATCGCAGTGCGCATGCCCCGGCCAAGCAATGGATAGCGCAGGCGCGGGATCCGGCTGCAGAGAAAGAGGACGCAAAGGAAGAGCGGGGCGGGCAGAGGAAGAGGCTGGGCGGGGATATGGCGAAAAGAAGCTGAACAGCCTGGGCTCCAACAAGGTGAAAGAGACCGCTCACGGCATTCTGCCTTAACTGGATGTTCCAGGACTGCATACATTTGACAAGATGTGCACTGGATTGCAATATCAATAATGGAGCGGATACTAATAGGGATTACATAAGAAAAGCGAAAGAAAAAATATAATAACACAGTGCAATGAAAAGCAACTGACTTAGTATAGTCCCCTCCTAAAGTCTCTGAATCTAAACTCACTTCATCTTAAAGGGGTTGTCTCACTTATCATGTAGAGAAAGTTAATACAAGGCACTTCCTAATGTATTGTGATTGTCCATATTGCCTCCATTACTGGCTTGATTCATTTTTCCTTCACTCCACTCCAGCAGCGGTGTTCGTTCTTGCACACTATAGGAAAAAGCACTGGCCTATGTGTGCTCCCATGGTCCCAGCCACTAAAGGGGCCAGCACTTTTTCCTACAGTATGCAAGCACGACCACCACTGCTGGATTGCAGGGTGGTCGCAACCATGGAAACAAGCAGTATATAATGCGGTGCAAAAATGAATCCTAGAAAAATGTAGTAACTTTCTCTGCGTGATAAATGCTATTTGCTGAAGGGATTACCCCTTTGTCACACACTTAATACAAACACAAAAACGCTCATAAACTGATTGGTGCTACTCCCAAACAACTTTAAACCAAACAGCTTTTTTTCCCTCTGGATTTTATGATATATACATTTATAATGAATGGGTATATGGTTAGTGAAACAACTTGTAAGAGGGTTTGAGCCGTTATCACCCCTAACCAAATTGACTGTATGCTTTTATAACATATTGTTTTATAGTTTTTTGTGTATGTAATCCAATGCATTAAAGTTATATTTGTAATATTAAAGGGGTCTCCCCACAAAGAATACTTATCTTCTATATACAGGTCCCCCAGCAATCACAAGAACAGAGGTCCTAAAGTGGCTGCATCAGAATGGATCAGTGGTGCCCATCTTTAGTGGGCAAGAAGCCTTTAAAGAAGAACTCCCACAAAAATCTTTATTCCCTGACCTGTTAGAAAGGTACATGATGTAAACCATAGTGAAGGTAATCTTCTTACCAGTGACTATATTTGTGAATTATAACATGTGAAGGAGAGCCCTTTCACTATGGATTTGTTTGCACCTTTTTTTTTTTCGTTTATTTCCTTCATTTCGGCTGTTTGTTCGGTCCCTGAGCGAAGACCCACCTTCCCCTGAAATGCCAAGAACCCTGCGTCTGTTCAGGAAAATCACTCAAAGGAGTGTTTTACAATACTGTATTGTTCTGTCCTGGGGAAGTTGGGGGTTGGCTTAGTTTGTAACTCAATCATCTCCCAGGCTGTGGGGGAAGTGTTCTGTGCACTGTATAATTGAATATGTGTGTGCGCCAATAAACTCAGACTTGTTTTACCCAGCATTAAGCTTCGGCTCATGTGTGGGGGTTATACTAGTCCACCTGTATGGCTTAATTGCAGTCCGGCTGAAGAAAAGGGAAGCCCGTGACGGTGATAATTTGACAGACCATCTCATAACCCCTCTCCTGCTTTCCTTTATTGATGGCCTACCTAGGGTTGCCACCCGTATGGGAATGACCCGGACAGTCCGGGT
The DNA here is from genome assembly GCF_014858855.1 of Bufo gargarizans. Classification (NCBI taxonomy): domain Eukaryota; kingdom Metazoa; phylum Chordata; class Amphibia; order Anura; family Bufonidae; genus Bufo; species Bufo gargarizans. The sequence goes on from NC_058083.1 coordinate 93,333,443, forward strand.
TTATAATCCTGTTCCCGGGTACAAGTCTTTCTCAGACCCGGGCACAGGATTCAAACTGCAGACTTGCACACCTGACAGCTGGCGGTGAGCGGCAGCGTCGGGTGTCAGTCAGCAGCAGCGGCCCATGAGGTGTCAGCAGCGGGGGCGATCAGCTGTGATACTAGCGCAGCGCGGCGCTGTCTTCAGACACTACCTCCCTCCCTCCTTTAAATGTTTTCTTTTAATATTGTTCCTCCTTGTCTTTGACCCTACTGTCCTCTCTGATATCCTGTCTGCTTGGCCCGTTCCTCAGTTACAGCTTGCGCTCCACAGCTGGACCCACTTCCGGCCTGTGGAACACAACTTCCGGTCCCGATGCGTTCCACCCGTGTTCAGGTTTGGCTTGAAGAAAAGGTGGCAACCCTAGGCCTATCCTTAGGATAGGTCATCAATATCAGATCGGTGGGGGTCCAACTATGCTGCCTTCTCTTCACTGCTCGCCTTCGACATTGCAGCAGTCAGCAGGTGTACTGTAACTGAAGCTCCTCGGTCCCCACTAACTTCAATCTGACTTCAATCAGTCAGAGTGTAACTGCTCCTTCCCATTGAAATGCATGGGGATGGAGGATCTGCAATTCGGGTACACCTGCTCACCGTTGCGATGTCGACAGCGATCAGGTAAACAGTGAAGAGAAGGCAGAGCTCGCATTAGACCTGCGTTCTCTTAAAAGGGGGTGGTGCTGGGAGTCAGGCCCCTCCCAATCTGATATTGATGACCTATCCTAAGGATGGGTCATCAATCTAGGAAAATTGCCAACCCCTTTAAGTGTCTGTGACATTCTAGTGAGGTACCTCCTACTTTCAGGCTACAATGCCCTTTCACACGTTGGGCTCCTTTGGCTTTTCTTAGAAGACGTGAAACCAGGGAGGTGCCTAAACTATAATGGGCTAATGGGCCCTATTAGCCATTGATATTTCAGAAGAAAAGGTAACTACCATATAAGACGTGATTAGAGGTGCAAGGTGCACAAAACTCTTAAGTAATTAAGGTGTCTACAAGACTGTGTCTAATGCTATGTTGACCTGTTGTTTTCTAACAAAATATCATGTGAATTATCCTCACTTCAGCCAGAGGAAAAAAATATATAATTGTATTACTGACACTATAGTGAGGCCTCCTGAACCATTAAACCATTCAAGTTTTTTCGTTGTGTTTACCCTTACCTCTTGTGTGCAATCAAGCATTGGGTGACCACTGAAAGGGAGGTTCTCTTTCCACCAGGTTTCAATATGACAGGTTCAGTAGCAGTGTGCCATATTGAAGACCCACTGGAGCCCCTTCCCATTTAGTAAGTAGAAACAGTGATTCCACTAATTTCTGTGAAAGCTGTACCACATAACTCGTTTACTTTCTGATGCTAGTGTGGTTGAGGGACAACCAGACAATCTACTGCCTCACACTGAGGTTGAAGGATAAAATTTGGCCACAGAATGGGAGTTAGATCAACATATACCAGTTAATAAATTCAGTCCTAGATGGTTCCTTTTACAAACTTGGACTACAATAGCCCACAATAAGTAAAATTCAATCATAAAAAAATGCCCCCTGAAGGTGTTCATAGCTTTTAAAAAGGAGGCTTAGAAACTAGTAGTCATTATAACAACACATACCAAAAATGTTTAAATTGGGCCTGAAACGCCCCAGTCATTAATTACTTAAGAGTCCATCTGTTAACAAGGCTACACACATTAACACTGCGCAGAGAAGTAGCACTTCCATTTGTTTCTTTTCTTTTCTTCTACTTTTTCCTTTTTTTAAGGCCTCAGCTTTCAACTTATAATTAATTCTCCTCTCTTCAGTCCCAGAGTGAACCTGCTTCATGATTAATTCATTTTCTGCACTGGACATCATAGTTCAGTATTAAAGACCTCTGCCCACTGACCTTCTGACAAATTCATTTTTGTTATTCTACCATTGACCAGTCAGTCATTACCGTAGCACATTAAAAAAGCACCATGGAGATAGAAGATGCATAGCTAATTTGCCAGTCTTCACTTCATATTTAAACAAATGCACCACACAGCATGCCTCCTGAAGCCAAGGTACAGACACTATCAAACAAGAGGATTACGCTTTTATTATGTTTGTAAATTTTGTATATGTTCTTTAGCCCAAAAATGTAAATAACCAGTAGGTCAGATATTAAGGGAGACCAGTCACCTCTCCTGACATGTCTGTTTTAATAGCTACTTACATTCTCCAAGTAATAACAGTTCTGAAACATCTATTCTTATGACTCTATGATGTGCCATTCTTCTCTGCTAGAAGTTTATGGATAAAGGTACAGATGGGTGTTACCAGTTGGGGATATGTCCCTGCACAGTCTGCCATTAGCAGCTCTTATTGGACAATGTCAGTAAAGCTGGGCCCCTGCTATTGATTGCAATAGCGCATGTGGGCAAGTGGGTTAACTGCCGGATGAGAATGCCCGTCCTAATGCAGGAAGTATTTGCTCTTTAGGACAAGTATTCACGTCCCACATCCCCAAGGAGTTCACATATTTTTGTTATATTCATTTCACATTTACAGTCCATTTTCTTAAACCATAGTTTCACCAACCCATACTGAAATACAGGCAGGTTCGGATGCTGGCCTAAAAGGATCTGATACAGCAAAAACCATTATCAACCAATGTCTGTGCACTTCATCATACACTACAGCCAAATATCCAATTGATGTTTTCACGGACCAGCGTTAATGATTTTGGTTTCATACTAATGTAAAAATAATAGAAATGGTAACTATTCCATAAAGAAGGGTTTGGCTGTTATTATTTCTCTCTTAGGGTTCATACACGGATACTGGCCATGTGCATTCTGCATTTTGTCCATTATGCGGACTATAATAGGACGGTCTATTTTTTTGCGGAACGGTCATGCGGACATATGAACGCCGAATGCACATTTCAGTTTTTTTTTTTTTTTTTTGCAAACCCATTGAAGTGAATGGTTTCACATATGGGCTAGAAAGAAAAAAAAACAGACACGGAAAAAAAATACGTTTGTGTGCACAAGCCCTTATAACGTATAACCTGTGTGAGTTGTAGATTCCAGTGCTGAATATAAAGACCTACAACCCCTGTGATGGTACCTCCCAACACATTCCTAACTTTACGCCATTACCTCTAATATCATTACTAGAGATAAGCGAATCAAATCCCATGAAGTGGAATTTGATCCGAACTTCAGGATAAATATGATTCGCCGCAAAACCGAATTTCCTCGTGCTTCGTGGTAGCAAATCTAATTACCCTGAAATTGTGTAAAAAAATAAAAAAATCATACTTTCCTCCTCCATTTGCTTGCGACGGGCTGCCTGCCGCCATCTTGATTGAAAATCTCGGCCAAAATCCCATCTGGCCGGCGTGACCACGTAATCTCGGGTCACATGAGATTTCGCTCTGGATCTTGAGGAGGTAAGTATGATTTCATTTTTTCTGTAAATTTCACACAGTTTTTACTTAAATATGACATAATCATGTATGAACGCAGCATCTGAGCGGTACAATGATGGGGAGTGGCGCTATCGCAGCTCCCTGGCATTGCTCCTGCTACTTACACAAAATGTGCTTTGTGACAAAGTAATTCATCACAAAGCAAATTTTTGGGTAAAATTTGACGAAGCAGCCAAATTGAATTTACCAAAACTGTGCTCATCTCTAATCATTATCTCTCAGGTCACCACCCTTTATGGAGCTGTAAACATTATATATTATGAAATCATCATCGTGGTGATGTCACCCGTTCTAACATCATCACCATTGAGATGAGAATGCATACAGTGGCGTCCAACAGTTGCTGGTTCCCCACCTCTTTGATTTTTGTAATATATCGGTTCCCTCATTTTGTACAGTATGCATGAATTACGATAAATCAGGTACGCCCAAACCACTTGACCTAATCATATTCATCCCACTTGATGGCCCAATCTTAGTCTTAATGGCTTGGAACTTAAACTGCAGGGAGAGTATAGAGGGACTGTATCACCCTGTCCATTAGGTTCTAGTGCACCCACATTGATATCTAATCCATTCTGTAGGTATTGTGCCATCAGTATTATATAGGTGTAAGTCTTCATCACTGTGCAGTGCACCAAGATTCATAGTTAATCCTTTCTGTTAAACAAAAGAAAAGCATATAGCTCTTTTCAGTAAAGCCAAAAACCCATGCGTACCCCTGCAGGAGCTGTGTAAAAATGGATCTTTAGTGGAACAGAATAAAGAAATGGAGGCATTGCCAATAAAGTAGTGGAGAAAAGAAAAGTTAATTTAATGCATGTTGTGACAGTTCAAACACATGCTTTTTAATACCTTCTGTTAGCTGTCAAATCACTGTGCGTCAGTATGACACGTCACTTTTACTGTCTGGTCTAACTTATCACTGTGGACTTAATGGTGCCGTTGTCATGGTGGGAAGTGGGGGAAAACTCCCCACCGTATAGCGTAGGAAACTAGCGTAGGAAAACAGGGAAGCATCTAGGCCTGGACACTAGCAAAAGGGAGCAGGTCACCTCCTAATGACGCCCTAATCCTGGCCCTGACTCCTAACCGCATGAGCAGACCCAGATAGTAGGTGGGCTGATACACAGGAACCTCGGACCCTGAGTCGCCTTGAAGATCCCTGCAATGAGGTTAGAAGCAGGAGACGACCTGTTCATCCCAGATACGGATGAACCGGAGTCTCCACTGACCAAGCTACAAGGAAAGGGACAGCCAGTGAACAGCCACTGGATCAGCAGGTAAGAGCCCAGAAACAACATGCACTTACCTGCCACAGCCACAACAACCACCGGACCCCCATGCAGACAGGAATCATGGCGGCCCCAGGCAGAGCTGCTCACTGACTTGTGATTCCACCTCCGAGGAACCCAGAAACCCCCTTCCGGAGGGACGACAGAGAGACTGGAAATGTCTAGCAACCATGCTGGAATCCAACACCAAACAAACCAAAACAGAAACACAGAACTGGACAAACACACACCCAAAACACCAACCACACCAAACAATACAACAAGTGAGAATTGGAAAAGGACAGATGGAAACAAAGGGGAGACATCATGGTGACATCAATGTCTAGCTAGGAGGCCCTCCCACTGGACAGATGGTATATCCAGGAAAGGAGCAACACTCCAGCAAACACAAAGGCTTAAGGGCAACTGACCCCGGACTCACAACACAACATATAAAGAGCCAAGAGGCCACACCCAAGACACACCTAAATCCACACCAGCCAGATAATTAACTCCTCCGGCACCAGACAGGGAAGGACCTAGGGGAAAGGAGTAGGCACCTACATGCTGTAACAACAACACCGTGTTACGGTGCACACAACAGAGGCCATGACAGCAGTGCCCTAGGATTCAAGTAGTGGCCCCATGACATGAGTGGGGAGGGTGGCAGCAGCATTGGCAGTAACAGTGACAATAGTTGCCCCATAACAGAGTGGGGAGGGGAAATGGCAGCATCAGTGGCAGTAAGGCTGTGTTCACATCACTGTTTATTTTTCCATTCTTCTGATCCAACTGTATTTTGAGCATCCTTAAAACCTCTTTCAGATGGTCAGTACTTGGTCAGTATTTTACATCACCATTTGATCAGTACTTGTATGCCAAAACCAGGAGAGGGTCCAAAACAAAGATAAAATGTAATAGAAATATTTGCTTCACTTCTGTGTTTTGGACCCACTCCTGCTTTTGGCTTTGTAATACTGATTCTAAATACTGACCATGTGAAAGAGGCCTTATGCCCAATTTGCATCCATTTTGCCTTTGTCTGTAATCTTTTTTTTTTTTAACAAGGTAAAAAATCCTGCGTGTAGGATTTTAATGGCCTCTCCCACAGTCAGTATTTGGTTAGCATTTTGCATAATTATTTGATCAGTATTTGTAAGCCAAAAACAGCAGTGGGTCCAAAACAGAGATCTAATGTAATGGAAATATTTGCATCTCTTCTGTGTTTTGGACCCTCTCCTGCTTTTGGCTTACAATAACTGATCAAATACTAACCAAATACTGCCCGTGTGAAAGAGGATTTTTAGTTGCACTGTCCCTACACTGTCCCTATCCAATATTCTTTTTTAAACAGTTTTCAGCAACACTGTCTCTAGTGCATGTGCGTTTTTCACATCTCTCGCTATGCTCAGCTCACAGTGAAATGGCGGAGACCATGCGGGATGAGGCTTTTATAGAGCTGTGACATCACAGAGGCTGGCTATCTGCGGATTGGCTGGCTGCACGGCAGTGTGGGCGGTCTCGTGTTCCCAGGGTTCTTACTTTCACTTTATAACACGTGCAGCCGCCATTTTAGAAAAAAATGATTTGTTACAACAAAGCGCTAGCAAATTCGGATTTGTGGTGAATCAAATCTTTCTTAAACGTCAGATCCTTTGATTAGCTCAACACTACACATAACACAAAAAAGCATCAAAATAAAAACCTGCCCGTTTGGGCTCTAACTAATACGCAGGTTGTCTCTATGCCACCAATATGGCACAGTTTACACAGGGGCAATCAGGAACAGACAGCTAGCATGTCACCTAGCTTCCCAGGCTTCCTGACCCCGACTAACAATCTGAGACCTGATTTTATTTGCCATTAATGATCCCAGCTGTAAAACCTGCGATCGCCTCAGGCTAGGAGAAATAGCCATGCTGGAAGGGTGTGGACTGGTGGATCCCACTTCCACCTATCACCAGCCACCAGTTAAAAAAATCCAGCCCAGAACAGAATCTAACCAACAATCTCATTGCAGTTTTCTGGATTTCATTTCCCTGCTATTTTCCCCAGCCTATGCTCCACTATGAAATAAAAATTCAGTAAACCACCTATTCACTCTTTTATTTTTTGCCTTTTTTGCTTCATCCAGACCAGAGAAGTTTGGTCTGTCACCAAAACAAACTTTTTACTCAGCAGATAATATTTTAGTGCCTCCAAGGCCCATTTGATGGCTAAATACACACTTTCTACTATGGCATAATTTGTTTCTGCTAGGGTCAATTTTCTCTTCAGGTACATTACCGTATGTTTCACCCCATTCACTCCCAAGCCTGTATCAGACACCTCAGTCTGAACCAGGAACTCTTTCCTAAAATCCTAATAAATGAGTACCGGCTGTTGACACATGCAAAAATTTAAATCCGCATTTTACCCTACCTCCCCCCATCCCTCCTATCCTTAATATCCTCTAATATATCCTAGCTTATTATTCAACCAACTTTTCCAAAAATTATGAAAATAATCCTTTCCTTTGTTATTATTATATTATGCTCTCCATTTTTACCATATTCTTCACCAAACTTCCAATCCGTGACCAAGGGTGGGTCCTTCG